>NW_024870868.1:440000-1640000 GCF_019054845.1 Dipodomys spectabilis | reverse complement strand
ATGAAATTTATTTTATTCTTAGATATATTAAATCTTTGCTAAATATGGGTGTCTCAAGATTGAAATCTTCGCTGCTCAGGAAGGGGGGGTTCAAAGCCAGCCTTGGCAAGAAAGTTTGTGAGACACATCTCAATTAATCACACACATCTTAACACACACACACATACACACACAAAGGCAGAAGTGGAATTGTGGCTCAAATGATAGAGCAATATACTTGAGGGGAAAAAAAAAAACTAAGGGATAGGTCTTGAGTTAAAATCACAAGACCAACACATACACACATACAATTTTATGTCTAAATACGTATTTTAGTTTGAAGAAATAAACAATATCATGAAAAGTAATATTTGTTACATATCTTCCAACAATTGTGAAGTTGTTCTTAGTACAATTTGTCTTAAGACATAACATAGGTTATTAACATTAATATTAATCTAGTTAATATTTATAATTACTCATAACATCTTGGAGTACAGCAGTTGGTACTTTTCTATAGCCATAAGAAATATTCTGAGTAAAAGAAAAAGAGGAAGATTGGGAGAAAAAAAGGAAGAAGGAAAGAAAGAAAAAAGGAAGAAAGAAAGAAAAAAAAGAAAGAAAGAGAGAGAGAGAGAGAGAGAGAGAAAGGAAGGAAGGGGATAAAGAGAGAGAGGGAGGCAAGGAGGGAGGAAGAAAAGAAGGAAGGTAGGAGAAACGAAGGAAGAAAGGAAGGGAAGGAGAAAGGAAGGGACAAAACAAATTAATTTATAAAATCTATTTAGCAAAAACTTCATGTAATTAATCCTTTAGTAAATTCAAGTTTGCAATGTTCACTTCTTTGCATGTTCTCCACGCATGAATGAAACCAATAAATGAAGGATCATAAATAAGGAGGCGAATCTGTTTGCATCTGTAGTAATATGTATGCAAATCTTTTTCTCATTTTCTATACTTCATCACATAACTACTGTCAAACAAATTACACTTAGTTATGAATATTCTAAAAATTGATGAATCCAAAGGATGTCAATATATTATATAATGTGAATACAAGTATTTATAGAGATATTAATATTACAGTCTTCATGTTATATTAATTATAAAATTTGTTACGTATTTTATCAGAGAAATTAGCATCCTCTGATTTTGGTGTCTGTGGGAATCCTAATAGCAGAAAGTAATTAAAATCAAAGGAGATCTGTATTTGTTGGCTCAAATGCCTATTTCTGAAAGCAATAACCCATTGGATATTGTTCAAACACATCAGAAGGTCCTGAGAAAGGTTGTATAACGTTTGCATGATTACCTATGTTGTGATTCAAGAGCCACTAAACAATCTTACTTCACATTACCATCACTATAATTATTCCCATTGTAAGAAGAATCATTCACATAAGTCACATGCTATAAGCTTGTCCTTAAGTTATCTTCTATGAAATAATATCCAAATGATACACTACACCTTCAATTTCCTACCCCTTCTATATTGATTCCCCCACTGTCTTCTCTTGCTATATATATATATTTATATATGCTGGTATTTATTTTGTTGGGCTTTGACCTAGCCTTTTAAAAGAATTATGGAATTTTCACTCTTCATGGTCTCTGTCACTTCAGATAACTCATTTGTACCTCCTAGCATACCATCCAGTTTGTTTACTTTTACATTTATAGGCACCTTCTGTCTACCACAAATTTGGAAAATCATGCAAGCTAAGTTTCTCTGGGTCTGCTTTATTTCACTTAATATTATTTCTAAGTGTTTCATTTTCCTTAAGAATAGTGAAATATTATTCTTTGTTATGGATGAACCGAATTCCATCAGGTAAATTTATTTAAGTCACATCAACAGTAATGTGAAATAAACATCCCCTAGCTCCTCAAAAGACAATAAGAAAAAAAGGAAACAACAAAGAAAAAAATTGAACCTCAATTTGCACGTGGTCTTTGTTTTGTTTTTATTTTATTGTGAAAATACTGTACAGAGGGGTTACAATTACATGGGCAAGATAATGAGTACATTTCTAATCAAGCATTGTAGCCTCCTCCTTTGTTTCCCCTTCCCATCCCTTCCCATCCTTCCTCGCCCTTCTACCCAATCCTCCCTGCTTGCACGTGGTCTTTGTATATTATGGTGCTTTGCAATTGTGAATTATGTGACTATCCCAAGAATCTGAGTTCAAATCACAAGGGCTACTGAAAGAAAATTTCAAAATCTAGAGCAATTAACAGAGCTCAGCATTTGCTTGTAGTTTTCACTACAGTGGCAGCTGGAAATCAAGTGTACAAAGGAAATAATTCTACTGCTTTGCAAGGAAGAATGTGATGGAAAATCATACTTTTATCTTGTTAGATGACATAAGAAGACCACAGTTTAAAAGCTGACTAAACGATCAGTCCTTTGAATAACAGTGCCATTTTTAAGGCACTCTAGATAATTCAACCCTCCACAACTATTAATGCCATTCACAAATCATTGTCGAGGGGAATTTCCAATTCTATTTGATATTTCAATTGGCTTAGGAATAACATAAACAATAATTCAAGCTGTTGAGAAAATTTAATTTAGAATAAGCAAACAAGTCAGATTCATCTCCATAGCTTAACCTTTAGGAAAAATGAATTAAGGGATATGGCATGTCCTTTGTAATTTAATATTTGAAATTAGGGCAAAATGCCAGAAACAGACTCTGCAAGAAGGAAACAGAAGTCTTTGATAAGATATATTAAAGATTACCTTGGGACAAGTAATTTTACCTACATTTTTCATTTTATGATAACATATTTTTGTCTGCTAATCAAAGAGACTCAAAAAATTTTTTAATTATGGTATGAAAAATGCATAATCATGAATGAATGAAATCAGGAAGTAGATGGCTCAAGAGCTGGTTGGTTCTTTTAAATATTCTCAATATTTTGAATGAGCTGGTGTTTTTGTGTGTGTGGGATTACCAATGTATTTTATGTCTGGGCAGGAAAGTTTGATTATAAGATCATTTTCTGATACCAGGAATCTATCCTGAGTCAGAGTAGTAGATGTGTGTGTGTGTGTGTGTGTGTGTGTGTGTGTGTGTGTGTGTGTGTTTGTGTGTGTGTGTGTGTGTGTGTGTGTAAGACTTCCTACCTGCAAGTCTGTATTTAGGAGGAAGTATCTTACTTCCTTCAGGGTATATAGTTAATTCTATTAGTTATGTTACAGTAATGACAGCAGATAAATGTAATTAACATTTTGAGACGTATGTTTATTGTCCTATGATTGCATAACTAAAACGTTATGTTTGGGGTATGAGTTTTGTGGAAGGTCAGCTGAAAGCATAAACATTTGGAATCTTGAGAAAGATATAAATGGCAATCATTTCAGGGTAGATCAATTTAAGACAACACTTGCAAGGATATGTTATCCTATATGAAAATGAAATATTTATTGATTTTCCAAAGCTACACTATTCTAGATATTTGTAGGAAAACAAGTTAAATTATGGCATAAAAGTAATATCATTATTTATTGCATACAATTTTACATTTTACTTTTGTCAAGTAAAAATACCATTTATTTCTTCTGTATAGGAAGGAAAACCCTAAATATTACAGTTTGTGCCATATTTTGATTTGGGAAGCTTTGTGCATACCAATAAGTTTATTTCTTTGTTTCTGCTTTCCTATTCATAATTCTGCTTCTCATAGTATTCTTCTAAGGACTTTTTCTTTCTCCCATTTTGGATTTGAGCATACCTCACGATCTCAGTTTGTTTGCTAACTGTAGTCAGTCTACCATTTGAACCAGGCCTCCAGCCCAGAAATTTTTGTAGTTAATTGGAGATGAACCTCATGAACTTTCCTACCAGCCTGAAAACAATTATCCTCCAAGTCACATCCTTGTTAATCACTAGGAATATAGAGATGAGTCATGGACCCCAAGAGTCAATGACTTTTCATGTCTTACAGATTCCCATGTTGCTAGTAATTGTAATAATATACGACCACAGATTGGCTAGCATTAACACTGTATATACATTGCCTCTGAGTTGGTGGAACTAGAACTACAAGATCAGAGTTGACTTCTTCTGAGTCCTCTTTCCTTGGCATATTCAAGGCATTCTGCTTTTCTTGAAGGAGACTTCAAATTAAATGCTACCTTTGAGATTCTGTTTCCATATGCAGTCACTTTCAAAGGCAATGGGTTTTTGATCTTTAGTAAGATTTCAGTGGGACCATATCCAACACATAACATATTACTTAATGGATAGAAGAAAATCTCTAATAAGAAATTATTTGTTGTGGGCATGGAAGTTATGGTTATACTTTTTAAAAATAGGAAAAGAAATAAAAGTTTTATTAGAGCTTGTAAAACCAGTATGAATTCTTGACATTAGACATGCCAAATTCTTACCCTGGCACACACTTAAATTCCTAGTGGTACTGGAGGATTGAACCCACAACCCTATATTTGTGAATCAGCATCTCTACTACTCCCTTACCTGCAGACTATAATTGGATTGCTTATTTTGAGCTAGTATCACTATGCCTGGGAGTGCTTAGACTGCAGTCCTCCTAACACAAGCATAAAACATTGTACCCAGGAAATGGTTAAAGTTTCTTAAACTTCTTTTTGTGTCTGGGTTTGCCTGGAACTGGAATACTGTAATCTCTATTTACCAAGTAGATAATATTATAGGTTTGAGCCACTTTGTCTAGTAAAAGTATATAATTTCAAAATATCTTGATATTGCCTATATTTGTGCTTAACATGTATAGCTAACCTTAATATTCTCCCTCTTTTCTTTAGTACTCTGAGTTGAAAACATTGGTTTTCTTGATATACATGGCTTTGTTTTGGATGGAATCCCATCATAATAAAAAAAATCTCCCAAAAGTTTATGTCATAAGTCATGGAAAAGAAGGCTTCAGGTTGAATGAAAAACACTGATCCTTAAGTTATAAATACAGTGTATATATAGTGTTAGTCCATACTTTCTTAAGTATGAGGAGGAAGGAAGAAATGTGAAAGATGTAAGGTCTCTGTAGAAATTCTGTAGTTGTCACTTCCTTCATGTTATCTTCCTTCCTTAAAGCTTGCTTTATTAAAACAGTCTGGGTGAATATTGGTTGGACTGATTCGTAATCTTCTCCAGGAAATGAAGCTGATTTTAGAAGGCTGATGATGTGGTAAATAAAGGAATGATCAGAATGAGCACAGATATTGTCACAGAATGAAGCAACCAGGTTAACTGCTCAACCGCAAAACAAACCAGTTTCAAGTCTGATGATCCACATTGGAACATATATATATAAATATACATATACATAAATACAATTAAATCTCCAGTAGAATATAGAGAAAAGTGGCATGACCAGTATTATACAATATCATACTGGTTGCAGGAAAGGCGCAGTAAAACATCAATAGTTAAGCATAGATTTTGCATAGATATTGTAAAGGATGAAAATTCTTCCGTCATTATATACTTTACAAATATCCTTAGTATGTTTTATGTTTTTTTTATTGTGAAAATACTGTACAGAGGGTTTACAATTGCATGGGAAAGGTAATGAGTACATTTCTTATCGAGAATTTTTACCTCCTCCTTTGTTTCCGCTTAGAATCCCTTCTCTTCACTCCCCCCTCGACCCTCTCCCCCACCTGAGCCAAAATTGTAAATTTCTTGGCCTGGCACCAGTGGCTCATGCCTGTAATCCTAACTACTTAGGAGGCTGAGATCTGAGGATCGCAGTTCAAAGCCAGCCCGGGTAGGAAAGACCTTGAGACTGCTATCTCCAATAAACCACTAGAAAACTGGAAGAGGCTCTGTAGCTCAAGTGGCAGAGTGCTCGACTTGAGCTGAAGAGCTGTGGAACAGTGCCCAAGCCCAGAATTCAAGTCCCATGACTGACAAAAAAAACCCAAACTTGTACATTGCGTTTTTCAACATGAGATCTTGTACATCTCATTGTTGCAATGGGTCCAACTGTATCCCTATTTAAAGAATTTGGTTTTTCCTTTCCCCTCCACAAATTATACCAATATCAAATACAGTGAAAACAGGGTTAAGTTTTTTTGTATATATTGTAGTAGGAGCATCTATACAATGCTGAAAATTGGAATTACACAAAATACGCAACATGGCTAGGCACTGGTGATTCAAGGATGTAATCTTAGCTAGTTAAGAGGCTAATATCTGACGATCACAGTTCAAAGCCAGCCTGAGTAGGAAAGTTCATTAGATTTTTATCTCCCAATAACCACCAGGGGAAATGGAGTTCCAGTTCAGATGGTATGCCAAGTACTGTCCTAGAACACAAAAACACCACCCAGGACCTGAGTTTAAGCCCTGGGATCAACAGAAACTAAAACATAAAACAAAACAAGGAGTTAGATATTTTAGAATGAAGCACAATTTAATATACTCTACATTTTTAGAAAGACTAGACTTCTGTGTTAGCTTTATAACCTACCATAATAAGTGATATTGTCCTTTTATTAAACAGAAAGGCTTATTCAGATTTACAAGTTTGAAGGTGTCAGTGGATGTTCAGTTGGCTTTATTGATTTGGGGGCCTGTGATAAGACAATGTCAAGGTGAGGAGTATGTCAAAGAGAAAAGTTTTGACCTACAATGATTAAAAGATAAAAGGAGAAAGTAGATGAGAGTCTATGTTCTCATAGGTTTCACACTGAAGAACTTAACCCCCAGAAGAACTATTCAGGTATTCTCCAAATTCTGGGAGGAACTAGAAAGTCATTTTTCTTTAACACATAGGTCTTTCTGGGGAATTCTAAATTCAAATGGCAACATCTTCACCAATGATAATGACATGTCCAGGGGTGGAAGCAACTAGATATTTCTATAAATTCTAATCAGACCTCAGCAGACTAAATATTTTATGGAATTCCTATTAAAATATTTTCTTGCAGACTTTCTGGGTTTTCATACTACACATGTGTATTTATATCTGTGTGTTTGTATGTATGTATGTGTATGCTTGAATAAAGTAATACAACAATGTAGCAGATAAAAGTATTAGTATGACCTTTCATTTTTCTTCTCATACAATGAAAGTCTGTCACAATTCCCAGTCAAATCCTATCCAAGATTCAAACATTAATGGTGTCCAAAAGTTTTGCATGCTATCCCAAGTACATTCACCTCGTTTAAGATGGCCATGGTATATAAAATTTTAAGTCTTCAAATTACGTTGTCACCAAGGAAACAACATGCAATATTCCTTTTAAAAATACCTAGATTGTAGAACACTTTAGCCAGAAAATTGAAGGAATATTCTTTATGGGATTTAATTTAAATATTTAGTCACTTAAATGGTGTTCTATGTCCACAACTCAGAGCCCTATTAAACTACATAATCACAAAACTTTTTGATGTCAGTAATAAACTACATAATCACAAAACTATTTGATGTCAGTATAATTTGTGGAAGGGAGGGGGAAAACAAGTCATTTAAATAAGGATACAGGTGGACCCGTTGCAACAATGAGAAGTACAAGTTGTTATGTCGAAAATGAACTTTACAACTTTGTTGGGGGGCGGGGAGGACTGGGTGGGGGGGTCGGGAGGAGGATGGGAAGGGAGGGGAAGGGGAAACAAAGGAGGAGGCTACAATGCTTGATAAGAAATGTACTCATTATCTTGCCCATGGAATTTTAACCCCTCTGTACAGTATTTTCACAGTAAAAAATAAATAAAAATAAAAAAAATGATTTGCAGAGTAAGTTTCTGGCATATATTTTCTTTTGTTCCTCTTTTTTTGGGGTGATATATATATATTTTAAAGGCAACTTGGTCTTAAACATTACCCACAAAACTTGTACTGTCATAGATCCAGAGAGTTCTTTTGATTAATTTAAGACAATAGTAGGCCCATTTTATGGCAACGAAAAAATATAAAAACCAATGACATTTTTACTGAACAACCACTCATAAAAAATCATGAAATAATAAAATAAAACTCCATGTCAATTTTTTTTGTCGGTCTTGGGGCTTGAACCCTGGGCCTGGGCACTGTTCCTCAGCTCTTGAGCTCAAGGCCACCACTGTACCACTTGAGCCACAGTGCTGTTTCTGGTTTTAGGTGGTTTATTGGAGAGAAGAGATTCACAGGCTTTTCTGCCCAGGCTGGCTTTCAACCACTATCCTCAGATCTCAGACTCCTGAATAGCGAAGCTTACAGGCATGAGCCACCAAAGCCCAGAACCACTGATTCTTCTTGTACTTTCTGATATATCAAACAAAATATAGACACAAAACAATTGAAATAAAATGCACACATGTTGAAATTACCACAGCTGGAAAATCAACCAAGAAAGTGAAACTCTCCCAGGAACAAAAACACGTTGTTCCCAGTTATTTTTTTTTAAGTACAAAAACCTCAAATACATTTTAATTTGAGTAGAGCTATAAGGATAATTTTCTCTCAGAAATAAGGTTGTGTTAATTTGTAATAAAATTCATCTGGATGAGCCGAATATAGCAAATCCCTTGAATGGATCAAATTATTTAAAACAAATGTAACTGTATATAAAGTAAGATCTGCACATATTTAAAAGAAACAAATGCTGCAATAATCATAGTCGTGCTGGTAGCTTTAGTATGGTCTTTACCCCACTTATTTATTGGGGTTTCTTTGAGGATTTGTTGTTGGGAGAATTAATTTCTTATGTTCCAGTTATATTTTAGATATGAGAACCTCGTACAGTGTATAGCTAGTGAAGACCTTCTCGCAGTCTGTGGGCTTTCTATTGAGCTTGCTAGCTATGTCCTTTGATATGCAGAAGTTCTGCAATTTCATGCAATCCCATTTGTCCAACCATTCTTTGATTTCTTGTGTTTCTATTCTCTATTAAGAAAATTCCGACCTGTGTTAACATATGGAACCAACTCAGATGTCCCTCAGTAGATGAATGGATCAAAAAATATGTGGTATATATACACAATGGAATTCTATGCCTCCATCAGAAAGAATGACATTGCCCCATTTGTTATTAAATGGAAAGACTTGGAAGAAATTATATTGAGTGAAGTAAGCCAGACACAAAAAAACATAGGTCCCATGGTTTCCCTTGTTTACAATAATTAGTATATGTCTGAGACAAGCACAAAAGATCAGATAAATTAATGTTAGGTGAAATGAACCACAAGATAAGTGTTCAAACGTTTTTGCTTTCATGCAATTGTTTCTAACATATTTATAAGATGATTTATTTGTTGCTTTGTAAGTCCCTCCCCCATGGTATAACCTCTGCTTTCACTGTATTTGATTTTGGTATAATTTGTGGAGGGGAAGGAAAAAAATCATTTAAATAGGGATACAGGTGGACCCATTGCAACAATGAGATGTACAAATCGTTATGTCCAAAAAAGAACTTTACAACTTTGGAAGGGGCAGGGGGGCAGGAGGGGAGATGGGAAGGGATGGGAGGGGGAAACAAGGGAGGAGGCAACAATGCTTGATAAGATATGTACTCACTATCTTGCCCATGTAATTGTAATTCCTCTATACGGTATTTTCACAATAAGAAAAGAAAAGAAAAAAATGCTACATTAGTAAATCACAAAAATCATGGCATATTTTAAAAATTCAGAAATGCATGAATAAGTCCAATAGTATCCAGGTATTTTGAGAACTAAATACCACTGATTTAACAAGAACAAAATATGCAAATAATAGAATCTTAGCAGTGTACATGAGTGTACATAATTTAAAACTACTCTAAATTACAGTTTGTGGAAGACGGAATGTGGGTTTTCTAAAGGAAAACATCAGCACACTGTATAAATGAAATTAAAAATCTCATGAAAAGAGAGAATAGTAGTTTCTGGAAAATACGATTTTAACAAGTGGATGTCACAATCTTTCTGGTACTGACAAAAGTGCATACCTATTTAGGTAGATCCAAAAAAGATTCAAGTTACTCGAACTGATTTGAAACTTTGTCAAAGTAGTAAGATACAACTATAACATTATTATGGTTGTTGTCTCTGGCATGGAATTCAATTCCTCTTTTATTTGACAAATGAATATATGTAACTTCTCCAAATAAATGTCAAGACATAACTAAATATATAATCAGAAAAGTCATCAAGCAAGCCATATTGCAACTGGAGTAAAAGAAAAATCAGTCACACTGGTTCTGTATTTATTTTAAATGTTGATATTTTTTCATAAATTATTTCCTTTGGCTTTCATTTCTAAAACACAGTGTTAAATGATGTATGTCTTGGTAACTAATTTTGGATGCCTCCTTAAACTTTGCTCTGAGTATAATGTCTCACTTCAGGTAATAACCCCCGAAATGATGTTGATTACAAAACAAATGCTAATAACCACAGTTAATAATACACAGAATCTCATAAGAATGACACCAGTAAGCACAGGTTAACATTTTGATATCATGGTCTCATGACTGATGAGGCCTACCTGCATGAGTATAGTTGTGCCTAGATTCCTCCACCTAAATTTAGCCACTGTTAAAAAATGGTTATATCTTTATCTGTCCACCATCAGAGATTAAACCTGAGTATAGAACCTAAGGAAAACGATTAGGTAAGAATTTAGCTTTTCTGGATATAAAGTAAACAAAATACAGCATAGAGTAACTCACTGGTTTAAAGTTAAGCTATTTCTCCAAAACATTCTAAGCATTTCCTTACAATGTGTATTATTCTCAAGAAGGGAATGGGGAATGTGAGAAGAGGCCTAACCAAACATTGTCTTTAAATATACAGAATTTGGATTTACCTCTTTATTTCACTATAAGCATTTTTGATAAAAACTACTGTTTGAATAATTGATTTCCAGGTCAGATATAATATATCCTAGTTGCATATACCAAACTACATTCAGAAAACGGTAAATAGGAATTAACTAAATAAACCATATATAATAAATAGTAAAAAGTATATACCTATAGAGATAATATTTTGAAGAATGCATTGGAGAGTTCCCAGAAGGTGGCGGAGGAGAAGCTGGAGGCTAAACAAGCTCTCTCATAGAAAGCAGTTTTAGAGTTCCAGTGAACAGTCCTAAGCCAGAGAATCACACCAAGTGTGTCATTACAGGACAGAGAGTTAGGCCAGAGAGGGAAAATCCAGGCAATAGACAGATCTGAGTTCTTGCCAGTAGTCGCCACTGCTACAGCTGCAGCGGTGGTGCCAGTGGCCAAACTCGCCATACCTGAATCACAGAAAATCTGGGAAGAAGGAGCCAGACGCAGTGGGGGAGCAGATTCTACTCAACACCAGAAAGAACCGACAAGGAGCAGACATCTTCATCCTGCAGTTCGCAGACCAGGGACGACCCAGGAACCAACTCGGCATGAGTAGAAGCCTGACGTCCTCACGCCTTCTCAGGGAGCAGAAGAGGGAAGGCCACCCCTCCCCCCCACAGTACCAGAGATCTCCATCTTGGATAACCACAAAGCTTGGTGGAACTGCTAGCCCCAACACAGGCCTTGGAAGAAAACTAGAGTCTTTAGCAGGTCACAAGAACTAAAGCTGACCTGCCAGACTCAGCTCCACCCAGGGAAAAGTCACCCAGCTCAGGTGCAAGCCCTAGGAGTGGCTTTCTTCACTGGGTAATCAGAGCCAGAGGCTACCCCTCCCTTTAGCAGCCTTGACAATCAATTGAAATTCTGTAAACATAAATCCTGAGAATGGCTCCAGTCTGGGCTCTGTGAGTTTCTCACAAACTAGCCCCCAGGAAAAGCTGCTCTTTCCTGAAAGGCCTCAACTCTACCCAGAACCTAGCCTCATCAAAGCATCTCCAAACTTGAGGAAAAAAAAAAAAGCAGATCTCCCTCCCATTGAACTAACCTGAGAGGAGGATTGCGAAATCCTGGGTAAAGCAGAGCATTTTTCTGCCTGTGCAAACAAACTGACTTAATAAACCAACCAAGCCACAGGAAAATCAAACACCACAAGGCGACAAGAGACTCCAACAAGAGGTTGGTTAAGACACAAGGGAGATACAGAATTTTTCCCACCCCTCCCCAAAAACATCAAAGAACTGTTTTTTTCTTCTTCTTTACTTTTTTTTTGTACTAATTATAAATTTTTTTTTCTTTTCTAAAAGTTTTTAATTTTTAATTTTTACCTTTATTGAAAAAAATTGTTTTCTAGTAACTTTTTTTCCTCTTATAATTTTTATTTTAGGGATATATGTGTGTGTGCATTTTTCTTTCTTTTTGCTTTCTTTCTTTTTTAAAAAAAATTCTTTTTGTTTTTTGTTTAGTTCTTCTGAACTTCTGATCTTTTTTACTTCCTTTCTTATCCTTTTCACCTTTTCTTGTCTTTCGTTCTTCTTTATATGACTTAATTGTTGATCTGTACATCCTCAGATAAACCCATAGTTGATTATTAGACCCTATGCCCACTGTGTAAAAACTTAATCCACAAATTTATTACTCAATTCAAAACCTCTGAGACTTAAATTCCTTAATAGCAGTACTACCTCTTTACACATATATAATATTGTAGGTATTTTTATTTTTAAGTTTTTCACATCTCCTTTATATCCCTTCCCTTCTCTCATTATATTCACGTTCTTCTCTGAATAGTGTGTTTTCTCTTCTGGATAATATTTATAATTTTCACTTTTCTATTTTTTCTGGTCTCTTTTCTTTTCCCTTTCTCTTACTTCTTTTTCTCTCTCGCTCTACTTTCATCATATCCAACTTATTTCCTGATTTTAGATTAGGACTTAGTTAAGGTAACTCTCCCTGTACCTTCCCACATCACTCTATTCCTATTTTTTACCCACATCTCTCCCTAACCCTAATGATTTCTGGTTTTCCAAATTCTTTGCGGTTCGTAGGCCGTTAATACATAGTTGTTTGATGTTGAATAGATGTATCTATTGAACTAGATTGTATCCGCAGACTATTGACTATGCAAATAGAGACTTTGGTTGATGCTTGCCTTAAGTTAGAGTTCTAGCGCAAAACTGGTGTTATTTTCATCCCAAATGGGCACAGTAAGCCGGAAAAACACAAGAAAAATGGCAAGTACAGGTACCTCAACTCCCACTCATGATAATCAGGGGACAGAACAGATCATGAATAATCCAGAGGAGAGTTCCCAACTAGCTCTACAAACACTGCTGGCAAACATGATAAATGAAACGATTGAAAATATACAAAGGACTCTGTATGAGCGTGATAGAGAGAGAGGAAGAAAACAAAAGGTCAATACAGGAAAAGATTGAAAACCTACAAAGGACTCTGTATGAGCGTGATAGGGAGAGAGAGGAGGCAATACAAAGTTTTATACAGGAATATCATGAACATGAGGAAGCTACTCAAAAACTGATACAGGATTTGCGTGAGCAGCTTGGGAATACCCAAAGAAAAAGGCAGGAATGGCGTGAACAGGCTGAGAACACTCAAAGAGAACTACAGGAATGGCATTAACGGGAGCGGGAGCAAGCTAAGCAAAGGGTAATACAAGAATTGAGAGCAGGATGAGAATACACAAAGATCACTACAGGCATTCATGGGATCCATTAACAAAGAGCTGAAGGAAGTCAGGGAGACCACAAGGGGAATGCTGAATGGAACCCAACAGAAGGAATGGGAGTCCAAGGAAACCATAGCCAATCAAGTAAGTGATTTGAGAATAAACACTGAACATCAAATTAAGGAAGTAAAGAAGTTCATAAGAGATCTAAAACCAAGCTTCAACAAAGAATTTGAAGCCATCAAAGCTGACCAATTAGAAGGAAAAGAAATAAAAAACAAAGTAGAAAGTCTTGACAGCAGATTAGACCATGCAGAAAATCAAATCTCGGGGATTGAAGGCAGCCTACATATTATAGAGAAAGAACATACAACCATCCAAGACAAGTCCAAGAAATATGATAGATCTATTCAACACTTGGAAGACACCATCAGAAAGCCTAATTTAAGGATAATGGGTGTAGAGGAGCACCTAGAAACAGAAGTTAATGGTATAGGAAATTTATTTAATGGGATCCTAGCAGAGAACTTCCCAAACGTGCAAAAAGATAGGCGTATTCAAATACAAGAAGCAGTTAGGACTCCAAATAGACCAGACCAAAATAGGACATCCCACCGTCACATTATAATCCACACAGGATAAATTCAAACCAAGGAAAAGATCCTTAAAGCTGTCCAGGAGAAAAATTAATCACCTATAAAGGGAAACCAATTAGAATCACCTCATATTTCTCAGCAAAGACAATCAAAGCAAGAAGAGCCTGGACTGATGTATGCCATGCCCTAAACACAACAACTACCAACCAGGAATACTGTAAACAGCTATACTCTCCTTCATAACTGAAGGCCAAAAAAAAACCTTCCATAGCAAAGAAAAATTGAAACAATACATCTCCATTAAACCAGCCTTACAAAAGATTCTTAAAGATGTCCTACACATAGAAAACCAACAAGACCATGATAAAGGCCAAGAAACTGCACTCAAACTGAGAATCCAAGAACCATAGGAAGAACCCAGTTTTCGCAGCCCCCAAGA
Organism: Dipodomys spectabilis; assembly: GCF_019054845.1. Lineage (NCBI taxonomy): Eukaryota > Metazoa > Chordata > Mammalia > Rodentia > Heteromyidae > Dipodomys > Dipodomys spectabilis. Next base: position 1,625,517 of record NW_024870868.1, on the reverse strand, counting down.
AGGTGGATAACATGGCAGGAACTCCCAAATACCTCTCAGTCCTATCTCTTAACATTAACGGCTTAACTTTCCAATTAAGGGACATAGATTTTCTAGTTGGATTAAAAAATAATACAAGATGCAAACATAAAGGGGATCCATATAGGGAAAGAAGAAATAAAACTCTCCCTCTTTGCAGATAGCATGCTCGTGTATTTAAAGAATCCCATAGACTCCACTCCCAAATTAATCAAGCTGATTCAAAACTTTGGCAAAGTAGCATGGTATAAAATTAACCCCCCAAAATCACTTGCTTTTGTGTATGGTAACAATGAGAAAAGTGTGGCTGAAATTAGGAAAGCAACTCCATTTGTAATAGCCCCACAAATAACAAAATACCTAGGAATTAACTTAACCAAAGAACTGAAGGACCTCTATGATGAAACTTTAAAAACTTGAAAAAGGAAATCAAAACATAACTTCCAAAATGGCAAAACCTCCATTGCTCCTGGATTGGAAAGATTAACATCGTGAAAATGGCAATACTTCCCAAGGCTATCTACAAATTCAATGTGATACCTATCAAAATTCCAACCTCATTCTTCATGAAAATAGAAGAGGCAATCCAAAAATTCATATGGAACAATAAAAGACCCCGAATACCAAAAACGCTCCCCAACGGAAAGAACACTGCTGGAGGAATATTAACACCAAATTTCAAACTCTACTATAAAGCCATAGTAATCAAAACAGCTTGGTACTGGCATAAGAACAGACCTCAGGACCAAGGGAATAGAATTGAAAACTCAGAAATGAACCTATAGACCCATTGGTATCTAATCTTCGATAAGGGAGCTAAAAAAAATGGAAGAAAGACAGCCTCTTCAGTAAATGGTGCTAGCAAAATTGGTTAACTACTTGTAGAAAACTAAAGCTAGATCCTTATATATCACCCTGCACCAGAATCAACTCTGAATGGACCAAAGACCTCGGAGTCAAAGCAGACACTCTGAAGACATTACTGGATGGAATAGGAGAATCCTTAGGTCTCCTTTGCACAGGCCGAAATTTTCTGAATAGAGACCCGGAAACACAATAAATCAAAGTGGACAAATTCGATTGCATGAAGGTGCAGAGCTTATGCATGGCAATGGACATAGCTAGCAAGATCAATAGAAAGCCCACCGATTGGGAGAAGATCTTCAGTAGCCATACAACGGACAAGGGTCTCATATGTAAAATAAACTTGGAACTCAAAAAATTAAATCCCTCAACAACGTGTCCTCAAAGAAACAACTGCCGAATAAATAAGTGGGCTAAAGACTTAAAGAGAAACTTCTCTGAAGAAGAAAGAAGGATGGCCAATAGAAACATGAAGAAATGCTCAACATCCCTACCCATTGAAGAAATGCAAACCAAAACAACATTGAGGTACCACCTCACCCCAGTTAGAATGGCTTTAATCAAGAATTCTAACAACAACAGATGCTGGAGGGGATGTGGACAGAAGGGAACCTTACTTCATTGTTGGTGGGAGTGTAAACTTGTTCAACCAATTTGGAAAGCATTATTGAGGTTCCTCAAAAGACTTCACATAGAGCTTCCCTATGACCCAGCAATCCAACTTTTGGGCATTTACCCAAATATTTACAAACAAGACCACACTAAAGCTACCAGCACAACTATGTTTATTGCAGCATTATTTACCACAATTAAGATATGGAACCAACCCAGATGCCCCTCAGTAGATGAATGGATCAAGAAAATGTTGTATATCTACACAATAGAATTCTATGCCTCCATCAGAAAGAATGACATTGCCCCATTTGTTAGGAAATGGAAAGGCTTGGAAAATTTATATTAATTGAAGTAAGCCAAGCCCAAAGAAACATAGTTCCCATGGTTTCCCTTATTTGCAATATCAATTATATGTATGAGTTAAGCAGAAAATGCAGATAATATGATGTTAGGAAAATGAACCCTTAGATATGTATTTAAATATTTGTTTTCATTCATGCATCTGTTTCTAATGCATTTATAAGATTATTTCTTTGTTGCTTTGTTTGTCCCTCCCCATAGTATAACCCCTGCTTTCACTATAATTGATGTCGGTATAATTTGTGGAGGAGAAGGGGAAAAACAAGTCGTTTAAGGATACAGGTGGACCTGTTGCAACAATGAGAAGTACAAGTTGTCATGTCGAAAACGAACTTTACAACTTTGTTGCGTGGGGGGAGGATTGGGTGGGGTGACGGGGGGCGGCGGAGGCTGGGAAGGGATGAGAAGGGTAAACAAAGGAGGAGGCTGCAATGCTTGAAAAGAAATGTACTCATTATCTTGCCCATGTAATTGTAACCCCTCTGTGCATTATGTTCACAATAAAAAAAAAGATATGGTAAGTAAAGTTTTATGAAATGAAAAAAAAAGAAAATGCACTGGAAATATTCTAATAAAGTAATTAATTGGATTGAACAATTTCACATTGACAGCAATTAACTAGAATAATTTAAGGCTTATTGGACAAGATTGTCTTTGTAAATGATAAAAACTTATTTCTTCTTTTACTTTGTCAGCAAAATAACTGCAAAAAAAGCAACTTAACATATGAATCTATAACAACTGGAATGAATTTTTGTCTTTTTATTATCAAATATTAATTTCACATAGTAATTTTTTTGTGTTATACACAAATGTCCACATAATGTAGCTTGTAAAATTTTATTCCTTTTGTTAATTTAATTATCCTATTTTTTTACTTAATTTTATGGTGTGATCATACTAACTTATAAAGTATTTGAGCATATTTACTCCACACTATTTCTCTTTATTTCCTCATTCACTTTTTTCCAAACTTAATAACTTCCATCTTTTACATTTGGGTCATTTATTTTATTTTCTTGGACTAGAGTCTCCATATGAGAAATCTAGTATTTGTTTTTCACAGTATGACTTATTCCTTTAATATGAAGGTTTCCAGTTCTATCTATTTTCCTGCAGAATAAGTGATTTCATTATCATGTTTGGCTACACAATATATCATTGTGTATATATGCATTTATATATTACAATTTCTTTATTCAATCAAAGATTAAGGAACATGTAGATGAATTCTGTAGTTATTCATGTTTTGGGTTTTTTGGGGGGGACAAGAAAGGATGTAAATAATGATATTTGGATTGAGAAGCGTGATCTTTAGGTTTTCACTCTAGTATTTGAAATATCCTCCCACCTGCTCTTTCATCAGTATTTCAATAATGCTTTATATTTAAAAAGTGAAATTTAATTACACTTGCGAAGGTGTTCTTTTTCAGTATCTATGTTATTTTTATTACAGTGTTACATTTAGTATGTTATGTGAGTATGGGGATGTATGTGAACATGAATATGCATGAATGTTTGTAAGGAAGCTGAATGTATGTGAGATGCAGGATTGAAATAAAAGTTTGAGACCTGTAAGTTGCTAAATTGATGTATATGTCCAGTTTGTGGAATGTGATTTCAAGATCCAATTTTGCTAGGTTTCATACCAAGTAAGTAGATGTTTCTAATCCAAAATCATAAAGAATAAAACAGCTATTCTGTTTCATAATTATTTTCTTAGTACTCCATACATTGTAATAAGTGGAAAAAATGATTGAAAGTGGGATGGGTCAGTGGTAATCCTTTAGAAACTAAAATTTCCTCAAAATCTTCAGATGTACTCTTTGGATAAAAATCACAAATATATTTATAAACATACAGATAAAATGTGAACATCTCATATAAGTAAATATATATATATATAATATAAATATATCATATACTTAGTTATATTTTAAACGTGTATCATATATATTTATTTATATTTAAATGTAATTCATCTAATAACATATATATATAAATATATGCATTGTTTTTCTTTTTTCTTTTTTTTTGGTCAGTTGTGGGGCTTGAACTCTGTGCTTGGGTACTGTCCCTGTGCTCTTCAGCTGAACCCTAGCGCTCTACCACTTGAGTCATAGCGCCACTTTCGGTTTTCTGGTGGTTTATTAGAGATAAGAATAACATAGTCTTTCTTGCTCCGGCTGGCATTGAACTGTGATCCTCACATCATAGCCTCCTGAATAGCTACAATTACCGGCGTGAGCCACCAGCACCTGGATATATATATATATATATATATATATATATATATATATATATATATATATATATATATATCTGAGATGTGTTAGTGGAACAAAGGGTACAGAAATCATTATTCTTATCACTAAAGGACTTCACATTGGCAGGTATAATTACAAGAAGACAAATAATAAATATTCACAGTGGCACAAAAATCCCTTAGGTGACTAGCAAGACAGTACTTTTTCTAGACACTGTATGAGATGTGAGAGGTTTGCAACCTAAGAAGCTGTAGAAGATATTGAACCCTAAACATAACTGACAATTGCATGAACCCAGTCTTCTCTGACGGAATTAGCAAGGACTATCTTGGAGATTCTTGTTAGGTACATGATGAAAAGTTTATAGTTTAGTTGTGAGTACAGAGCTCTTTACACCTGTCACTCAGACATTAACTATATTTAATATAGTTCCTTTTGTTCTAACGTATTTTCATGGTTCAGGAAACTGGTTTTGTTTGTGAAAACTTGGCTGTTCACAACATAGACATTGGTTTTCATTCCTTTTAAAATTACTGTCTGCATAGTGTTCTATGAGATGAGCTGCTCTTTACCAAATCATAAGGATAAACTTACTCTGATTCAAACTTGGACAGCAGCTAGCTTATTCCCTCCCCTAGAAAACCATCTGTCCAGTCTTCTTTACATGTCAACAAATGGTTATTTCCTTGCAAAAGTCTGCCAGTGAGTCAAACCTAACTCACCCAAGTGAGGTGAATTCCTCTCCCATGTTTTCCTTACATTAAAAATGGTGATAACTGTTTAGCCATGCACATACTTTTAAATGTAAAGTGTTCCTCCTATTTTCCATAATGTGAATCAAGTAGAGTAACCAGGTTAAGATTTTGAAAGAGCTTTTGAAAGAGTTTTTAACGTTGAAATTTTTCCTGGGTATGAATTTTTGGAGAAATATCCCCATTCAAATATGAAGGATGCACTTTTTTTGTGCTGGTACTTCTGTTTGAACTCCTAGACTTGAGCTCTATCTAGGCTTTAATTCTCAATATTTGGACTATACCACCTGAGCCACACCTTCACATCTTCCTTTTACCACAAGTGGAGAAATGAATCTCTTAGGTTTATTCATTTGGAATAACTTAGAATTGCAATTGTCAAATTTGAACCTACCTAGTAGATAGGTGTAAGCTACGGGTCCTCTGCTAAAACTCATTTCTTACATATAAATAATCATAAAAAAGAGAAAAAAATATTAGCTCAATTATATATGTGTTGTCCGATAAAACAAATCACTTGCTACTGGAAGATAGAAAGAGAGAATTTATAAATGAAATGGGGGACAGAGACATAAAGAAAGAAGAAAGGAAAGGAGGGTAAATGAGAGAAGGAGAAGAAAGGAGAGGAGAGGAGGGAAGAGCTGAGTAGAATTGTCTATAAGGTATTATTCGACAATCAGTGCTTTGCATTTATGTAGCCAAAGCTTTATATATTTGGTAGTAGTAAATTGAGATATAAAATACCAATTTACAGGTAATAACCTGTTAGTGTGCTTCCTTCTGCACCAAGGGTGCCACAGTGATGTTACTGTTACAGAAAGGGCAAGAGTAAGCAGTTTAAGTGATTCTGAGAAACAATAAATTATATGCCAGGAATGCTCCCTTGTATGGTGAAGTCAAGCATCACTCTTGTTCTCTGATCTAGTCTTCCTCTCAACAAGAATAATACAAACAGAAGAGGAAGGAGATACCTGAGTAATGATCATCTCTCTTTTTACCCTCTTCCCTTGGCCTCTCAAATAGTAAACCACAAGAGACTTAACCTGAACTAGTGGGGGTAATGGCAGGAAAAGGTTCAGTTTAGCTTAATGGGAAAGTTTAAAAATAATTGGGGCAGCTTTTCAAATACTGAAATAAAACGTTTGTAATTTTTAATAAAAAGTAACTCTAAATGTATTGAAAATTTAGAAGACTACAGGGCTCACTCCATAGTGGAATCTGCATAATTAAACTGACTCCTGCTTCTATCAGAAATTGAAGACCGTTCCAAACTTCCAATACTAGGTAAATTTCCCTTGATATTTACTTAAAGTGTGTGAATATGATGCAGAAAACATTACTCATGTAACTGTAACCCCTCTGTACACGATTTTTACAATAAAAATGGATAAAAATTAAAAAAAAAGATTGCTGAAGTGATAAGCAATGGAAATTCATGATGGATAGTATAATGCTGAGAGCATGGAAATTATGTTCCTTCCATCTTCTGTGTGTAGAGAAGAAAAACGCTTTATTGGATGGCCTTGAAGTTCCAATTCTGAAATAATAAAGGAGACCTATCTCAGCCATTCAGAGATTAGAAATGTGGAGAAATAGCCTCATTTATGTACATCAAACATGGAAGAGAGAATGTGGTAAGCCCAAAGCCAAATGCCAAAGGCAGAGAAGTTTAACAAAATACCATGAAGTTGAAACAAGTCTTAAAAGGGAGAGTTGGGCTTAAGGGGAGTAGTGCAGAAGAATGGAGAGAGAAATGGTGGATTAATAGAGTCATAACAATCAATGTACATATGTAAGAATATAAGTAGGAAACTTGAAGGGATAGGTGGGGTTGGGTAAGGGAAGGAAGAAAAATGAGAAGTTTGACAATGATCCGGATGCACTGTACATTGAAATGCAGATACACTCTATTCAACACTGACAGGATGAAGCGAAATCCCTTTTCACAACTACCTAAAGATAAAATTTCTTTTGAAGTTTTAATATTAAGAGACCAGAAACATAAACCTTTAGAGATAAATAAGAAGATATCATTGACATATTATTGATGATTTTGCTCCTTTCAATATACAAAAATTAATGTTTCAAGTCTGCTGTAAATGTAAATTTTATTTTGCCAATTATTTTTTGCAAATTTCTTAAAATGTAGAGAACCAAAGTCCAATATCCTTTCACTTCCAATAAAAAAATCTTTTGACCTTTAGGTTACTCAATTGTTACAAATATCTTACTGTAATTCATTGGGACTAATTTCATTCCATATTTAAAATTACATTTTATATCTCTAAAATCTTTTAAAATCCTCTCTCCGGCACAGTTATGGATAGATAACTGATGTGGGCAGAATCAGAATTATTCAGAAAGTTGTAACTGGATGTTTACCTAGTTTTCTCTCTACTGGATCATAGAATACAGATTGTCCTAATTGGAAAAAGTTAGCCTTCCCAGGTTTTCTGCATATAAACACTCCATCAACATTTTCTTATTAGAGGAGTATTCAAGATTAGTTATTTGTTGATTGATAATGACTGAGGATGACAGAAAGGTGAAGGAAGACCATTTACTCTTCAGTGAAGTTCTGACGTGTGCTTCACAAAATGTTATGAAAGCTCTCCATGAGAAATCTAGCAGCTGCATTTCTAAAAAAATCCTTGGGTTGTTACACTTTCTGATAATGTCTGAATTCAAGTACTTCTCCTTGGAGATCCATACTATTCAATGATGCTGTATTAGCTCCTTGTTACAGTTTGCAGACCGGTGCTGGTGATGAAATTTGTGCTTTTCAAAATTGCTTTCGAATTCCATCCACAAACTGCAGACAAAATTTATCTGAAAAAATTTGTATCTGTTGATAGTGCATATATTTTTATTTTTTCATTATAAACATAGAATATAGTAAAAATTTTCATAGCAATTACACTGCACTAGGTTGTGGGCAGATTTTAATGTAAAGAATATACTGTGTTCATGTAGAGAATTTGAGTATCCAAAATTTTAATATACTTGTGGTCCTAAAACAAATACCTTACTGATATTGCGTGACAAATACAATTTCCATAAGTATAGAAGTTTTCTTGTATCTTTTTTATATGTATTTTTATTGTAAAGATACTGTACATAGGGGTTACAGTTACATAAGTAAGGTAATGAGTACATTTCTTATTAAGCATTGTTACCCCCTCCTTTGTTTTTCCCTACTATCCCTTACCTTCACACCTCCCCAACTCCCCCTTCCAGCCCCTCCTCTGATAGTGTCTAGTACATCTCAGTGTTACAATGGGTCAACCTGTATCCTTTCCTTATAAATAAATGAAGATATGCTGGCTTGGTTTATGATGATTCTACTTGTGTAGAAACACCTAAAATCACTTGCCAAGTCCAAGAGCACATAGAAGAAACGCCATCAAATTTTTGTCCATTGGTATAATTGTGTTTGACACATTTGACAGGTTACAAATTATTCTCAAACTTCACTACATTAAAAATACTTTCTTTTTTTCCCTTATTTTCTTGGCCAGGAAATCAGCAAGACTTCAGTCAGCATTTCTCACATAGGACTTTTCACATTAGTTGGTTAAATGTATATGTAGAGACTAGTCATCTGAGAATTCACTCATCTGCTTAGGAATTGATGCTGGCTGTTAGAAAACAGCTCAAGGAAGGATGTCATTCAAAGCCTTATAACTTTATTCTTTGCCAGGGTACTCTCCTGCTACTTTGGTTGTTGAGAGTGTCTACAAGAGCAAGCATTCCGTGGGGACCAGGGATACAACATATGGCCTATACTTATGGAGATTTCTGAGTGACTTGCTATCATCTGTACTGCATTTTGCAAGTCAAATCTGTCTAAACCTACCAGTTTTAAGAGATAAGAGTAGCGGTAAAAGAACTCTTAGAGACAAATACATCTTCAACATATCTTGTTCCAAGCATTCCGTCTAAGGCATATTCAGGAAGTGAAACTTGTGTTCTCTGTAATTATTTGTCTTTCTCCATGTGTGCATGTATACATGTGTATATGTATATGTGTATTTGTGTGTAAAGTAACGTACAAGTGTACATATATAAGGGCATATACAAATTTATATATGCATATGTAAATAAAATTACATATATAAATATATGTGCATATCTATCAGTTGTTCATTGATTTAATATAGAGTTCCCAGCACGTTGTCATTCTCACAAAGTGTACAAGATAAATTGCTCTGAGGGTCTGTGCTCTATGATGAGCATCCCTTGTACTCACTTCCCCCATGACTTTGTTTTTCATCGCTATGAAAAACTTGGGTCTACTTTCCATTGGATAGCTTTATTTTCATTACATGTAGTTACTAATATAATAAAAACAAAAGATTGCTTGTAAAAGAAAAAGAACGTTCAGGTCACAGGTAAAAAGTATCTTATCGATGGAGGCATAGAATTTCATTGTGTATATATACCACATTTTCTTGATCCATTCATCTAAAGGGTTGGTTCCATATCTTACCTATAGTAAATAATGCTGCAATAAACATAGTCGTGCTTGTAGGTTTAGTGTGGTTTTGATTGTAAACATTTGGGTAAATGCCCAAAAGTGGGATTGCTGGGTCATAAGGGAGCTCTATGTGGAGTCTTTTGAGAAACCTCCATACTAATATTCTATGCCTCCATCAGAAAGAATGACATTGCCCCATTTGTTAGGAAATGGAAAGACTTGGAAAAAATTATATTAAGTGAAGTAAGCCAGGCCCAAAGAAACATAGGTCCCATGGTTTCCCTTATTTGCAATATCTAGTATATGTCTGAGTCAAGCAGAAAAGGTCAGATAAGGTGATGTTAAAGAAATGATCCCTAAGATATGCATTCAAATATTCTTTTTTCTTTCATGCGATTGTTTCTAACACATTCATAAGATTATTTCATTGTTGCTTTGTATGTCCCTCCCCCACAGTATAACCCCTGCTTTCACTGTATTTGAGGTCGGTATAATTTGTAGAGGGGAAGGGGAAAATCAAATCGTTTAAATAGGGATACAGGTGGACCCAATGCAACAATGAGATGTATAAGTCGTTATGTCGAAACAGAAATTTACAACTTTTGTGCGAGGGGAAGGTGGGAGGGGAGGGGAGGATTAGGGGGGAGTGGGGGGGAGGATGGGAAGGGATGGGAAGGGGACAAAAATGAGGAGGCTACAATGCTTGATAAGAAATGTACTCATTATCTTCCCCATGCAATTGTAACTCTTCTGTACAGTATTTTCACAATAAAAAAAAGAAATAGAAAAAAGTATCTTATCCATCCCAATGATTCCTATGAGATAAAATTTATAATACTAGTAAAAGTGAAAAGGAATTCCTAGATCTGGTGTTTTTCCATTTAGAATGGCAAAGAATAATATCACATCGCTGTTATAACTCTTAAAGAATGCAAAGGTAACTTATGGTCTCTATCATGTTCCCACAAAACCAGGAGATTCTGAAGGATAATAGTAGAACAACAGAAATTCTAAGTAGCAAACATGGAGCATGAAAGAGAATAAGAGGAAATGAGAAAGAGTGAAAGAGAGAGAGAAATATAAAAATGAAAGTGCATAACAGATTAAAAAAAGAGCTGAATGAGAAAATTCATACTGCTATCTTTAGACTCTATGTGTACATTCGAAGGTATCTGATGTATGATAAACCATCAAAATGAAATATAAAGTTACTTTGATGAAAATAAAAATGACTCAGAAGTTGCAAATGCAAAAACAATCTTCACAGAAGCAAACTCTCAGAGATATTTCATGACTTTGGAAAGGATAAAGTGGCTGAAGTTAGTATAAATTTAGAAGTACGAAAATTCACCAAAATATAAAACAATATTTATATCTTTCATTATATAACCCAAAGCAGAAAGCAAATGTTGTTTAGATGATGTTTTGAAAACACAGTCTCTCAGGTGCTGGGAAGGTGGCTCAGCGGTAGAGTGATTGCCTTGCATGCATGAGGCCCTGGGTTTGATTCCTCAGCACCACATAAGCAGAAAAAGATGGAAATGGTGCTGTGGCTCAAGTGGAAACGCTAGCCTTGAGATGAGGGACAGCACCCAGTTTCCAGACCCCATGATCAACAAAATAAAAATAAAAAACAAAAAAATCAGTGTCTCACTTTTGTGGCCTCAACTCTGTAATATTGTTGCTTCAGCCTAGGGCTAAGTTTTAAGATGTAGACACTTATCAACACTCCTGATTCAGATTCTACTTGATCATTTTTTAAATAAATATTTTGTTCTTAATTTTGCTCTTTGTAAATTCACATGCACCTATAAAAAATTGTTTGGCCATCCAGTAACCTTCTCAAATAACCTCCTAATGATGACTTACAAAAAGTAGAATTATAAGTAGAATAATGCTACAAATAAAGAAAACTAATAATTAAATATTAATGATTAATAAAATAAAAAACAAAACAATTACTAGTATTTTCAGTATTTGAAGTGTACTACATATTAGATTTTAGCATTTTCTCATATTCCTATACAGTTAACACTGGCTACGGTTGTGATGTTCAACAAGAGTTTTATAGAATATGACTACTCTTTAAAATTACCCACTAAGATTACTATTTATGGCTCATCTCATCATTTGTTTATGGTTTATATCATCATTTGTTCCTTGCTAGCATATAAAGTAAGGAAGGTCTAAGGTTTTAACAGAAACTGTGTAGTTAACAAAATCTAAACTCTTCACTCTGCTTCTTTACACAAAGACTTTGCAACTTTTCTTTAATCAAGTTTCTATAAACTCTGAAATGTACATTCTTAGTAGTATATGTCTGCTACCATGAATCTTAAATACTTCATAGAAAAGTTTTATATCTGCCAAAAAGTCCTAATTTTGGCATATATAACCAAATACTCAAAATTAAATATATTTAAAACATTAAATCTTTTAACAAACCTTAACACTTGCTGCTGTGTTCATTATGACAGGTGCCTTGTATAGAATAATTGAATTCCTCCTCCTACACATCTCTTGAACAACAAATATCTGGAATTATTTTGTTTTTGACATGTCAATCTTGACTTTATTTTTAAATGTGTGCTTATGTAAGAAATATATGGTTCTAAAATTTCATGACAATTTTTTTGAACTTACTTTTTGTTGAATTGTACAGTTTAATAAAATCAATTACACTTTATATATAAAAAGTGTTCTCTGCTCAATTCAGCATCACATACACTAACATTGGAACGATACAGGGAAGATTAGCATGGCCCCTGCACAAGGATGACATGCAAATTCATGGAGCATTCCACATTTTTACAAGAACAGATGCTGGTGGAGATGTGGCCACAAGGGAACCGTATGCATTGTTGGTGTGAGTGTATACTTGTTCAACCACTTTGGAAAGCAGAATTGAAGTTCCTCAAAAGACTCCACATAGAGCTCCCCTATGACTCAGCAATTCCACTTTTGGGCATTTACCCAGATGATCACAAACAAGACAATACTAAAACTACCAGCACAACTATGTTTATTGCAGCATTATTACCATAGCTAAGATATGGAACCGACCCAGATGCCCCTCACTAGATGATTGGATCATGAAAATGTGGTATATATACACAATGAAATTCTATGCCTCCATCAGAAAAAATGGCATTACTCAATTTTTTAGGAAATGGAAGACTTGGAAAAATATTAAGAGAAGTAAGCTAAGGCCAAAGAAACATAGGTCCCATGTTTTCCGTTATTTTCAATAATGAATATATGTCTGTCATATGACCTGATAAAATGATGTTAAGGGAATTGAACCCCAAGATAGGGACACAATTGGTATTTTGTTTCTTGCTGTTGTTTCTAACATATTTATAATGTGTAATGTGATTTTTTGTTTCTTTATATGTTCCTCCCCCACTCTATAACTTCTGTTTTCACTTTATTTGAAGTTGGTTCACCTACATCTTGTATGTACACTTCTCTAATTTGCAGAGGGGAAGGGAAAAAAGGCTCAAATAAGGATACAGGTTGGCCCATTATAACAATGAAAAGCACAGGTAACTATGTTGAAAAATGAACTTTACACTCTCGTTGGAGGCAGGGAGAGAAGAGTGTACTTGTTGAGGTAGGAGGGAAGGGATGATAGATGAAATATAAAGGAGGAGGCAACAATGCTTGTTAGGAAATGTACTAATTATCCTGCTTATGTGAATGTGAACCCTCTGTACAGTATGATTACAGTAAAAAACATATAAAATTGTCCTGAGATGGAAGAGTTTATTTCCTCTATTTTACCCATATAATATCATTAACAATGAAATTAATGTGACTTCTGGGAAGATGGCGGAGGAGAATCTCTCGTATAGAAAGCAGTTTTAGTATTCTAATGAACAGTCCTATGATAGAGAATCACAGCAAGTGTGCCATTACAGTACAGAGAGTTTGGCCAGAGAGGCAAAATCCAGGCAAGTAGACAGATCTGAGCACTTGCCTGTATAGCTTCAGCTGCGTCGGCTGCTGTGGCTGCCGTGGCTGCAGTAGCCACAATAGCTATAACACAGAGAATCTGGGACAAAGGTGCCAGACACAGGAGGCAAGCAGATTCCACTCAACACCAGCAAGAATTGACAAGGAAAAGGTATCTTCATCTGGCAGATCACAAACCAGACACGACCCAGGAACCAACACTCCGGCATGAATAGAACCCTGACATCCTGACTCTATCCCAGGGAGTAGAGGTGGGAAGGCTGCCCCTCCCCCCACCTGCCGGAGATCTCCATCTTTGATACAGCAAGGACAAGCTGAGCAGCTAACTCCAACTCAGGCCCTGGAAAGAATAAAAAGAGTCATTTAGCAGGTCACAGGAACCTGACCTGACCTGCCAGGCTCAACCCCACTCAGGGGAAAGTCACCCAGCCCAGACAGAGAAAACTCTGCCCCCAAACGAGTGGCTTTCTTCACTGGGTAAACAGAGCCAGAGGCTGCCTCTCCCTACAGCAGCCTAGTCAATCAGTTGAACTTTAGTAAACATAAATTCTGAGAATGGCTCCACGCTGGGTTCTGTGAGTGTCTCTGGAGCTACCTCCTGTGGGAAAAGCTACTGTTTGCTGAAAGGCCTCAATGCTACCCAGAACCTAGCCTCATCACAGCATCTCCAAACTAGAGTTAACAGCCATCTAACTCTTTTGTGATACTCAAAGCAAAACTCCCTCCCACTGAACTAGCCTGGGAGGAGGATCTGAGTAAAGCAGAGCATTTTTCTTCCTGCTCAAACAAACTGAATTAAGAAACCAAACAAGCCACAGGAATACCAAAAACCACAAGCAGACCAGAGAGTCCACCAAGAGAAGGGTTTTGGACACAAGGGAGATACAGGATCTTCCCATCCTCTCCTGTCCCCCCCCCCAAAAAAAAAATCAAAGAAATGCTTTTGTCTTATTTATTTTACTTTTTATGTTTTAAAAATCGCTTTCTATTAATCTTATTTTTCAATTATAATTTTTACTTTAGGTGTATATGAGTGTGTTTGTTTTTTTGTTTTTTAATCTCTATTGACATTTTGGTGCTTTTTTTTCTTTTCTTCATTTTTTTAATCTTTTTCCTCTTGCTGTTTTTTTTTTTTATTTAAACTCTGTTCTGTTCATCTTCAGATATATAGCCCTCTTCGAATATTATACCTTATCCCCCATTGTGTACACATTTAATCCAGAAATTTATTACTCAATTCACAACCTCTTAGGCTTAAATTCTTTAATAGCAGTATTACATCTTTATACCTATATAATTTTTTAAGAATTTTTGTTTTTCTATCTTTCTTGTTGTTTTTTGTTTTATTTTTCTTCTCTTTTAATCCTTCTCCTATCACTCTGTCCAATTCATTTCCCTCTCTGAGATTAGGACTTGATAAAATTCACTCTCATTTTACCTCTCCACACCACTTTAATCCTATTTTACCCACATTTCTCCATAAACCTAATAATTTCTGATTTGCCAAATTGTTTCTTGCTGTTCTTATCCCATTAATCCATAGTTATTTGATGTTGAGTAGATTGTATCTGTTGAGTTAGATTGTACCTGCAGCCTTTTTTCCTTTTTTGTCAGTCATGTAGCCTGCACTCTGGGCCTGGGTGCTGTCCCTCAGTTCTTCCTCTCACGGCTAGTGCTCTATCACTTGTGCCATAGCATCATTTCCGGCCTTTTCTGCTTATGTGGTGCAGAGGAATCAAACCCAGGGCCTCATGCATGCAAGGAAATCACTCTAACACTGAGCCACCTTCCCAGTCCTCCGCAGCCTTTTGAATGTGCAACTACAGAACTTTGGTTGATGCTTGCCTTAAAATTGTGTTCTAGCACAAAATTGATGTTACTTTCATACCAAATGGGCAGAGCAAGCCAGAAAAATAAAAGAAAAAATGGCAAGTCTGCGTATCTCAACTCCCAATCAAGACAATCAGGTGACAGAACAGTTAATAAATAATCCAGAGCAGAGTTCCCTAAAAGCTCTACAAAAACTCTGGTAAACATGGTGAATGAAAAGATTGAAAACCTGCAAAGGACTCAGTGTGAGCGTGATAAGGAGAGAGAGGAGGCAAAACAAAGGTATACACAGGAATCTGGTGACCGTGAGAAAGCTACTCAAAGATTGATACAGGAATTTCGTGAGCAGGTTGAGAGCAGTCAAAGATGAGAATTGTGTGAGCAGGCTGAGAACAGTCAAAAAGAAAATAGGAATTGCATGAGCAGGATGAGAACAGACAAAGACAAACACAGGAATTGAGTGAGCAGTCTGACAAAAGTCAAAGAGAACTACAGGAATTGCATGAACATGAGGAAGCTAATCCAGGAGTAATGCAGAAATTGCGCGTGCAGGATGAGAATAGACAAAGATCAATACAGGCATTCATGAAGTCCATAGACAGATGAAAGAATTCATGGAGACCACAAAGGAAATGCTGAATGGAGCCTGCCAAAAGGAATGGGACTCCAAGGAAACCATAGCCGATCAACTAAGTGCTCAGAGAATAAAAACTAAACACCAAATTAAGGAAGTAAAGAAGTTCATACAAGATCTAAAAAAAAGCTCCAACAAAGAATTTGAAGCCATCGACCAATTAGAAGGAAAAGAAATAAAAAAAAAAAAAAAAACATAGTAGAAAGTCTTGACAGTAGTTTAGACCATGAAGAAGATCAAATCTCGGGGATGGAAGACAGCCTAGATATTAAAAAGAAAGAACATACAACTATCCAAGACAAATCCAAGAAATAGGATAGGTATATTTAACATTTGGAAGAGACCATCAAAAGGCCTAATCTGAGGATAATGGATAGAGGAGCACCTAGAGACAGAAGTTAATGTTCTAGGAAATTTGTTTAACAGGGTCCTAGCAGAGAACTTCCAAACATGCAAAAGGATAGGCTTATTCAGATACAAGAAATTTGTAGAACCCCAAATAGACCATAAAAGAACAGGACATCCCACCATCATTATAATCCACATGGGATCAATTCAGACCAAGGTAAAGATCAATCACTTATAAAGGGAAACTAATTAGAATCACCTCAGATTATTCAGCAGAGACAATTAAAGCAAGAAGACTCTGGAATGATAAATGCCATGCCCTAAAGACAAACAATTATCAACCAAGGATACTGTACCCAGCTAAAATCTCCTTCATAACCGAAGATCAAATAAAAACCTTCCATAGCAAAGACAAATGAAACAATATATCTCCCTCAAACCAGCCTTACAAAAGGTACTTAAAGATGTCCTACACATAGAAAACCAAGAAGACAATAATAAAGGATAAGAAACAGCACCCAAACAGAGATTCAAGAACCATAGGAAGAACCCAGTTGGCACAGCCCCCAAAAAGATGGATAACATGGGAGGAACTCCCAAATACCTCTAAGTCCTAACTCTTAAAATTAAGGACCAGCACAACTATGTTTATTGCAGCATTATTTACTATAGCTAAGATATGGAACCAACCCAGATGCCCCTAGGTAGATGAATGGATCAAGAAAATGTGTTATATATACACAATGGAATTCTATGCCTCCATCAGACAGAATGACATTGCTCCATTTGTTAGGAAATGGAAAGACTTGGAAAAAATTATATTAAGTGAAGTAAGCCAAGCCCAAAGAAACATAGATCCCATGGTTTCCCTCATTTGCAATTGTTAGTATATATATATTAGTCAAGCAGAAAAAGTCAGATAATGTGATATTAAGAAAATGAACCCTAAGATATGTACTTAAATGTTTTTTTTCTTTCATACATTTGTTTCTAACGCATTTATATGATTATTTCTTTGTTGCTTTGTATGTCCCTCCCCACAGTATAACCCCTGCTTTCACTGTATTTGAGGTCGGTATAATTTGTGGAGGGGAAGGGGAAAAACAAGTCTTTTAAATAAGGATACAGGTGGACCCGTTGCAACAATGAGAAGTACAAGTTGTCATGTCGAAAACAAACTTTACAACTTTGGTGGGAGGGTGGGGGAAGAATTGGGTGAGTGGGGGAGGCTTGGAAGGGATGGGAAGGGTAAACAAAGGAGGAGGCTACAATGCTTGATAAGAAATGTACTCATTAACTTGCCCATGTAATTGTTAACCCTATGTACAGTTTTTTCACAATAAAAAAAATAAAAAAAAAACAACTTTTGAAAGTGAAAGGCTGGAACAAAATATGCCAAGCAAATGGAGTCCATAAACAGGCAGGAGTTGCAATGTTAATATCAGATAAAATAGACTTCAAATTAAAATTAGTGAGAAGAGATAAAAAAGGTCACTACATACAAATTCACGGATCTCTCCTCCAGGAGGATATTGCAATACTAAATATCTATTCGCCAAGCAATGGAGCACCCAAATTTATCCAAGAACCACTACTCTCCACCCAAACTCACATAGATCCAAAGACACTAATTGTTTGGGACTTTAACACACCATTATCCACAATACATAGATCAACTCAGAAAAACTTAACAGAGAAAACACAGATCTAAACAACTGCACAGATCAACTAGATTTAACAGACGTCTACCAAATATTTCGCCCAGCAGCATCAGAATACACGTTTTGCTCAGCAGCACAAGGGACATTTTCTAAAATAGACCATATTTTACATCGCAAAGCAAACTTGTCCAAATTGAGAAACATTGAAGTTATACTTTATATTCTCTCAGACCACAAGGGAATAAAATTAAAACTCAACACCAAAAGCCACCAAAGAAAGTCCAGTAACACATGGAGGCTGAACAACACACTGCTGAATCAAGGGTGGGTCATGGAAGAGATTAGAAAGGAAATTCAAATGTTCATGCTATTCAACAAAAATGAGCACACAAATTACCAGCTCCTCTGGGACACAGCAAAGACAATACTGAGAGGCAAGTTTATAGCTCTGAGTTCCTACATCAACCAATTAGAGAGATCTGAAACCAACAATTTAATAAGACATCTGAACCTCCATGACAAACCACAACACGATAATCCCTAATCCAGTGGATGGAAAGAAATAATTAAAGTTCAATATGAATTAAATGTATTAGAATCCAAAAATTCCACAGAAGGAATCAATAAAACAAATAATTGGTTCTTCGATAAAATTAACAAATTTGACAGATCCTTAGCAAATCTTATCAGAAAAAGAAGAAAACACACCCAAAAAATAAACTCAGAGATGAGAATGGAATCATCACCAAAGAAATAACCAAGATTCAGAACATTATAAGGGAATACTTCTCAAAATTTTACGCTAATAAGTTTGAGAACTTGACAGAAATGGATCTTTTTTGCTAGCAAATATTGTCATGCTGAAACTAAACCAAGATGAGCCAAACCATCTTAACAGGCCCATATAAAGCATTGAAATAGAAACCTCAATGAGACCTCCCATCTAAGTAAAGTCCAGGACCAGATGGTTTTACAGCAGAATTCTACAAGGCCTTCAAAGCAGAGCTCACATCAGTACTCTTTCACCACTTCACAGCTGTTCTACTCTTTGTATAATACAGTATTTTCCCCAGTCCCATATCTTGTATTGCTGCTCTCATATATTTTATTTTATTTTTTATTGAAATTTTAGTGTCAATTTAATGTACAAAGGTGTTATAGTTACATAATAAGGTAATGAGTTCATTTCTTTTCTAACTTGTTACCCCTTCACCCATTTTTCTCCCTCTTCCCTCCAAATGGCCCCTCCAAGATTATTTCAAACATGTTGTCTTGTGATTATCACTGTTGCATAGGTTCCTCCTTTGTCCTTTGTCTCACCATTTTTTCCCTTTCCCTTCCCTAGTTCAGATCAACATATTTACAATACCCAGGGTATTAAAAACAAATACAGTGACTACAGGGGACAAACCATATGTGGGGAAAAAAACAAAATGATGAAAAAAAATCACATAGTACATTAAGAATAACAAAAATAAAAAACATGTCTTGGGGTTCATTTCACTTGGAATCACCTTATATGGTCAAATGTACATAACTATAGAGCTATTCTGCTAATCTACTAAGATTATCCATGATGTACACAATAATGCTCCCCTATTACCCAATAATCCCACTTCTTGGCATTTAACCAGGTGAACACAAACAAGACCACAGTAAAGCTACCAGTACAATTTTGTTTATTACAGTATTATTTAACATAGCTAAGATATGGAATGAGCAGAATAGCTCTATAGCTATGTACCTATGACCATATAAGGTGATTCCAAGTGAAATGAACTCCAAGACATGTTGTTTGTTGTTCTTAATGTACTATGTGATTTGTTTTTATCCTTTTGCGTTTTCCCCACCTATGGTTTATCCCCTATAGTCACTGTATTTGATTTTGATGCCTTGGGTATTGTAAATATGTTGATCTGAACTAGGGAAGGGAAAGGGAAAAATGATGAGACAAAGGTCAAAGGGGGAACGTATGCAACAGTGATACTCACAAGACAATATATTGGAAATAATCTTGATGGGGCCATTGCTAGCAAATGGGAGAAAAGTGGGGGAAGGGGTAACCTTAGAAAAGAAATATATTCGTTTCTTACTTATGTAACTATAACCCCTCTGTACATTACCTTGACAGTAACATTTCAATAAAAAATAAAATAAAATACATGAGAGCACCAATACAGGATATGGGACTGGGGAAATACTGTACTATACAAATAGTAGAAGAGATGTGGAGAGCAGTAATTTTACTTCAACCTAGCAAAAAATAAACTAGCATACAGATTTTCAGCCTCATATCAGTCACTAAAAAGGGAAAACAAAACGCACAATCAGCAATCCAATAGAGATAAAATACAAAACTAAACACGTAAAATGAAGAGACAATTTTGACCAAAAATAACAAATGATAGAATTAGGAAACAAATAACAAGCTGGTAAGTTTAAAAAATATTACCAATAATTCTATTAAATATTGTTACATCACAATGTGTTAGAACTATAATTAAAATTATAGTTTAGAAAGCTATCATTTTAATAATAGCTTACTTATTATTGATTTCTTGATGTTGAATGTTTAGTATGTAATTTTACTTTTAGGAGCTATAGAAAAGAAGAAAGTAAAGTAATTTTAATAATATATTTCATGAATTGTAAAACTGAGAAGCATTAGAATTTAAACAAATAATATATCATTACTGTTTTAATTCCATGAATTAATGTAGTAATTCAAAATGTATTCTACACTTAGCAGTTGTCTTAACATCAAATAATAAATTATTGCACATGACTCTTGGTATTAGGTGGAAGGGTTCAGCACTGTGGTAAAATTCACACCACACAAAACATGAGGGTATGACTCCTCTCATCTTGCTTAAATTGTGGAAATTTTATTTCTATAAGCCTGTTAAATTCCTCTCTAGGTGACATCTATACAAATAAATACAATTATATACATGAGGAGTATTTCAGATGATACATAAAAGTCATATTCATTAATTAAATTTTTCTATTCTGTACCAAATAAATATTTATAGAGACACTGAATTTCTGAGTAGATGATGGTATATGTGTGCCAGCTTATACGTATTGAGGCTTATTTTATATTTCTGACATTCTACAGTTGGATTTAATTTTCCATAAGAGGTTAAGTGTATTATATTGGATATATGAAAGTAAACTGAATATTTATTCCATTAATACTTTGCCTCTTGTCTAATCCCAATATAAATTATCCATATATTTGAAGTAATGAAAATAACAACAGATATAAGCAAGATAAATCATTCTGTAGTAGACAAGTATTTCACCTTTATTTTTATGGTTGGTCCTCTTTTACACTACAGAATATTCTTGGGGAAATGTCCTCCAGGCTGACCACAACTGCAGAATATTATGGTTTGATGTATCATGAGAGAAGGAAGGAAAGGGCAGCTTCCTTCCAAAAACCTGCTCTCAGCCATGTGATCAGTTTTATGGTTATGAGTTGGAAATGACATTTTTCACAGTCAAACTTGAAAAATCATCTTGATAGACTATTTCTGTAAGTGGTTACAGAGGATTATTGATGGCTTTGCAATATGCAAGTTTGCCTCATTTTGAGACAATTTAAAGAGGACATTAGTCAGTTGTTCTTTGCATCTTTAGGAGAAAAACCAATTGACTCTAGGCCAGAGGATCACTGGGGCCCAAGAAGCTACTACCTTAAATAGTAATCCTAATCTTCTAAAACAAAAAAAAAAAAAATCAAAAACAAAACAAACAAAAACTCTATTGAGCACAGCCAGTCAGGGCTACTATCACTGCCTACATGAAATCAGGCAAGAAACAGAAGCTGAGATTCATTTACCTGATAACTAATATATATTTTTATGAGGCAGACTGAAATTAGACTACAGAGAGAGGGTCAGAAAGACTGATGAGAGAGACTAAAGTTGGTCACACGAAGATTGGAAAGTAGAATGCCTTGTGGAACAAATAAATCATACAAAGCCTGTGCATGTAAAAACAAGATAGCAGACCAAATTCCAAAAGTGCACGTTTTCTTAGAGGACAGCTTAATGAATTATCAATGGAAATCTTTGAAATCTTAAATATTTGACCACATGTGGGAGAAGGCCAATTGTTGAAGAGAAAGAAAATGTCATCACTTTCTTAAGAGGTCCAATATCACTTTAGGACTAATCAAGCACAGATTTGTAATAAAAAGAGAAAATAATTATTCCAAATGAGGGTTTCATTTGTTTTGATGTAACAGTTCTTGATTTACATGCTAGCAATTAACATACAATTGATCCAGTTCCACAGCTGAGTTGATATTGACTGCAGTATTCCTACATGAAGGAAAAGAGAACATTTACAAATGTCTGATGAAATGAGTTGAGGATGAAGAATTCTAATAGTGATATCTGAGGGTTAGACACAGGTGAAGAAGTACATATTCTTTTCTAAAAATCCCCCATTTTTAGCCTGGTGCTAGTCACTCAAAGCTTTATTCTTAGCCACTCAGGAAGCTAAGACCTGAGGACTACAGTTCAAAGCCAGCCTGGGCAGGAAATTCCCTGACACTCTTATCTCCATTTAATCACCAGAAAATTAGAAGTGGCTCAAGAGTTAGAGAACTCACTTTGAGTTGAAGAGCTCAGGAACAGTGCCCAAGCCCAGACTTAAAAACAACAAAAAAAAAAAATGTGTCCCGTTTCTTGGACTGCCTACATCTTTTCCTAACATTCAACAAAGAAGCCATTTTATCACCCATTACCTTTAAGTCCTATCCTAGCTACTGCAAATAGAATGATGTGGTATCTTATGTCAAAAGGTTCATATTTGAGGAAACAAATACCAACATTGGTAACTATTTTTCCAGCCCTTGAATTCTGGGCCTGGGCCCTGAACATGGTTATGTTGGTAGCTTCATGGGAACTTGTGGGATTACTGCCCATGAGGGGAATTATTGGGTCTTAAGGGAGATCTATGTTTAGTCTTTTTAGGAAACTCCATACTGCATTCCACAGTGGTTGAACAAGTTTAATTTCCCACCAACAGTGTAATAGATTTCCCAATCGGCTACATCCATGCCAGCATTTGCCATTTTTAGTTTTCTTGATAATGGCCATTCTTACTGTAATGAGGTAGAATCTGTCATGTATACATGTAGATTTGTGGGCACCTTCCAGCTACCATAAATGAATGAATCCATGAAACCTATATTGCTCTGAGTCTGCATTCCTTTCTCTTTGCTCTTAGTATAATTTTCCCAAGCCTCTTAATTTCCTTTAATACTGGTGAGAAGTCATCTTTCTGGTGGATGTTCAGAATTCCATTACGTGTGTGTGTGTGTGTGTGTGTGTGTGTGTGTGTGTGTGTGTGTATAAGATGACTATAGACCCATGATTTCATTTCTAAGCCTTCGGCTTCATGTGTAATTTTGCATTTCCATATTAAATTTGGATTGTTTTCTCTACTGCATTGAAGAATATTGTTGGGATTTTGATGAGTATTGCAATGTCAATTATTTGTGGTCAGTATAGCAGGTTTTGCCATGTTAATTCTTCGAACCAGAAGCATAGAAAGATTTTCCATTTCCGTGACTCTTTCAATTTCCTCTTTTAGATTTTAAAGTTTTCACAGTAGAGATCCCTCACATTTCTAGTTAAATTTATTAATTCCTACTTGTTTTTTTTGTTGTTTCGTTTGTTTAGATTTGATTTGATTTTGAGGCTACTATATATGAGGCTGATTTTTGGATTTCAACCTGGTTCTTGCCATTGTTGGTCACACAGGAAAACTACATATTCTTGTGGCTTTTATACCCTGCTACATTGCTGAAGGTTAGCATCACCTTTACTAACTTGATGGAGGAAGCTATAGGGTCCTTTAAATATAGGATCATTTCATTTGTAAAAAGGAATAGTTTTACTTCTCCCTATTTGTATCCCCTTTGTGTTTTTTTTTTTTATTGTGGTAATACTGTTCAGAGGGGTTACAATTACATGGGCAAGTTATTGAGTACATTTCTTATCAAGAATTGTAGCCTCCTCCTTTGATTCCCCTTCCCATCCCTTCCCATTCTCCCCTTTTCCCCCACCCAATCCTCCTCCTCCCTATCCCCCCACCCCTCACCAAAGTTGTGAAATTATTCTCTTGCCTATTGCTCTTGCTAGAAAGTCCACTACCATATTGAAGAGTATTGGAGAGAGTGGACATCCTGTTGGGTCTTCGTCCATCCCACGAAAGACGGACGGGGTCCGAGGAAAGGTAAGTGCGGCGCTCGCCCGTTCCCTAGCCTCCCTCAGCCCAGGAGACAATCAGACACAGCGGGGAGCCAAATCCAGCAGGTAGAAAAACTCGTTTATTAACAGAGAGCAGCCCCTTTTAAGGACAACAAGGGTGGGTGGTATGGTAAGGGAGGAAGAGGAACCAATCACTGTCAAGGTCACACCCTATCATTCACCTGAGCCTTCACGGGCTGGTTAGGCACTGATCAGAAGATCAATTGGGGTCTGCCCACTCAACCCCCTCCCAGAGCCATCTTGGCTGGCCATGTGCTCTCCAGTAAATTAGGCTCTGCCCACTCAACCCCCTCCCAGCACCATCTTTGCTGCCCATGTGCTCCACAGATTCCCCCTTTTATTTTTGTTTTAATGGCAGACCCACCTAGCACAGTAATAAACATCAGTCCCACCACAGTTAGAAATGTCCGAAGCAGTTCAAGTAATTCCTGGGCACCTGGTGTCTTTTAAGTAAGCCAGTTCCTTGTACGTGCCTTTAAGCTAGCACAGGAGTCAAGATGACCTTTGAGCTTTACTGTCAGCTCCCAATTGCTCCCAACATCATCTCCCCCCGTCTTTGCTTAAAGAAGTGAACCCGCCTGTCTTAGGTTGGGTGGATCGCCTTGTCTGCCTTACCCGTCATCGGGAACTTCTTCAGAGCGAAGCTGAAGGCCCTGTCTTAGGTTGGTCAGACTGACACCCCCTCTTACCCGTCTCTGGCTGCGATTCCTCTGGGGGGGGGGAAATTCATTCATTTGGAGCTTGATAACTGGCTGGCTAAGCTCATAATGCAAGGAAGGCATAGAAAAAACCATCAGCAAAAGCATTACCAGGCCAGGAAATGTCACTACTAGTCCTTTAACCTTAGTGAAGGATGGGATAGCAGTCTTTGCCTCTTCAGAGTCCAGAGGTGGGGATTGTTCTAATCCAGCTATTTGCCTGTGGGGTTGGACAAAATCTAAGCTGGAAGCATAACAAAAGGTGGTTGTTTAACAATAAGTATGGATTCAATGCTGCTATACAAGCAATTAGTAGAAGAACAATTAAAGCAGGTAACATTAAAATAATTAACTCCTACAAAAATATTAAACAGTCCATAGGGTGGTGATCAAAATGAAGGTCAGGCCACCAGCTCGAAGGGACAGCTTCTCTTGTGGTGCTCCTGATGATTTCTGCATTGCCAGCATTGATCACTGCCCAGGTCACCTGTTGAGGTTGATGCAGGTTCCGTAGGGCCGTTCCCGTTCACAAGATTCAGAGTCAGGACACCCAACAGCTGGAGTGTCACCATCTGCAATTGTTAGAGAACACAAGAGCTTCTCAAGGGCTGGTTGCCCTTGGGGATGGTTAATAATTGTCTTTCTGGCTTTTGTCTTTAAAACACAAGCCTTGGCCATGGCCCTTTTGTTGTTGTTGTTGTTGTTGTTGGTTAGCTTATTCTTGGGATTCCTCCTGTATAGAGGAAATGGGTAAAAACTTAAGGTTCCTGGCAGGGATCCAAATGGGAGCAGACTCCCCTATGGGGAAAATGCATCCAAATCCCCTGCCCATAGTAACGAGGGGGTCAGGTCCTCTCCATTGTTGTGTCAGGGGGTGCTTCCACCTGACTTTCACTTGGGGCTTAGGGTTTAGTTGTCCCCAGTGCTTCTGAAATCTGGATTCAGTTGCCCCTTTTGAAAAATTTATAAACAAAGCTATCTGTAACTGTATATGGGGGCTAACTCCCCCTTTTTTTGTTTTATAGGCTACCAGAATACAAATTAAAGGGTTTTTGAATGTCCTGAAGAGCCATAATTACGGCCAGCATTTCCTTATATTGTGCTGACCCTTGACAAGGTTGAAATCTTTGTTGGCTCGGAGTCTTTTGTTGCTCCTCAAAGGCTGCATATGCAGAGCCCGCTTTACCTCCATCAGTAAAAACATGGAGGGCGCCAGGAATAGGCGTAGGAGAAAATAGAGATGGTATTTTGAGGGGAAGTCGCCATAACATGACAGTCCATTTGGATGGCCCATAATGGCAGTCAGTTTGGCCTAGAAACCCCTCCAAGGACAGAGCAAGAGGAGCATTGGCTCGAGTGAGCCACTCAATGTCTGCCATCCGAAAAAGGAAAAACAATGGAGTGAGGGTCGAGGCCATAACGCCTTTGGGCTTGCGTCCTTCCCTTCACAATAGCATCCGCAAGTTGGTCTGCTTGAGAGTACACCCGAGGTGTGCCCCCCAGGGGAGTGTGAACCCACTCTAATGGCTCCCCATTTTGAGTTAAAACTGCAGATATTAATGTGACCCCTGCAAACAACCAAAGGGAAATGGGCTCACTAATAGAATATCTCTTTAGAGAAACTTTATCCAGGGCTTTTTGGAATTGCAAAAATATTGCCCTATGGCTGTCTGTAATTGTAATAACTTCTTGTGGCGTCCTGTCTTTTAGCAGGGCAAATAAGGCACAAGACTATCTTTAGGGACAGAAACCCATGGCAACAGCCAATTGATTTCCCCTAAAAGACTCTGAAGTTGGGTTAAGGTTAGAGAGGCTGGAATGCCAGCAAAGGCTTAAGGGGGAAGGCCTGAGTCAAGGTAAGGTGGGTCCCGAGCACCTTAAAAGGAGCTACCTTTTGAATTTTATTAAGGGCTATGGTAAAACCCCACTTTTTTAATATGGTGAGAACCTGGGCCAGAAGGCCCTCCAGGCAGCTTGGGTCTCGGTGCCCCAGAATCATATCATCCATGTAGGCATAGGCAAGGGAGGTATCTGAACCCAGCACAGGCCCTAAAAGTGTGGCCAAGTGTTGTTGGCAAAAGGCTGGACTATTGGCCATACCCTGTGGCAGCACCGTCCATTCAAACCTCCGGATCAGGCTGGGAAAAATTAAGAGAAGGTATAGAGAAAGCAAACTTCTCGCAGTCATCTGGATGCAGAGGGATAGAAAAAAAACAATCTTTAATATCAATCACAACCAAAGTATATTCTGAAGGTATAGCAGGAGTCCAGGGCATGCCTCTTAGGGGCGTTCCTAATAGCTTTCATTTACCTTCCGTAGATCTTGGAGCATCCGCCAAGCCCCAGAGGCTTTTTGAATAACAAATACGGGTGTGTTCCAAGGACTTATAGAAGGGCTGATATGCCCGAGGCTTATCTGTTCCTCCACCAGAAGGTGGAGGGCTTCAAGTTTAGGTTTGGTCAATGGCCACTGCTCCACCCAGATTGGGCTTCCTGGCTTCCACCTAATGGGAGGTACTTGGGGGGCAGTGGCCTTTAGGATTGGGGGTGCACCCGAGGGGGTCCCCTATGTTCTTCTCTGTAATTATGAAAGTTAAAAAAATCCCCTTCCTTAACTCCCTCTAGATCCTGTTTAAGCCTTTGTGCTTCTTCCCCATCCAGGATATCATCATATGATGCTCGATGGTCTGTAGTGACCACGGCATCCATTTGTCAGCATATCTTGCCCTAGTAAATTGGCAGTGAGGTTCTTTGCCACTAAAGGGCGTATCCTTCCCTGTTCTCCATCTGGGCTAGTCCATGTCATAAGGGCAACCGTTTCTTTGGTCTGGGAGTTGCCCCCTACCCCCAGTATCTGGGGCCCAGGTGCAAGCTTCCAGTCCAAGGTCACTTCCTCCTCCCTGAGTATGGTTCGGTCTGCCCCAGTGTCAATTAAACAGTGAAACCTCTTTCTGCCTATGAGAATACTCATTTTAGGGCGGAGTCCGTCCACCAGGGGGACGGTCCAATGGGCCTGGGTCGCCCTGCCACGAGGCTGCCTGGGCCTCACAGCAGAGGGGGTTCCTCCTTGAGTTAAAGGGGCTAGAGGATGCCCCTCCCCAAGTTTAAAGACTTCCCATCTAAATCAAACTTGTATCCCTCCCTGCCCCTGGGGTGGGGTATAGGGGGCGGTTTGCCCACGGGCCAGTTGGCAGGGGATTGTTGTAAACAATCTCTCTTAAAGTGCCCCTCCTGCCCCCATTCAAAACAAGTCCGTCTCCCCGATGGCCTTGGGGTTCCTTGGCCCTGGGCTGCCAGCGCCTGAGTAATGGCCTCAGTCATTGTAGATGCCTGAGCCTGTAAAGCTAAAGCTAGTGATTGGGACTGGTGCTGTTGCGTTCCCACATCCTGTGAGGCCACCACCCATCTGCTCAGGGAACTCTCTCTCAATCCTGCGCAGGCCATGCCGTGGTCTGCATTCATCCCTTCCCAGACCAGCAGCTTTACAAACTGATCTCGGAGGTTCCCTGTCGGCAGCTTGAGGTGAACACTCTGTTAGACTCGGTCTATGAAATCAGGTCGAGGCTCACCCAGTTTTTGTCTCACTTCTGCCATGGGGGACTCAGTAGGCCCATCATCTAGTTTGTACCACACGGCAAGTCCTGCCTGCCTCACCTGGTCACGGTACGGGCCAGGTATTTCGGCCTGTTGGATGCCGGTGGAGTACCCTTCCCCCTTCCCTGCTAGCATGGCATAAGTAATAGGTTTTGCTGGTTGAGCCTGCCGGTTACTCTCCGCTCGCACTCTGCATTCCTCCTTAAAGAAAGCACACCATTTAATAAACTGAGAACTAGTGGTCTGGGCCCAGGGAGAGTTTGGGCCATCCTCCGCTACTGCCTTGCGGAGCTCTTTAAGATCCTTAGCTTCACATGGATACCATTCCAAGGGCCTGTTAGCCCCTGATGCCACATTGACCGGATACACTTGGGGAAGCGAATCATGTGGCCGAGAGTCTGGGCTCTTGGGTGGCCCTTCCTTTCCAGGGCTCTTGGGTGGCCCTTCCTTTCCAGAGGAGGTCTCCGAGTAGGTTACTTCCTCAGCCCTTGGTCCCTCCATGTGGTAGGGGTCTGGGTTTTGCAAGTCCCTCTCGCAGGTCTCGTAGGGCGCCGTACCTCCCTTCCAATCAGGGGAATAGGGAGGGGGCCTAGGACCGTCCGGGGCACCTGAGTAGCTGCCTCCGCCCCTGCATGCACAGATAGTGTGTTCCCAGTCGAATTTGACCTTTTCCTTTTCCTTTTTACTTTCCAAGTCTTCCTGTACTCTTTCTAGGCCTATGTTGCCTCCTCCTCCTTCTTTTGTGATATAGCATTACCCATATTTAGGGTTTCACTTACCCCGAGAGACCGCTTAGCCTCGGCCGGTATCTTTTCCTTTCGTGCCCCACGTTGGGCACCAGATGTTGGGTCTTCGTCCGTCCCACGAAAGACGGACGGGGTCCGAGGAAAGGTAAGTGCGGCGCTCGCCCGTTCCCTAGCCTCCCTCAGCCCAGGAGACAATCAGACACAGCGGGGAGCCAAATCCAGCAGGTAGAAAAACTCGTTTATTAACAGAGAGCAGCCCCTTTTAAGGACAACAAGGGTGGGTGGTATGGTAAGGGAGGAAGAGGAACCAATCACTGTCAAGGTCACACCCTATCATTCACCTGAGCCTTCACGGGCTGGTTAGGCACTGATCAGAAGATCAATTGGGGTCTGCCCACTCAACCCCCTCCCAGAGCCATCTTGGCTGGCCATGTGCTCTCCAGTAAATTAGGCTCTGCCCACTCAACCCCCTCCCAGCGCCATCTTTGCTGCCCATGTGCTCCACAACATCCTGGTCTCATTCCTGATTTTAATGTCTTCATGTTTCCACCGTTAGGTAAATGCTAATTATCTCTGTCATATACATACTCTGTATTATATTGAGGAAATTTGCATGCATTCCTAGCTTCTCAGACCTTTTAATCATAAAGGGGTTTTGGAGCTTGTTGAAAGCTAATTCTACATCCCTATAGACAATCATGTGTTTCTTGTCTCTGCTTCTGCTCATGGTTTGTATTATGTTTATTGATAAGTATATTGAATCCAAATGTATCCTAGGATGAATACTGTTTGATCATAGCATATGATTTTTTGTTATTTGTTATATTTTGTTAGTAAGAATTTTATTGAGAAGTTCTGTATCATTCCTCATCAAAAAAGAGTTCGGTTCATAGTTCTCTTCTTTGGTGAGTCCCTATGTGTCACTGACCTTGGCTGGGGGAGAAGTTGTGGAGATTGGAGGGAAGGGATGGTAGGGGGAAAACAAAGGAGGAGGCAACAATGGTCAATAGGAAATGTACTCATTACCTTGTTCATGTAACTGTAACTCTCAGCACAACATTTTAAAATAAAAAACGTGCAAAAAAAAGAAACAATGTAATGCTCAGAGAACCATTTGGGGGGCAAGGGAAAGATGGCTAAATAGCTGTACAAAATTCTACACTTCTTTGCTTTTAATGCTCAGTATGGCACTGAATAAACATAACTGCTTCCATTAAAAAAATCAAGTCACTGTCATGGAACTGGGCCAGTATTTTTGCCATTGCTGGGATTTTATTGCACCGCCCAGGTAACTCTTTTGCAACAAGGGTGAAGGCGAAGCTCACTGTACTTGAGGAAAAGAAATTCAGGCTAGAGTTCTCGGGACTGAATGAAGGCCCTGCAATGGAAAAAATATTTCCATACATGTGTAATATATGATATATACTTACATATGTATGTTTATAACATATTTTTATTTTCTTATTGATTTTGTATTTATGTATTATTTGATTCATTTTTATTGTACTAAGGGTTGTTATACATTTTCTTACATGTTATACATTTATTATAAAAATATACAAAATAAATTAGGACATTGACTCATTTTACATTAATACTATATTAAGTGTTGAAACATAATACATAATTAAATGGAGGCATTTGTCACAGTCTTCACATGTTTAGAGTCTGTCTCCAGTATGAGCCTTGTCTTATTTATCTATGGACATATTCCTATAGGGATTTCTTTACATGATTTATACTCAGAAGCCTTTTCTTGAGGATAGGCAAGTTGAGGCATAAAATTGCAACGTTGGGGTTAAAATATGGCCTAGTAATAAAGAGCTCACTCAGCATGCATGAATGACAAGGTTTGAATTCTCAGTGCCACATATTCAGAAAAAGCCAGAAGCTGTGGAATGGCTCAAGTGGTACAGCGAAAGGCTTGAGAAAAGAAGCTCAGAGACAGTACCCAGGCCCAAAGTTCAAGCCCCAAGACTGTTAAAAACAATAGACCAGATGCCGGTGGCTCACTCCTGGAACCCTAGCTTCTAGGAGGCTGAGATTTGAAGACCACAGTTCAAAAACAGCCTACACAAGGAAAGCCTGTTAGACTCTTATCTCCAATAAAGCACAAAATACCTGACATGGCACTGTGGCTCAAGTGTTAGAGTGTTCACCTTGAACTGAAAGGCTCAGGGACAGTGCCCAGGCTTGATACAAGACACACAACTGGAAAAGAGTGAGGATTAAAGAAAGTACTTTTCCTATTTGCTAACTAAGAGAACATTCTGTGGAAAATGAATGCTGATGTACACCAGAATTGGAGTCAGAGCTCAAGGTTCAAGTGTAGCACATCCATATACCCAGCCTCTCTGACGCTATCATTATAACCTGTGTCCTACAGGGTTCTGAAAGGACCAATGTTGAAGGGCTTAATATGATCCACAAGCCTTTGTGATAAGCAGTTGACTTGTATTGTCAATTTCATTACACTTCTGAAGCTAGTAGAGCACCAGAAGCTCATGCCCATCAACCTAGCTCAGAAGGCTGAGGTCTCAGTATCACAGGCTGAAGCCAGCCAGGGCAGGAAAGTCTATAACACTCTGACTTCCACTTCTGAAAGTTCTGATGTTCAAGAGCCTCCTGTGTTTCCCTTGGTGATGAGAAGTTATTCGCACTCTAAGTATTCTTAGAATTCTCTAGCTATAGATGCAGGAAAGAAACATTGGCCCATCCGGGATTCAAATGAAGTTCTCAGGATCCAAGCCTTAGCCCTGTTGGCAGGAAGAACTCCAATGAAACACCAGGGTCAGGCTTTTCTCAGCCTCTTCAAAC
Source organism: Dipodomys spectabilis (assembly GCF_019054845.1). Lineage (NCBI taxonomy): Eukaryota > Metazoa > Chordata > Mammalia > Rodentia > Heteromyidae > Dipodomys > Dipodomys spectabilis. The sequence continues at coordinate 1,593,574 of NW_024870868.1, read as the reverse complement.
AATGCCTAATTAACCTTCCTCCCTCAGGTGAACCGAGCCTCAGGTTATCATTAGGTTAATAGTGAGCCAGTTTAGTGGGGGAGAAGGGAGGAATAGAGTAGAAAAACCCTGCTCTCTGGTCTTAGGGAGTGGGTTTTTGACTCTCCATCTGTGAGATTTGAATGCCCTTCTTCTGCCAGTCCATTCTCCTTCTTTCATTCTCCACATCATTAATGTAAATACCCAGTCCAAGGAGAGGCAGGGCCATTTCTCTACTGTCTCCAAGCACCTGAGTTAGAACCTGGCTCTGCCCTCTTGGCTCTGGGGCTTTCCGCTGCCTGAGAAGTGGGAAGGAGTCAGTCTTCTCGCTCTGTGGTTGTGTGAAGAGGATGCTGGTGTCCTGACACACTGTAGAAGGCCTCCTTCTAACGTCCAAGACCAGATTCATTTATTATCTTTTTATCTATCTATCTATCTATCTATCTATCTATCTATCTATCTATCTATCTATCTATCTATCTATCTGTCATCAATCTATCTATCTACCTACCTACCTACCTACCTAACCAGCTAAGTAACTTTGAGTGAGTTCTTGGGTTGAACTCAAGGCCTGCGCACTATCTACAGCACTTTACTACTTCAGCCACAGCATCAATTCTGGCGTTTTCGGTGTATGTGCTATTGAGAAAGTGAAACCAGGGCTTCTTGCATGCTAGGGAAACACGCTCTCACTAATCCACATTCCAAGCCCCCTCATCTTTTTCTTTTCATTTTTTAAATTTTTATAAATTTTTTATTGTGAAAATACTGTAGAGTGGGGTTAAAATTACATGGGCAAGATAATGAGTACATTTCTTATCAAGCGTTGTAGCCTCCTCCTTTGTTGCCCCTTCCCATCCCTTCCCATCCCCACCACCCCCCACCCAATCTTCCCCGCCTATCCCCCAACAAAGTTGTAAAGTTCGTTTTCGAAATAACAACTTGTACTTCTCATTGTTGCAACGTGTCCAACTGTATCCTTATATAAGCAACTTGTTTTTCCCCTTGCCCTCCACAATTTATACTGACATTAAATACAGTGAAAGCAGGGGTTATACTGTGGGGAGGGGCATACAAAGCAGCAAAGAAATAATCTTATAAATGCGTTAGAAAAAATCGAATGAAAGAAAAAAAACATTTGAATACATATCTTAGGGTTCATTTACCTAACATCACCTTATCTGACCTTTTTGCTTGACTAGATACTGCGAATAAGGGAAAAAATGGAACCTATGTTTCTTTGGGCTTGGCTTATTTCACTTAATATAATTTTTTCCAAGTCTTTCCATTTCCTAACAAATGGGGCAATGTCATTCTTTCTGATGGAGGCATAGAATTCCATTGTATATATACCACATTTTCTTGATCCATTCATCTACTGAGGGGCATCTGGGTTGGTTCCATATCTTAGCTATGGTAAATAATTCTGCAATTAACATAGGTGTGCTGGTATCTTTAGTGTGGTCTTGTTTGTAAGCATTTGGGTAAATGCCCAAAAGTGGGATTGCTGGGTCATAGGGGAGCTCTATGTGTAGTCTTTTGAGGAAACTCCATACTGCTTTCCAAAGTGATTGAACAAGTTTACATTCCCACCAACAATGAAGTAAGGTTCCTGTATTACTCAATTCTTGTATTACTCTTTTCTTAGATTCCTCACGTTCACGCCATTTCAGTAGTTCTCTTTGAGTATTCTCAAGCTGCTCATGCAAATAATGTATCAGTTTTTGAGTAGCTTTCTCACGCTCATGACATTCTTGTATAAACCTTTGGTTTGCCTCCTCTTTCTCACTATCACGTTCATATAGAGTCCTTTGTAGGTTTTCAATCTTTTCCTGTATTGACCTTTTGTTTGCCTCCATTGACATTTGGTTTTCCTCCTCTCTCTCCCTATCACGCTCATACCGATTCCTTTGTATGTTTCCAATTTTTTCATTTATCATTTTTGCCAGCAGTGTTGTAGAACTATTTGGGAACTCTCTCCTGGATTATTCATTATCTGTTTTGTCCCCTGGTTATCATAAGTGGGAGTTGAGATACCAGGACTTGCCATTTTTCTTGTGTTTTTCTGGCTTACTCTGCCCATTTGGGATGAAAATAACACCAGTTTTGTTCTAGAACACTTTCTTAAGGCAAGCATCAACCAAAGTCTGTATTTGCACAGTCAATAGTCTGCAGATACAATTTCTACAGATACATCTATTCTAAATTAAACAACTATATATTAATGGTCTATGAACCGCAAAGAATTTGGAAAACCAGAAATTATTAGGGTTAGGGAGAGATGTGGGTAAAAAATAGGAATAGATTGATGTGGGAAGGCACAGGGAGAGTTATCTTAACTAAGTCCTAATCTCAAAACAGGAAATAGGTTGGATAGGATGAAAGTAGAGAGATTGAAAAAAAGAAGAAAGGGAAAGGGAAAAAAAGAGACCAGAAAAAAGAAAGTAAAAATTGAAAGTATTATAGCAAATGAAAAAGAAATATACAGAGAAGTACGTGGATATAATGAAAGAAGGGGAGGGATGGAAAGGAGATGTGCAAAACTTAAAAATACTTAATATTATGTAGGTATAAAAAGGTAGTACTGCTATTAAGGAATTTAAGTCTCAGTGGTTTTGAATTGTGTAAAAAATTTGTGGATTAAATGTGTACACAGTGGGGGAGAATGTCTAATAATCGACTGTGGGTATATCTGAGGATGTGCAGAACAACAATTAAGTCACATAGAGAAGAATGAAAGAGAAAAAACGGTGAAAAGAATAAGAAAGAAAGAAAAAAGATCAGAAGTTCACTAGAGTGAAAAATAAAACAAAATTTTTTTAAAAACAAAAAAAAAAGAAGGAAAAACGCACACACACACATATACTCTAAAATAAAAACTATAAGAGGAAAAAGTGTTACTAGAAAACAATTTTTTTCTTTTTTTTATTGTGAAAAAACTGTACACAGGTGTTACAACTACATGGGCAAGATAATGAGTACATTTCTTATCAAGCATTCTAGCCTCCTCTGTTTTTTCCCCTTCCCATCCCATCCAAGCCTCCCTCCCTTATCCAATCTTCCACCCCCCCCCCCACCAAAGTGGTAAAGTTTGTTTTCAACCAGACAACTTGTACATCTCATTGTTATGACTGATCCACCTGTATCCTTATTTAAACGACTGGTTTTTTCCCTTCCCCCACAAATTATACCGACATCAAATACAGTGAAAACAGGTGTTATACTGTAGGGGAGCGACATACAAAGCAACAAAAAATAATCTTATAAATGCATTAGAAACAAATGCTTGAAAGAAAAAAACATTTAAATACATATCTTTGGATTCATTTTCCTAACATCACCTTACCTGACCTTTTCTGCTTGACTTATACATATACTAACTATTGCAAATAAGGGAAACTAGGGGACCTATGTTTCTTTGGGCTTGGCTTACTTCACTTAATATAATTTTGTCCAAGTCCTTCCATTTCCTAACAAATGGGGCAATGTCATTCTTTCTGATGGAGGCATAGAATTCCACTGTGTATATATACCACATTTTTTTGATACATTCATCTACTTAGGGGCATCGGGGTTGGTTCCATATCTTAGCTATAGTAAATAACGCTGCAGTAAACACAGTGGTGCTGGTAGCTTTAGTGTGGTCTTGTTTGTAAACATTTAGGTAAATGCCCAAAAGTGGGATTTCTGGGTGATAGGGGAGCTCTATGTGAAGTCTTTTGAGGAACCTCCATACTAATTTCCAAACTGGTTGAACAAGTTTACACTCCCACCAACAATGCTGCAAGGTTCCCTTCTGTCCACATCCACTCAAGCATCTGTTATTAGAGTTCTTGATTTTTGCCATTCTAACTGGGGTGAGGTGGTATCTTAATGTTGTTTTGATTTGCATTTCTTTTATGGCTAGGGAGGTTGAGCATTTCTTCATGTGTCTATTGGCCATCCTTCTTCCTTCTTCAGAGAAGTTTCTCTTTAAGTCTTTCGCCCACTTATTTATTGGGCAGTTGTTTCTTTGAGGATTTGTTGGTGGTGGATTTAATTTTTTGAGTTCCACGTATATTTGAGATATGAGACCCTTGTCTGTTGTATGGCTAGTGAAGAACTTCTCCCAATCCGTAGGCTTTTATTGATCTTGCTAGCTATGTCCTTTGCCATGCAGAAGCTCTGCAACTTCATGCAATCCCATTTGTCCAACCTTCCTTTGATTTGTTGTGTTTCCAGGTCTCTATTAAGAAAATTTTGGTCTGCGCCAGCCAACCCTCTCCCCCACCCACTACCGGAGATCTCCATCTTGGATACCGCCAAAGCTCGGCAGAGCTGCTAGCTCCAACTTAGGCCTTGGAAGAAAACTAGAGTCATTTACCAGGTCACAAGTACCTAACATAACCTGCCAGACTCAGCTCCACTCAGGGAAAAGTCACCCAACTCAGGCCCCAGCCCCTGGAGTGGCTTTCTTCACTGGGTAATCAGAACCAGAGGCTGCCCCTCTCTTTAGCAGCCTTGACAATCAATTGAAATTCTGTAAACATAAACCCTGAGAATGGCTCCAGGCTGGGCTCTGTGAGTTTCTTTCTGACTAGCCTCCGGTAAAAGCTACTGTTTGCTGAAAGGCCTCAACTCTACCCAGAACCTAGCCTCATCAAAGCATCTCCAAACTTGAGGAAAAAGCCATCTCCCTCTTTTGTGATACTCAAAGCAGAACTGCCTCACATTGAACCAGCCTGGGAGGAGGATCACAAAATCCTGGGTAAAGCAGAGCATTTTTCTGCCTGTGCAAACAAATTGACTTAATAAACCAACCAAGCCACAGGAAAATCAAACACCACAAGCAGACCAGAGACTCTAACAAGAGACTGGTTATGTACACAAGGGAGATACAGAATTTTTCCCACCCCTCCCAAAAAAATCAAAGTACTTTTTTTTCATTTTTTTTTGTACCTTTCATAAAAATTTTTTTTTCTTTTCTAAAATTTTTAATTTTCAACTTTTCTTGAAAAAAATTGTTTTCTAATAACTTATTTTTCCTCTTATAATTTTTTTAGGGGTATATGTGTGTCTTTGGTTTTCTTTCTTTTTTTCTTTTTTTTTTTTTTACTTCAGGAGTTGCACTTTAGCATTTAAGACTTCTAGTACATGACAATGTTTTATTCAGGATTAAATGATTTCAGGAACTAAATTTTTTCTAGTTATATTTCATTGAAGAAATATGTTGTTCAAAATTAATGAAAGGATAACAGGTTATAGTAGAAAGAAAGCTTAAACACTCATTATGGTAGGCAGTAAAATACATTCCCAAAGTATCCATAGTCCCCATATATCTAATCCCTCAAATATACATTTACATTTTGTATATAATTCTGTAAAATAATCACCTTTCATTACCTAAGTAACACAAATTTCAATAATTATCAGATGGGGAAGGTATACTCAAACGGGTACTTAAAAGTCTCAGCTGTAGTTCAAAGGGACATGATTAGGTACGAACCATCAGAAAGATGTAAAGATGCTACATTAGAAGATAAAGGAAAAGACAACAACCCAGATTCTGAACTTTATGGAAAGCAAAACAGGAAGTAAATGCCTTTTCCAATAGAATCATCTGAAAAATATTTTAGCTCTGTAGGTTGCTTGATTTTAATCTAGTGTGACTTCTTTTAGATTTCTGTCCTTTAGAAATGTAAAATGATAAATATGCATTAGTCAAACTAATGAACTTGTAGAAAATTTTTACAGCACATTTGGTTTTGTAAACTAGCTAAATTTCGACCTTTTCGTGATGCAACTACGGGGACACCATATGTCCTAGTTTCTGAGAATAAGAAAAAGTTGCCACCGGCTTTGTACATGTGTATGATGTAAATACTACTAAGGGCCTTGCAAGAATGAGTCTTGAAATTCTAAATAATATCTGAATAAGAAGCTCCCTAACTTCAATTTCACATTTGTGTATTACTAACTACCAAAGTTATGTAGAAGGCTAGGGTAAGAATATGGAAATGAAATCTGTATCCTAATATTATAAAGATAATTTCTGTCATTTTGAGTTATAGTTTGTAAAGTAATACAAAACATGGTAAGACAGGAACTCAATTTCCTATTCTTCCTAACTTTCCAATAGAAATTAAAGAATCCAGTGAAGATGTAGACTCCCAGGATGGCATACGATGTTATAGGATCACTAAATGGTGAAAAAGAAGATGACAAAAATGGGTCCCCTGGAACAATGTGAAACAAAATCTACACCTACAGATTGTGATATAGCTAGAAAATAGTTTCCACTATGCTAAGCCTTTGATATTTTGTTTGTTTTCACAGCAACTTTCCTCTCTTAGAAAATGACTTAATACTCAAGTGTTTGCAGCTTATAACCCAGCAACAAATAATGCTTCTAAATGTAAACAAGCATGATTCTAAGAATAACCAAGGCTACTTTTGTTGCTATAGCTGATAAATAAGAAAGATCTTGGGGAATAGTCAAACAATCTTGAACTTTTTCATACCTTTCCTCTTCTCCAAACCGAGAAGTCCTAGTCAAGATATGTAAAACATTAATAAAGGATTTTTATATATTTTATTATTCCCACTAAAGCAAATACACTTTTCCTCTTTGCAAGCCTGACTTTGAAAGAATCAGAACCTCACCATTATTTTCTAGACAAAAGGTTATTGCTTTGGCTTAGTAGTTTTCCTGCTTTTGGGTCTTGCTCTCTATTATTTTGGCAACAACATAGAAAAGCAGATAAATCCCTTATGCTTATTTTGGATTGTTCAGTAAAGCAGTTTTCAAAAAAAGATTTCTTTTCTCTTCTTCACTGCTAATTAAAGTTTAATTATTGCTCTTTAAATGATAATAAAAACATGATACTTTAACGTATATTCTCATTGAGACTGGTGAAAACAGGAGTGTCTGTGATTGCTTTTTTAATTGGTTTCAAGTATTTTCCTTGGCTATTTTCATTATTGCCTTTGTTCTGGTCTTCTAATCAGGAACACTGGGTTACACAAAAAGATCTTCCTAAGATATAAGATGTTAGACAGAAAATATATATATATAATTAAAGATTTTCATCTCTTAAGAGACTGAAAACCTCAGAAGACATTTTTCTATTACTGGTATGGTTAAGATAACTTGAATGTTTTGGTTCTTAAACTAAGTGAAATGCATGTAAATTGTTACAGTTGTTCCAAACAATGATTTTGACTTATAATTTTCTGCTCCAATAAGATGAAATCTCTGACAAGGTTGGAGTGCATATTGATCTTCGCGTAGAAGGGTTAATGGTAGAAAGCCAAGGGAGATTCCTAAAACAGCAGTGCCTATCACATATCAGTTAATTGTATTTATGGCATATACGTATATAAACCTACAAATATGAATTAAGTTAGAAATATGTGATTTATACAATTGATTCAAGGACAACTAAAACCAGAAAACACTTCTCTACATTTCTATAAACTATTAAATCTAGTGAAGATTTAAAAAATTTTTAGAATATATTTTAATATTTAGGTCAAAATATTTGTTCATTTTTAACTGTTTATTTTTAGTTTTTGTTGGTCATGGGGCTTGAAATCGGGGCCTGGACACTGTCCCTCAGCTCTTCAGCTCAAGACTAGTGCTCAACCACTTGAGTCACAGCCTGTTTTCTGGTGGCTCCTTGGAGATAAGGGTGTCAGGGACTTTCCTGCCTAGGCTGGCTTTGAACCATGATTCACCTCACCCCAGTTAGAAAGGCTGTAATCAAGAACTCTAATAAAATAGATGCTGGAGGGGGTGTGGACAGAAGGGAACCTTACTGTATTGTTGTTGGAAGTGTAAACTTGTTCAACTACTTTGGAAAGCAGTATGCAGTTTCCTCAAAAGACTGCACATAGTGCTCCCCTATGACCCAGCAATTCCACTTTTGGCCATTTACCCAAATGTTTACAAACAGGACCTCACTAAAGCTACCAGCACGACTATGTTTATTGCAGCATTATTTACTATAGCTAAGATATGGAACCAACCCAGATGCCCCTCAGTAGCTAGGGTTACAAGCATGAGCCAGTGGCACATAGCTACATAATTAGTTTATACATATTTATGACGTATTGAGTGGTAATCTCATTCATTTATATGTTGTGTAATGATAAACTACATCATATCCATTAATTTCGGCATGTAACATTTCTTTTAAGTGATAATGTCAAATACTTATCTTCTAGCTTTGGTAAAATATCTATTCGTAACTATAATCATTTTGCATCTTGTGGTATACAATTCATCGATTTACTTTTAGCCTAGAAGTCTGCTAATTGAGGTTATATAAAACATGAATTGTAAAGAGAAAGAAACTCATGGTACCATTACTTGTTTTAAGAAAACAATTATTCAATTTTTTTCAATTATATTTCTTTGGGAATGTGTAATATTCATTGATTTAACTGTTAAAGTTGATAACAGTTACATTATATCAAGTTGATTCAAAATTGTATATCAAAATTGCACACTTAACACAAATATACTTCCACTTTCTCCTAACACATGATTTAAATAATAGTAAAGTAAAATTTGATGATAGCAGCTCATGTGTAGAATCCTAGAAACTAAGGAGGCTGAGATCTGAGGATTTTGGTTCAATGCCAGTCTAAACAGACAAAAATGTGAAAACTTATCTGCAATTATCCAGCAAAAAGCAGAAGATGAGGATGTGGCTCAAGGAATAGAGTTTCATCAGCCATAAGCAAAAAAATACAAGGGAGACCATTACACATTGAGTTCAAGCCCTAAAAATGGCATATACACACAAGACAACAACAAAAAGTAGTATGAAGTGCAATAATGAAGACAAAATAGAAGAAAATATCATGAGAAATGTTGTGTAAACATCCGGAAGACAGAAATTATTTGACAGAATTTTGACTCACAACAGGGAAAAGTCCTAGTCTCATTTGTACAATCGCATTGTAGTCATTTGTGATGAAACCTGGCTATTGCTTAACATGTGAAAGAGTGGATCGGATTACCTGAAATAGCAGACCTTACCTGTGAGTATGACCATCCCACTCAGCAAAAACTTAAAATTGTGCTTGTTATTTTAAAAAGAACTTCATGTTAAGTCCACACAACCTGGGGTCCTTATTTGAGGCTTTATACCAGTGCTTTTGTTTATAACCACTCCTGTTTTACCCCGCTTCCTTTGTGTAGCTATACCTTACTTAACTGGCACCAAGCCAAGGTTTTGAACTAGACCCCCTGACTTAATCCCTCCTTTGTCCAGTTACAACTCATTTCACATGCTATCTATGTTTTAGCATTAGTTGTTTTTTACTAACCCCCACCAGAAAACTCTTGTGTTCATGTAAACCCACTATAAATAACGTACGTAGAAAAGGGAGTAAAGGTTTAGATTTGGCTTAGGCTCTCATCTGTAGGTTTGCTCCCTAATAAATCTGTGCTATACTATCTCTTTTTTCTTCAAGGCTTTTGGGTCTGACAAATGATTGATTTGGTTTGATGTAATCCCATTTATGTAGACTTACTTTGGAAGTTTTGACCTGTGCCAAGGAGCCCTCTTGTTTCCCCTAACTCTTCCTGTAACATTCCCAAGTTATCTAGACTTACATTGAGGTCTTTGATCCATTTGGAATTAATTCTGGTGCAGGAGGATATATAAGGATCTAACTTCAGTTTTCTGAGTACAGCCAATTCTACCAGCACAATTTTTTGAAGAGGCTGTTTTTCATCCATCCTGTGTTTATGGCTCCCTTATTAAAGATTATATGCCTATAGGAATGGATTCATTTCTGGGTCTTCAATTCTGTTGTATTGATGGAATTCTATGATTCCATTGGAAAGAATGGCATTACACCATTCCTAAGAAAATGGAAAGACTGGAAAAAATGATATTAAGTGAAATAAGCCAGATCGAATTAAACATATGCTGCATGGCTTTCCTCATTTGTAATAACTGGACTATGTCCATAAATCTACAAGTTAAACCAATAGATAATAAAAGACAAATAATTACACTTGGACATGATTAACTAACAGCACTCTAAGCATTTCACATGGCAAGAAAAAGGGAAGCTATTCTTAGAGAGGATCACAATGGCTCAATACCCATGCACATCTGACCATATAAAATGTTGCTTATAGCAATGACCTTTAAGAATCAATCATACATGTTTAATTCATATGTCTATATATAATTTTATAAGATGTCATAAAACAACCGACTTCTCTTTAAACTCAAAAGCAACATTCTAAGTTTAGAAGATAAAATTGAAGAAAGTTTTCAGCACATAAACTAAAATACATAGGGGAAAAGGTGAGAGAGAAAAGATAAGATGAAAAGTAGAATAGCTAACTGTAGAAGAATTCATAAAAAATTTTTGAAACTATTCAAGAGAGCTGAGGAACTGCTCAGTTGTAGAACTAGACTAATATGTACAAAGCCATGGGTTCAATCTCCACGAAGGCCTAATAATAAGTTAATAAATAGTAGTAATACAATAATTACTTGAAATAAATGCCTTCATATTAGAGAGACCTGAATCCTCAAAGAGTAAACAAAATACTCTCAGTTCTTGGACCCAATGACAAGAAAATACAAGACGAATAGGAAATAATTTTCCTTTTCTCTCCTTTCCTTTCCTTTCCTTTCTGTTTTCTTCTTTTCTTTATTCCTTTGGCACTACTAGGTTATGAAGTTTTTAAGGCTCTAACCACTTCAGATTATTTTTCAGGCCAAACCTCCCTGGAGCAATGATCTCTTATCTACAGCTTCCACAAATGTGAGATAACAGGGAAATTACACTATAACTAGCTTACTTTTTTTTTTTGAAAATTCTCACTTTTATTGTAAAAACTGGCCCTGATATCAGTTTCTAATTCACTGCCTTCTAATTAGCAAGTTATGTTTCATCTCAAGCTTGGATCTAGACTATTTTTCAATGTAAAGATTCAATGTTGACTTCTGTTTTGTAGATCTCATTGAAGTCTATTGAGGTTAGTATAGACCATTATGATGTAATAAGAACACAGATAAATCCCTTGAATAGTTTTTCCAATTTATTTAAATATTTATAGTATGACATCACAAGTAGGACATTAATATTTCACAAGTACATCATGCAGACTTCAGTTGTTTTAATTATTTTGTGCACACATTATGTCCAACATATTTTTATCAATTATATGAATATCCCATATCTACAGATACATTTCTTTGCCAAAAATAAGTCTGTTTCATGCTTCCCTTTAATAATTGAACCCACTACTTCTCTTTTTCCTATCCCAAACCTGTTTCATCCTGGCAACCGACTTGTAGATCATGCAATAAATAAGTTTTTAAGATCGCCTTCAAATTTATGATAGATTATTCCCAGTTATTGTATGCCTTAATATTGTGTTGTACTCACTCGAGTTGCCTTTTGGTTCTGTTATTAGAGAATGTAGCACAATTCTTTTTCCATTCACCTGAAGAAAGCCTGAATTGATTTCCATTTCTTTGACTACAGGAAATAATGCTGCTATAATATTCTGTGTTTTGGCCTTTGGGTGAATGTTACATTTTATTCCTATGAGACAAAACCTGAAGAGCTCAATTCCTGTGCTATACGGTGGGTATTTGTATATTTTGTATTCTAGGAACCTGTCAAAATGTTTTCAGAACTGGCTTTCCCATTTGACATTCCTGCCATAATTCAGTTTCTCTATTTCTGCATTATTAAGGTAATTATTGTATTATGTGAAGTAATACTCATACATGTTTTATGATGCCATTTTAGTTTTAATTTGCATTTATTTGAGGACTGATGGTGATTTTCTTGTGCTTATTTTTCACAAGATGTATTTTGCTGGTTTCGAATTGATGTTCTTTTTAACATTAGGTTTTGAGAGTTCTATGTAGAGTCTAGATTTGAGGCCTTCTTCAGGTATAGGATTTGCAAATATTTTATCCTTGACTATAGGTACACTTTATCATCATTATCATCAGCCGCAGCAGCTGCAGCAAAAGCATCATCATCATCATCATTACTATTAGAATTACTACTATTACTTTTGTACATGTATGTATGGTCCTGGGGCTTGAACTCAGGGTCCCTGTGATTGTTGCATTTTGTTAACAATTAACCCTTTGAGTCATGCCTCACTTCTGCTTTTTTGCTGATTAATCAGAAATAATATTCTCAGGGACTTTGTTTTGTGGTCTGGCTTCAAACAGCAATACTCAAATCACAGACTCCCAAGTAGCTAGGACTAGATATATGAGCACCCTACTCCCAAATTCTACTCACTACGTGTATACAAGCTTTCACAGACCAAATTATTTTACACTTTTATTGAGTTCTACTATATCAAGTTTTCCTTTCCAATAATTTTAATGCCTAAGTTAAGAATGCTTCATCACCAAAATTGTCCAGACATCTTTCTTTGCTTTATTTTTACATCACTCTTTTTGTTTTTTATGCCATGTTTTAAATCCTGCTTGAAAGTAATATTTGAATAAATTGTTATGCTTATGTCAATGTTTACTTTATAATTCTCCCCAATACTGTCTAACCTATTACCACTTATTAAACAAAATGTCATTCCACAAATATTTGGTTTTATCTCTTCTTAAATATTCCATGATAAAAAATTATATGAATCTAATCTGGACCTTTAACGACCCATTAAGCTGTGTAAGATTTCCTCTAGAAACATAACAATGTTACACTAATAGCTTTAAGATTGAGCAGAGAAATAGATTCCAGTTTATTTTCCTTTGTCAATGAGTCAAATAGTGCTGGTCAGGTGTTTTTAGAAATTGTCATAAACCTATAAATAAAACTGTGAAGTTGGGTGCTGTTGGCTCATGCTTGTAATCCTAGCTGTGTAGGAGGTTGAGATCTGAGGACTGCGGTACAGGAATATCCGTAAGACACTAATGTCCAATTAACCACCAGAAAGCCAGAAGTGGCACAGTTGCTCAATGGCTAGAGCACTCACTTTGAGCTAAAGAGCTGAGGGATAGCACCCAGGCCCAGATTTCAAGCCCCATGAATGACCCAAAAAAGGAGGGAGGCAATTTATGTCTTTGCTCAATTGTGCACCGTCATTTTATTCATTTTTGTTGTTTCCTTTTGAAACGGTAATATTACATGGGAGAAATGGATAAAATAGACTACATTTTCTAATTATATGAGCTTTTTAAAATTGGCACATCTATAGAGGTAGAATATGAAATGATAGCTTCTCAAGGGGAAGGTAGGTTGACTACTAATAAATATTGAAATACTTTGAGAGAGTAGTAATGTAATATGTTCTAGAACTGAAGGTGATGTTCTTACTCCAATTCTTTAAGAATCATTGTACTTTATCAAAGAATTACAGATTGCATTTGCAATAACCTTAGGAAAAATTTTATAATAGTAGTGGGTGAATCTAAGTGATAATTTAGAATTGAAAATCACAGAATTCTGTAATGTATAACTTTAGTATGTTGATGATAAGACTATCAATAAAATATGATCTGTGATATATCCTCTGAGTGTCTATACATGATATTGCGAGTCAGTGAATATTCTACAAAATTATGTAAATAGAGGGATGAGATAGGCTTGAGAGGGATAATGAACCTCAAAGCGCATTGTATTGGCCATGGAATGTGGCTTAGTGGTAGACTGCTTGCCTTGCAGGTTTGAAGCCCTGGGTTTGATTTCTCAGTACTACTTAAACAAAAAAAGCTGGAATTGACACTCTGACACAAGTTGTAGATTGCTAGCCTGAGGAAAAGAAGCTCAACGATATTGCCAAGGCCCTGATTCAAGCCCCAGGACTAGCCAAAAATAAAAAAGATGCATTGTATTAAGCTGGGCACTAGCGGCTCATGCCTGTTGTCCTAAATACTCAGGAGGCTGAAGATTGAGGTTTGATACCAGCACAGACAAGAAAGTCTGTGAGATTCTTATCTCCAATTAAATCTCAGAAAAATCTGCAAGTGCTGCTGTGCCTCAAGTGATAGAGTTCTAGCTTTCATCCAAAGGAGCTCAGGGACAGTGCCCCGCCCCAGAGTTCAAAACTCAGGAGAAAAAACGAAAAAAAAAAACTCACTAAACACTATTCATAAACTGCTTTGTCAAACAGCAATCCCCATAAAAATTCTTACAGTTAATTTAAAAATGTGATTAGGATAAACTACAAGTCATTCTAGGATGAAGACATAGAATTAAAAAGTTTTTTACAAGGGACAAAGTAAATTTTATATCATGCAGTATGGGTTGAAATGTTCTTGTCCTCTTATATCATTTATGACAATACTGCAAATTATAGGTCAGTTTCCTTGAGGAACAGATTGTGTTCTGCTGTCTTTTCATAAGAAATCATAGAGTTGATTTTTTGCCTCTTATTGAAGTATATCTAATATTTTAAAGTAGATTTGTCCTAATATAATATTAATTTAATCAAACATTTCATTAGGGCGATGTTGGTCAGATTTTTTTCCAGTAAATCTTATCGCTTATAATAAATGAGAACATGCTGTTTCAGTCTGCTATTAATATGAGAAAACACAGTATAAAATCAACTTAAAAGGAGGAAAGATTAATATTGACTTCTGATTTTATACATTTCATTTTATGTTTCTTATCCTCATTGCTTTGGATTGCTGGTGGCACAGTACCCCATGTCAGGAACACGTGATGCATTACGTGTATTCGTGGAAGCCAGAAAGTATAGAAGAGGTGGAATAGGAGTGGGGAAAGGAAGAAAGAGGAGCAGGGGAAGAGGGAGAAGGAAAAGGAGAAGGTGAAAGAAAATTAAAAGAAGGAAGAAGAAGAAAGGACTTTGATGTTAACATCCTCTTTGATCACAAGTTCTCAGTGACCAAATCTTTATGACTATGTCCACTTGAAAGGGTTCACCTCTTTATGGCAACATAGTGAAAGCTAATTATTAATCCCAATCCTTTATGATTTCAGATTTAATTTATAGAATGGTGGATAGATATTTCTATACAATTGTGATAACTTCTTTCCTAAATATTTACTTGAATTAATCAGAGAAGCTATTTGGCATAGAGGTGGTTTGGTTAAACCATTGCAGGAGAGATGAATGAAATACTTTTAGTGCAAATGCCTTTTATTTAACGGATAAGGAAGCTTCTCACCTTCAAAACTGAATATTTCATCAAACTCATAAAGAGTTGAATTTTTCATAATTTTATGGCATTTCCATTCAAGTATTTGTCATCTACGGTGAGATTCTTTCTTTCTAGTTGAAGGAACAATAAATAATACCATGATCATTTATTTCTTAGTTATTCAATAGAGAGTAGCTATAATATGAATTCCCTACCATTCAAAAATAAGTTCTACTCATGTCTGTAGGAATAATTGGATAACTGATGGAATATCATGCTTTAGTTATCTCATATTGTGATCGATTCATTTCCAAAATCACTATTGACATAAAATACATGAAATTTTTTGTTTGTCTGAAATGACTTGTTATTCAAACCTCAGAAATACATGACCAATAACTGAGATTTTTATATACCCAAAAAAATTATGAATCTACATTTTTCTGTCAATTATAGTTTAGGTTTAAAGGAAAATTATGTGACTGCAGTAGATAATATTTAATTTAATGTAAAATTGCTTCATTCAGCCTGACAGAGCCTATTGCTTTTAGTTTACAATAGAAATTTGATTAATGATCCTATTTTGCTTTTGAATAATAGAATATTTCAATTTGTCCAAAGATTCTGTCATTTAAACCTTTGAGTGTATACTTTTTCCTAAAAATGAAAAATATTTTTCACACTGCAAGTTCAAGTTTAATAACTATATAAATATCTAAATTTTAATTTGTTAAATTGAGCCTCTAGAATTCAGATAATATGAAATTTAATTTATTCTTAGACATATTAAATCTGTGCTAAATATTGATGTCTCAAGCTTGTTATCCTCGCTACTCAGGAAGCTGCGGTTCAAAGCCCACACATATCACAATACAAACATATCACACACAAATCACAACTCACACACACACACACACACACACACACACACACATACAAAGCCAAAAATGGAATTGTGACTCAAATGATAGAGGGAAAACAAACTAAGGGTTAGGTCTTGAGTTCAAATCACAAGAACAACACACACCCACACACACAATATTATGTCTTAATTCTTATTTTAGATTGTAGAAATAAGCAATATCATGAAAAGTAATATTTGTTACATAACTTGCAACGTTTGTGACGTTGCTTTTAGTATAATTTTTCAAAATATAACATAGGATATTAAAATTAATATTAATCCAGTTATATTTATAATTACTCATAACACCTTAGAGTACAACAGTTGGTATATTTTCTATAGCCATAAGAAATATTCTAAGTAAAAGGAAGGAAGGAAGATTGGAAGGAAGGAAGAAAGGAAGGAAGGAAGGAGGGAAGGAAGGAAGAAAGAGAGAAGAAAGAAAGAAAGAAAGAAAGAAATAAGGAAGGAAGGAAGGAAGGATAGAAAGAAAGAAAGAAAGAAAGAAAGAAAGAAAGAAAGAAAGAAAGAAAGAAAGAAAGAAAGAAAGAAAGAAAGAAAGAAAGAAAGAAAGAAAGAAAGAAAGAAAGAAAGAAAGGAAGGAAGGAAGGAAGAAAGAAAGAAAGAAAGAAAGAAAGAAAGAAAGAAAGAAAGGAGAGAAGGAAGGAAGGAAGGAAGAAATGAAGGAAGGAAGGAAGGACAAAAGAAAGTATGAAGGAAGGAAGGAAAGAAGGAAGGAAGAAAGGAAAGAAAGAAAGAGAGAGAGAGGTAGGGATGGAGGGAAGGAGGGAGAAAGGAAAGAAGTAAAGAAGGAAGGAAAAAAGGAAGGAAGGAAGGAAGAAATGAAGGAACGAAGGAAGGAGGGTGAAAGGAAGAGACAAAATAATTTAATTTATAAAATCTGCTATTATTCCAACATGAACTTCATGTACTTAACCCTTTAGTAAATTTAAGTTTGCAATTTTCACTTCTTTGCATGTTCTGCATGCATGAAACCAACAAATTAAGAATCATGAATAACCAGGTGAATCTGATTGCATCTGTAGTAATATGCATGCAAATCTTTTTTCTCATTTTATATACATTGCAAACAATTTACACTTAGTTATAAATATTCTAAACCTTTATGTAGCCAAAGGATGTCAATATATTATATAATGTGAATACTAGTATTTTAGTGCTATTAACGTTACAGTCTTCATGATATATTAATTACAAAAAATTTATTACATATTTTATCAGAGAAATTAATATCCTCTGATTTTTGTGTCTGTGGAAGTCCTAATAGCAGAAAATAATTAAAATCAAAGGGTATCTGTATTTGTTGGCTCAAACGAATATTTCTGAAGGCAATTAACTCATCAGAGATTGTTCAAATCTCAGAAGGGCTTTAGAAAGGCTTTACAATGTTTACATGGTGATGTGATTCAAGAGCCATGAAACTATCATACTTCACTTTGCCATCACTATAATTCTTCCCATTTTAAGAAGAATCATCCACATAAGTCACATGATATAAGTTTGTCCTTAAGTTATTATCTTCTATAATATCCAAATGATATACTACACTGAGTTAAAGCAAAAGTTGCAAAGTGTATTGGACGATGTAACTCCTTTCAGATACACATGTTGAAATTCTATTACCCTGTCTGGTGACATTAGAATCAATCTTTCAGAGATGACCCTGCAATAATGATCCTGATTAAGAAAGCCCAATATAATTACTCTGCTATATGAATGTCCAGCAAATAGTTTATAATGAACCAGAAAGTGGACCACCATGAGAAAGGAATTGTTTGGAACAACCATTTTTATAATCAATGTTCAAGCTTCTAGAGTATGGGTAATATACTTCTTTTGATTTTATGCCACTTACTTTGAAGAATTCTCCTATAAAAGCCGAATGGCTTCAAAAAGCAAAGTAGTTTGGAGTTAAATATCACAAATTTTGATAAAAATATTCATAATATTTTATTATTTGAATTTTATTCTCTAAGTGTCCAGGTTAAAAATATTTTTAAATGGGAATTGAAGTGAGGTTCAACTCTATTCAACTGTCATAATTAATTTTCAAAAAGTTTTTATTATCTTTAAGTAGTTGTACAAAGGAGATGCCATTCACTGAAACAAGAAACATCTACTTACTTGGTATGAAAACTATCAAAATCTGATCTTGAAATCACATTGCACAAACTGGACATATACATCAAATTAGCAACTTACTTTATTTGAATCCTATATCTCACATAAATTCAGTTTCCTTAGATTCAACTACATATAAAAACATGCATGCATTTTCATGCTCACATACATCCCCATACTCACATGACATACTAAATGTGACACTATAATAAATAATTATATAGATACTGAAAAACAACACCTTTGCAAATTTTATTTTTTAGATATAATGCATTATTGAAATACTTATGAAAGAGCAGCTGAGAGGATGTTTCAAATACTAGAGTGCCTGCTTAAAGAGCATGTTTCTCAGCCAAGCATCAATATTTCCATCCTTCCTTCCCCACATAAAAAACATAACTACAGAATTAACCTACATGTCCCTTAATCACTCATTAAATGAAGAACTTGTAATATATATATGTATATATACACAATGATATATTACTTAGCCAGACATAATAATGAAATCATATCATCTTCAAGAAAATAGATAGAAGAAACCTTCATATTAAAGCAATATGCCACACTGTTAAAAACAGATTCTTGATTTCTCATATGCAGAGTCTAGACCCAGAAAATAAAATGAATGACCAAGGTATAAAAGATGGAACTGATTAAATTTGGAAAAAAATAAGAGAGGAGATGAAGAGAAATATTGTGGAGTATATATGTTCAAATAATTTATAACTTTGTATGATGGCATAATAAAAGTATAAAAATAGGATAATGAAATTGATAAAATGAATAAAATTTAGCAAGCTACATTATTTCGATATGTGTATAACATAATATAATACCTTGTGAAATTAATATTTGACAATAAAAAGACAAAATTTCTTTCCAGTTGTTATAGATTCATATGTTAATTTTCAATTTTTGTTCAGTTATTTCCCTGATAAAGTAAAAAGAGAAATCAGTCATTTAGAAACAATCTTGTCCAATTAACATTAAATTATTCTAGTTAATTGCTGTCAATGTGAAATTGTTCAATCCAATTAATTATTATATTAAAATATTTTCAATGCACTCTTCAAAATATTATCCCTATAGGTATATACTTTTTGCTATATATTGAATATGTTTTCTTTACTCAATCGCTCTATATCATTTTCTGAATGTAGTTTGGTATATGCAGCTAGGATATATTATACCTGACCTGGTATTCAAACAGTTTTATCCAAAATGCCCTTAATGAAATAAAGAGGTAAATCCAAATTATAAATATTTGAAGACAGTACTTGGTTAGTCCTTTTCTCATATTCACCATTCCCTTCTTGAGAATAATACACTTTGTAAGGCATCCAAAATCATAAGGAATAAAACAGTTACTCTGTTTCATAATCATTCAATGTTAGTACTCCAGAAATTGTAATAAGTGGAAAAATTGCTTAAAAGTATGATGGGTCAGTAGTAAGCCTTTAGAAACTCTACATTTTCCCCAAAATCTTCAGATGTACTCTGTATATTAATGACAAATATATTTAGAAACATACAGATATAATATGATCTTATATATGTAAATATATGTATATAATGTAAATATATATTTAGTTATGTTTAAATGTGTATTATAAATATTCATTTATATTTAATTCATCCCATTATATCTATGTGTGTATATATATATATGTATATGTGTACACATATACATATATATATATATATATATATATATATATATGTATATACACTTTTTTTCTTTTTTTTGGTCAGTCGTGAGGCTTGAACTCTGGGCTTTTGTGCTGTCCCTGTGCTCTTCAGCTCAAGGCATGTGCTCTACTGCTTGAGACATAGTGCCACTCCCAGTTTTTTTGTGGTTTGTTGGATATAAGAACCTCATAGAATTTCCTGCCTGGGCTGGCATTTAACTGTGATCCTCAGATCTCATCCTCCTGAGTAGCGGATAACAGGCATGAACCACAGACACCAGGCTATATTCATATCTGAGATTTGTTAGTGGAACTAAGGGCACAGAAACTATTATTCTTCTCATGAAAGGACTTCACATTGACAGGTATAATTACAAGAAGTAAAACGATAAATATTCACAGTGGCACAAAAATCCCTTAGGTGCCTAGCAAGACTGCATGTTTTTCTCGACACTGCATGTGGTGTGATTGATTTGCAAACAAAGCGACCATAGAAGATATTGGATCCTAAACAAAACTGACAATTGCATAAACCCAGTCCTCTATGATAGATTTAGCAAGGCCTATCTTGGAGATTCTTGTTAGGGTCTTGATGAAAAATTTATAATTTAGTTGTTATTATGGAACTCTTTTACACCTGTCTCTCGGCCATTAACTATCTGTCATATATTTTGGCTCAGGAAACTTTTTTGCTTGTAAAAACTTGGTTGATCACAACATAGACATGGGTTTTTTAAACCGTTTGAAATTGATGTTTGCATAGAGTTCCATAAAATGAGCTTCTCTTTGTCATTTCATAGGAATAAACTTACTCTGATTCAAACCTGGACAGCAGGTTTGTTCTCCCTCTTAGAAAACCATCTGTATAGACTTCTTTGTATGTAAACAGACCCTCATTTACTTGCAAAAGTCTGTCAGTGAGTCAAACCTAATTCATCCAATAAGGTGAATTCCTCTACCATGCTTCCTTTACATTAAAAATGGTAAGAACTGTTCAACAATGTGCATACTTTTTAATGTGAAGTGTGACTCCTATTTTCCATAATGTGAATCAAGCAGAGGAATCAGTTTAAGATGTGAAAGAGCCTTTCAAACAGTCTTTGACCTTGAAAATTGTCCTGGGTATGAATTTTTGGAGAAATATCCCTTTTCAAAGATAAAGGACTCATTTATATATATGTATATGTATGTATATATATATATATATATATATATATATATATGTATGTGTGTGTGTACACACACACACACACACACACACACACACACACACACACACACACACACACACACACACACACACACATATATATATATATTGTGCCGGCACTGGGGTTTGAATCCTGGCCTTGAGCTCTACCTGTGTAAGATCTGCTACTGGATGGAGAGCAGACTCTACCCTCCTCACAGTAAAGTCTCAGCCCAGTACCTCATTACCTAGGCAACTGGCACATCTGGAGAGGTCACATCTGCATCTCCTGAGGTCACATCTGAATTTGATGTGGCCACACTTTTCTCCACCCATATCCTAGATAAGGCCTAGCCCAGGCCCAGATGCGCTCTTTCCCAGGACTTTCCCAAGTCTTTCCCACGCCTTTCTCAGCCGCATGGAGGGCCAACATGGCATAATGCCAGCAGGAATGATGAATAAACCTACCCCTTACATGAATACCACATGTGTGGTGTGGTTTTTACTCAGAAACCTCTTTTTTAAAACCTAATATAAATGGTGCCGTTTGAACCTGAGAGAGGCTTAAAGTCAAGATAGGGGGTTGGATTCCTCTCCTTTTTTATTTTCCTTTCTTTGGTTTGTTTTTCCCTTTTTTGCTCTGAGGAATACCACAGTTCTGACGGCCTTTTGGAAACCAGTCTGTCTGCTGTGGACACAGCGAATCAATTCCCCTGCTGGCCTCTGTATCCACCTCCATGCTTGTACATTTTGGTGAGTGAACTACTCTCTAAGGGTTCTCTGTCCCTCAGTATCTCTCCAGATGTGGTTCCATGCTGAAGAACCTGCTAGTCCTTTAACTGAAAGGCCAGTCACCTCTGGAGCCGAGGGCACTTGATTCTGGTTGCTTGGCCACTCCTCCCTAGAGGGCTCAGTGGTAAGTTGCAGTGCCACTTCCATCCGATAAACCCACCTTCACTCACTGATTATTTTTGTCTCCTACACCTTTAATGGCAGCTGTGTGTCACTCCAGTGCCATGAAACCCCTCTGAAATGCCTCCTGCACCCCCGTTTAGCCAGAGCACCTAATTTTTTTATGTTCTTCTCAGATTTAGACAATTTTATCTCTGCAATGGTAAATGGTCAGAAGTCTGTTCACTTTCATGATCTCTTTCCTCTCTGCTAATCATGTCCAACTTCCTCTATCTCTCCCTTTCTTTTCTACAGCTTCTTGAATTGTGCCCTGAAGAGTGTGATGCGAGCTGGGTCCCGGGGACCTCCCCTAGATTCCCTATAAAAGACTAGCCAATCTAGACTTCTAACATTTTCTTTGTATTTTTTTCAGAAATTCACCATTGTGAGTATGCCCTCTTGGCCACATGGTGGGTTTAGGGTTTGGTCCCATCTGACCCATACCCTTCCACCAAGTTTACTACTCCTCCATCCATCTATTCTCTTGTACCTTGCTAAAAAGTTGCTCTTTTCTCAGACCCTTGTAATTTAGGCCCAACTATCTGATGTGCTTTGTTAGCAAAATATCTAAACATTAATGTACAAAATTTTAGATTTTGAGTTTTGCCTTTTTTGTTTTGTGTTGTGTATTCTAGTACTGATTACGTGATTCTAAAATATTGGGCATATCTGTGCTAAGATTCTCACATCTAACGAGATTTGTCTTTGCAGAATATTACTTGGTCAATTCTTGGTAAGGACCAGAGAAGCTCTTCTTATTCTATTTGATCTCCTTGTTTAATTGGAAGTAATGAATGGTTTTCATGACAAAGATTGCAATTCAAAGCCAGCCAGGGCTGAAAAATCCCTAAGACTCCATCTCCCAACTAACCTAATAGCCAGGATGGAAGCATGGTTCAAGACTCTTAACTCTAACCAGCCAAATACTGGAAGTGGTACTGTAACTCAAAGTGGTAGAGCACTAGCCTTGAGCAGAAGTGCTCAGGGACAATGCCCAGGCCTTGTGTTCAAATCTCCATGAATACTAACTGAGGCAAGTCATCCCAGCAACGAGCACTTCGACTCAGCCAGTCTGGGGCACAAGGGACCATGGAGAGGAATAAGAGGAAATGATGTCATATCAGGCACTTTGTGCCTGCCCTTTCAAAATTAACCAGTGCCGGGAGGTCAATATAAGTAAGAAGCCTGCCCATCTAATGTTCATACTTGTGTACCTTTTAACTGGACGGGAATTTTCATTCTTGCCTTTGTTACCTGAATTCTCCCCTATGTAGTCACCAGATAGGGACATTTCTACCAACATTTTTCAGCTCCAAGTCTTTCCTCTTGCTATTTATTTGCTCTCTAGTGTTTTTTTTCTAGCCTCTCAATGCCTCATGAGACTTTCTCCACACTTCATCCAAGAGACTTGCCTCCTCCAGACTTCATCTAAGGACTCACACTCACCAAGGGACAGCTGCAGCTCACTGCCTTCTCTGTGAGGGGACCAAATTTCAGGCTTTTACCCCTAATTTGGATGCCCCTTGTCAGCAAGAAGTAGCCAGAGAGAATCCATGCCTTATTTCATGATTATTAAAAGGCTGGAATGTAAGGTCTACTCCTGGATAGCAAGCAGATTCCACCCTCTTCCAAGCAATGTCTCTGCCCATTATCTGCATTACCTAGAACTGGCACACCTGAAAAAGGTCACATCTGCATGTGCTGATGTCACATCTGAATTTGATGTGGCCACACATTTCTCCACCCATACCCTAGATAAAGCCTAGCCCAGGGCCAGATGCTCTCTTTTCCAGGTCTTTCCCTGTTCTTTCCCAGCCACGTGGAAGGCCAACATGGCCTGGTGCCAGAGGAAATGATGAATAAATCTACCTCTTTCCTGAATACCTCGTGCATGGTGTGGTTCTTACTCGAACTCTCTTTAAAAACCTAACAATCTGGACTTTAATTCTCAATGTTTACTATATACCTCCTGAGCCACACCTTCAATTCTTCCTTTTACCATAAGTGGAGAAAAGAATCTCTTAGGTTTATCTACTTGGAATAGCTTTGAATTGCAATTGTCAAATTTGAACCCACCTAGTATTTAGCTGTAAGCCACTGGTGCTCTGCTAGAATTCACTTCTTAAGAATAAATATTCACAAAAAGAGGAGAAAACATATTTGTTCAATTACATATTTGTTGCCAGGTAAACCAAATCACTTGGTACTGGAAAGGAAAATGAGAGAAGATAGAAGTGAATATGGAGGAGAGAGATACAAAGAAAGAAGAAGGGAAGGGAGGGTAAATAACGGGAGGGAGGGAGGGGAGGATTGAAGAGGAGGGGGGAGCTGAGTAGAGTTGTCTACTCTTCACTAATGTATTGTTGAACAATCAGTGATTTTGCATTGATGTACCCAAAGCTTTCTATTTTTGGTAGTAATAAGCTGAGATATAAAAATACAAATTTACATGTAAAAACCTGTTAGTGTGCTTACTCCTGCACGAAGGAAGCCACAGTTAGGTTACTGTTACAGAGAAGGCAAGAGTAAGCAGTTGAAGAGATTCTGAGAAAGAATAATTGATATGCCAAGAATGCTCCCTTGCCCAAGCATTACTCTTGTTCCCTGCTCCAGTCTTCCTCTATACAATAATAGCAGAAACAGAAGAAGAAGGAGATATATAAGTAATGATCATCTTTCTGTTTACCGTCATCTGTTTACCCTCAACCTGTCAAACAATAAAGCCAAAGGAGAGTTAACCTGAACTAGCAGGGGAAATGGAGGGGAGGGGGAAGTTCATTCTAACTTAATGTGAAAGTTTTAAAATAATTGGGACAGCATTTCAAATATTGAAATAAAAGTTTTTCAATTATTAATAAAAAGTAACTCAAATTTTGAAAATTTAGAGGACTACAGGGCTCACTACATAGTGGATTCTGCATAATTAAAACTGACTCCTGTTTCTATCATCAGAAATTGAAAATTGTCCTTAAACTTCCAATAATAGGTAAATTACCTGTGATATTCACTTAAACTCTGTGAATTTAATGCAGAAAACATGACTTTAAGACTTTTGAAGTGATAAGTGATGGAAATTCATGACGGATAGTATAATGCTTGGTTGTGGGCAGATTCTAATGTAAATAATATACTGTGTTCCCGTAGGTTATTTGAGTATCCAAAGTTTTAATATGCATGTGGTCCTAAACCAATACCTTACTGATATTGAGTTACAAATACAACTTCCTATAAGTACAGAATTTTTCCTTGTATCTTTTATATATATTGTAAAGATACTGTACAGAGGTCTTATGGTAACATAAGTAAGGTAATGAGTATATTTCTTTTTTTTTTCTTTATTGTTGATCATGGGTTTTCAACTCTAGGCCTGAGTGCTATCCATCAGCCCTTCAGCTCAAGTCTATCACTCTACCACTTGAGCTACAGCGCCACTTCTAGTTTTCTGGTGCTTTATTGGAGATAAGAGTTTCACGGACTTTATTTGTATTTGTGTGTTTATTTGTGTGCTTATTTGTATTTGTGTATTTGTGTGTATAATAACATATATGTGTAAAATATAAGGGCATATACACACATATATGCATATATAAATAAATATACATATATAAATATATATGCATATATATCTCAGTGTTCAGTGATTTTATCTATAGTTCCCAGCGCATTGTCATTCTCACAAAGTGTACATGATAAACTGCTCTGAGGATCTGTGCTCTATGATGGGTATCCTTTTTTTTTTTTTTTTTTTTTTTGGACAATGTCATTCCTTTACTTTCTTTATATGTCTCAATATATATATATATATATGTATCAATACAAAATTTTTGTATATATTAATATATATCTGCATAGTGTTACAAAGTTTTTTTTGTTTTTTTTTAATTTAATTTTATTTTATTTGAGAACATACTGTACAGAGGGGTTACAATTACATGGGCAGGATAATGCGTACATTTCTTACCAAGAATTGCAGCCTCCTCCTTTGTTTACCCTTCACCTCCCTTCCTAGCCTCCCCCCTCCCCCCCACTCAATACTTCCTCCCCTTCCCTCCCCGACACCGACATTGTAAAGCTCATTTTTGACACGACATTTTGTACTTCTCATTGTTGCAACAGGTCCACCTGAATCCTTAAACGACTTATTTGTCCCCATCTCCTCCACAAGTTATACTGACATCAAATATAGTGAAAGCGGGGGGTTACACTGTGGGGGAGGGACATACAAAGCAACAAAGAAATAATCTTATAAATGCGTTAGAAACACATGCATGAAAGAAAAAAACATTAAAATACATATTTAAGGGTTCGTTTTCCTAACATCACATTATCTGACCTTTTCCGCTTGACTCATACATATACTAGATATTGCAAATAAGGGAAACCATGGGACCTATGTTTCTTTGGGCCTGGCTTACTTCACTTAATATAATTTTTTCTAAGCCTTTCCATTTCCTAACAAAAGGGGAAATGTCATTCTTTCTGATGGAGGCATAGAATTCCATTGTGTATATATACCACATTTTCTTGATCCATTCATCTACTGAGGGGCATCTGGGTTGGTTCCATATCTTAGCTATGGTAAATAATGCTGCAATAAACATAGTTGTGCTGGTAGCTTTAGTGTGGTCTTGTTTGTAAACATTTGAGTAAGTGCCCAAAAGTGGGATTGCTGGGTCATAGGGGAGTTCTATGTGAAGTCTTTTGAGGAACCTCCATACTGCTTTCCAAAGTGGTTGAACAAGTTTACATTCCCCCTAAAAATGAAGTAAGGTTCCTTTCTGTCCACATCCCCTCCAGCGTCTGTTGTTGTTAGAGTTCTTGATTTTTGCCGTTCTAACTGGAGTGAGGTGATATCTCAATGTTGTTTTGATTTGCATTTCTTTTATGGCTAGGGATGTTGAACATTTCTTCATGTGTCTATTGGCCATCCTTCTTTCTTCTTCAGAGAAGTTGCTCTTTAAGTCTTTCACCCACTTATTTATTGGGCAGTTGTTTCTTTGAGGATTTGTTGTTGGGGGGTTTAATTTTTTGAGTTCCATGTATATTTTAGATATGAGACCATTGTCTGTTGTATGGCTAGTAAAGATATTCTCCCAATCCGTGAGCTTTCTATTGATCTTGCTAGCTATGTCATTTGCCCTGCAGAAGCTCTGCAACTTTATGCAATCCCATTTGTCCAACCTTTCTTTGATTTGTTGTGTTTCCGGGTCTCTATTCAGAAAATTTCGGCCTGAGCCAAGTAGACCTAGGGTTTCTCCTATTCCATCCTGTAATGTTTTCAGAGTGTCTGCTTTCAGTTCAAGGTCTTCGATCCATTTGGAGTTGATTCTGGTGCAGGGTGATATATAAGGATCTAGCTTTAGTTTTCTACATGTAGTTAACCAATTTTGCCAGCACCATTTACTGAAGAGGCTGTCTTTCTTCCATTGTATAGTTTTAGCTCCCTTATCGAAGATTAGATGGCTATAGGTCTGTAGGTTCATTTCTGGGTTTTCAATTCTATTCCATTGGTCCTGAGGTCTGTTCATATGCCAATACCAAGCTGTTTTGATTACTGTGGCTTTATAGTAGAGTTTGAAATTTGGTATTGATATTCCTCCAGCAGTGTTCTTTCCGTTGAGGAGCGTTTTCGCTATTCAGGGTCTTTTATTGTTCCATATGAATTTTTGGATTGCCTCTTCTATTTCCTTGAAGAATGAGGTTGGAATTTTGATAGGTATCTCATTGAATTTGTAGATAGCCTTGGGAAGTATTGCCATTTTCACAATGTTAATCTTTCCAATCCAGGAGCACGTGAGGTTTTGCCATTTTTAAAGTTCTATGTTTATTTCCTTTTTCAAGATTTTAAAGTTTTCATCATAGAGGTCCTTCACTTCTTTAGTTAAGTTAATTCCTAGGTATTTTATTTTTTGTGAGGCTATTACAAATGGAGTTGCTTTCCTAATTTCAGCCACACTTTTCTCATTGTTGGCATACAGAAAAGCCATTGATTTCTGCGGGTTAATTTTATAACCTGTTACTTTGCCAAATGTTTGAATCAGCTTGAGTTATTTGGGAGTGGAGTCTATGGGATTCTTTAAGTACAAGATCATTTTGTCTGCAAAGAGGGAGAGTTTTATTTCTTCTTTCCCTCTTTGGATCCCCTTTATGTCTGCATATTGTCTTATTGCTGTAGCTAGGCATTCTAATACTAGATTGAAGAGAAGTGGAGAGAGTGGGCATCCTTGTCTTGTTCCTAAGTTAAGAGAAAATGGCTTTAGTTTTTCACCATTGAGTATAATGCTGGTTGTAGGTTTGTCATATACAGCCTTTATTGTATTGTGGAATGTTCCACGGATTCCTAGTTTTTCCAAAACCTTCATCATAAAGGTGTTTTGGATCTTGTCGAATGCTTTTTCTGTGTCTATTGAGATAACCATGTGGTCCTTATTCTTGCTCCTGTTGATGTGATGAATAATATTAATTGATTTGCGTACATTGAACCAGCTTTGCATCCCTGAAATGAATCCTGTTTGATCTTGGTGTATGATTTTTTGGATGAATTGTTGAAGTCGATTGGCCAAAATTTTGTTGAGAAGTTTTGCATGGATGTTCATCAAAGAAATGGGTCTATATTTCTCTTTCTTTGATGAGTCTCTGCCTGGTTTTGGGATGAGGGTTATGATGGCTTCATAGAATGTGTTTGGTAGTGAGCTTTCTCTTTCAATTTCATTGAAGAGTTGGAGGAGAATTGGTGTGAGCTCTGCTTTGAAGGCCTTGTAAAATTCCGCTGTAAAACCATCTGGTCCTGGACTTTTCTTAGCTGGGAGGTCTCTTACTGCTGTTTCTATTTCAATGCTTGATATGGGCCTGTTAAGGTAGTTTAACTCATCTTGGTTTAGTTTTGGCATGTCAATATTTGCTAGGAAGAGGTCCATTTCTGTCAATTTCTCAAACTTATTAGCATAAAGTTTCGAGAAGTATTCCCTTATAATATTCTGAATCTTGGTTGTTTCCGTGGTGATGTTTCCATTCTCATCTCTGAGTTTATTAATTTGGGTGTGTTCTTTTCTTTTTCTGATAAGATTTGCTAAGGGTCTGTCAATTTTGTTAAGTTTTTCGAAGAACCAAGTCTTTGTTTTGTTGATCCTTTCTATAGTTTTTTTGGATTCTAATTCATTTAATTCTGATTTAATTTTGATTATTTCTTTCCATCTACTGGATTGGGGTTTATCTTGCTGCTCTTTCTCAAGGAGGTTTAGATGTGTCATTAAATTGTTAGTTTCAGATCTCTCCAATTTGTTGATGTAGGAGCTAAGAGCTATAAACTTGCCTCTGAGTACTGCCTTTGCTGTGTCCCAGAGCAGCTGGTAATTTGTGTGTTCGTTTTCGTTGAATAGCATGAACATTTTAATTTCCTTTCTAATCTCTTCCATGACCCACTCATGATTCAGCAGTGTGTTGTTCAGCCTCCATGTGATACCGGACTTTCTTTGGTGGCTTTTGTTGTTGAGTTCTAATTTTATTCCCTTGTGGTCAGAGAGAATGCAAGGTATAACTTCAATGTTTCTGAATTTAGACAAGTTTGCTTTGTGGCCTAAAATGTGGTCTACTTTAGAAAACGTTCCATGTGCTGCTGAGAAAAACGTGTATTCTGATGCTGCTGGGTGAAATGTTCGGTAGATGTCTGTTAAGTCTAGTTGATCTATGCAGCTCTTTAGATCTGTGGTTTCTCTGTTGAGATGTGTATCCTTTTTACTCACTTCGACAATTACCCTCTTTTTCATCCCTGTGAACAACTTCGGTCTACTTTACATAGGATAGCTTTGTTTTCATTACATGTAGTTACTAACTGATAATCAAAGAAAAAGGTTGTTTGTGAAAGAAAAAGAATTGTTAGGTCACAGGTTAAAATATCTTTTTGGGGGCATGGGATCCGGTTGTGGTGCCTGAGCTCTGGGCCTGGGCACTGTCCCTCAGCTGTTCAGCTCAAGGCTAGTGCTCTACCACTTGAGCCACAGAGCCACTTCTGGCTTTTTTCTTTCTGCTTATGTTGTGCTAAGGAATCGAATCCAGGTCCTCATGCATGAAAGGCAAGCGCTCTACCACAGAGTCACCTTCCCAGCCCAGGTTAAAATATCTTATTCATCCCAATGATTCCTATGAGATAACATTTATAATAGTAGTAAACGTGAAAAGGAATTCCTAGAACTGTTGTTTTGCCATTTAGAATGGCAAAGAATAATATCATGTCACTCATAATTATTAAAGAATGCTAGGAAAAATGTTGGTCCCCATCATGTTCCCACAAAGCCAGTGGATCCTCAAGGATAATAGAATAGCAGCAGAAGTTCTAAGTAGCAGACATGGAGCATGAAAGACAAAGAGAGGAGATGAGAGAGAGTGAAAGAAAGAGAAATATCATAATATTGGAAGTGCATAACAGATAAGCAAGAGTTGTAGGAGAATATTCATACTGCTATCTTCAGACTCTACATGTACATTTGAACGTATTTGATGTATGATAACCCATCAACCCAAATTTTAAAATGATTTTGATAAAAATAAAATTTACTCAGAATAACTTAAAAATGCAAAAACAATCTTCACAGAAGCAAACTTTCAGGGACATTTCATGATTTTGAAGTTAGTATAAATTTAGAAGTTTTACAATTCACAAAATTATAAAAAGATACTTATATATTTCATTATATAACACAAAGCAGAAAGCAAATGTTGTTTAGATGATTTTTTAAAACACAGTCTATCAGGAGCTGGGATGGTGGCTGTTGTAGAGTGCCTGCCTTGTATGCATGAGGCCTTGGGTTTGATTCTTCAACATCATGTTAGTAGAAAAAGATGGAATTGGTAGGGTGGCTCAAGTGGAAGCAATAGCCTTGAGCTGAGGGACAACACCCAGGACCCAGAGTTCAAGCTTCATGACCAACGAAATCAAAGTAAAAAACAAAAAAAAACACAGTCTCTCACTTTTGTGACCTCAACTCTGTAATACCGCTGCTTCAGCCTAGGGCTAAGATTTTAGGTGTGGACATTTATCATCCCTCCTGATTCAGACTGTACTTGATAATTTTTTTTTTTGTCGGTCGTGGGACTTGAACTCTGGGCCTGGGCGCTGTCCCTCAGCTCTTCAGCTCAAGGCGAGCGCTCTACCACTTGAGCTACAGCGCCACTTCCGGTTTTCTGGTGGTTTATTGGAGATAGGAGTCTCACGGTCTCTCCTGCCCGGGCTGGCTTTGAACTGCAATCCTCAGATGTCAGCCTCCTGAGTAGCTAGGATTACAGGCGTGAGCCACCAGCACCCGGCTTGATAATTTTTAATCAATATTATATTCTTAATTTTGCTTATTGTAAATTCACATGCACCTATAAAAAATGGTTTGGCCATCCCAGTAACCTTCTCAAAGTACCTTCTGATGATTCCTAACAAAAGTTGTATTATATTACAACAAGGGAAACAATGCTACAAATAAAGAAAAACAATAATTAAATATTAATGATTAATAAAATAAAATACCAAAAAATTACCAGGTTTTTTCAGTATTTGAAGTGTACTTACATATTAGATATTACTATTTTCTCATATCCCTGTACATTTAACACTGGCTAAGATTATGATGTTCAACAAGAGTTTTATAGGCTATGAGTAGTCTTTAAAGTTACCCACTAAGATTGCTTTTATAACTCATCTCATAATTTGTATATGGCTTATATCATCATTAGTTCCTCACTAACATATAAAGTAAGAAAGTCCTAAAGTTTTAAGAGAAACTGTGTAGTTAACACAGTCTTAACTCTTCACCATGCTTCTTTACACAAAGACTTTGCAACTTCTCATTAGGAATGTTTCTATAAACTCTGAAATGTACATTCTTAGTAGCATATGTCTGCTACCATAAATCTTAAATACTTTATAGAAAAGTTGTATGTCCTGACATACAGTCCTAATTTTGGCATATATAAGCAAATTATCAAAATTAAATACATTTAAAACATTAAAACATTTAACAAACTTTAACACTTGCTGCAGTGTTCATTATGACTGGTGCCTTGTACAGAATAATTGAATTCCTCCTCCTAAACATCTCTTGAACAACAAATATCTGGAATTATCTTGGTTTTGACACGCCAATCTTGACTATTCTTAATTGTGTGCTTGTATAAGAAATACATGGTTCTAAAATTTCATGGGAATTCTTCTAAAGTTACTTTTTTTTGAATTGTCAAGATTAAGAAAACCAATTATACTTTATATATAAAAAATGTTCTGTGCTCAATTCAGCAGCACATACACTAAAATTGGAACAATACAGAGAGGATTAGCATGGCCCTGCGCAAGGTTCACATGCAAATTATTGAATCCTTCCATATTTTTACAAGTACAGATGCTGGAGAGGATTTGGCCACAAGGAAACCCTACTTCATTCTTGGTGGGAGTGTGAACTTGTTCAACAACTTTGGAAAGCAGTATGGGGGCTTCTCAAAAGATTCCATATAAAGCTCCCCTATGACTGAGCAATCAAACTTTTTGGGATTTACCCAAATGGTCATAAGCAAGACCATACTAAACCTACCAGCACAGCTATGTTTACTGCAGCATTATTTACGATAGCTAAGATATGGAGCTCACCGCAATGGACCGCAGAAGATAAATGGATTATGAATATGTGGTATATATAAACAATGAAATTCTATGCCTCCATTGCCCAATTAGTTAGAAATTAGAAAGATTTGGAAAAAAATTTTATTAAGTGAAGTAAGCCAAATCCAAAGAAACATAGGTACCATGGTTTGCCTTATTTTCAACAACTAATATATGTCTGGGATAAGCAGAACAGGTCATAAGCTATGTGCATATGACCAGATAAAATGATATTATGGGAAATGAACCACACAAGTGATTCTTTGTTTCTTGCTCTTCTTGTTTCCAAGATACTTATAATGTGTGATGTAATTTTTTTGTTTCTTTATCTGTTCCTCCCCCACGCTCTAACCCCTGTTTTCACTGTACTTGAAGTTGGTGCGCCAAAACCTGTGTATATGTGTCTCTAATTTGGGGAGGGAAAAGGGAAATACAAAATGCTTAAATAGGGATACAGGTTGAGATGCACAAGACACTATGTTGAAAAATGAACTGTACAATTTAGGCAGGGGAAGGAGGGAGGGGAGTGTATTCTTTGAGGTGGGAAGGGGTGGTAGAGGAAAAAGAAAGGAAGAGGTAACACTGATTGTTAGAAAATGTACTCATTATTTGCTCTTTTAATTGTGACAACTCTGTACAGTTTTTTTACACTTAAAAACATAAAAATGTTCTGATCATGTGATATACTTTATTTCTTCAGTTGATACAATTTAATAAACAGTAACTTGGGGAAAACAAAAAACTGTTCTGATATAGAAGAGTTTATTTCCTCTATTTTCCCATATAATATTTTTAACAAAGAAATTAATGCAGAACACTGATATGAAGGTATTTTGAATAAATGTGTGTGTGAGAGCGCACATGCATGCACACATGCATACATGCACATGCTTGTATATTGGCACTCTCAGAGTTTGAAATCAGGGCTTCAAGGTCTTGCTATGCCTTTCCTCTCTAGATTGGTGATCTACTATATGAACTACATCTCCATTCCTGGCTCTTTGCTAGTTCATTACAACTTTTAAAAAATAATCTCATGAAGTCTTTTTGCCCTGAGTGGCTTCCAAAAGTTATCCACAGATCTCAGGCTCCTGAGTAGATATCCGAAGTAGATAGGATTATAGGTGTGGCCAGCAAGCATAAGGCTTTCAGAATATTTTTAAAAGTAGAAGAAAATTTACTTCACAGGGGCCTGTTTTATCATCTCATACTTTTAAAGCATTTTGGAGTGATTATATGTGAATTTATTTCATTAGGTATTCTTAAAAGATAGTAAGTAATGGTATTTAAAAGTTTTAGTACTTTTTAAAAAAGAATACTGGAGCTGTGGGACAAAAGAAGGTCAGCTCTGTGCATGATAATCCAATGTCACCAATACAGTCTGTGTTGAGGAAAAAATGTAACAGAAAACAATCGCCATGGGTAATAATTGATATGCTATTATTCATAGGGATATATGAATATTGAATTGAGAGTGTAAGAGAATGGAGAGATTTTACCTACCTTTTTTCTATTGCTAAAAGGCTTTTGGAAACTGTGACTCATTTCCTTCCTCACTGTGTGTCTATGGGCCATGTACTTAGTGCCTTTAATTACAATTTTTCCCAACACTAAAATGGTAATAACATTAGCATTATAGCAAATGCTATCTTAAGAATTGAGAGAAATAAAACTTGCAAAATACTTAACATAAATTTCTATGAATGAGCATTAAGTTTAGCCAACAGTTTTTTAAACACTAAATAAAATGCAATAATATTACAGAAAAGATTATAGATACTGAGCAACCAGAAGTAATGTGATCTATTGACCATGCTCTGCTTCTAAGGAAGCCAGTTGTATAATGCTCATGTTGTAAATAAAACTGGTTATCTTATGTCTTGGTAGTGTAAAAATATCAGGGACAGAATAATGAAGGAATGTTGTAGACTGAGGTGAAGCCCATATGCTAATGTGCAAACTGATAACATGTAAATTAACTAGGCAGTATATTGTGTTTTACATCATTTAAGTTATACCACAAAGATAAGGAATACCTAGAAGAATGAATTCTCTTGATATCCTATCATAGTCCTTAGCAGCAGGATGAACTCTTTCTTCATTCTTGTAGAGGCAATATCAGAGGAGAGGAACTGTATTTTTTGTTTGCTTCCTTCCATTTGTTCTTCAGTTTGAATCTAAACTACATGAGACTGAATGAAACTAAGGGAAATTAGACATGCAGGCTTTGGAAAGAACAATCAATGAAAATAAATAAAATACTTATAGCCTTATGAAAGGTCTAACTAAATTGAGTTATATACTCTCAAGTGTAAACAGAAAATGATTTACACAATATCATGTTATTGAAAATTGAAAAATGTAAGGAGTTGCTTAATTTTTTTCATTTCTACTCCCTTGAATTAATTATTGATTTTATAGAGAGAGATTAAAGATGAGATTAACAAGAAATGATTAAAATTGAAAAGAGTTCTGGGAAGATGGCAGAGGAGAAACTGGAGGCTAAACAATATCTCGCATAGAAAGCAGTTTTAGTGTTCCAGTGAGCAGTCCTAAGCCAGAGAATCACACCAAGGGTGCCATCACAATACAGAGAGTTTGGCCAGAAAGAGAAAACCCAGGCAAGGAGACAGATCTGTGCACTTGCCAACAGCCTTGGCTGCTGCTGTGGCGGCAGTGGTGGCGGCAGTATCCACCAAACCTGCAAAATAGAGTCCAGGATGAAGGCCCCAGACTCAGCGGGCTAGCAGATTCTACTCAACACCAGCAAGAACTGAAAAGGAGCAGACATCTTCATTCTGTAGATTGCAGACCAGAGACGACCTAGGAGCCAACACTCTGGCATGAGTAGAAGCCTGACATCCTCATTCCTTCTCAAGGAGCAGAGGAGGTAAGGCCACCTCTCCACTCCCCCACTACTGGAGATCTCCATTTTTGATACTGACAATGGCCTGACTGAGCCTCTAGCTTCAACTCAGGCCTTGAAAGAAAACAAAAGAGTCATTTAGCAGGTCACAGGAACCTGACCTGAACTTCCAGGCTCAGCTCCACCCAGGGAAAACTCACCCAGCTCAGGCCAAGCCAGCTCCACCAGCCCCAGGAGTGGCTTCTTCACTGGGTAAACAGAGCCAGAGGCTGCCCCTCTCTACAGCAGCCTTGACAATCAATTGAAATTCAGTAAACAAAAACCCTGATAATGTCTCCATGCTGGACTCTGTGAGTGTCTCAGAAGCTAGCCGCTTAGGGAAATGTTACTGTTCGTTGAAAGGACACAACTCCACTCAGAACCTAGCCTAATCACAGCATCTCCAAATTAGAGGAAACAGACATCTCCCTTTTCTGTGAGACTCAAAGGAGATCTCCCTTCCATTGAACTACCCTGGGAGGAAGATCACAAAATCCTTGGTAAAACAGAGCATTTTTCTGCCTGCTCAAACAAACTGACTTTAAAAACCAATCAAGCCACAGGAAAACCAAACACTACAAGCAGAGCACAGACTCCAAACTGAGACTGGTTACGGACACAAGAGAGATACAGGATCTTCCTATCCTCCCCCCCAAAAAATCCAAGAACTTAATTTTTGTACCTTTTTAATTTTTTTTTAATTTTATGATTTTTAACTTTTTAAAAAATTGTTTGCTATTAACCTTTTTTTTCCCTATTATAATATAGATTTAAGGGTTATATGTGTGTGTGCTTTTTTTTAGCTCTACTGAACTTTTGATCTTTTTTCTCTTTCACATTCTTTTCACTTTTTCTTCTCTTTCGTTCTTTTTCTGTGTGACTTAATTGCTGTTCTGCTCATCCTCAGATATACACATAATCGATTATTAGACCTTATCCCCCATTGTGTACACACTTAATCCAGAAATTTATTGTTCAGTTCAGAACCTCTTAGACTTAAATTCCTTAATAGCAGTACTATTTATTTATACCTATATAATAGTTCAAGAAATTTTATTTTTTAATTTTTCATGTCTCCTTTTTATCCCTCCCCTTCTCTCATCCTGTTGCTGTTCTTCTGTGAATATTATGTTGTTAAATTTGCATAATTTTAAAGTGTTTCCATTAATTTGTATTTTTCTTGTTTCCTTTTTCTTTTTTTCTTTTTCTTCTTTTTTCTCTTTCTACTATCATTCCATCCAATCTATTTCCCTCTTTAAGATTTTGACTTAGTTAATTTAACTCTCCCTTTACCTTATCATATTCCTCTATTCCTATTTTTGCCCACATCTCTCCCTAAACCTGATAATTTCTGGTTTACCAAATTCTTTGTGGTTCATAGCCCATTAATACATAGTTGTTTGATGTTGAATAGATATAACTGTTGAACTAGATTGTATCTGCAGACTTTTGACTGTGCAACTACAGACTTTGATTGATGCTTGCCTTAAGATAGTGTTCCAGCACAAAACTGGTGTTACTTTCATTCCAAATGGGCAGAAAAAGCTGGAAAAACACAAGGAAAATGGCAAGTCTGTGTATCTCAAATCATACTCATGATAATCAAGGGACAGAACAGATAGTGAATAATCCAGAGGAGAGCTCCCAAAAAGCTCTATAAACACTACTGGTAATCATGGTAAAATTAAAGATTGAAACCCTGCAAAGGATTCAGTGTGACCATGATAGGGAGAGAGAGGAGGCAAACCAAGGTGCAATACAGGAATATCATGAAAGTGAGGAAGATACTCAAAGATTGATACAGGAATTTCGTGAGCAGATTAAGAACACTCAAAGAGAAATAAAGAAATGGCAAGAGCAGGCTGAGATCAGTGAAAGAGAGAGACAGGAATTGCATGAGTTGGCCGAGAAGAGACAAAGAGAAAGTCAAGAATAGCGTGAACGTGAGGAAGCTAATCAAAGAGTAATACAGGAATTGAGAGAGCAGGATGAGAATAGACAAAGATCAATAGAGGCATTCATGGAATGCATAAACAGAGAACTGAAACAAGTCAGGGAGACCACAAAGGGAAAGCTAAATAGAACACAACAAAAGGAATAGGAGTCCAAGGAGACCATAACCAATCAAGTAAGTGATTTGAGAAAACACTGAACACCAAATTAAGGAATTAAAGAAGTTCACACGATGATCTAAAACAAAGTTCCAACAAAGAATTTGAAGCCATCAAAGCCGACCAACTAGAAGGAAAAGAAATAAAAAAAAAAATTAGAAAGGCTTGATCGTAGGTTAGACCATGCAGAAGATCGAATCTCAGGGATTGAACACAGCCTCGATATTATAGAGAAAGAGCATACAAACATCCAAAACAAATCCAAGAAATATGATAGATCTATTCAACATTTGGAATGCACCATCAGAAAGCCTAATCTAAGGATAATGGGTGTACAGGAGCACCTAGAGACAGAAGTTAATGATCTAGGAAATTTGTTTAACAGGATCCCAGCAGAGAACTTCCTAAACATGCAAAAAGATAGGCCTATTCAGATACAAGAAGCTTTTAGAACGCCAAATATAACAGACCAGAAAAGGACATCCCACCATCACATTTTAATCCAAAAGTATCAATTCAGAACATGGAAAATATCTGTAATGTTGCCAAGAAGGAAAGATCAATCAACTATAATGGGAAACCAGTTAGAATCACGTCAGATTTCTCAGCAGAGACAACTAAAGCAAGAAGAGACTGGAATGATGTATGCCATGCCTTAAAGACAAACAACTATCAACCAAGAATACTGTACCACCTAAACTCTCTTTCATAATCGAAGGTGAAATAAAAACCTTCCATAGCAAAGAAAAATTGAAACAATATATCTCGCCAAACCAGCCCTACAAAAGATTCTTAAAGATATCCTACACATAGAAAACCAACAAGATCACAATAAAGGCCAAATAATCACACCCAAACTGAGAATCCAAGAACCATAGGTAGAACCCAGTAACCACAGGCCCCAAGAAGGTGGATAAAATGGCAGGAACTCCCAAATACCTCTCAGTCCTACCTCTCAACATTAACGGACATAACTCTCCAACTAAGCGACATAGACGATCTACTTGGATTAAAAAGCAAGATCCTTCTATTTACTGCCTTCAGGAGTCACATCTTGCCCATAAAAACAAACACATTTTCAATGTGAAAGGCTGAACAAAATCTACCAAGCAAATGGCACCCATAAACAGGTAGGTGTTGTAACCCTCATATCAGATTAAATAGACTTCAAATTAAAATTTGTGAGAAGAGATAAAGAAAGTCGTTCCATAGTAATTAAGGAATCGCTCCTTCAGGAGGATATTACAATTCTAAATATCTATTCACCAAACAACAGAGAACCGAAATTTATCCAAGAAACACTACTTTCTCTGAAATCTCATATAGATCCAAAGACATTAAATGTTGGTGAATTTAACACACCACTCTCCCTACTAGATAGATCAACTCGGCAAAAACTCAACAGAGAAAATGCAGATCTAAACAACGGCATAGACCAACTAGATTTAACAGACATCTACCGAATATTTCACCCAGCAGCATCAGAATACACATTTTTCTCAGCAGCACATGGAACATTTTCCAAAACAAACCACATTTTAGACCACAAAGCAAACTTGTCCAAATTGAGAAACATTGAAATTATACCTTGCATTCTCTCTGACTACAAGGGAATAAAATTAGAACTCAACACCAAAAGCCACCAAAGAAAGTCCAGTAACACATGGAGCCTGAACAACACATTGCTGAATCACGAGTGGGTCATGGACGAGATTAAAAAGGAAATTCAAATGTTCATGATATTCAACAAAAAGTAACACACAAATTACCAGCTGCTCTGGGACACAGCAAAGACACTACTCAGAGGCAATTTTAGAGGTCTGAGTTGCTATATCAACAAATTGGAAAGATCTGAAACCAACAATTTAATGAGACATCGGAACCTCCTTGAAAAAGAGCAGCAAGATAAATCCCAATCCAGTAGACAGAAAGAAATAATTAAAATTAAATCAGAAAAAATTGAATTAGAATCCAAAAAGAACATAGAAAGAATCAACAAAGAAAGAGTTGGTTCTTCGAAAAAATTAACAAATTTGACAGACCCTTCGCAAATCTTACCAGAAAAAAGAAGGGAACACACCCAAATAAATAAAATCAGAGATGAGAATGGAAACATCACCACAGAAATAACCAAGAATCAGAATATTATAAGGGAATATTTCTCAAACCTTTATGCTAATAAGTTTGAAAACTTGGCAGAATGGACTTTTTCCAGGAAAATTCTGACATGCTGAAACTAAACCAAGATGAGTTAAACCATCTTAACAGGCCCATATCAAGGCCCATATCATGAATATTATAAGGGAATATTTCTCAAACCTTTATGCTAATAAGTTTGAGAACTTGGCAGAAATGGACCTTTTCCAGGAAAATTCTGACATGCTGAAACTAAACCAAAATGAGTTAAACCATCTTAACAGGCCCATATCAAATATCGCAATATAAACAACAATAAGAGACCTCCCATCTTAGAAAAGCCCAGGACCAGATGGTTTTACAGCGGAATTCTACAAGGCCTTCAAAGCAGAGCTCACACCAATACTCCTCCAAATCTTCAATGAAATTGAAAGAGAAAGTTCACTACTGAATCATTCTATTAAGCCATCATAACACACATTCCAAAACCAGGC
The DNA here is from genome assembly GCF_019054845.1 of Dipodomys spectabilis. NCBI lineage: Eukaryota > Metazoa > Chordata > Mammalia > Rodentia > Heteromyidae > Dipodomys > Dipodomys spectabilis. Next base: position 1,553,287 of record NW_024870868.1, on the reverse strand, counting down.
AGGGACTCATGAAGGAAAGAGAACTATGGACCCATTTCTTTGATGAACATCGATGCAAAACTTCTCAACAAAATTTTCGCCAATCGACTTCAACAATTCATCCAAAAAATCATACACCACGATCAAACAGGATTCATTTCAGGGATGCAAAGCTGCTTCAATATACCCAAATCAATTAATATAATTCATCACATCAACAGGAGCAAGTATAAGAACCCCATGGTTATCTCAATAGATAGATTAAAAGCATTTGACAAGGTCCAACACCCGTTTATGATGAAGGTTCTGGAAAAATTAGGAATCCATGGAAAATTCTGAGACTTCTCCCAGTAGTCACAATTTACAATAACCTGAAAGATGTATTCTAAATGAAGAAAAATGTCTTCTGATCTTTGGAAAACCACACACAAACACACACACACACACACACACACACACACACACACACACACACACACACACCAACCTCAAACATTTAGAGAGAATTTTTTTTGTTCACAAGAATTTTTTTTTTGTGAAAATACTGTACAGAGAGTTACAATTACATGGGCAATATAATGAACTCATTTCTTGTAGTGTCAATGTCGTAGGACCCTCACCAAGAAGACCAATGAGTGTCAGACATTCCGAAATGCAAAAACAAGGTTTTATTTCGACGGGCTGCAGCTCAGGCCACGTCCTACACTCCAACACAGTGGAGGAGATCCTGCAGCTAAAGATTTGCAGGGCTTATAAAGGCAAACAACCACGTGTTTGGTTACCACTACATGTTGCTCTGCTAGCTGAGATACACAAGCAACGAATAGTCACTGCTTTACCACTTCATTCCCCCTTGACATATGATCCTGAGACACAATCTTCTGGCTCTGGCCCAAAACTAAACTCCAACAGCTCTCGATCTTGATTAGTCCCTTTCTCACCTTAGCCATGTTGTCTTCTGCTATTCCTGAACGGTCAACGTAAAAACAACACTCTTCTCCCAGTGCAGCCCAAATTTCCCCTTGTAGTGAGAGGCTCCCAGGAGTTCTGTAAATGATAATTGCAACAATACCAACAACAATCAGTCAATTTTTCTTTTCTTGAGTTGTACGTGGAATGGTTGGGTAGGATGCTTGGAGACTTCTCATGTTTCCCCACAGTCGTCCAGGGAAAAGAGTCAGTCAGTCTGGTGTGGGAGCAGTGGATCCAAGTAGCAATGCCATCCACCTTAAGGGCAGTAGGTGTAGCCAGTAGCACCATGTACAGTCCCTTCTACCATGGTTCCAAAGATCTCAAGTTGTGCTTTCAAACAAGCACCCAGTCCCCTGGTTTAAATGAGTGGGGGGTAGGAATAGAAGCAGAATCATATAATGCTAAAGCTGGGGCAACACACTTTTATGGACAAGCTGTAGATAGTCAAGTTTACATAGAAATTTTTTATCACTCAAATCAGCAAGCAATTCAGTCTGAAGGCTAGGGATAATGGGTGGAAGGTGTCCATACATTATTTCAAAAGGAGTAAAGCCAGCTGATAGGGTGAATGTCTCACTCTAAACAGGGCAAAAGGAAGGAGTGATACTCAGTCTTTGCCAGTCTCCAAAGCCAATTTAGTTAAGGTCTCTTTTAGAGTCTGATTCATTCTTTCTACCTGCCCTGAACTCTGGGGTCTATAAGCACAGTGCAATTTCCAATCTGTCCCCAGTGCCACGGCTATTCCCTGACTTACTTTTGAGATGAAGGCCGGTTCATTGTCCACCCAATGGTGGATGGGAAGCCATACCTGGGTAGGATTTCTCCCAGTATCTTCTTAGCCATGACGTTCACGGTCTCATGCTTTGTTGGGTAGGCTTGAACCCATCCTGAAAAGGTGTCTACAAAAACTAGCAATATTTATATTCAAATTTTCAAGTTTTAATTTCTGTGAAGTCTACTTCCCAATACACACCTGGCCTATCTCCATGGAGGCAAGCTCCTTTTGTGACCAGTTGATTGGGGGCATTGGTGACCTGACAGGCTTTACAATTTTTAACAATGTCCTCAATGAGTTGATTTCCTTGCCTAGTTTTTACTTCTGAGTGTTGGAGCAAATCCTGCATTCTTCGGGTTCCCATGAGAGAGGCCCGATGGATTCTTTTAAGAATCCCCTTGCCCAATCTTTGTGACAAGATAAGTTTCCCCTCACCAGTTTTCCACCAGTCTTTATTTTCTTCTCTGCCCGGGGGTTTATAGGCCATGGGAATTTCTTTATCCACTCCAATTCTTCTTGGGAATACTGAGGCTCAGGAGGCAAAGCTTGTGGTCCTGGGTCTACTAGAGTAGGTACTTCCTCTCTGGTGTAGAAGGCTGCCTCCTTAGCTGCCTAATCGTCCAAATTATATCCTTTGGTTTTTGAATCAGTTCCCTTTTGATGGCCAGGGCAGTGCATAATGGCAATATTTGCTGGTTCCCATAAGGCCCGTATAAGGCTTAAAATTTCTTGTTTGTTTTTAATAGCCATTCCCTCAGCTGTCAGCAACCTCCTCCATTCGTGAATGGCTCCATGGACATGCACAGTGGCAAAAGCATACCAACTGTCCATGTAAATGTTTAGTCTCTTCCCTTTTCCCAGCTATAGGGCTTTTGTTAGTGCCACTAGTTCTGCTCTTTGTGCAGATGTTCCCTGGGGGAGTGCTTCTGCCCACACTATCTCAGTGTCCATGATGACTGCTGCACCCGTGTACCTTTTTCCATCTTGAATGAAACTGCTGCTGTCTGTGAACCAGGTATGCTCCGCATGCGATAGTGGCAAGTCTAACAAGTCTGGCCTCTTTTCGTTGGCCTGGTCTCTCTTTTCAAGCTCAGTTTCACTCCTCTGTCCTTCCTTTCCTGTCTTTGCTCCTCTGTCTCTCTCTTATTGTAAACCTTTTCTGCCACGACTACTAGATCTGTAATAGACTTTTCACTAAGTCTGTCTAGAGCCTGCAACTTTCGCTTTATGTCTGCTGCAGCTTGATTTATATAGGCAAACATAATCATCTGAGCCGAGTCCTAGATCTCAAGATCATATGGGATATATTGAATAAAAGCTTCCATGAGCCACTCAAGGTACGCTGCCAGACTTTCACTTCCTCCCTGTCTAACATCATAAATTTTGGCTATATTAGTTGGTCAGGGAGCTGCTGCCTTGAGACCTGCCAACAGATCCTGGTGATAGACATGGAGTCACTCCCTACCTTCAATCTTATTGTAGTCCCATGTTGGTCGAGTTTCAGGAAAATAGGCAGCAATCAGGGCAGGATCCATAGTGGGCGCACCTGTGGGGCCAGGGATATGTTTCTGGGCTACCTCTCAGAAAGCGTCTCTCTGCCGTGGTAAAAAGGACCTGTAAAACTGACTACAATCATCCCAAGTGGGCTGATGAATAAAGGGAATAGTTTCAAGCAAACAAATTAAACACTGGGGTTCCTCAGAAAAGGCGGCATTTTGGGTGCGCCAATTGTATACATCACTGGTAGAAAATGGCCAATATTGGAATTGCTGTTGACCATCTGCATCCACAGGACCTACGGCCCGTAAGGGAAAAACTGCTGCATTAGAAGGAGGGTTGATCCCACGGCATCGTCAAGTGACTGGCCCCTCAGAAACTTTAAGGGAAGGTGCCCAGGTTTTGGCTGCTGGTTCTATAGCTCTCTGCTCCTCTTGATCATTCTCAGGCTCTGCAGAAGGAACCTGGGAAGGGGAGTATGGGAGAGAAAACATTTCTTCTTCCAAGTTATCTCCCTGAAAATCTGGGGGGATCATTTTCTTTTCCTCTTTCTTAGTTTTTTCTTTTTGTAAATCTAGGGGGCTAGATGGAGTGTTGCCTATGGCTTCCGGTTCAATCAGTCATACAGTCCAGAAAACAAAAAACTAGTACAAACAAAACACACACAGGCCTGACAGTTGAAAAAAAAAAACTTACAAAGTGCAGATCTCCAGAATTGGTCCGCTGACCTCTATAACAGGGAAGCAGAAGGAGCAGACCCACAGTTGAGCCAATTTTGCCTCAGTTAGGAGGCCCTCTTTGTCATTTCCGGCCCAACACCCAACCAACTCACGCCCCACAATTCTCATAGCAGTGTTCCACGGACCCCTGCCCCACAATTCTCACCACAGGGCTCCAAGGACCAACCCCCCACAAGAGGATCTGGGATGTTTCCCAGTTCCTCCAGAGTAGTCATGTAAATATGAATTGGAGCGGCCTCCTCACAAAGGAAAACAAAAATAAAACAGACTAACAGACAACACCAGGGCAAGACAAATTTGACAGCGCTGTTTTACTTTTGGAGTCTGGAAGACTTGGAGGTCTCTTGAGGTATCCCAGACGAGCCCCCACTAATATGTAGTGTCCATGTTGCAGGACACCCACCAAGAAGACCAACGAGAGTCAAAGGTTCCAAAATGCAAAAACAAGGTTTTATTTAGACAATCTGCAACTCGGGCCTCCCTCGTGATACACTCTGACACAGCAGAGGAGATATCCCGAGCTAAAGATTGGCAGGGCTTATAAAGGCAAACAACAAGGTGTTTGGATTTCTGCCACGTGTTGCCTTGCCAGCTAAGATAAACAAGCAACAAATGATCACTGCCTAAAAAATGGAGTTACTTTCAGCCTTCATTCTTATCAAGCATTTTAGCCTCCTCCTTTGTTTCCTCTTCACATTGCTTCCCATCCTCGCCCCAACCCCCCACCCAAACTTCTTCCCTGCCCCACCAAAGTTGTAAAGATTGTTTTTGATATAGCAACTTTTACATCTTGTTGAAATGGATCCACCTGTATCCCAATTTAAATGATGTGTTTTTCCCTTCCCCCCACAAATTATACCAACATCAATACAGTGAAAGCAGGGGTTAAACCATGGGGGAGGGACATAAAAAGCAACAAAGAAATAATTTTATAAATGTGTTAGAAATAGTTGCATGGAAGAAAAAACATTTGAATACTTATCCTAGGGTTCATTTTCCTAACATCAACTTATCTGACCTTTTCTGCTTGACTCAAACATATACTAGATATTGCAAATAAAGGAAACCATGGGACCTATTTTTCTTTGGGCATGGATTATTCACTTAATATAATTTTTTCCAAGGCTTTCCATTTTCTAACAAATGGAACAATATCATTCTTTCTTATGGAGGCATAGAATTCCACTGTGTATATGTGCCACATTTTCTTGATCCATTCTTCTACTGAGGGGCATCTGTGTTGGTTCCATATCTTAGCTATGGTAAATAATGCTGCAATAAATATAGTCGTGCCAGTAGCTTTAGTGTGGTCTTGTTTGTGATCATTGGGTAAATGCCCAAAAGTGGAAATGCTATGTCATAGTGGAGCTCTATGTGGAGTCTTTTGAGGAACCTGCATACTGCTTTCCAAAGTGGTTGAACAAGATTGTACTCCCACCAACAATGCAGTAAGGTTCTATTCTGTCCACATCCCCTCCAGTGTCTGTTGTTATTAGAGTTCTTGATTATAGCCATTCTGACTGTGGTGAGGTGGTATCTCAATATTGTTTTGATTTGCATTTCTTTTATGGCTAGGAAGGTTGAACATTTCTTCATGTGTCTATTGGTCACCTTTCTTTCCTCTTCAGAGAAGTTTCTCTTTAAGTCTTTAGCCCCCTTATTTACTGGGCAGTTGTTTCTTTGAAGATTTGTTGTAGGGGGTTTAATTGTTTGTGTTCCAGGTATAATTTAGATATGAGACCCTTGTCGTTTGTATGTTTAATATTCAATAAGGGAGCTAAAAACATAGAATGGAAGAAAGACAAACTGGTCAGTAAATGGTGCTGGCAAAATTGGTTAACTACTTATAGAAAACTAAAACTTGCTCCTTATATATCACCCTGCACCAGAATCAACTCCAAATGGATCAAAGTCCTTGGAATCAAAGCAGACACTCTGAAAACATTACAGGATGGAATAGGAGAAAACCTAGGTCTCCTTGGCAAAGGCCAAAATTTTCTTTATAGAGACCCAGAAACACAACAAATCAAAGAAACGCTGGACAAATGGGATTGCATGAAATTGCAGAGTGTCTGCATTGCAAAGGACATAGCTAGCACGATCAATAGAAAGCCCATGGATTGGGAAAGAAGATCTTCCCTAGAGAGATTTTTTTTAAAAAAAATTAAAGCAAATTGGAATTGTTGGGGTATTTAGGTCACAATGTAGAAGATAGTAGATATATAGGATGACCAAGTAAAGAGTTGTAATGTACAATGTGAGGATACAGGGGACAACACTGGCTTTACAGAGTCATGAAGATAAGTAAATAGGAGTTCTTTTTCCTGATAAGGGTTGCTCTTTTAGTTGTTCTTCCTTCAGTAATGGATAAGATGAACATAATTCTTTAAGTATATCTGCCTGTTGCCCCATTTGTCAAGAAATGGAAAGACATGGAAAAAATTATATTAAGTGAAGTAAGCCAGGCACAAAGAAACATACATCCTATGGCTTCCCTTATTTTCAATAACTAGTATATGTCTGAGACAAGAAGAAACTGTCAGATAAGTTGATGTTAGGTGAAATGAACCTCAAAATAAGGACTCATTATTTTTTCTTTCTTGCTATCGTTTCTAACATATTTCTAAGTTATTTCTTTGTTGCTTTGTATGTTCCTACCCCACTGTATAACCCTGTTTTCACTGTATTTGGTGTAAGTACAATTTGTGGAGGTGAAATGAAAAAACAAATTGTTTAAGTAGGGATATAGTTGGACCCATTACAACAATGAGATGTACAAGTATTTCTGTCGAAAATCGAACTTTACAACTTTGGCATGGGAGTTGGGGGAGTGATAGGAATGGATGGTAAGGGGAAACAAAGGAGGTGGTAACAACACTTGATAAGAAATGTACTCATTACCTTTCCATGTAATTGTAAACCCTCCATACGGTATTTTCACAATAAAAATTATTAAGAAGATACATTATATTACACCTGATACAGTGGCTACGAACTTCATTTTAATTTTTAAATAAATGTATGACCTCTTCAATAAAAGAAATAATAACAAATAATATAGCAATAATGTTTAAGCTCAACATAGAACAAAATGTCAAATTAAAATACATGAGATTTTCCTTGATGTAAACTAATTATTACAAATAAGGGAAACCTTGGGACTTATGTTCCTTTAAGTCTGGCTTACTTCAATTAATATGATTTTTTAAGATCTTTCATTTCCTTACAGATGAGGTGATATCGTTGTTTCTGATGGAAACATAGTTTTCCATGTAAGTGCATGTGTGTATGTCACATTTTCTAGATCCATTCATCTACTGAGAGGCATCTGGGTTAATTCCATATCTTAGCTATAGTAAATAATACTGTGATAAACATAATTGTGCTGGTACCTTCAGTGTGGCTTTGTTTGTGGTCACATGGTTAAATGCCCAGAATTGGGTTTACTGAGTACCAGGGGAGCATTATTGTGCACATCAAGGATATGACCATAAAAGGTGATTCCAAGTGAAATGAACTCCAAGGCATGTTCTTTGTTTTCGTTCTTAATGTATTACGTGATTCCTTTTTATCCTTTTGTGTTTTCCCCACCTATGGTTTATCCCCTGTAGTCACTGTATTTGATTTTGATACCCAGGTTATCACAGCTAGGGAACTAGGGAACTAGGGAAGGGAAAGAGAAAAAAAAGATGAGAAAAATGACAAAGGGGGAACCTATGCAACAGTAAAACTCACAAGACAATATGTTGGAAATAATCTTGGGGGGGGTGTTGGGAGGGACGAGGGAGAAAAATTGGGGAAGGGTAAAAAGTTATAAAAGAAATGAATTCATTACCTTACTTATATAACTATAACCCCTCTGTACATTACCTGGACAATAAAATTTAAATAAAAAATAAAGTAAATTACATTAGAGCAGCAATACAGGAGATGGGAGTGAAGAGTATAACAGCTGTGGAGAGCAGTAGTTTGACTTTAACATAGGAGATAATAAACTAGCATACAGATTTTAAGCCTCATGTCAGTAACTAAAAAGGGAAAGCAAAATGCACAATCAGCAAACCAAGAGAGATAAAATAGAAAACTAAATAATTAAGGTGCAGAGATTACTGGGACCAAGAATAACAAATGGCACAATTAGGAAACAAATAACAAGCTGGTAAGTTTAAAAAATATTACCCATAATTCTATTAAAAGTTTTTTACATCACAATTTGTTAGAACTATACTTCAAATTACAGTTTAATAGTATATCATTTTAATAATAGGTTACTTATTACTGATTTCTTAATATTAAATATTTAATATATAATTAAAATTTTAGTAGCTATAGAAAAGAAGAAATTGAATCTAATTTTAATAATATATTTCATGAATTGTAAAATTGACAAGCATTAGAATTTAAAAAATAATATATCATCACTGTTTCACTTATGTGAATTAATGTAATAATTCAAAGTGAATTCTACACATAGCACTCATCTTGACATCAAATAATAAATTATTGCACATGACTCTTGGTATTAGGTGGAAGGGTTCAGCACTGTGGTAAAATTTACACCACACAATACATGAGGGTATGACTCCTTTCATCTAGCTTAAATTGTGGAAATTTGATTTCTACATGCATGCTAAATTCCTGTCTAGGTGACATCTACACAATTATATGCTAATATATACACGAAGATTATTTCAGATGATTCTTAAAAGTCATATTCATTATTTAAATTTTTATTATTTTTTTACCAAATAAATATTTATAGAGAGACTGCATTTCTCAGTAGATGATGGTGTCTGAGTGCCAGATTATACATATTGAGGCTTATTTTATATTCCTGACATTGCTTCTACAGTTTTATTTAATTTTCCATAAGGAGTTAAGTGTATCATATTGGATATATGAAAGTAAACTGAATGTTTATTCCATTAATCGTTTGCCACATGCCTAATCGCAATATAAATTATCCATGTGTTTGAAGTAATGAAAATAACAGATATGAGCCAGATAAATCAGTCTGTAGTAGACAAATATTTTCAACTTTATTTTGATAGTTGATCCTCTTTTACACTACATAATATTCTTGGGAAAATGTGCTCCAGGATGACCAAAACTGCAGAATATTATGGTTTGATATTTCCTAAGAGAAGGAAGGAAGGGGAACCTTCCTTCCAAAAGTCTGCTGCCAGTGATGTGATCTGATTTATGGTGGTGACTTGGAAATGAACATTTTTCACAGTCAATGTTGGAAAGCCATCTTGATAGACCATTTCTGTAAGTGGTTACAGAGGATCATCGATGGCTTTGCAAGGATGCCAGAATGCCTCATTTTGAGACAATTATAACAGGAATTTAGTAAGCTGTTTTTGTATCTTTTGTGAAAAATCCATTGACTCTAGGCCAGGGGATCACTGGGGCCCAGAGAAGCTACTACCTTGAATAGTAATCCTAGATCTCTAAAAAACAAACAAAAAGAAAAATCCAGTAAGCACAGCCAGTCAGGGCTTCTATAACAGCCTACATAAAGTCAGGCTAAAAACAGAAGCTGAAAGTCATTTAGCTGATATCTAATATAATTTTTTTATGAGAAAGAATGAAATGAGACTCCAGAGAGATGGTCAGAAAGACTGATCAGAGAGACTAAAATTGATCACAAAAAGAATGGAATATAGAATTCCTTGTAGAATAAATAAATAATAGAATGCCTGTGCATGTAAGAACAATACAGAAGACCAATTCCAGAAATGCACATTTTCTTAGAGCTCAGCTTAATGAATTATCAATGGAAATCTTTGAATTCTTAAATATTTGACCACATGTGGGAGAAGGCCAACTGCTTAAGAGAAAGAAAATGTCATCACTGTGTTAGGAGGTCCAATATCACATTACAAAGTAATCAAGCACAGATTTGTAATAAAAAGAGAAAATAATTATTCAAAATGAGGGTTTCATTTGTTTTGATGTACATATTCTTGATTTAGGTGCTACCAATTACCGTACAATTGATCCAGTCCCACAGCTGAGTTGATATTGACTGCAGTGTTCCCACATGAAGGAAAAGAGAAAATTTACAAATGTCTAATGAAATGAGTTGAAGGTGCAGTGTTCTAATAGTGATATCTGAGGTTTGGACACAGGTGAAGAAGTGGATTTTCTTTTATAAAAATCACCCATTTTTTGCCTGGTGCCAGTGGCTCACAGCTGTAATCCTAGCTACTCAGGAAGCTGAGATCTGAGGACTGCTGTTCAGAGCCAGCCTGGAGAGAGAGGAATGTCCCTGAATCTCCTGTCTCCAACTAACCACCAGAAAAACGAAAGTGGCACTGTGGCTCAAGAGGTAGAGCCCTCACCTTGAGTTGAAGAGCTCAAGGACAGTGCCCAAGGCCAGACTTCAAGCCCCTCGACCATGAACAAAAAATCTCCCTTTTCTTGGAATGCTTACAGCTTTTCCTAATATTCAATAAAGAAGCCATTTTATCACCCACTATATTTAAGTCCTATCCTAGCTGCTGCAAGTAGAATGACTTGGAATCTTATGTCAAAAGGTACCAGCAGTGGTAACTTTTTTTTTTCCAGTCTTGAACTGTGGGCCTGGGCCCTGAACATTGTTATGCTGGAAGTTTTAGTGTGAGCTTCTTTGTTGTTTTATTAATTCTTGTGCCTGAGTGGAATTACTGGGTAATAGGGAGATCTATGTTTAGTCTTTTGAGGAAAGTCCGTACTGCATTCCAGAGTGGTTAAACAAGTTCAGTTTCCTACCAACAGTGCAATAGAGTTCCCATTTGGTTACATCCACGTCAGCATTTGCTATTGTCAGTTTTATTGATAATTGCCATTCTAACTGGGACGAGGTAGAATCTGTCTTGTAATTATAGATTTCTAGGCATCTGATAGCTACCACAAATGAATGAATCCATGAAACCTATGTTTCTCTGAGTGTGCATTCCTTTCTCTTAGTATAATTTTCCCAATCCTTTCATTTTCCTTAAGACTAGTGAAAAGTCATCCCTTCCGATGGGTGAATAAATTCCAGTGTGTGTGTGTGTGTGTGTGTGTGTGTGTGTGTGTGTGTGTATGTTTGTAAAATGACTATAGGCCCATGAGTTCATTTCTAAGCCTTCTGTTTCATCTGTAATTTTGTAATTTCATATTATATTTGGATTGCTTCCTCTACTGCATTGAAGAATATTGTTGGGATTTTGATGGGTATTGCATTGTCAATTGTTTGGGGGTAATTTTGCAGTTTTCACAATGTTAATTCTTCCAACCAGGAGCATTGAAAGACTTTCCATTTCCTTGAATCTCCTTAAATTTTCCATTTTATTTATTTATTTTTATTTTTATTTTATTGTGAAAATACTGTACAGAGGCGTTACAATTACATGGGCAAGATAATGAGTACATTTCTTATCAAGCATTGTACCCTCCTCCTTTATTTCCCCATCTCATCCCTTCCTATCCTCCCCCCGCTCCCCCACCCAATCCTCCCAGCACCCCCCACCAAAGTTGTAAAATTCGTTTTCGACATAATCACTTGTACTTCTCATTGTTGCAATGGGTCCACCTGTATCCCCAAATTACTCATTTTAGAGTTTTAAAGTTTTCACAGTAGAGGTCCCTCACATTTTTAGTTATATTAATTAATTCCTAGGTTTGTTGTAGTTGTTCTGTTCCATTTAGATTTGATTTGATTTTGAGCTAATACATAAGAGGTTGTTTTTTGGATTATAGCCTGGATCTTCCCATTGTTGGTAACACAGAAAAACTACTGATTCTTGTGGGTTTTATACCCTGCTACGTTGCTGAAGGTTACCATCAACTTCACTAACTTGAGGGAAGAAGATCTAGGGTCTTTTAAATACAGGATCATTTCATATGTAAAAAGGGATAGTTTTACTTCTCCCCTATTTGGATCCCCATTATGATTTCTCTTGCCTATTGCTCTTGCTAGAAACTCCACTACTATATTGAACATTAGTAGAGAGAGTGGACATCCTTTTATCATTCCTGATTTTAATGTCTTCATGCTTCCACCATTAGGTACACGTTTATTATCTCTTTGTCATATACATACTCTGTATTATATTAAGGAGTGTGTTCCATGAGTTCTTAGCTTCTCAGACCTTTAATCATAAAACGGTATTGGAGTTTGTTACAAGCTATTTCTACATCCATATAGATGATCATGTGGTTTTTGTCTCTGCTTCTGCTGATGGTTTATGTTATGTTTATTGGCAAGTATATTGAATCCAATTGTATCCTAGGATGAATACTGTTTGGTTATAGTATAAGATTTTTTGTTATTTGCTGAAATTGGTTGGTAAGAATTTTATTGAGAAGTTCTTTATCAATGCATATCAAAGAGTTCGGTTCATAGTTCTCTTTCTTTGATGAGTCCCTATGTGATTTGGGGAAGAGTCGAATTCTAGCTTATAGAATTTGTTTGATAATTCCATTTCCCTTCCTATTCCATTGATGAATTAGATCTGAGTATTGCAAGTTCCTTGCAGGCCTTAATCTCATGGTAAATCCATTGAGTCATATATTTTTCTGGTATGGGAAGTGGTTTATTGTCATTTCATTTTCATTACTTCTTATGTGTCACTTCTTAGTTCAGTTAGAGTATAGGAAAGCATCACTTTCTCCAGGATTCTTCAGGTGACTGTCATACAGTTGTCAAAGTCCTTCCTTATAACATTCTCAATTTTGCTTATTTGTGTTGTGATGTCTAATTTTTTTCTCTAATTTTTTGTATTTGAGTGAGTTCTCTTATTGTATTTTCATTTTTTTTATTATGAAGGTGATATACAGAGGGGTGTGTTACAGTTCCATAAGTAATGACTACATTTCCCCCAACCCTGATATCCCATTCCCACAAAGTTATAAAGTTCATTTCTAACATAGTGTCTAGTGCATATCACTGTTGCTTTGGATAATCTTTGTCCACCATTTCTGTGATTTCTTCCGTTCCCCAAATCAGAATTACTTATGTGTAATACAAAGGGTACAGAAATCAAAAACAGTGACTACAGGGAATAAACCAAAGGGGATAAAGTAAATAGAAATAACTAAAAACAGTTCACTATACAATCATCTTGTATCCATTTCTTGGAGCTCATTTTTATAAGCATCATTTTGTATTGTGATATGCATATAGCTATTGAGCTATTGTGATCTTTTCTAAGAATATCCTAGATATATTCTAGTTTTTCCAAATGAGTGAAAATATGTAGCCTATGATTCTTTGGGTCTGGCTTGTTTGATTTATTATGTTTTCCAAGTCTTTCCTTTTCCTTACAAATGGGGCAATGTCATTCTTTCTGATGGAACCATAGAATTTTGTTGTGAATGTATATGACATTTTCTTGATCAATTTATCTACTGAGGGGCATCTGTTTTGGTTCCATATCTTAGCTGTGATAAATAATGCTACAATGGTCATAGTTTTGATAGTAGCCTTAGTGTGGCCTTGTTTGTGGTCATTTGGGTAAATGCCCAGGAGTGGGATTGCTGGGTCATAGGGGAGCTCTTCTGAGGAACCTGTTTACTTCTTTATGGAATATTTGAACAAGTTTACATTTCCAACAATAGTGTAGTAATGTTCCTTTTTGGCCACATCCCCACCAGCCCAGCAGCTTTGATTAATAATTTTCTTCATAATGGTCATTCTAACTGGGGTGAGGTGGAATCTCAATGTTGCTTTGATTTGCGTTTCTATGGCCAGAAATGTTGCATTTTTTTCGTGTTTTTAGCCATTCATATTTCTTCTTCAGAGAGGTCTCTCTTTAAATCTTTAGCCCACTTATTAAGAGGGTTGTTGTTTTTTGAGGATTTGTTTTTGGGGGGTTAACTTTTGGGGCTCTAAATATTTTTGAGATATGAGCCAATATCTGTTGCAGAGCAAGTAATGATCTTCTCCCAATCTGTGGGCTTTCTATTTATCTTTCTATCTATATAAATTCTCTTCTTAGTCAGATTTGGTAAGGATCTGTCAAGTCTGTTAATTTATTGCCAGAACCAACTCTGTTTTGATGATTTTTTTGTTTTATTTTGTCTTTAGTTATTTCTGATTTAATTTTTTTTTGTTCGGTCGTGGGGCTTGAACTCTGGCCTTGGGTACTGTCACTGTGCTCTTCAGCTCAAGGCGATCACTCTACCGTTTTAGCCACAGCACCACTTCTGGTTTTCTACTGGCTTATTGGAGATAAGATTCTCACTGACTTTCCTGCCGGGGTTGGATTTGAATCGCGATCCTCAGATCTCAGCCTCCTGAATAGTTAGTATTACAGGCGTGAGCCACCACCAGCGCCCGGCTCTGATTTAATACTTTTATTTGTTTCTGTCTACTGCTTTGGGTTTGGGCTTTTTCCTGTTTTCAAGAAGTTTGAGGTATATAATTAAAATACAGACTTGAGATTTCCACAATTACTTGATGTAGGCACTCAGAGCTATATATTTTCCTCTATATACTGCATTTACTGTGTCCCAGAGGGGATGGTATTTTGTGTGATCAATTTGTTAAATTTCAGAAACTTTCAGATTTTCCTTCTAATATATTCAGAGCCCCATTGGTCTTTCAGCAATGTGTTGTTCAGTCTTCATATATTTGAGATTTTTTTTTTTTGCTTTAGATGTTTAATTCTGTTTATTCTGTTGTGGTCTGACAAGATGTGGCAAGTCAATTTATTTTTCTTTCCATTTGGATAGAATTTCTATGTAACATAGAATATGTTCTATTTTGGAGACTCTTCCAAAGCTGCTGAGAAGAATGTTTATATTGACGCTGAATGTATATTCTGTAGATGTCTATTAGGGCTAGCAGTCAATGTAGTTATTTAGGACTGCAGTTTCTTGGTTGAGGTTTTCCTGGATGACCTATCCAGGGATAACAATGATGTGTTGAGATGTGTTTTTAGGTTAAGTAGTATTTGATTGATCAAGTGGGGTGCTCCAGGATTCTGGGCATTATATTTAGACTAGTTATATCTTCATAATGGAGAGTTGCCTTTATCAATATGTCTCTTCCTAGTAATTTAAATTTGAATTCTATTTCATTTTATGTTAGTAATTTTACTGTGGCCTGTTTCTGGTGTCCATTTGCTTTAAATTTTTCCTTCCAGCCTTTCAGTTTGCGTATGTGTTTGTTTTTGTCAATAAAATGTGTCTCTTGTAGATACTAGATGGATGTGTCTTGTTTTTTGATACTACTATCTAATCTATGTTTTCTAATTGGAAATTTAAGTCCTTTGATATCGAGAGTTAAGATTTTGAAATATCTGATGAGTCCTGTTTTGTTATGCACCTGTTGTTAGGAGCTGTGCCTCATCTACTCTTAATATATTTACCTTGTTCTCTGGTAGGGAGCATTTTATATAACCAGTTCCTGTTCTTCTTGATCTTCTCTATGTATGATATATTTGATTAACTTCTATCCTGCTGATTGGATGGAGATACATTTTTTCAAGTTTTCTTCGTCATGAAATAATTCTATATATTCTTTAAATGTGAAGGAGATTTTGGCTTGGTAGCCAAAATCAATCACGGTTGGTAGTTATTTGCCTTTAATGTGTGTCATATATCATGCCAGGCTGTCCTTTTAACCATATCAGCTAACAAATCTGTATTTATTCTAACTGTATATCCTTTATAAATAATCTGTCTTTTACCAGGTGTTGCTTTGGTAGTCTGTTGTGATTCCTTTTCCTGGAATTAGGTTTTTGTCTAGACCATTAATTGTAGGAGAAGAGATCAGTTGTGGTGAGATGTTATGTTAATACTTGTGGTTCCAGTGTCAGTTCTGACTATCCAGTGGTAAGGTGAATTGTATCTCTGTTTAGATGTGATTCTCTGTTCATGATTTTGTCCCCATTTGCTACTTTTGTTTCCACATTGCAGTTGTGCTTTTGAATATACTGGCCAAAACAGTCACAACAGTCACCTGCCTAGCTGGGTACTTTTCATAGATATCTGTTTTCTTGTGAAGACAGTATAAAATCTTCCTTTGAATTTTATATCTATATATAATTATAGCTGACTTGGTGTGAACCATTAGAATTGGAGTGCCTTCTAGGACTCTAAATCTCTGTTTCCTTAAAGAGAGCTAGGGTAAATTTGTGTTGTTATTCTACCATTGTTTTTCCTCTTTCTCAGGTTTATTTATTATATTGTGGATTTTTTCACATAATTTAAGATTTGTGATGGTTTTTTATCAGGTTGTTTTTGTTTTTCTGTTTGTGTTACTTTGAAATAGTGATTCTAGGCTTGTATGAAGAGACAGTAATAATATGAAATGTGAAGAGCCTAAGGCTTAAAGAAGTACACTGAAGGCCTAAGTAACTTCATTACAGGCTAGCAAAAATCTTGTGACATATGAATTATTAAAATAACCATGGGTTTGATCCAGAAATGACACAAAAAGTAAAACAATCACTGGACAACTCAGACATAAATAATTCTTTGGAAAGCCACAGGAATTTTCCCCAGATGCATTGACCAAACACTGGGTGGCCATGCAGGACACAGTGACCCAGTGGCCAGACAATTCCCGTCAATAACACTTCAATCATGATATTAGCCAATCAAATATGTATAGCTTAGTTTGCTTAAAATGTTAACCAATCATGTAATTTCTCATGTAAAACTTCCTTAAATTTGTTTGTTCAATAGTATAAAAACTGTGCTGATTCTATGCTCGGGACTTCTTAGCATCACCGGTTACTGAGTGCACTGAGGATCAACCTCGAATATGCAAATAAACAACTCTTTTGTTATTTGCATTGGTTGTGGTCTCTGGTGGTCTTCAGGGAGCGTCTCCAGTCCAGGTACAACAGATAGAGGCTCATCCGAGATCTCCCTCATAAGCTCACCCAGACACCTGATCAAGGAGTAGGAAAGAACGGCCAGTAAGTTAAGGCATTGTCCCTTTGTAATTATCTGGTATTTGTGTAGCTTGCAGGTTGGATATTGGAGTTGGCAAGAAGTCCTGGAGGACGTGCTATGAGACAGCCAACGGGACCAGTAGGAGACGTTCCCCGGATGCTAGGGGAAGATAAACTATCTACTAGTGTGGACATTTGGGCCCATCTGTAGTCTAGAACTTTCTGTTTGATAGTTTATAGGGTAGACTAGTCCACTAGTGAAGACATTTGGGGTTTTTCCTGTCTGTATTCCGGCATTTTCTGTCTGACAGTCTACTACTAGCATGCTGTTAATGTGTCTTGTCTTAATGTCTGTGCGTCTGTCTGTATTGTGGCTTTTGTGGAACATTTACTCTTTCATATTCGTCCTGAAACACATGCCTGGAAACCCTGTTTGCCTCTATTTAAAATTGTTAGTCTTTGTTCTGTTCTTTTTCCAACAATAATTGCTTTCTCTTTCAGACGCTCTTGTCTTCTGCCTCAACGGGTGAAATTTGGCTTAGAA
The DNA here is from genome assembly GCF_019054845.1 of Dipodomys spectabilis. Classification (NCBI taxonomy): domain Eukaryota; kingdom Metazoa; phylum Chordata; class Mammalia; order Rodentia; family Heteromyidae; genus Dipodomys; species Dipodomys spectabilis. The sequence goes on along the minus strand of NW_024870868.1, from coordinate 1,535,905 downwards.
AGTTGGCCCACTTGAAGCAAAGCTGGAGTCGGGTAGTCTTTTACGCGATGACACTGCTGAAACATCACCAAGTGTCTCTGTCTACCTCTTTGGGATCTTAAACAGGCCAGACAATCCACACTTTTCTCCTTGGGACACTCTGAGTTGTGGTTATATCCTAAATCCCTGAAAGCACCAGTTGTTTCATGTTGTGACATTTGTATTTGCCTTCCTCCGTTTTTCTTGTTTTGTGTATGGATTGATACACGCTGAAATGGGTCAGAACCAAAGTACACCTCTTACCTTTCTGACAGCTAATTTTAAAGATGTTAAGGAAATAGCTAACAATTTAGGTGTTGTAGTAGAAAAAAGAAAAATTACTTTCTTTGTGCAAGTCAGACAGGTCTACTTTTGAGGTTGGATGGCCCCCCCAAAAACTTTTGATCTAAACACCATTTGGAAGGTTAAACGTAGGGCTTTTCTCCCAGACAGCACAGGGTACCCTGATCATATTCCCTATATTTTAGTATGGCAGAATTTGGTGCAGGAACCTCCAAAGTGTCTGTCGCCCTTTCTACCCCTTTCTGTCAATAAAAACAAGATTTTAGCATTAGAAAAGGTTATGTCAACTACTGCATCAGCCTCCTTATATCCCATTTTACAGGAAGGGAGTGAATTTCTGCTCTCATTAGACTCCGATTTCCCCCCACACCCTTCACTTCTGCCTCCTCCACCCCCCATGGAGGAAGGGAAGGTGGCAGGAGACGAGGAGCAAGGAGCCAGCAGCAACTTGGAAGGGCTAGCTGGAAGAACTCGTGGTCGCATTCAGAGAACTGCCAGCCCGAGACTCCCTGACACCACCAGGATGCTGCTGTTCAGAGAAATTGGATCACTGGACAAACCAGAGACCCCAGACATCAGTATTGGCCCTCTCCACGAGTGACAAATAATTGGAAAACACAAAATACAATATTTTCAGATAATCCCAAAGATTTGATTTCTCTCCTAGATTGTGTAATGTTAATCCAAGCCGACCAGGGATGATTGCCATCAGTTACTTTGGGTCTTGTTCCACAGAGAAGAAAGAGAAAGGATTCCACCCTAGGCTACGAAACTGGTCCCGGGGGATGACAGGCAGCCTACTGCTAACCCTGATTTAATCAATACATCTTTTCCATTAACCAGGCCTCCAAGCGATGGTTGGGACTACAACACAGCAGAAGGTAGGGGGAGATTACGGGTCTATCGCCAGACTCTAATGGTGGATCTCAGGGCAGCAGCCTGCAAACCTACCAATTTCGCTAAAGTATACATGATATTACAGGGAAGGAAACCCTATGACGCCCAAATAGTCGAGGTCTATGCAGAGATTAGTGCACTTATTGCCAAGAAATAGTCCATTACGCCAAAGAATGTCTTAAGAAAAGGGAACTTTGAACAAAGCAGTGGCAGCCCCATAGAACCTCGACACTAATGGCTAACAGTACTGCTAATAATGATTAGGGATGTCAGGGTTCAGTTCCTCTCCCTGAACCCAGGGTAACGCTGAAAGTGGATGGGACTCCAGTAAAATTTCTAGTGGATACCGAGGCTCAATACTCGGCTTTAATAAAGCCCCAAGGAAAACTCTCAAATAAAACCTCTTGGGTGCAAGGAGTCATGGACCACTGAAAGAACAATGGACCTGGGGATGGGATGAGTGTCCCACTCATTCTTCTTAATTCCAGAAAGCCCTTATCCCTTATTGGGAAGAGACTTGTTAACCAAGGTCAGGGCACATATTCACTTCTATCCAGAAGGCCCCAGTTGGAGGATGCTCAAGGAAGACCAATACAAGTATTGTCTCAGGGTTTGGAAAATGAGTCCCGCTTGCTCCAACCACCCCAGACTCCTGACCAAGAAATCACCTATTGGCAGGTAAGGCATCTTGAAGCTTGGGCAGAGACTGGTAGAGTGGGACTAGCGAAACATAGACCAACTCTCTTCATCAAAAATCTAGTATATGTCTGAGTAAAGCAGAAAAGGTCAGATAAGGTGATGTTAGGGAAAGGAACTCTAAGATATGTATTCAAATGTTTTCTTTTGTCCTTGCGATTGTTTCTGACCCATTTATAACATTATTTCTTTGTTGCTTTGTATGTCCCTCCCCCATAGGATAACCCATGCTTTCACTGTATTTAATGTCGGTATAATTTGTGGAGGGGAAGGGGAAAAACAAATCATTTAAATAGGGATACAGGTGGACCCATTGCAACAATGAGATATACAAGTCGTTATGTCGAAAACGAACTTTACAACTTTGGTGCGGATGGGGGAAGGGGTGTGCGGGGAGGATTGGGGGTCGGGGGGAGGATGGGAAGGGATGGGAAGGGGAAACAAAGGAGGAGACTACAATGCTTGATAAGAAATGTACTCATTATCTTGCCCATGTAATTGTAACCGCTCTGTACAGTATTTTCACAATAAAAAAAAAGTCCAACCAGGGGCGGACCCAGTCAGAGTTCAGCAGTACCCTATGTCTATGGAGGCACAGGTGGGAATTACACCCCACATTAGGCGTCTGCTAGAACTGGGTATATTGCGACCCTGCCAGTCGGCATGGAACACTCCCCTGCTACCAGTCCGCAAACCCAACTCTAGTGAATATAAGCCAGTACAGGACTTACAGGAAGTTATTAAAAGGGTAATGGACATTCACCCTTCCATACCTAACACCTACACTCTCCTGAGCACCCTGCCTCCAAATAGGCAGTGGTATATGGTATTAGATTTAAAAGATGCCTTTTTCAGCCTACCCTTGGTGCCCAAAAGTCAAGATCTCTTTGCCTTTGAGTGGACAGATGTCAAAGGAGGTGTCAATGGACCTGGACAAGACTCATTCAAGGGTTCAAAAATTCACCAACACTCTGACAAAGTTTTGCATGAGGACTTGGGTGAGTTTAGGGGAAGCCACCCTGGTCTGACTTTGTTGCAATATGTGGATGACTTATTAATTGCTAGTGAAACTGAAAGAGACTGCATCCAAGGAACAGAAGATTTACTCCAGATATTGGGAAACCTTGGTTAAAGAGCATCGGCCAAGAAAGCTCAAATCTTCAAATCGGAGGTAACTTACTTGGGCTATTAATTGAAATGGGGGCAGCGATGTCTCATAAAAGACAGAAAAGAAACTGTCCTTAAAATTCTAACACCACGGTCACAGCACCAAGTAAGGGAGTTTTGGGGTTCGGCCGGCTTTTGACATCTGTGGATTCCAGGGGACAGAGGAAGCTGAACGAGCCTTTGAACAGATAAAAACTGCCTTATTATCAGCCCCTGTGTTGGGATTCCCTGATGCCACTAAACCCTTTTACTTATATGTGGATGAACATAACGAGATAGCAAAAGGAGTCCTAGCCCAATATTTGGGCCCGTGGAGAAAACCAGTCACATCAGGATGGCCACCATGTCTGAGAATGATAGTGGCTACTGTTCTGATGGTAAAATACACAGATAAACTAAACATGGGACAGGAGTTGTATGTGACTACCACCCACATTATTGAGGGTGTGCTACAACAACCACCAGATCAGTAGCTCAGCAATGTCCAACTAACCCATTATCAAGGAATGCTACTCAACCCTCTCAGAATGAATTTCCAGGCTCCCCCGGCTCTCCACCTGGCAACTCTGCTACCAGATCCGGACCTAAACATGCTGTTACATAACTGCTCAGAGATCCTGGCACAAGTCCATAGCATCCAAGAGGACTTAAGGGTCCAGCCGTTGCTGGATGCTGAACTCATGTAGTTTACAGATGGAAGCAGCATTGTTCATCAGGGGCAGATGTATGCAGGAGTGGCAGTAGTGTCTGAGACTGATGTGGTCTGGGCTGAAGCTCTACCAGTAGGCACATCAACCCAGAGAGCCAAGTTAATAGCCCTGACCTAAGCTCTAACGCTTAGAAAGGACAAAATACTAATTGTGTACATTGACAGTTGGCATGCATTTGCAATGTCTCATGTACATGGAGCTATTTACAACGAAAGATGATTACTGACAGCTGAAGGAAAAAGCATCAAAAATAAAGATGAAATCTTGGCTTTAATTACTGCTCTTTGGCTGCCTAAGTTAGCCATTGTTCATTACCCTAGACATAAAAAACCTAAAGATGCTGTGAGTAAAGGCAATACCCTGGCCGACAGAACAGCCCAGGAGGTGGCGTTACAAAGGGACTCTATAATGATGATTAACCTCCCAGACCCCGGTACAAGAACTCTTCCAGACACTCCAATATACACCATAGAGGACTTGAAATGCATTGATCAACTGCTGATGGCACAATGCCTAAATGGAGAGATTCTAGGAGCAACGTTATCTTACCAGAGCAGATAGGGAGTAAAGTACTGCTTAAGTTGCATCGAAGCACCCACATAAGTGCAAGGAAGATGCAAGATCTGGTGAGAAATACTGGACTTAGGATTAAAAATAGCCATGCTAAAATATAACAGATTGTCAGGGACTGTAAGGGATGTCAACTGACAAATACAAGGAAGAACCAGACAGGAACAAGCAGTCCAATTAGAGGAGATAGACCAGGAACTTACTGGGAGGTGGACTTCAAACTTGGAAAGTATGAATATAAATACCTGTTAGTTTTCATACTTATTCAGGATGGGTAGAATCCTTTCCTACAAAGCATGAAACGGTGCAGGTGGTGGCTAAGAAGTTATTAGAAGAGATCTTTCCCAGATTTGGCTTTCCTATTATGATAGGATCAGATAATGGACCAGCTTTTGTGTCCAAGGTAAGTTAGGGACTTGCAAGTACTCTTGGAACAGATTGGAAATTGCATTGTGCTTATAGACCCCAAAGTTCAGGACAGATGGAAAGGATGCATAGAACTCTAAAAGAGACCCTGACCAAATTGACCATGGAGACTGGTGGTAACTCTCCTTCCCTTTGCCTTATGCAGGGTATGCAACTCCCTTTTTAAAATTGGTCTTTCCCCTTATGAAATTGCATTTGGGGTGTCCCCTGCCACGATTCCTAACTAGTCAGAACAGTTGCTTAGAGAAGATGATGAATCTGAACTTTTGTTCTCCCTCAGGGCCCTACAGAGGGCCCATCTTTATATCTGGCCCAGACTGAGTGCACTGTAAGAGTCAGGCCCTCCACTAATCCCACATCACTTCCATCCTGGTGACTGGGTCCTGGTTAAAAGACACTGACAGGAAAATCTGGAACAGAGGTGGAAAGGAACTTATGTAGTCATCTTCACGACACCGACATCCCTCAAAGTCGACGGCATCGCTACATGGATCCACCATTCTCCTGTGAAGCCTGCAGATCCCATAGCAGATCTCATCGAGGACCCAGAGTGGCAAGTATCGCACACCAAAGACAATGCTTTAAAGCTCAAATTGACCTGTAAAAAGACTTAGTCATGAATTGGTTATTGATGTATACCTTACTTGGAAATTGTATTAGCATAGTAGTAAGTGCCGGCAATCCCCACCACCCATAAATTGGGTGGTAACAGATAAATGTTTCCCTTTGGCCATGAAAGAGGGACCGTCCTTATGGTTCCCAGACAAGCTCACATTTAACTTGTATCAGCTTTCTGATGGAGTATGGGGAGGACCTAGGCTTATGAAATGTAGATGGAGACACTGGTATGTATGCCCAGGGGAAGGAAGGACTAGTAATTGTGGAGGACAAGAGGACTTTTACTGTAAGAGCTGTGACTGCAAAACAAGTACCTCAGGAAAATGCAAAGGAATGGGAGGAGACCTTGTTACATTTACCAAACCAGAACCTGTGGCCATCCAGTTTAATGGGATGCCTGTATGGAAACAAATTAGGGTCCCACAGGACTCTGATGATAGAGTGGATATTCTTTCACAGACAAGGGCAAACAAGCCCTAGTATGGAAATTAGGAAAGAGTTGGGGACTAAGATTTTACAGATGGGGAGAGACACATGATGGCATTCTCATAACCTTACAAGCAATTGCCACAGCCAGTTATTCCCCTTCAGCAATGGGACCAAACACAGTTTTAAAATCAGTCTCTGCCATAAAACCCAAAGCAGACAACAGAATGAGCCCTGAGTTATAGTGACCCCATCTCCTCCATAAAAGGGAGACCCCCTTAGGGAGAACATCCCTTTGCCAGAGGATTCCCTATGGCAGCTGTTGGTTCAAACTTACAATGTGACCAATCAGATCCGTCCTGATATTATAAGTTCTTCTTGGATGTGTTATGACATGAGACCTCCATTTTATGAGGGTATTGGAGTGGTACAGAATGTAACAAATGCTAAAACAAGTAAATCATGCAGGTGGGAACAGAAGGAAGCAAAACTTACTCTACAAGCAGTTATAGGACAAGGATTATGTGTGGGACGAGTACCAACTAACTTTACTCACTTATGTAATCAGACCCAAGAATGGATTCCAGAGGAAGGATACCTATTTCCTCCCCAAGATGTTTGGTGGGCATGTTCAACTGGCCTAACCTCCTGCGTCCACTTAGAAGTTTTTTAGGACTAACAGTTTTTGTGTCATGGTACAACATATCCATCCACTGCTCTACCATTCTCAGGAAGACATAATGATAAAGATGTCTTCAGCAAGCTATTGGCCCCAAAAACCTAAAAGAGAAATAATAACAGCAGTAACAATCGGGGCCCTAGTGGGCTTAGCTGGACTAGGAACTGGGGTGGCATCCGTAATTACTCAGAGAACATCTTACCCTAGCCTTCATGCTGCTATAGATGAGGATATCAAAAACCTGGAAAGCTCTATAGCCTACCTTCAAAAATCACATTACTCCTTCGCCGAGGTAGTGTTATAAAACAATAGGGACTGGACTTAATTTTCTTACAAGGATGTCTATGTGCTGCCCTCGGGGAAGAATTCTGCTTCTACCCTAATCATTCCAGAGTTGCAAAAGAGTCTTTAGCTAAAGTAAGAGAGGCACTAGCAAAACGAAGAAGAGAAAGAGAACAACAAGAAGGATGGTTTGAATCATGGTTAATTATGCCCCTTGCATAACCACCTTAATATCCACTCTGTTGGGCCACATTATCATTCTGGTACTTGTGTTCACAGTAGGGCCTTGCATTGTAAATCAACTAGTGATGTTTGTTAAGGAACGCATTAATACCGTGCAGATGATGGTACTGAGAACAAAATATCAACTGATTCCTGACAAAAGACATAGTGCAGGCCCATAAGGACCATGATTGGCCCTTAAGGTGCCTATTAGAAAGTGGGGAATAAAGCTTAAAGATGCACAATGGAGGCCTAAGTAACTCTAATATAAGCTAGCAATCATCTTGTGAAGCACGAATTACTAAAATAACCATGGGTTTGACCTAGAAATGACACAAAAAGAAAAACAATTCCCGGACAACTCAGACATAAATAATCCTTGGGAAAGACACAGGAATTTTCTACAGATGCATTGACCAAACACTGGGTGGCCATGCAGGACACAGTTACCCAGTGACCAGACAATCCTTCCTGTCAATAACATGTCAATAATGATATTAGCCAATCACATATGTATAGCTTAGTTTCCTTAAAATGTTAACCAATCATGTAATTTCTCATGTAAAACTTCCTTAAATTTGTTTTTTCAATACTATAAAAACTGTGCTGCTTATATGCTCGGGGCCTCTCAGTGTCACCGATTACTGAGTTCGCTGTGGCTCAAAGTGGCAGCACTAGTCTTGAGTAATAAATCTCAGAGACAGAACCCAGGCCCTGAGTTCAAGCTCTCTGAAATTATTCTTAAAATACTTGTTGTCAGGAATTCTTTAACTTGTCTAGAAGAATATTTTAAACTTAGGGATTTTTTTATTTCATGTTGTCAGCATTGATTTTTAAGATGTGCAGAGAAAAATTATTTATAGTCAGAACTGGATTGCATGGCTTTGTATTACGCATTGCCTCTACATCAAGAGATCAGCTGGAAAGCAGATGGCCAAATCCTGGCTGTTGGCAATGAAGATGGATATGTGTTTCTTTTAGTAAAGAAACAAACTTATGAAATAGTAGCCTTTATATATAATACCTTAATAGTTACAATAAAATAAATATTATTATTATTATAATTTTTTGTCAGTTGTGGGGCTTGAACTCTGGGTCTGGGCATTGTCCCTCAGCTCTTCAGCTCAAGGCTAGCACTCTACCACTTGAGCAACAGTGCCACTTCACATTTTCTGAAGTTGGAGATCAGGATCTCAAAGACTTTCCTCCCTGGCTTTTAGCAGAGGCCCTCAGTTCTCAGCCTCCTTAGTAGCTCGGATTACAGGTGTGAGCCACTGGGGCTCGGCAGTAAAATTATTTTGAAAAAGAAAAAACCCACGATTCTATACTTAAAAAAATCACAATCTGGCAAGTGTATCTGTAACATTGTTGTATCAAGTAACCTTAGGCAGCAATCATTTTTAGATCTCACTATGTCCTGTCCAATGCCAGATAATATTTCATTAATTTATTTTAATTTTTCCTAACAAAGTTCATTATGAATGCCCAACAGCACAATTTTATAGTGAGTATAAAGAATTCTTCAACATATTTCTTCCTTTTTTTTTTTTGTCGTGTGGCTTGAACTCTGGATCTGGGCACTGTCCCTCGGATGTTCAGCTCAAGGCAAGCACTCTACCACTTGAGCTACAGCTCCACTTCCGTTTTTCTAGTGGTTTATTGGAGATAAGAGTCTCACGGTCTTTCCTGTCTGGGCTGGCTTTGAACTGCGATCCTCAGATCTCAGCCTCCTGAGTAGCTAGGATTACAGGCGTGAGCTACAACACCGGGCCAAAATATTTATTTCAACAAACAGCATTTTGCCCTTAGTTTTTTTTTTTTTAATTTTGCAAGAGCTGGGGCTTGAAATCAGGGCCTGGGCACTCTCCCTGAACTTCTTTTCCTCAAGGCTAGCTCACTACCAATTGATCCACAGCACCACTTCCATTTTTTCTGCTTACATCATACTGAGGAATCAAATCAAGTGCTTCATGCATGCGAGACCAGCACTCTACCACTAACCACATTCCCAGTCATTGGGTCCTTTGTTGTTGTTGTTGTTTTAAGATAGTATTTTACTATGTGTCCTTTTGTTGGGCTGAAACTTATGCTAGTCTCAAGTTAACTTATAAATCAGCCTCCCAAGTTCAGAGATTACAAACATTGACCATCATATTTAGCTCATGACTCTTTGTGAGAAAATACTCTTCTCAGATATAGAGTTATTCTGTCTTTCTTGGACTGTATGGTTTTTGCATTCAGCACTGTTAATCACATTTCTTGTCCTGGTATGTTTCCCCTTCTAGATCAATAGAAATATTCAGATTCTGAACTTGACGCTGATCATTGCCGTCCAACAATATCACATTCTTATGAATAGCACTAGCTGGCCTCATGAACATAGCAGCCAGCTGGAGCTCAGCTATTTGATGGCTTTGGTCTCCATCAATGCAATCATTTCTGTGCACAAACTGAAAACTGTCATAGGTAATTTTGATTTATTCAATTCTGTTCTAACATACTTCCCATTCTCAGCTTTGTATGTTTTAAATTCTGTTAAACATTAATTACTATTTCCTGCCGTTCTCAAAAGTAACATATATGTTTTACTATAAAATTCATTCAAACATGCAAAAATGTTAATGTGGTTGCTGTCCACCAGTGGCTCATGTTTTAAAACCTAGCTACATTAGAGGTCAAAAACTGAGAATTCAGGTTTAAAGCAGCCCATGCAGAAAAAATCTGAGATATTTCTCCAATTAAGAAACAAAAATCTAGACGTGGAGATGGGGCTCAAGTGGTAGAGTGTCAGACCAAGCAAGAATTATAGGTCTAATTCTAATTCCATTATTTTCTCATGGAAAACACACACACACACACACACACACACACACACAAATCTATATTATCCTAGATTCCCCTTCTTGAGCAGTATTCAATGCCATTAACTTAATGCATGCTTTTTTCCAAATTATTATGGTAGGGATTAAACTACATTTGTATTTATGATAATGTATTTTTTGTACTTTTTGTTTTGCAATTTTGTGTACTTATTTGAGAGCACAGTGTTTTACGAAGACTAAACAGAAATCAATGTGTTGGTAAATAGGTAGGTGACAGGTAAACTGAAAGATGCAGAAAATACCATTGAAATATTATTTCTCAAAGTTTAAATATATATGCATATGTATGTATTTAAAATTTCTGCCAATATTTTATTTCCATTAACAATTATCTATTTGTTCCATTATATAAATTTAACATATTGTATGTTTGATAGTAGATTAATATTTATTGAATTTCTTTCCTTTGGAGACCAGGTTCTGCAGTGTAGACCAGGTTTCCTCGCCTCCTTATTCTCCTGTGTCAGGTTCCTGAGTATTGGCTGGCAATACCATGTGGTAGCATATCTACCTATATTAGTTATATTTTGTTCAGTAGAATATTACTGTGAACAGCTATAAGCCATATATCGTCATGAGTATGAATGAATTTCTTGCGAAAATGTTATAAATAGTTATTGAGTGAAGCAAATTAGAGTAGGCATGCCTGTAATCCACCTAGGAGGATTGGTAGTTTAAGAGTGGCCTGAGCTACACAGCAAGTCCCTTTTAAAACAAAAAAAACAACAACAACTGATGAGCTTAGAAGAGGGAAAGTATTGTTAAGTGGAGTGATAGGAACATACAAAATTGTGTGTGTGTGTGTGTGTGTGTGTGTGTGTGTGTGTGTGTTTGTGCAGGTCCTAGGGCTTGAACTCAGGTCCTGGGCACTGTTCCTGAGGTGTATGCTCCAGTCTAGCACTCTACCACTTGAACCAAACTCCACCTCAAGCTTTTTTAGAGGACATTGGAGATGAGTCTGATCCAGTTTCCTGTCCAAGCTTAGAAACTTCATACTCTTTTTTCCGCCTCTTTTGTAAGTAGTTTTATAGGCATGTTGTATGTATTACTGTTAAGTAATATAGTAAACATCACGCCAGTTTACACCTTCCAGCAGTATTTGAGTGTTGCACACACACCTAAGATAAAACTTGCTCCATGTTTGATGACATCCAGATCTCATAATCCCGTGAGACAAATATTGTTATGCTCACTTTACATGAGAAGAATTTGAGATCCAGAGAGTTTAGTTAATTTTGAGTCCCCAGCTAGTATACAGTGGAGCCTGTATTCAAGACCAACTAGTTTTGATAATTTCAGAAAACATGGAGTCATCATGTGGTCTAGTCAACATGTGTTCTAGCAAGTAATGCTCTTTGCAAGTACAGTTCTGTGCCTGACAGATTACCTTTCTCTCTTTAACTGTTTGCACACCCTTTCATAAGCTAGGGACAGCACAAGTGATGAGAAGAGCCATTTTTGATGGGGAAATTAATAATGGTGATTGACCTTGGTATCACATACATATTAATCTGATCTTCCATTTGAGTTATGCTTCCAGCAATATATTTCTGTGTTTTTTTCTTTCATGTTATTATTATAAAGGCAAGTTACACAGATGTTATAGTCATATGTCATGTATGGATATATATCTTTTTTGAAAGGTCATCCCTTCCCTTACTCCTCAATTTTTCTCTCTCACTGGTTTGGTTTTATGAAATTTCTCCTCCTCCTCCTCTTCCTCCTCCTCCTCCTCCTCTTCCTCCTCCTCTTCCTCCTCCTCCTCCTCCTCCTCCTTTTTCTTCTTCTTCTTCTTCTATTATTATTATTATCATTATTATTATTGTGCTGTAGAGGGTTTAGTTAGATTCATTTGCTAATGATTATATTTGTCTTTGTTTTTGTTTTAGTCAATAATGAGGCTTGAACCCAGGACCTGGACACTCTGTCTGAGCTCTTTTGCTGAAGAGTGGCACTCATATTGAGCCACAGCTCTACTTCCCTGAGTGCATTTCTTTTTGGACAATGTTACCCTTTCCCTCCATCTCTTCCAGTTTTCCCGTCCTTCGCCACATACAAGTTGTATAGGTCATTTTCAAATTAGTACCAATTGAATACTACTGTTGAACATGTTCATCCATTTTCCCTCCTTTTCTATGATGCCTTTAACTTCTCAAAGAGAGGTAAATTTAAAAAAAAATGAAAGAAAATAAAGAAAAATATCATCTTGTTTCTGTTTCCTGCTCACTGGTTATTTTTTAGATAGGGTGTGTGTGTGCGTGAGTGAGTGTGTGTGTGTGTGTGTGTGTGTGTGTGTGTGTGTGTGTGTGTGTGTGTGAATACTGGGGCTTAAACTCAGGAAGCTGACCATTAGCTTCTTTACTCAAGGGTAAGTCTACGACTTGAACCAAATTTCCACTTCTTCATTTTGAACAGTTAATTGGGGAACAAAGTTTCACAGGTTTTTTTCCTACCTAGTCTAGCTCCAATTCACTTTCCTCAGATCTCAGATTTCTAAATAGCAAGAGTTACAGGTGTGAGACACTGATGGTGTTATGCCTACCTTCTTTTTGTTAAGTAGTTGAAATGTAAAAGACAGTTGAAACCATAGTAGAAAAGAAATCAATTTAACTTTCCCAACTTCATCAACTTTTAATATTTTGTCACATTTGGTACGTACAGAAAACCATTTTTTTGTAAATGCTCCTGCAATTTGGTTTTCATCTGGGTTTTCCTCATGATGAACTTAATTTTATAGCTTTTTATCTACTAAATATTGATGAGAATATGTCCAGAGGGCATTATTGACCTTTTGTTGGCTTTCAAAAGGAAATTGTGCAAGCTAACACGAGATAAATTTGTGTGCAGGACCCCGATGATATATCCACATTCTTAACCAGAAGACAGTAGGGCCTGTTACAAATCATCTAGATCTGACAAAACCCTGAATCAGGCCTTGTTACCACCTTCCTGTAGTTCCTCTTAGAGTACAATCCTGACACTCCAGTGACCATGACAGAGCCCTGCTGGACGTTCTCAGGACACAGCCGAGGTCACCAGTCAGGCGTGGCACCTACAGTGTGATGAGAGATTGTTGACTGCTTCCTATGATGGAACGACACAGGGAATGTTAGGTCCTTAAGCTGTCATCAGTCCTGAGGGCTCCTCATTGAGCATTCAATCCTAAAATTTAAGAAGACATCAAACTCTCTCTTCTTTGTACCAGTTGTGGACCTATTATTCTGCTGCTGTCATCTTCTGTGGAAAGAGCTCTATAAGCCATTTTGCTTATTCTAGGCCCTTAGGGTAATTCTGGCTTTTATACTTAGACAAAAAGAAATGCAGTGATAAAAAATAGCAAACAACATTTTTTTCTAGTCTAGTTATTACGCAAATATGTTTTCAAATTCTACCAATAATTCTTATTAGTAAGAGGCACTTAATAGCAATCACTTTCTCAAACCCCTAAGTTCCTCAGTGAGCTGTGTGAGAGAAACCAAAGTAAGTGTTAGGCGTTCTCCAGCCTAACTTCTTGGCCAGGCAGAAGTGTCTCTATGATTGGCCTCCAAATTGAACAAAGAATACTTCTTATACCTTAGATTACATGTCCAAGCTATACATACCAAAGAAAGCTAAAGACAAGATATTAATCTGACTTGGGAACAACGCAGATCACAAACATGTATTCTAAGTAAACAGAAATGAAAAGAAATTTTCCTTTATTCATATAATACAATCAAAACTGCTACTTTTCTCATTATCACTTAATTATGGTTATAGGTACTTAGTACTAGCTTCTTGAAAGTCCTAAAAAATCTCTTTGACATGAACTCAGAAGCTGATAAGCTTGAGATTTTATGAAAAAAACTTTTATTTTTATATTTCTAAAAATCTATATTATAAAGCTGCTGTACAGAGGGGTTACATTTACATCAGTAAGTTTTATTTCTCATTGAACATTGTTACCCACTCCAGTGTTTTCCTCCCTCTGTTCCTTCCCTCCACCCCCCACCCCCACCATTACATGGTAAAGTTAATTTCTGCCATAGTGTCTTGTGAATATCATTGTTGCAATGGGTCAGCTTTTGTACTTCTTTCAATATTTTGTTATTTCCCTTCCCTTCCCCCAATCAGATAAATGCATATACAGGATGCAGGGTACCAGAATCAAAGACAGGAATTGCCATGGATAAAACCAATAGGAAAAGAAAAATGAAATAAAGTAAGAAGAAAGAACTAGCTTCAGTACACTATCTACATCAAGCTTGACAACTAAATAAAAGATGACTTGCTGTTTCTATTTCTTGGAGTTCATTTCAATTAGCATCATTTTGTATGGTCATATATATGCTCATAACTCTTGAGCTATTATGATCCACTTTCAGGAATAACAGGCTAATGCTAACCATTGCAAATGAGGGAAATCATAGAAACAATGTTTCTTTGGGCCTGCCTTGCTTCACTTAATATGATTTTTTCCAAGTCTTTCCATTTTCTTGGAAAAGGGGCGCTGCCATGTTTTCTGATAGAAGCATAAAATTCCATTGTGTAAATATACCACATTTTCTTGATCCATTCATCTATTGAGAGGCAATTGGGTTGGATCTGTATCTTACCTATGGAAAACAATGCTGTAATGAACATAGTTCTTCTGGTAGCTTATTGTACCATAGTTTGAGATCATTTGGATAAATGCAGAGGACTGGGATTGTTGGATCTCCAGTAGGAAGACCCCTACTCAGGCAGGCAATCTCACCTAGTCATCCAGAGTGACAGCGCCCACCACAACAAAGTTGTTAACAAAGAAGCAACTTTATTGAGAATGTTCCTACACTGACCTGTCAGGGCCACAGCACAGGCTCAGGAGCTGATACTGCGACCCCTAGCAGCCCACGTACTTTGTTTTTTAAAGGCAAAATTCAGGAGGTCAAGCCTGGTCAGGCAGGGTGACCAATGAGATTGTCACACACACAAAAGATTGTACAGTCATACTAGACCACACACAGGTAGTCAATGAAGTTACAATTTGTCACATAATGGATGTTTAAACCAACCTATCACTTTTGGTTTAAATGACTCACAAATTCAGTGAGTAAGGCGAAGCACACGCAAAAGGCAGAGTTTATGGTAAGCATACACAAAGGAGGAGTTTAGTGGAGTTTACCATAAGCACGTGAAATACCTGGAGTTTATGGTAAGCTAGAGATATTGCCAGTAGGAGCCAGATTGCAACCAATCTGTTTTATAGGTCAGGCGGTAACAGAACAATCAAGGTGGGTTAGATCGTTAAGGGGGGGGGGGCATAGGGACATTCTTTCCATTCCAGGAACTGGGCTGCGTGGAGTCAAGGTCTAGTAAACCTTTTTTTAATTTTTTTTTCTCTAATATCCCTAAAACAAAGGCAAATCTTGTACCAGCTGAAGTATCCTCTCAGGGCTTACTTCAGATCTTAGGGGAGTTCTGTTTAGTCTATTGAGCAACCTCCATACTGCCTTCCAGAGTAGCTGAACCAACTTACATTCCTACCATCAGTGTAGTAGTGTTCCCATTTACCCACATCCCCCCCCTCATCTGTTACTGTTTGTTCTCTTGATAATGGTCATTCTACCTGGGGCGAGTGGAATCTAAATGTGGTTGTGGTTTTGATTTGCATTTCTTTTATGACTAGTAATGCTGAGCATCCGCCTTCTCTTTCTGAGAGGCCACACTATTTCAGGTTTGCAGTGTCTCAACAGAGGCATAGAAACTTGTATTATTGTATGCTTTTTGTTGTACATTCACTTCACTTGGAGCTTCCAATTACTCCTATAACACATAGTAAAGGTTTATATTATTTCCCTTACTGAAAAAAACACCTATTTTCCAAAAGCATAGAAAAAATCCCTTTGTCACGGGTCTCAGTGAATTCTAAGGAAGATTCTTTACTGGGAAATTTTATTTGGTTGCTTGTTAGTTACATAACTTAAACACATGTGGAGTTTGGGGTTTCCCCACCAAATCTTCAACAAACCAGAAACTATGTTGCCTCATTGGATTTTGCTTCAAAAGTTACAAAATATTTTGACATATTTTTGATTTGATGTTTTGGAGGTTTTTGGCTTTTGGAGTGCTAGTGGCTAGTACTCAGGCTTGAACTGAGGGTCTGGAGCTCTTGCTTAGATTATTTTACTCAATGCTGTCACTGTGCCACTTGAACCACATCTCCACTTCTGGCTTTTTGCTACTTAATTGAAGATAAGAATATTGTGGATTTATTAGGATGGGTTGGCATAAAACTGTAATCCTCAGATCCCACCCTCCTGAACAACTAAGATTACAAGAATGAGCCAGAACCTGGATATACTGAGCTCTCTATGAGACTTAAAGAAGGGCACATAATTCTGAAGCATGTATGTATGGTTATGTATTTCAAAATTAGTTAGAAAAATACATCCTTAAAAAAGAAAACTATTGCCCTCTATGTGTGTGTGTGAATGTGTTGAGGGAAATGAGGATGTATCTACTGATTTTGAGGAAAGATTTCACCTAGGGCTTTTCAGACTGAGCTACGCTCTACAGAATGCTTGAGCCTAAAGATGAGGTAAATGATGCCATCATCTAATTCATCTACATCCTTGCTAACATATGCATATACTGTGGTGTTGTCATGAGTATTTCGTGTATGAGAGCCAGTACAGGGGCTTGAATTCAGGGTCTGGATTCTGTCCCTTAGCTTTTGTTTGTGATGCTATCAGTCTACCATTTGAAGCATAGCTGAGCTTTTTTCATTTAATGTTTAATTGGTGGTAACAGTCCGTTTTGCTCAGTTGGCTTTGAACTGAGTTTCTCATATCTCAGGGTTCTGAGTAGCTAGTTTTACAGGCCTGAGCTTCCAGTGCCTAGCATGTGATTAATACTTTCACAAGATACATGTTCACACAAATTCCTTGCATTGAAAAACGTCACTGTTCAGGCTAACTGACAAGTTGTGAGGAAACATGGTTGAGTGGATAAGTTACCAAATGGGCCTCTAGCCCCATTAACATCATTCTGGTCAGTAACTTATCTTTCATTAAGTAAGTACATATTTCCAATTTCACTCTGCCTTTGTTAACAGGAACTCATGAAATGTTTTTGATACAATTTTTAAATATTATATCCCAAACAGGAGATAATATATGAATGTATTTGATAATATTTCAGATGGGGGTAGTCTTTGTATCTGGATGTCTATGGGCAGAAGCTGTCCAACTGGGCTTCAGGCCCAGAGCTAATGCTTCCTGTCTGCTGGTTGCAGAGAAGAAGGTTTTCTTCCTGGCCAAGATTTGAATTGAGATCCTTTCATCTTAGACTTCTAAGTAGTAGGATAACAAGCGTGAACCACCACCAACTGGCTTGTTTTAGAAGCATTAATTGCTTTCCATTCATTGCTTTTTTTCCTGGAAGGTTGATCTAGACAGGCTGCTTGTACCTCATGATAAGGTGATTTGAATAATACCCTTTGCCTCTAGCATTTCTGAAACTCATTTCCTCAGTTGAGGGAAATGAATTGGTCTAAAGCCAATAGCATTTTCCTTCTGAGATGTTAGGTCGCTTATTTAAATCTCTTATCCTTTTCTTTGGCAAAACAATCGGGATGTTTATGTAAAAGCCTACTTCTTGAGAGTATTATAGTTAAAAGTTATCATGTGCACACTTTCATATAGTCTCTCCTTTTATAAACATATGTTACATGATTGGGTGGAAGAATGATGACTATTGAATTAATTTGATAACCACTCTAGAATTGTTCAGCTTTAATGCTTATTAACTCAAAGGATGATTAAATATATTCAGAATAGTGGAATGTGGCTACTACTCATTTTATATATGTGGAAAGATTATCAGAATTCTTATGATTAACAAAATATATCTTCAAATTTCCAGTGGTAGACTGCTATGCTACCTGGGAGGAGAAAATGGTGATGCCAGGGATTTGAAAGCTGGTAATGAAGCAAAGTATTCTGGGAGAGCATTTTCTTTTCTTTTTTTTATTATTGTGAAAATACTGTACAGAGGGGTTACAATTACATGCGCAAGATAATGAGTATATTTCTTATCAAGTATTGTAGCCTCCTCCTTTGTTTCCCCTTCCCATCTCTTCCATCCTTCCCCTCCCCCCCCCACCCAATTTTCCCCGCCCCACCACCAAAGTTTTAAAGTTTGTTTTCGACATAACGACTTGTACTTCTCATTGTTGCAATGGGTCCAGCTGATGATAAAATTTCCAAGGTTCATACCAAATATATTGAATTACAATGCTAAGTGATGAATGACAGCACCAAATTTTATTTGTTGGGTTCTCTGTTTTGTGAAGTCCTGGGATTTGGACCTAGGGACCGAGTGATGTCCCTTAGTTTTTTCCTCAAGGCTAGTGCTCTACCAGTTGAATCACAGCATCATATCCATATTTTTTGGTGGTTAATTGGAGATCAGTCTTACCAAATTCCATCTTTGGGCTTGCTTTAAACCTGATCCTCAGATATCAGCCTCCTGAGTAACTAGGATTCCAGTTGTGAGCCACCAGAGCCCAGCTAGAATCACATTTTAAAAGTATTCTTTACTGAATCAGATGTACTACTGTTTTAGCACTTTGGTTCCAGTGGGCCATGTCAGATTTAAACTAAAATAGAACTTTTCTTCTTATAACCGGCAGCATCTAATATCTATCTAATTTATTCTTTATTCAGTTCTGAGCTTTTTCTTCTTTGAACCTTTCCATTCTTATTTCACAAGCAAGCATGTCAGTGCTGTTTTCCTTTTCTGAGGAAGTCAGATCCATTCCCATCAATGGGGGATGTACTTACTGGTTTTACTGCCTGGAGTACCTGCATCTAGATAATTGCCTGGATGATGGCTCTCATATCAACATCCCTCCCCAATGTGAAGTTGTTGCCACAAAATCACCAATTTCAGGTCTTTGATATAGAGAAATTAACATTAAGATTTCTGTTTTCCTTTCCAGCATGAAATTGGTAAGGGGGGAGCCACATTCACTTCTTTTTCTCCAACACTCTGTAATAGTGATTAGTCCTTAGTGCTCAGGAGCCTTACATGTAGATCAGCCTTCTCCAACTCAATTGATCCTAGCTTCTGGTCAGGAGAGCTCTTCAGGCTGAAGTTTGATGGCTAGTAGTCATTCCCTCTCATACTTTGTGCCTTTTGGTGTTGTTGAGTGCACTTCAGGGCAAAATCAGTGCCTGACATCTATTTGCTGCTATGGCAAAGGTGGCTGTGCCATCATAGAAGTTATCGCCATTGTATTGTGAAGCTGTGTGAGGACACCCACCCCTCACAATTTCCCCAAGATATATGTCTCCTTTGCCCAGGAGACCATTCAACAATTCAGCACCCAAACAATCACCAGTTCCTGATAAATTCAGAGTATGTGTCCATTTCCTTTAAAAACAAAAGAAAAATTCAAGACATACCTTTGATGATTTGTCATTGAATTACTGAAACAGAGTATATAATTTTATGTATTTGTAGTCTTTGACCATCTCTCTTGAGCCCTTGCCATATTTCTATGTGTTTGCAACTTGGGAATGGAAAAAAGTTTTAATTCAATATAGTCAGAGACTATAGTGCAGAAGGCTCTTTTTAGAACCTTTTGGAGGGAATACCAACTTTCCATTTGATGTTCTACAGGTGGCCTTCTTGGTACAGGAACTGAGAAGACTGTCATAAGATCAGAGGCTTGTCCTGATTTCTACTGACTTTCCTCTGGGTTCGGGGCATGTGATCCCACTGCATATGTGTCTATTTGCTACACTGGAGTCACCAGGCCTTCTCTGAAAATCTAAGGCTTGGGGTAAGAAATAATAGAACTCAGAACCCAGCTTCCAATATCACTAGGATTACAGGCCTGAGTTTCATGGACTCAACTTTTTTATACCTACTATAGTCAGTTTAATAATACTCATTTTCATTATATTCACTTCATAGACAGATATACACAAATAAAAGTATATAATTATTCATCTATTTATAACCAGTGTTATATCTAGAAACACACAAATATATTCATATAACTATAATCAAATTATATCACTTCTTTCCCCAATAATATTTATACTAATATTTTATGCAAAAAAATACTGAAGACTAAAAAGTTAAATGCCTTTGTAATTTGAAAAATCATATTCAATCTTATACATCATATAAAATACTATATATAACATAAAGAATATAATGTGTTTACATATAACTGATTTAATTGTCGAGTTTTTTCTTCCCAATTTTGTGTTTTTTCACATCTTTAAGTCTTCTGTTTTCTATTGATGGTGGTTTATACTTTCCAGTATACATATCTCCTATATATTTTGTCAAATATTTTCAGACCTAAGTAGACTTTTTATATTATTGGAGCAAAATTTTTTTCCATATTCGCCCAAATCACAATGAAGATGTATACAGATTGGAACTCACTGTTGGAAGAGTGTCCCAAATACCACTACAAGTATTGTGGCATTTATACCAATTGATAGATTAGCTTTCTACAACATCTGATCTGCTATGTCCTAGATCTTTGATAGACACCTTATCACCCCATGCTGGCATGGCCTGGCTTCATTTCCACTCCCTGTGCATTTAACAGTTTGCATTATATCCAGTAGGATCTCTTGTACAGCCTCCTGTCACTCTGTGTTTTCCCTCCCACAGAACACGTATGCACGATGCTTCAGATTGTAAGTTTAAAAGGAAACATATTTAGGATTCAAGAATTCTAGAATATGTCAAAAACATTGACATTTTAATAAAGTTCAAAAAGTAAATACAATGAATCTTTTACAACAATCAGGACAAAAAGAAAAGTAAGGATTTTCTCAGGAAGGGGAGAAGGAATCTCGAAATCTAGATTGGTCTCTAAGTTGCGTTCAGGCAGAAATTCTGCCTCAGAGTCCTCAAAGGGACTTCCTCATTAAAGACGACAGGATTATCTTCCTGAGTCCAGGTAGGGACAGATTCTAATTTCTCAATTAGAAATTGGATCCCCTGCAAGAGGACAGATTGTTCTGGGTATTCTGTGAGGAAAGATTCCCTGACCTCAACTGAATCTAGATTTTGGACCTCACTTTTTGTTTTTTCTGAAAATAGACCGGGGTCATTTTCCATTAGCATACATTTACCCTGAACATCATGACTTTTTTCTTTTGACTGGTTTGGAGCTGATCTAGCTGGATTGTGAAAATCAATGGGAAACATTCTGGATTGTCTTCTTCTTTGGTGGTATGTGCAGGTACACCTGCATCACATGTGGGTTTCAGAATCAGTGGGATGTCCACAGGAGTCAAAATCTACTTGTGCCTTTCTACAAATTGAAGAAAAAAAAAAAAACCTCTACCTTCGCATGCTTTCTGAGATCAGTGATGGATTCTGATCTCCATCAGTCACCATAGACGACATCACTGATGGGTTCTTTATCTGGAGTTCTGCAGGAGCTGATCTATGATGATGCAAACCTGAGAATGGAATAGGTACAGGAGTCTTAGAGTTGACCTTAGACGTTAAGGTGTGACTAAACTTCCATGAGGATCAAATGTGGGAAGCTGTAGAATTTGAGTTTGGACTGATAAGAAGGTAGGGTGTTTTAAATGAATGGCTACTTCCAAGTTCTTTCAAAAGGAGAACAGATATTACCTGGCATAGAATATCCATAAAATGAAATTTTTGCCAAGCTGGGGAGTACTAAGGGCTCTTGACCAATCAGGCCCATACCTAGATATCCAGGTTCCATCCCTACTCATGAGCTCTGAGGCATCTAAACAAGGTCTTCTTCCTCTTTCTCTTGGTCTCACGGATCATGGGTTCCTCCACCTAGTCCAGAAGAATATGTAAGCAGAAGAGTAGGTCTGAAGAGGGCATGTTGAGCTTGACATACTGTGTAAGTTCTTTCAGGGTGTCATGGTTCTTAGGTTCATAGAAATCATCTGGTTAGAGGTCCATCCACATAGGGAGTATAGAACAAACCATGCTGTGGGAAGATTGGTGACAAGGAAAATGAGAGCCCATCTTCCCAATTCTGAGTCTTGTATTATAGCCTCTGTCTGGCAGGACTTGCATGTTGGGAAATGGGAAGAAACTCCTGCAAGCAGGATGCTCCTCACAACCCACTTCTAGAAATTTCTCAAATATAATCCCCTAAAATTCTCCCTGTAATAGGAAGAAAATGTTGTTTCCCCACTGGATCGGACTTGCTATATATACACAGCCCTCCCTGTCATCCATGAAAGTCCAAAACCGCAAGCACATCCACAAATATGTAATCTGCTATCCTCTGAAGTGCCAAGCATCAACCCCCTCGTGAAAATCACAACTGGTGAGCAAAGAAGAAAGTTGACTTTGATTCAGAAACCTCAAATATACCAAGTTTTCAAGGACAAAACTTGTCTTTTTGCCAACTTTTTCACTTGCTCATCTTCCTCCCAGTTACGGTAAAAGGATCTGTACCGATGGGAGGAGAATAGGAAGTTAACTCTATGCTTCTCCTTTTCTGAACTAACAGGACACACATGGGAATGGCTAAGTCCCACATGGTAATGTAAACATGACAGGCAAAAAGTAGAGTTACGTCTATACAATTTCATGGAAATTCTGTGAGGATGCTTATATGCATCTGTCCAAATAAATACATCATGGCTCATGCCTCTAATCCTACTAATCAGGAGAGTGAGATCTGAGGATCACAGTTTGAACCCACTCTAGTTTGTAAAATTCTAAAGACACTTAACTTCAATTAACCAGCCAAACACCAGAACTAGACCTTGAGCTCAATTGGTAGAGTGCTACAAATTGGACAACACTCAGGCCCTAAATTCAAGTTCAATTTGCATCCTTTCTTCTGTCTATATTCCTTCAAAGACCTCTAAGATAGTGATTTCCTAGGTGAGGGTGAACGTTGGTTGCCACTGGCTCATTGCTTTAATCCTAGTCTCTCAGCAAGCAAATTGTTAAGCTTCCACTAGTTTATGAAGTAAATGAAATGTTCTGGCAGCCCAGTACTAAGGAATTAGCCGGGGAGTGCACTTCTTTGTCTCAAGCCACGTTCCTTTGATAAGACCCCAGTGAAACAGTCTCAAGTGGTAATTATTCCAATATTCTGCCAGGGGGTCTCTGTTGCGACCGCCTTGACCAGCAAGGAAGACACGACCCGGGATTCTTCTCCAAGCAGTTTATTCAGGAACCTTATCTGCAAGCTTCTCTTCTCCCCCCTCCCCAAGCACCCGCGCTCCGGTTCTAAGCCTCCTGGATGGCCAATCCCAAGGTGCCACACGGCATATACTAATAGGGTCGCAAACACGGAAGCAAGCTAGTAGCCAAGCCATAGCCATATACAGAGTTGTTTTTCACAGAGAGCACTCGCCATCGGGAAGGCGGAAGGCGGAAGCCAGCGCCATTTTTGGTCGCGGCCCCTGCAGCTCTCCACAGCTCCCCCTTTTTGTTTTATTAAGCGACAGGTAAGAGTAGAGGTTGGGCCTCTGTTTAAAACATTAATGAGAGGACCCTGCATTGGTCTTCGCCTGAGGGGCGCCTTCCCCAGTGACGACCAGGCCTGTCCGATGCCTTTTTTGCAGAGGTGGGATCTTGGGCATCAACCCACTTGCAACCCAACATGCTCTTCTTGGGTTCACGCCGGGAAGTGATTCCCAAGTGCAGTGCGTTTGCATTACACCCTGTGCTATTCCTTTAACGTGGCAAGCCACACGTAGGGGGACTGTCCAGCCTCAATGGCAGTGAAGGCCTGGACCACCATAG
Source organism: Dipodomys spectabilis (assembly GCF_019054845.1). Lineage (NCBI taxonomy): Eukaryota > Metazoa > Chordata > Mammalia > Rodentia > Heteromyidae > Dipodomys > Dipodomys spectabilis. The sequence goes on along the minus strand of NW_024870868.1, from coordinate 1,512,257 downwards.
CCATACTCCTGCACTGCAAGCTCCTAATCCGGCATACGCACCACAGGCACAGCAAGATTACCAATGCCAGGATACCGATAAGGGAGCCCATTCCCGCCCACTCCTTCAAATGATCCACAGCTGTCAAAATCCAGGAGGAAACATCTTGTAACAGGGCATCATCCATCCGGGTGGAGTTTACCGCGACAATGGCTGATCGTAGCTGTAACATCAATTGGTTGAATTCCCCTGTCCAGTTGCCTAAAAGATAACTTGACCGTTGTTTAGACAAATGTGCTGCCTGGGTATAGTTATAATACTGAACAGCGGTAATACAAAGCCCTTCATATTTTTTAACACATCCCAGCTGAGCCAACTGCCACAGGATATCAACCTGCTCCTGCACAAGGTCAACCCTTTGATTTAACAGCATCAGTCCTCCTTTTAATTGTGCATTGGCCACTTGTTGTAAATCCAGAGCTCTGGCTGTAGTACCCGACAAGTTATTTAAAGTCTGAGCCGTCTGCACAGTATGTGACATGGCGACAGCGGCAGCCATCACACCCGCAGCAGCCACAGCTATAGCAGTTACAATGGCCGCAGTGATGCCAAAATCTCTCTTATGCCTAAACAAGGTTACAGCTTGAGAAGCATCTACTGGCACAGGCACCCAACGCGGAATGCATGTAACTATAGCTAACGGATACTGAGAACTCCAGCAGGTAGCTTAATAACAGGTTTCATTAGTACAAGCACACACATCATCTGAGCATACAGAGGTGTTGTTAATTACCAAAAACACAAAAGGGGAAACCACACACACAGGGGTAGGCTGATAGCTAAATACCGTATAATTTTTACTAAAATGACAATTGGCACCCACAGTACGGGCAGTACTAGTCAAATTGCAAGTCATGTTTGCTATAAAAAAGTGACCCCCTTGCAGCATAACTATAGGGTCAGCCTGCAAGCAACTTCCATTAAGACCACATAACAGCCAATTATTAAAGGGATTAATTCCAGCCCTAAATAGTAAACTAGCATTGGACAAAACACTAAGGGAGAATGAAAAACGCTTAGACTCATCAGCCCAAACAACTTGTCGTGATTGGCAACCTGTCCAAGGCCAAGCCTCCCCCATACGGTCAGGCATGCAAAGGGGGCCCATTTAGGTTGTTTTACACTCCACGTGTCAATGCTTAACTTTAAGCTTTCATAATCTCTGCCTAAAACAGTACCAACAAATCCAGTAGCATTTGCCCAAACCTCAGTTGATCCTGGATTCCCATACCAATATCTAAAATAAGCGGCCGGGGAACAAGGCAAGGCTATGCAACTACCATTAAGGGTCGCATCACTTAAGCAAAAGCATAGCGTGCCCATCAAGCTAATATTTCTAGCTTCACCAACCCCGGCCACTTTTTTATCCTCTGGGTAAAAGGGAAGGTTAAGAGTCTTATTTGTGGTGAAAAATCTAGGGAAAAGAGAGGTGTCATGTCTCACGGGCATGGGCCTCGGGAATGCAGACAGTATCCCCCACCTCACTACCGCCTGTCCCTGTTGGATCATCAGGAGCTGTAAGATCAGCAATGCAATCTTTCGTTTCTTCCGGGTTCCGTTCATCTTGGACTCGCCGCACAAGTCGTTCAGGCACCCACACTGGATCCGAGCGATTCTGGGGAAAAACACAAACCGATCCTCGTGCCCATACCAGTACGGGGTCAGGCCCGTTCCAGAGCCCCGTGAGCACATCCTTTCACAAAGCCGATCCTAAGGCTGAAGGGGTGGAACTGTTATGCCTATCCGCCGCTGAGCGACCAGCGTTATCCAAATTCAAAAAATTTAGGGTGAAAAGTGTCATGGCTATTCTTTGTCTTGCTGTAGCTATCAGGGGTCCAGCTCCCCTTTTTGTTTTTGTAACATTTCCTTGAGAGTGCGATGAGCTCTTTCCACAATTCCTTGTCCTTGAGGGTTATAGGGCAGTCCATGCACCAGGGTAACACCCATTTGAGTGCAAAAGGAAACAAAGTGCTGCCCAGTATAGGCCGGACCATTATCAGTTTTTAGCTGTTTTGGCATTCCCCAGGCCGCCCATGCTTCCAAGCAGTGAGATATTACATCAGTAGCCTTTTCCCCTGGCAGGGGGGTGGCAAGTACAACACCCGAAAAGCTGTCAACAGAAACATGTAGATATTTTAAGCGGCCAAATTCAGGTACATGAGTTACATCCATCTGCCATACTTGTAAGGGTCTTAAACCACGTGGGTTAACTCCAGACGTAGGGGGCTTATGGTAAATAATACATCAGGGACACTCCTTTATCACTTGACGTGTATCTGCTCTAGAAAGGGAAAAGCGGCTTTGTAAAGTCCTGGCGTTTACATGAAATTTGGCATGAAAATCTTTTGCTAAGTCAACAGAAGTAGCATGGAGCGCCCACTCAGCACGAGTGTGTGCATCAGCTAGGGCATTACCCTTTGTCAGTGGTCCTGGGAGGCCCGTATGTGCTCGAATATGCATTGGAAAAAAGGGTTCTTTGCGTTGCCATATAAGGGATTGTAGCAGGGTAAAGGGAGCTAGAACAGAACTGGTAGCCTTTATTGTACCAACCGCTTCCAATATTTTTAAAGCATTTATTACATAGGCTGAATCTGATATTAAATTAAAGGGACAGAGGAAAGCTTTAAATACTTCAATTACAATAATCAACTCAACAATCTGTGGGTTACCGGGGACAAATTGATGCTGTACGGGGTCTTGGTTACCGGCAACGTATACCCCGCATCCCGTTTTGGAGCCATCCGTAAAAATATTTATAGCCCCTCTAATAGGCTTTCGGGCAGTTACCTTTGGAAAAATCACTGGATGTTCCTTTACAAATCTTAGTAGGGGGTCTTTGGGCAAATGATTATCAATATCTCCTGTATCTCAAAATGGACCAATTATCAATAGTGGCACATAAAGTCTGAACTTGGTAGGCACTGTAGGGAACAATGATGGAGTGCGGATAAACTCCAAAAAATTGTAAACTCTGTTGAACTCCTTGTAGAGCTAAGCCGGCTACCGCCTCAGGGTAATACTCCAGCGCCTTTCCGGGGGAAAAATGAGAGTGTAACCACATCAACGGCCCCTTTTGCCAAAGTACCCCAGTTGGTTGGGTCTCAGTGGGAAGAATGCATAAATCAAAGGGTTGGCCATCTTGTAGCCTGTTTAAACAGGCGGCACTTAAAGCCTCCTCCACCCTTTTGAGAGCAAATCGGGTGCTCTCAGTCAGGTCTTGTGGAGAGTTTAAATCTATATCTCCTTTTAGCATATCAAATAAGGGTTTTAATTCATAATTTGGCAATTTTAAATACCCCCTTATCCAATTAATATCCCCCAACTATTTTTGAAAATCATTTAAAGTCTTTAAGTTATCTTTTCTCAGGGTCAATTTCTGGGGCATGATCGATCTGGGATGTATCTTGGCTCCCAGATACTCCACCACTCTGCCTGTTTGTATTTTTTCTGGCGCCGGATAAAGACCCTGTTCCCTTAAGGCAAAAACCAATTCTGCATAGGCCTTTTGTAGCCCAGCCTCTTCCTTATGAGCTATCAAAATGTCATCCATATAATGGACCACCCTGAGTTTTGGATGCCTTTTTTTAACAGGAGCTATAGCCCTGCAGACAAACAGCTGACACATAGTGGGGCTGTTGGCCATACCCTGAGGCAGCATGACCCACTCATATCTTTGGTCAGGTTCCTCATGGTTACAAGAGGGCACAGTAAAGGCAAAGTGCTCACAATCAGCGGAATGCAAGGGGATAGAAAAGAAACAATCTTTTATGTCTATTACCATAATAGGCCAATGGGAAGGAAGTGCAAAAAGCAAAGGTAACGCTCTTTGTATAGGGCCCATAATTTGCATCTGTGCGTTTATGGCACGCAAATCATGAAGTAATCGCCATTTACCCGACTTCTTTTTTATCACAAATATTGGAGTATTCCATGGTGAAACTGAGGGTCTCACATGGCCCAGGGCTACTTTTTCTTCTACCAGTTTATGAGCGGCTAAAAGCTTTTCGGAGGATAGAGGCCACTGAGCTACCCATACCGGTTCCTCCGTCTTCCAGGTAATGGGAACTTGATCCTCAGCGGCCCCTATGAAAAACCCAGCCCATGTCTATCAAGTTTTTGGTGGACATCAATAGGCTCTTTACGGCCTTGCAAGTTTTTTCCCAGTCCTTGCCCTGGGCAGTAGTCCATTTGTAACATCATTTCCTTTGAGGTAGGAGAATATTCATTACTAAGGCAAAACCCCATCTCTTTTAGTAAATCTCGATCCCACAGGGAGACAGACAATTCTAAAACATAAGGTTGGATGTTTCCAGAGTGTCCCTCTCCATCCTTCCAGTTGAGGGGTCTTGCACTTATGTCAGGAGCTTTGGCATAGCCAAACCCTCTCAGGGTTTGTTCTGAGGCCTGTAATGGCCACCCTCTCGGCCAATCCTTTTTTGCAACAATGCTACGATTGGCCCCTGTGTCTAACAGTCCTATAATCCTTTTTCCTTCAATCTCCAGTTCAAGCATGGGTCTCTGGTCTAGATCCAGGGCTAGGTACACTGACTCAATTCTGGAGGAGGCAAAACCCTTTCCAACTCTCTCAGACTGTATGGCAGGAAATTTTTCATGTAGGCTAGGCAGGAGTAACAATTGGGCAATTCTGTCTCCAGGGGAAATTGCTACAATGCCTTTTGGAGCTTCTACCATGATTTTAACTATACCTGTATAATCTGGGTCAATAACTCCTGGGTGAATTTTAAGCCCTCTAAGGGCAACGGAAGACCGGCCAATTAGTAACCCCACTGTGCCCCATTCCAAAGGACCTTGAAAATCTGACTCTACTAACTGAACGCCCATTTGCGGGGTTAGTACGAGTCTGGTGGTGGCGCGGAGGTCCAGTCCCGCCGAGCCTGTAGTGGCTCTCCGCGGTTCTTGGGATGCCTCAAGGTAGGCCATCCTTCTTGGGAAATTTCCTCGTTTGGGCTCTCCATTGCCCCATACATTTGCGGGCCCTGGGGACGGGGGCCCCTCTGCCCGTTTTTTGGCTGCTGTGATGGGGCCCAAGGGCTGGCCGTTAACATCTTTGACTGACCTACATTCATTGGCCCAATGTTTTCCTTTTTTACATCTGGGGCACAGCCCTGGCTGTTTGCCCGTTGTAACTCCTCCAGCTCTTCCGGTTCCTTTTCTCTCTGGACAATCTCTCTTGAAATGACCAGCCTTGCCACACTTGAAGCATGCTCCAGATGTCACTCTAGAGCTTCCCCCCACCTATTTGAATACTGGAGTACTGCGGCGGCAAGGCCTGCATTAGTTAGAGGTTCTCCCAGCTCTCTGCACACTTTCATCCATGCCTCCAACCCTATGTTTATAAGGGGTAATGGCAGCTTTACATTCTCTGGTGCATTGCTCATAGACTAATTGTTTTATAAGAGCCATGGCCATGTCAGGGTCCCCAAAAATTCTGCCTGCTGCTTCCACCATTCTGGCCACAAAATCTGAAAAAGGCTCAGTAGCCCCCTGCAGGATCTTGGTGAGATTGCCGCTAACTTCCCCCTTATTTGGTAGTGATTTCCACGCCTTAATGCAAACATCATTTATCTGTTGATACACTTCAGGGGGATATCCTGTCTGAGCATTAGCAAAGTGGCCTTGTCCTAAGAGCATGACTCTGTCCCAAGCCTGGTGTCCATTCGCTTGATTGATGGCTGCCTGCTCATTACAAAATTCCAGCATAAATGCCCTCCAATCCAAGTATTGGCCTAGACTCAAACATGCCCGTGCTAGGCTCGCCCAATCAGAGGGGGTCATGCAGTATCTCTTTATAGCTTCCACTTGAGCTAAGGTAAAAGAGGCTGTAATCCCATACGTCCGAACAGACTCAGCCAGGGACTTAATTACTTTAAATTCTAGAGGCTCATGGAATCTCTGTTGATTATCGTCTTGAAAAACTGGGAAGGCGAGTTCTGCTCGAGCAGTTCGCCAAGTGTCCGGGCAAAACGTATGCCCATTGGCTCCATGTTGATATGGAGGAGGATCTAAAGGGGTCTGACAGGAAGTTCTTTCTACGTCCTCATTAAGCACGGGTTTGCATAGCTTACGTTCCCCCTTTTTTATACGGCTCCTTTTCATCTGTTGAATAAGTGCTCTCACTTCTTCCTCCTCTAACTCGCTGGAACTTCCTCTTTCCGATTTTAGCTCAGACAGATCTGGGTATAGTCGCCCCCTTTTGCCCTGTTCACTGTCTCCCTTTTCACTGATCACCTTCTCTGACCTCTCCTCCTGTAACTGCTCCAGTGCTGACTGTCCATTTTCTATAACCTCACAGCAGCGCTGGTCCTCCAGGCAGCCCCTAATCAATTTCCAAATGGGGTGGACTCCTCTCTTTAATCGCCCTGTTCATAGGCAAAGTCCAAATCCTTCCCTAATTTGTCCCATGAGGCTACTGTAAGGCTCCCGGACGCTATGAACCAAGGAGCCACAATATCGCATTCATCAAGGAACCTCTGTAAGGTACCCTTCTTTAACTTTAGTCCTTTTGAGCGTAGTAGCTCTTCCAGGGCCAGAAAAATTGGATGTGACGTTGCGGCGCCAATCTCAGTTATTAAAAATTTTGTTTTCTTTTACTTTCACTTTAGGCCTGTATTTTATTTCTTCCCGGGTTCCCGCTCTCTCTTTATCTACAGAGAAGAGCCCCGTATTATGCCAGCTTTAATTGTGGATTCCCACTTACCTGGGAACATACCAGTGCACCACCCTGACTGCGAGGAGTTCTGAATCCCTTGTGGAGTTAGTTCCCCGTAAGGGCCACCATTTGTCGCGACCGCCTCGACCAGCAAGGAAGACACGACCCGGGATTCTTCTCCAAGCAGTTTATTCAGGAACCTTATCTGCAAGCTTCTCTTCCCCCTGCACCCGCACTCCGGTTCTAAGCCTCCTGGATGACCAATCCCGAGGTGCCACACGGCATATACTAATAGGGTCGCAAACACGGAAGCAAGCCAGTAGCCAAGCCATAGCCATATAAGGAGTTTTTTTTCACAGAGAGCACTCGCCATCGGGAAGGCAGAAGGCGGAAGCCAGCGCCATCTTTGGTCGCGGCCCCTGCAGCTCTCCACAGGTCTCATCAACCCTCGGTTTGTTGGTCATGGGGCTTGAACTCTGGGCTTCGGTGCTATCCCTCAGCCCTTCAGCTCAAGGGGAGCACCACTTCCAGTTTTCTAGTGGTTTATTGTAAATAAGAGTCTCATGGACTTTCCTGCCCGGGCTGGCTTTGAACCGTGATCCTCAGATCTCAGCCCTTGACTGTAGTGCTCTACCAATTGTGCCACAGTTCCACTGCAAGCTTTTTAGTAGTGAACTGGAGAGGAGAGACTCATAAAATTTCCTGCTCAGGCTATCTGAACTAAATCTCAGGTCTCAAGCCCCTGATTAGCTAGTTATAATTTTGAACCTCCAGAACCTTGTGATAAAGTATTGTTACTGGAGACAGTGGGGTTGCAACTTTTAGTCCACCTTCATAACACTCTATATCATAAAACAACAACAGTAAAACCTTATATCAAAATACAATAATAAGAAGTAATTAGAATACAATTTAGTGATATAGTCTGCTAACGTAACTTTCAGGAAACCTTGGTCTTAATGATTTAGCATCACAAAACCAAACAAAATGAGATAATTTCAGTAGACTCTACAAATTTTTAAATTCCATCTTAATAATTTCAAAACATTATAAGAAACAGGAAAACATTCACACTTATAAGGAAAATGTAAAAAAACATGAAAGATGGCAGATTATGAAATGGAAAACGTTACACTGCAGGAAAATTATTGCCATGGTGAATATATGGTGGTATTGTCATGGTGAATAAATGATAATGTTCCTCAGAGCAGCAATACATAAATATATATTTACTACACATAGTCTAACTTGTCTATCTCTATCAACTTCCAATCTCCTAGTGCACATTATCAATGTATTCATGTTTATTGTACATTCAAAAAAATAACTAGCAGAGTCAGGAGGTTACCAAAATACATTAGCTTTAATGTTTTAGGAGATAAACGTGCTAATTATATTGACTATTCTATATCTTAAACATGTAGTGTGTTATCATTGTATCTCTAAGTATATACAAACACTAATTCAGAAACAGAATACAACAACAATGTTTTGAAGGCACATGCCTGTAAAGCTACCTATGTGGGACATCATTTCAGTGTAGTTTTACCTGCAATGCTCCCCAACCTCTGGCACTGCGTGATGGAATATGTCTATCATCCCAGGTCCATGGGGAGCTGAGTGCAGGAGGATTTCAATTCCATGCCATTCTAGGCAAGAACTTCCACATGGCTCCATCTCAACCAAAGAAGGTTCAATACTATCACCTATCTCCCCCACCTAGGTGAAAATAAAAATAAGAGCTTTGTAGTATAAGAAACAAACAATATTAAAAGAAGCCAATAGAAACCACCATGAACAACACAAGCCTAGTGTTTGTTTCTCATACCTGTAATCCTAACTATAGCTAGGACTATATATGTGAGCCAGAGGCACTAAGCAGTTCATCATATTAAAAATGACTATTTGAGTGCTTTGATTCCGAGGTCTTTGATCTATTTGGAGTTGATTGTGGTGCCGGGTGATATATAAGGATCTAGCTTTAGTTTTCTACAAGTGATTAACCAATTTTGCCAGCACCATTAACTAAAGAGGGGGTCTTTCTTCCATTCTATGTTTTTAGCTCCCTTATCGAAGATTCGATGGCTATAAGCCTGTAGGTTCATTTCTGGGATTTCATTTCTATTCCATTGTTCCTGAGGAAACTTCTTGTTGCAGTACCAAGCTATTTTGATTACTATGGCTTTTTAGTAGCGTTTGAAATTTGGTGTTGATATTCCTCCAGCACTGTTTATTCTGCAAAGGGTTGTTTTTGCTATTGGGGTCTTTTATTGTTCCATATAATTTTTTGGATTGCTTCTTCTATTTCCTTGAAGAATGAGGTTGGAATATTGATAGGTATCACATTGAATTTGTAGATAGCCTTGGGAAGTATTGCCATTTTCACGATATTGATCCTTCCAATCTTGGAGCATAGGAGGTTTTTCCACTTTCTAAGTTCTGTTTTGATTTCCTTTTTCATGTTTTTTAAAGTTTTCATCATAGAGGTCCTTCACTACTTTGGTTAAGTTAATTCCTAGGTATTTTATTATTTATGGGGCTATTACGAATGGAGTTGCTTTCCTGATTACAGCCACGTTTTTCTAATTGTTGGCATACAGAAAAGCCATTGAGTTTTGAGGGTTAATTTTATACCCTGCCACTTAGCCAAAGTATTGAATCAGCTTGCGTAATTTGGGAGTGGAGTCCATGAATAAGAGAAACCCTAGGTCACCTTGCCACAGGCCAATATTTTTGTAAAAGAGACCCAGAAACACGATAAATCAAAGAATGGTTGGAGAAATTGGATTGCATGAAATTGCAGAGCTTCAGAAAGGCAAAGGACAGAGCTAGCAAGATCAATAGAAAGCCCACATACTGGGAGAAGATCTTCACTAGCCATACAAAGGACAAGTGTCTCATATCTAAAATATACCTGGAACCCAAAAAATTAGTCCCCCAAAAACAAATCCTCAAAGAAACAACTACCCAATAAATAAGTGGCCTAAGACTTAAAGAGAAACTTCTCCAAAGAGGAAAGAACGATTGCGAATAGACACATGAAGAAATGCTCAACCTCCCTACCCATAAGAGAAATGCAAATCAAAACATCATCAAATCAACAACCACCTCACCCTAGTTAGAATGGCTATAATCAAGAACTCTAATAACAATAGATGCTGTAGAGGATGTTGTAAAAATGGAACCTTACTGCATTGTTGGTGGGAGTGTAAACTTGTTCAAAAACTTTGAAAAGCAGTATGGATGGATGTTCCTCGAAAGACTCCACATAGAGTTCCCCTATCACCCAGCAATCCCACATTTGGGCATTTACCCTAATGATCACAAACAAGACAATACTAATGTTACCAGCACAACTATGTTTATTGAAACATTATTTACCCTAGTTAAGATATTGAACCAACCCAGATACCCCTCAGTAGATGAATGGATCAAGAAAATATGGTCTATATACATAATAGAATTCTCTGCCTCCATCAGAAAGAATAATATTGCCCCATTTGTTAGGAAACCGAAAGCCTTGGAAAAAAAATTATATTAAGTGAAGTAAGCGAGGCCCAAATAAACAGGTCCCATGTTTTCCATTATTTTCAATAACTAGTATATGTCTGAGACTAGCAGAAAAGGTCAGATAAGCTGAAGTTAGGTGAAATGAACCCCAAGATAAGGATTCAAATGTTTTTTTTTTCTTTCATGCGATTGTTTCTAACATATTTATGAGATTATTTCTTTGTTTCTTTGTATGTCCTTCTCCCACTTTATAACCCCTGTATTTGATGTTGGTATAATTTGTGGAGGGGAAGGGAAAAAACAAATTGCTTAAGTAGGGATACAGTTGGACCCATTGCAACAATGAGATGTACAAGATGTTATGTCGGAAAACGAACTTTACAACTTGCCTGGTGGGGGGGAGTGTGGGGTGGAGGGGTGGAGAGGTGTGTGTGGGTAAGATAAGAAGGGATGGGAAGGATAAACAAAGCAGGGGGCAACAATGCTTGATAAGAAATGTGCTCATTACCTTGCCCATATAATTTTAACCCCTCTCTACGGTATTTTCACACACACAAAAAAAAGACAATTTCAAGCCAGGTGCCAGTGACTCATACCTGTAATCCCAGCTACTAATGAGACTGAGATCTAAGGATCACAGTTCAAAGCCAGCCCAGGAATAAAAGTCCCCATAAGACTCTTATCTCTAATTAACAACTCAAAGGCCAGAAGTGGCTCTGTGGCTCAATTGGTAGAGTGATAACTGACTTGAGCACAGAGTCTCAGGGACAGTGCCCAGGCCCTGAATTCAAGCCCCACAAATGACAAAAAAATATAAATAAACATTTAAATGTCTGAATTTCTTGTGAAATGGTAACCTCACTGTACACACCTTAGTAACAATTACATTTTTAAAAAGAATCAGAAATCCCAAAGCCATGGGTACTTATGATGTGCATCTTCTTTCCAGAATTTCAAAGTCCCATAATCTGAGCTGGTAGCACACAGGTTGTAGTCCAGGGTGATGAGAAAATATGAAGCCAGAGATCCTTTCAGATTGTCCCACCAACTCTTTTATTACTTTAAACAAAAAACAAACAAAACAAAGGAAAGCAAACAAAATAGACTTTATGATTAGTTAAGGTGCTATTAAAGATTCCAGGCAGAATTATATTGTTAAATGATGATTCAGTACATATGTTTTGTAGATACTGAACTCACATGTGTCACAAAAGTATCCATGGATTCATAACTAGAAACGCTTAAGTGTGAAGTATATTAGTTAGGCGAGTTTCATTAACTAGTCAATGAAAGAACACCACATGGTATTCAGTCAGGTTTACTAGTTTACTTACTGAACTGCTGCCCATGCTATACATGGTAGAAAGGCATGTACAAAAAATGGGGCGACCCATCCTCGGGCGAGGACATATCTAGGTGAAGAACCGGATGCGGTGTGGCCAGGTCGGGGAAAATTCTGGCCACACTGGATATAGATGTTACTTTAAGGCCTGGGACGCACCTCTGGTTAGATGGAAAGTGTTACCAGAGGCTGAGCGGGTTGTGACTTAGCAGGAGGGAGAGGTGCCAAATACCTAGGTAACACTTAAAGGGTGGAAACATAGTCAAGAAGTGGGAAGGTGTCTGCAAAGGGTTTGCATAGCCTGGGGCAGACTTAATACAAAATACAGGTAGTACCTCTGCCATGTGATTCCTGACTCCGAAAAATTCATTCTCAATAATTTTTTCTTTCTATCTTTCTCTTTCTTTTTTCTTTCTTTCTTTCATTCTTTCTTTCTTTTTTCTTTCTTTCTTTCTTTCTTCCTTCCTTCCTTCCTTCCTCCTTCCTTCCTTCCTTCCTTTTTTCCCTACCCTCTCTCTTTTTTTTTTTTGGTTGGTTGTAGGGTTTGAACTCTGGGTTTGGGCACTGTCCCTCAGCTCTTGAGCTCAAGTCGAGCGCTCTACCGCTTGAGCCACAGCGCCACTTCTGGTTTTTGAGTGGTTTATTGGAGATAAGGGTTTCATGGACTTTCCCGCCCAGGCTGGCTTTGAACTACAATCCTCAAATCTCAGCCTACTGAGTAGCTAGGATTACAGGTGTGATCCACCGGCGCCCAGCTCTCTCTCTCTCTCTCTCTCTCTCTCTCTCTCTCTCTCTCTCTCTCTCTCTCTCTCTGCTCTCTTTCACTCACCCTCCGTCTCTCCCCTACCTCAGTATTCTCAACTCACAAATAATGAATACTTGCTGAGTTGAACTCACAGGCTGGGAGAGCAGCTCAATTGGCATATTAATGTTTCCTTATACTTCTACCACAGGTCACTGGAATCAAATAACGAACACTCAGCACATGACATCTCAAGCCGTTTGGAGGAGGAAAGCAAGCATGCTCACTGCATTCTGTGAGGTCCACCCTGGGCAGGTGGGGCAGACTCCTCCCTCCTCTTGCTAAATCTCAGCCCACATTCTGCATCTGTAGAGGTGACTGCCTCCAAGAGTCCCAGTAACTCAAGTGACACAGTTACAAGGCAGAGACTTAGCTTCTTGTGGTACTGAGATTAATGGCATGATTCAACATGATCCAGTAGTTTGTTGAGATTGGGACTTCTTAAATTTTTGGTTAGGCTATGTTCAAATTGTGATCTATTTATTTCTGATTGCTAACCATAATTATAGATGTGAACCAGAACATCAGACCATTCAAAGTTCTTTATCCCTCATGGAAGACATGAAGTTTATTTTACCAAATGACATACAAGTTGACAGACAACAAAAGTAAATCCTTAATTCTGGTCAAGTTGTGTTATTAATGTGAAACAAAATTACTTAGCAAAATATCTGACTACTGCGATTATACTTTCAATCTTACCCTACACTTTAATATCAAATCACTTATATTAGTCAATGATTCACTCAAATTACCTGTAATCATTTATGCCTCTCCTATCTTCTAGAAGTAGGGAGAACTGGAGCTCACACAATTAAATAAAGTGGTAGAATTTGAGAGGATCACAGTGCTGAATCAGTCTAGGAAGGAAAGTATCACCCATATCAACCTACTAGGTAGGGATATTGGAATGCAATCATGATCCCTGCTTTTGCGGCTGGATGCAAAAATTGCTACTCTATGAGTAAAGTAACTTAAACTAGAAAGGATTGGTGAAGTGACTCCAGTGGTGGAATACTTATCTGGCAAACACAACATCAAAACTCAAATCAACTTCCTAAAGATAAAATAAGACAAGGAAAGAAAGAACAACTCATACTGAGCATGTGTTCAATGTAAAGATTTACACTAAATTACTGTAGTTATAAATGCCATCATTTATTTCTAGGAGCACACACATTTTTGTCAAGACTAAATGAAAAAATAACACCATATATATAAAGCTTTGGTAAAACACAGGTCTAGCTTACAATGGTGAACACTTAAGTTTGCATGTGCAGTGGTCTTGCAGGGTTGTTAAGGTTTATGGAAGTCCATCATTTTGACATGATGAAATTACCTAAACATGCATAATTATACAGTTCACTGGATAGATACTGCTGATATATATATATATATATATATATATATATATATATTGCACACACATGTATGCATTTATATATTAAGTGACAGGTAAATAAAAATAAAAAAATTTATAATGAATAAATTTAGTGAACAGATAACTTTTCCAAAATATTACTTTACATGAACCAGTTCATCTCTTAAAGTCTCCAATGCTATATCACACTTACATGGTTGCTGATCCCCTTCAGCTTTTTTATGATATTATTTTTTCTTTGTTTTACAGGTGAAAAGCCTTCCAATAAATATACTTTCATGACATTCCTTTCTTTAGAAAATGCAAAGTACGTTGTGTTATCTGGCTTTTTATGTATCATCAATATAATTTTTTTATAATTTCAAGTACATATTGTCTAAGATCTCACTCATTCTCTTCCAATAGTACCGGTAGGAAGGAGAAAATGAAGGATTATTCTGTTACTTTGGGAGTTTCTGTTATTACTAACTGCAATAAATATGAAAATGAAACTCTGAAATTAGAGAAGTAACTTGAAAGTTACCTTTCTACACACTTATGTTATTCCCTCAACTAAATCACAGAACTTAAAATAAGTAACATTTTTAGCTGGGTTCCAGTGGCTCATGCCTGTAATCCTAGCTACTCAGGAGCTGAGATCTGAGGATAGTAGTTCAAAGCTAGTCCTGGCAGGAAATCCATGACACTCTTACTTCAAATTAACCACCAGAAAACCAGAAGTAGCACTGTTGCTCAAGTGGTAACATGCTAGTCTTGATCTGAAGAGCCAGGGACAGCGACCAGACCCAGAATTCAAGCCCCTTGACCAAGAAAATTAAAAAGGAAAAAAGGGGGAAAAGTAATATTTTAAAGCTAATGTGCATATATACACAAAATTTGTCTAGAAATAAAACTATAACAGCCCCTGGACTGGCAAAAAAAGAGATTAAAGTGAAATTGCCTTCAATAATTCATTTAGATGATCTATACTGAGGGTAGGCTACTGGAACTCACATCACTAATTGAAGAGGTAGAATTTGAGAGGATCACAGATCAGAATCAGTGTGCAAGGAAAGTAATAAGAGTCTCATATCATCCTAAAGGTTCACATGTTGGAATGCATTTGTGATCCCCGCTACTTGGCAGACAGAGGTGAGGAATTTAGCCTGTGATCGGCCCTCAGCAAAATGGATAACCTATGAGCAAAGTAAATAAATCGAAAAAGGATTATTCTAATGGTAGAATACTTGTTCAGCAAACAAAATATCAAAATTCATACTTATTTCCTAAAAGAAGAAAGAAAAGGGAAGAAAGAAAGAAAGAAAGAAAGAAAGAAAGAAAGAAAGAAAGAAGAAAGAAAGAAAGAAAGAAAGAAAGAAAGAAAGAAAGAAAGAAAGAAAGAAAGAGAAAAAGAAAGATAGCAGGAAGAAAAAAGGAAGGAAGAGAGAAAGGGAAAAGGAGAGGTATAAATAAAAACCTCAGCATGCGTTAGATGTTAACAATGACCCTAAATCATTTTAGCTATAAATTCTGGGCAGAGACATTTTGTATCAAGCCTGAAAAAAACCGTAGCATACCACATACAAAGCTTGGGTTAAATACAGGTCTGCCTTACACTGTTGGACCAATAGAAATGTATGTCTAGTGCTGTTGCAGGTGTGTTAATGTGTGTGGGAGTTTATCATCCTGATGATCTTGCAATGATGAAATTAGCTAACTACACAATTACCTTGGCAGATCCCTGCTGAGACCTGTATTAAGTCACAGGTTATCAAAGAACAATATATACAATGAAATATATTGAACAACCAGGCATTGTGTCCAAAATTATTTTTACCTGATTCAGTGTATTTTTACATTCTATATCACATGTACAAGTTCCTCATTCCCTTCTGTCTCATTATGTTGTCTTTCCTTGGTTTTGTTTTGTTTTCAGAACCGTGGTATAGGAGGGCATTTCTTATATTTTTGTCTTCTAGTCTTCAGAAAGTCTGCAGTTAAATATGCTTAGGTTCCTTTCATTAGAAAATTTAAACCACATTGGGTAGGGTCTTCATCATGATTTTGTTATGATCTCAAATACGTTTTTATTTTTGGCATTCTACCTGTATAATCTCACTTCAGTCTCTTCCAAAGGGCACTTTAGTGGAAGGAGGAAATTCAAAGGGGATTCTGGTAGAGAATTTCTGTTACTAAAAACTCTGGTACATAGTAAAGTAAGCAAGTCCAAAATTATTCATTAGAGAGATGATTTGAAAGTCATCTTTTTACATCTTAATACTCTTTCCTCAACCAAACCAGAGGATTTAAAATAACTTATATTTTTAAGTTAATGGATACAAATGTGGATGAAAATTCTAGAAATAAAATGATCGCTCATGAAACCTTACTGATACTTCAAAGTATGCTTTCCAGTTAGAGTAATAATCTTCATACATATTCACACAATGTGAATCTGCCTGTTAACAGAACCCCAAACTAGACTAAAGCATCTAATAGCTATCTAATTTTTGTTGTCTTTTGTCAATACTGCTTTCTTATCATATTGACTAGTATGAATTCTGTGACCATTATAAAATCACATTTGTAATAAAAGTTCCTAGGTGGGAACTTCAAGGATGAGGTGGTGTGGCGTTTCTGGTGGAGCCCTGTCTAGTTCAAGGGAGGAGTTGGTATAGGCACAGCCTCTGTGATAAAGCAGGTCGGGGCTTTGAAGGTGAAAGCCAGTCTGTGTAGGGCTTTGAGACAGCAGGGAGGAGACAAGAAAGACTAGGCTTGTTAGGAGCAGGATCTCTTGTGGAATAGGTGGGACTTTAGGATGGAGACTGGCAGTTCGATGGGTTTTCAGTGGAAGAAGGCAGGGTCACTGGGGAAGAGGCTGTTTGGGGCAGAGCTTTGGAAAGGAAGAACAAGGCTCCAGAGGAGGAGGTTACATAGAGGAGGGGTTGTTGTGTAGCGGTGTGAGCCCTGGTGGGATATGAAGGGTGAGCTTTCCCATAAAGCAGGGAAGATAATGAAGGCAAGAGGCTGACAAAAGGTGGGGATTCTGGTGCAGAAATGCGGAGCTATGAGGGAGAGGCTTTTCAAGGTCTGTGAGAGGGCAGAGTGGTGCTAGGAAGAAGTGGGCTAGTAAGGGGCGAGGTTTCTGGTGGAGAATGGCAGGCCTTTGAGAAGTGTGTTAGGGTGGATGTGGGGTTTCTGGCAGAGCAGAATGTAGTAACAATGTATGGAGGAATTTTTCAGGACCAGAGCTTTGTGAGAGCAGGGATAGTATCCAGTGCAATAGATTAGTTAGGACAGGGTTTCTGGTGTAGCCAGTCACCACTTTGAAAAGAGGAGTAAGGTTGGGTGGGGATTTCAGTGTTGCAAGTCAGGACATTAGACTTTGGACAGTGTTTCCAGTGGGGCAAGGCAACCGTCAAAAAGAGACTATGAAGAGACAGGGATTTACACTTGAGCCTGGTGAGGCTTCCAGAGGGAGGCCAACAGATACAGTGGTTTGCAGTGGAGCAATGTGGGTGTCGAGATATAGGATAGTGTGGTGAGGGTTGTCTAGTGGGGGTTTTCTAGAGCAGGTCAGGGCTTGGAGCCATGGGGTTAATTGGAAGAGGGACTTTGAGAAGGAGTGGAAGGTCTACAAAAGTGTAGAGTAATTATGGTCAGGGATGAGTAGGGTGTGGATTTGTGGGAGGAGCCAATAAGAGGAGGATTCATCACGGGAACAATGCAGCCATTGAGAGAATAAATATGGGAGGTAGAGAAGCCTGTGGTGGAGCAGGGTTGGCTTTCCAAGCAGGAGATAGGCTGTGTGAGAAGCTTCTGTTCAACTAAGGCGGGGCTATAAGGGCAGTTATAGAGACGTGGAGGGTTTTTGGTGTAGCATGAAGAGAATTGTGGGAAGAGGTAGGTTGAGGGCTGGGTTTGAAACGTTAGGCCACTTAGACTAGTTATGTATGGAGATTCTGATGAAACCAGGAGGGGTCGAGGGAGAAGTTTGGTTGGGAGTGGGGTATGAAAGGGACAGGAGGAGCTTGGAGGTAATAGAATATGGGAGCAATGGGAATATGAGGGAATAGAGTAGTTAGGGACAGGGTATCTGGTGGTGAAGTTAGGATTAGAGGGAGGAGCCCAATGTAGGCTGGGTTCTTGGTGCAGCAAGGCGGATCATAGGAGAAGATATGGATGTGGCCTGGTTTCTGGTGGTGCAGAGCAGGGATTCCAGGAAGGGGTGGAGTGGAAGAAGGCTTTCCCCATAGCAGAGGAGGACTTTCAGGAAGGATTCTGGTTGCAGTCTGGCCTTTGAAAGTTTATAGCAGAACTACCAGGGGGTAGGTTAGTTAAGGTTGGGCTTTTTAAGGACGAGGCTGGCTGGAAGTAGGTTTCCAGTGGATCTAGCCAAGTTTTATGGGAAGGGGAGATAGGAAAGGGACAAGACTTAGTGAAGAGTGGGGCTACAAACACAAGCAATTACTCTAATAGGAACACAATTTTCAGTCAGTGTAGAATTATATTACTTTTATGTATGCGAGATATATTGGAGAAAGTAAGCAAGTAATAATTCCTTCCTAGTGAAATTTTTCTTTATTTCTGTTGAGTGAAAATAAAACCACAGGTCACATCAAGCTCAGAGGCCCAGAGTAGACTAACAAATATGAAGCACTGGACTGGATTCCCCAGCACAAGCTTTAAGGACTACAAATAAATATTTTAAAATATCTCACTTGGTCATAATGGACACTCTATTATCTTAAAATTGTGAATGAATAGAACTTTTACTCTGACCATTTTAGAAATCCTAAAACTAAGTAAGTGATAGTGTTTTAACTTTATATAATATTGGGAAGTATACTAAAATAATTAAGAAAATATAAAATTGTTCACAGAATATTTGTTGTCCACCATCAATTTAATCTAAAAGTATTTAAAACCAGAAAATTGCCATATAGTGAGATTGCAGCATGGTTTCATTTCAGTCATCAAAATGGTGACTTACGGAATGTGTCTTCATCATTGGATGCATCGATTTTAAAACATATCTAAAAAAGTGAAGCACTATACAGACCCTGAAGAAACTCAGAGGGATCTGTGAAATGAGGTTGGAATAAAATTAATGAATAGTTACAGTAATAATAGATCTTCACTAGGCCCATAAATATTTTCCAGAAGAAAAGACTACATTGAAAAATAAACAAAACTGTGAAAAGGAAGTAGGCAGGCAGATCTTGAAGTAAACATTATCCAATGAACAATATCTATTGAAGCATGATTGCAATAATCTTTTACCTAAGTTACAGTACTGATCTATGTTCTTCCCTTATGCCAAATAACAAAGCCATGAAAATGAAGTAATAATTTTCAAGACATTAGACTTTACAGAAGGAATTCAATGAATGTATTTCTAGAAAGTAAAGATAGATGTCTTAGATAAAGAGTAAAGCAAATATCCCCAGTTTCTGGCCCTTCGAGTTGAGAGGGGTACAAGTCAAAGCACAAGGAGAATGGAGAGAAGTACAGTAATGCATACCAGTAGTTCCCAAGATGCAATGATGAATGTAACAGGGGAGAAAATCAACATGACCATCACAGGACTTAGCACTGGAGATTAGAGAGAAGAACAGTGAAAATTCATGAAGAATCACAAAGGATGCGCTTGCATATTTGGCAGAAGTGTGCATTGCATGGCATTGAAGTCTAAAATATGTGTAGGTATTATAAGAAACTATTTGTGCTCATATGGTGCCTCAAGTAGTGATAAACTTATTATTTACAGGACATTGAGTAATAATAAAGGTCCTGCTTCAGTAGTGTAGAGTTAAACCTTGATAAATTCTGTTTTTAAACACCTAACACCCTATAAAACCAAGACAAGAAGATTCAAATTATATATAAGTGACTTGACTGCAACAATAGAGTTCAAAAAATCAAATCACATAATGTGGATGCAAAAGGATTACATTATTAAGGTAATCTTTAAACAACACACATTTTATGTGAATAGTCCTGAATATAAATGATTTGTTTTCCATACAGATTTTGGATGCACAAAAACAACAAAAATAAAACAAAACAAAACGAAGAAATGACACTTGGCAATAGAGCTAGATGCCATTATCTCATTTCATGAGGCTGAGATTGGAAGACCATGGTTCACAGATGGCTGGGGTAGCAATCCACGAGAAATTTATGTGCAATTGTTCAATCAAACACAGAGTGAAACCTTGGTTAAAATAGTACAGATTCAGTCAGTCATGAGTGAAAAAAAAACAAGCAAGATTTTGAGGCTCTGAGTCAGTTTCATTACTGCACACACACACACACACACACACACACACACACACAGAGCGAATATTAGGAGTGTAAAAAATGAACCTATCTGCCTGGTCTATCCTAAGCATATATTAATTAATAAAAATGAGGGAAACAATAGAGCCTATGTTCTTTGAGTCTGGCTTCCTTCACATAATGATTTTTTTCCAAGTCTTTCCATTTTCTTAAGAAAGGGGTTATATCATTCTTTCTCATAGAAGCATGAAATTCCATTGTGTATATATATAAAACATTTTCCTGATCCATTCATCTATTGAGGGGCATCTGGACTGGTTACATATCTTAGAAATGGTAATAATGCTGCAAAAAACATACTTGTGCTGGTAGTTTTAGTGTTTTATTTTTGGGAGTCTGGTCGTGGGGCATGAACTCTGTGCCTGGGTGCTGTCCTTCAGCTCTTCAGTTCAAGTTTAGTGCTCTACCACTTGATCCACAGCTTTTTTCTTTTTGCTTATGTGGTACTGAAGAATCGAACCCAGGGCCTCTTGCATGCAAACACTACCACTGAGCCACCTTCCCAGCCCAAGAGAAGATATTTTAACTTATTTTATACACATAAATTAATATTAAGCAAAGCTAATTAAAATAATTACTTATTTACTCTTTAGAGGATGAGTATATTACTCTTGGATATCTTTGAGGAAAAGACTTTAGACTCATTACAACTGATGCCTTGCATTGAAATTACAGGCTAAACTTTCTTCTTCATTAAACAAAAGCTTCAGTTCTTTCATATTAGAATTATAAAATCATAATACCTGAATGTTGATTTGTTTTCCTTTGCTATTTTCAATTCCATTTTTCATCCATTAGCTATCTAGAGATAATTTCAACAAATGCCCATGAGTGGGATTGCTGGCTCCAGAGCTATGTACATTTGACCATACAAATTGATGTTAATTGAAATGAACTCCAAGACATGGAAACAACAATTACTTTTTTTTTCAGATATCAACCTTGATGTCGGTAAAGAAGGGTAACTAGATCTTATTTTATTTCATTTGTCTTTGATTTATCCCTGGACATCTCTGTCTTGATTCTGGTACCTTCCATCTTGTATATACATTATCTGATTTGGAGAAGGAAAAGGAAATAACATAATGATGAAAGAAGTGACCCATTGCAATAATGATATTCATAAGACAATATACTGGCAATGAACCTTAAAACTTTGGGGTGAGGGGGTAGGCTTGGGGTGGGAAAGGATAGGAGAACACCAATGGAGTGGGAAACAATATTCATCAAGGAATATACCTTACTCATGTAACTGTAACCACTCTATACAGTACATTTAAATAAAATAAAATTTAAAAAAGTGAACCTACCCTAGAAAAAAATATCCCTTTCAAAATAACCCATCTGTAATAGTACTTGTGAGGGATTCTAGAGTCAAACTGTTATACCTGGAAAGGGATATATTGGGAATCCATCTCAAAAGGCAATCAAAAGTCTGAGAGCTGTGCTTTGGAAAGGTCGACCAGTTAAGGGAAAACAGGGGTATGGGTTATTACCTCAAAAGTATTAACTTAGAGCTGTTGGACACTAGAAGTTTAAGACTTTGGAGACAAGATGGATGTCTGTGCTATGGTTGTAATGACTATTACTCGCTTCTGCTCCTTAAAAATAAGGGATTCAATTATCACTATGTATACAAACAATACCTCAGTTAATAGTTGTAACCACAAACTAGAGTGATGCCTCAGTTTGTGGACATACCTGTAGCCACTCATTACCCCACCCCTGTAGTAGAATGAATATAAAACAGTTTAAACAGGATTTGGGGATCCAGAAGCTGGCAATGAGGCTTTGGGTCCTATGGTGTCTTCTTTCCTATCACTTCCTGTGATTTCTCAGTTCTTTGGCCAGGTATCCCATCATCTTTGCTGTTCCATGGTTGTGGTTAGTGACAGTACTGATATTTTGAACACCTCAAAATAAACTATGGAAAACTCTGCCTCAGAGAAGATTCACAAATGTATAGGAGCACCTGGAAAGAAACCAAACATCAGCAGTCATTCTGTGACCCTCTAACAAGAAAGTATAATTCAGGTTTATCTTTACTTCAGATAATATAAGAGATGGACAATTGTCCCTTTTGTACATTTGGTATTTGGTATTGCATAAATTTTCAGAAACACATATACATTTTGAAATAATGTTATTTATTTCATAGGTCACAAACCTTGTCACTGGAGTGATGACCGAAATGTCTTATCTCAGTTGCCTGATTCAGACTTAGATGAGTGTGAATTGCATAATTATGAACATTTCTCCATGAAACTTAACAACACAGAATGAGGTTTGAGGGTCAGGCCACTCCATACCTCTAAAGATTTTACATATATTACAGTAATACACACCTAAACTGCTCAGCACTCACAGCACATTGGTGTGTTGTAATTGTCTTTAGATCAGAAATACTCTAGAGTTTAAAGTAGAATGATGGGCTGTACATTTTCAATGCAAGAGTGATGATCACCCCCTGCAATTATTCTCAGTGGAAAATCCTTCCTATACATTTTACTGACTTAGCTTCTCCTCTGTGCTTTACCATTACCAGGGAGGGTCACACTGTATAGAGCTACAATACTGCAGCAACCTTAGCTGTCTTTGAATTTTACCTCTAATCTTAATACCAAGGTCAACTCTGCAACTCTAATCACATCATTAGTGGACACCTGAACTTTCCAAGCTTGGTTAAAAATTCAGCTATCATTGCTCATTGCCAGTGTTAAAGATCTCACTCCATTAGATTTATTGTGTTTCTTCTTGTATTTCCAACACTGCCTTAGATGTTGGTTTTTGATATAGAGCTTTTAGTTAGCATTTGATTTATGGAAGTGATAGTAATGCCAGTTGAACTGCATATATTATAATGTAAGTAATTTGATGTTTAGACATATAAATTTAATTTTGGCAATTGAGGAAGTCAATATACATCACTCACAAAAGTTTCTTTATATGTACTGGTATTGCTTTATTGTGAACTTCCTAAAAGCCAGTCATAGGAGCACATGTCCTAATCCCATCACTTCTGTCACTGAGACGAGGCTTGAAAAGTCCAGACGACTTGGCACTTCATAGTGAGAAAGTTTCTACAATGAAGGGTGAGAGAATAGAAAAAAGAGCAAATGAACCTTCCAACTGTTTTGTTACATATTCTTTACACTTAGCCATTAAGACACCATAATAGTATTTTTATGACTTCTTACCTACTTTTTTCTTGTTCTGAGATGTTTTATTTATGGATCTCTAAGAAATCATATAAGAATCATATAATAAATCTATAAATCATATAAGAAATCTTAAAAAAATAGTTAGTTAGGGATATATAACCTAAAAGGAATAATTTCAGGAAAGTATTAAGCACATAAAATGTAATGCACACCTAAAATTGTCTACTTATTTAAAACTTCAGCAGTTGTAGTTTATTTATTCTAATAACAAAGATTATAAACTAAGTTACAATAGTATTCCAAATGGAACACAGAACTAGAAAAATGAAGGGTAGCACTAAAGAATGCTACTGCTACCACTAATAGAGTAAGAATAAAATTTAGGCAAAACTCCTTCAGGCTAAAAGTCATAGGACAGCCCCAACATTACTTTAATTGTTTCATATGAAGAAAAGACCTTTTTTTTGTAAAGATAAGTTTTCACAGATATAAACATCAGTTGGGTATATATTTCTTAATGCCTTCAGGACGGATGCTGTGACAATGTTGATGGAAGCTGACCTCTTTGGGACCTACTACACAATGTGCAGACCCCATTCCAAGCACTGCACCTGCATTAGGGTAATTTTAGTGCTCATGACAGTTCTTCCAGTTAGGAAATGAATTAAGCATTTTATTAAAAACAGAAGTAGGCAACAAAACCAAACAAATTTCCCAAGTACCTAATACGGATCAGCTGTAGACCCATAATTCAAATCCAGGTTTCCACCAGGCATATCTGAGGACATTCTGTAAGTTTCACCTTCATTACCTTTCAAGATGTATGGAGCAGATGAACCCACATTTTCTTCCTAATTATGGTTATAATGACAATAACATTGCTACAGAATATACATATTTTTAAATTAAAAGGGTGTGGGTAATGACATTGTAGGTGATCTTTATACCAAATAAAGACTGAGCCAAAAAGAAAAAGAAGGGGCTGGGAAGGTGGCTCAGTGTTAGAACGCTTGCCTTGAATGCATGAGGTCCTGGGTTCAATTCCTCAGTACCACATAAGCAAAAAGAAAAAAGTTGAAAGTGGTGCTGTGGCTCAAGTGGTAGAGCAATATCCTTGAGCTGAAGAGCTGAGGGACAGAACCCATGCCCAGAGTTCAGGCCCCAAGACCGGGCCCCCCCAAAAAAAATAAAAATAAAAAAATAAAAGTACCTAGGCCCCAAATTTTAGTCATAGTTCTAGCACTCATATACCATATATATATATATATATATATATATATATGGTATATAAGTGCATATATATATATGGTTCCTAATTTGTTGAAACCTGGTCATAGATTAAATATGAGGTGTGAAACAGTATGTAAGTCTGAAATGACTCCAAGGTATTTTGAGAAGACAGCTGGAAGAGTTATCACTTAATCAAATAGTAATGAGGGATTGGTTTGTAGATAGAGATCAAAGCACACTTTGAGTTTGCTAAAATCAGTAGTTAGGAGTTGTCAGTAGACAGGATGCTATTAAGGACTTGAATTAAAGAAAACAGAGCTGGAGAAAAAATACAGAAATAATCACTGTACTCAATGGTAACAACCATGAGAAGGAATATTATAGAGCTAAGACCTGGGATACACCAATATGTGAAACATGACAAATGAAGAAAAACAGTAATAAGTATGTAATGCAGACTTATATAGGTAGGTATTTTTAATGTTTAAGGGCTATGAAGTGATTGTGTGATGACCTAATATTTAAGAAATTGGTAAGTTCAACTATCCTTCGGGCCAACCATAGCTGATAGTTTAAGTAAAACGCGGCCACAATAGTGTGTCTTGATTTACCAAAGTGAAAATAGGCCAATATTTGGAAAGCCACTTTTTGGACATGTGGTTGGAGTTTCAATTACTGTAGTTTGTTCAAGTGTCAGTAGAAAGCTACAGGTTTAGCACAATGATAGAAATCTTTCAGGGATCTGGTAGATTTTCCCTCTGTCTTCAATTTCCCTTTTTTTCTGAGAGCTAAAATATCATTACTGGAAACCTGCCCAAATTGTGCCTTTGGCAAGTTAACAGATAGTCAGTATATCACATGCCCAAATAAAAGAGAATGGGAACAGGTTTACATTCAGCACTCACAGTAGACGGACTTTCTCTGGACTTTCTCAGGAAGAGCCTTCTGCCATTATGGGATGGATAGAGCTGGATAATATGCAAAATAGACACCATAGATTGAAAGTATTCTGCTAAGTTGACAGTTGGGATATTGGATGATTTAACTGCATTGAATTGATTTTTATGAATCAGTTAATCAGATTCTTCATACCATATGATGTTACTAGACTGTAAAATGCATGCTTATTTCATTTCCTTTGTATAACATATAGTATGTTTTGAAATTTGGTATAAAACATTCGTCTTTTCATTTATTTATTTTTAATATGGATTACTCTAGTTCTCAAGAGTAGGGAAATGCCCTGGACCTTTGTAATTTGATGTCATATGTAATTTAACTTTTTTATTCTTATTTATTGTCTATTGCAGCACCCAGCTATATGTAATTTAAACTGTAGTTTTCTTCAAGTGTATCATCCTACACTGAAGGTTTTTCTTACAAGCTTTCTAATAAATATGTAATCTATTCAATTTTGAAAAATACTGCTGTACCTCCCACATATTGGTGGCATTTCTGAAATCCAAGTTCCTCTGTGTGTCAGGGTGGATACTTTTGCCTGTAACAGTTTTGTTATTGAATACATAACATCTGGCTACTTAGGTAACAAATGATGTGAAGCTACAGTATTCTGATAAAGAACTTCCAGGACAATACAAGGGCAACTCATGTACTCTCTGTGTAGGTGAATAGGAGCATAGAAAAGAAATTCTTATACATTAAAGTGACTGGGAGTGTGTGAACATAGGTGTTCACTTATTTATCTGTTGTTATAGTTTTACATATTCACTATTATTAAACGATATTTCATATATGTATATATATATGATCCCAATTTCCAAAATCCAGAGAACCACATCCATGGGCATTGCTTTCCTATGCTGCTCTTTGGGTAATAAGAATGAAACCAGGTATTGTCCTGTGGTAGAGAAATAACTCAGAGATTCAAACATTTTTCTTTCAATATGTTGCCTGTTCCTACATCTAAAATTAGGAAGTCTGTTAATACATAATACATGTTATAATATATTTAATATACTATACAATGTATAATATATTCTATATTATAATATTTATTATATAATATATTATATTATGCATAATAAATTATATTATATTATAATTATATTATATAATACCTGACAGTATTATATATTTATAAGGAAAAATACAACAAACATATCGATGTCCTTTCCTAGCCATGATTAGGTTCAGTAGAGTTAGGTGCATTACTTCTCAACAGGAAAAGTCTACTGAAGTTCTGATGACCTTGAGCTAGATAAGGAGAATTTCTGTAAAAGGACCCTCTCTTCAATTATGAGAAAAGATAAGTTTGGAAGGTTTTTCTTTTGTTTTATTTTTTTTTGTTTTTATTTAGGCTGGACAAGGGGCCTGAACTGTGGGGCTGAGCACTGTCCCTCACCTCTTCAATTCAAGGGTAGTTCTCTACCACTCGAGCCATAGCAGCACTTCTGGCTTTTTCTGCTTATGTGGCACTGAAGAATTGAACCCATGGCCTCATGCATGCAAGGCAAGCACTCTACCACTGAATCATATTCCCAGCCCAAGTTTGGAAGTTTTTGAGAAGAGGAATTTGGCATTTGCTTTGCATCCTTGATTAGTAAAAAATAGATATCATTTTGCTCCAAATTTTATCTCCTTTTATGTTTTCTAAACATTTACACATGATCATCATTCCATCGCATATCTTTAAGTCCTTCTTTTATTTCTTTTATCATTATTGTTTCTTGTTGTTTTGCTGATCCGAAAGCTTGCACTCAGGGCCTAGGCATTGTCCCTGAGCTCAAGGCTCGTGCTCTACCACTTGAACCAAAGCACCACTTCTGGCTTTTTCTGCCTGGGCTTGCTTTGAATCATAATACTCAGATCTCAGCCTCCCGGGTAGCTAGGATTACAGATGTGAGAGCCACCAGTGCCCAGCAAGACCCTCTCTTTTACATATTATTCTAAAAGCCTCCTATCCAAGGTCACACCTAAGATAGTAAATGGACCTATTCCAATAGTTCCTTCATACTCTCATCTCCTGTTATGGCTATAGTGTGTCTTTTCCATTGTATCCTGAACCTACTTCACGGTTCTCTTCCTAATCCATGATTCTAGATGTATTACTAATAATTACCTAAATTTTGTTGCTATAAACCCTAAATTACTCAACTATTAATTTAATTTAATTTTTTCAATATGATTGTTGCTCTGTACAAATCTGAGCTTATATTCACCTCTTGCATCTACCTCTTGGCATGAGCAGAGCCTGGGCCTATTCTACCTCAAATGCAAGAGGTTAGCCAAAGAATAGCCTACAGTATTCCTGCCTAGGAGTCAGGACAAGTAGTTGAGTGCCTGAAAGAAGAAATGCATTCCTGACATGAGAAGGGGTGAGAGAGACAACAGCCTAGAGAGCAAACTGGCAGTCACAACATTTAACAACCTCTCCTTTGGGGAAACTGACATCCTGCAAAGTGGCAGTGAGATAACTTACCTAGTGAATTTTCTTATATGAAGGAAGTTGTCATGTCTCACTACACAACTTCCTTGTAGTCAAAGACAGGGTCATTCTTTTGTGTCCTCATTAGGCCCAGACTCAGTTTATCTCCATCTTAGATTTTGCTCAGACTCTATTCCTACCAGAAGGTCCCTGATGAGGAGGAAAGTGTGATCTCTTGGCTTCTGACTGGCCCTTTGGGACCTGAGGCCACTTTTAGTTTTCAACCTGTTCCTTCTGACAATGGAAAAGCTCATTCTCTTAATTGTGCCCTAGTATCAAATTTCTTCAGAGAAAGTCAAGGAATGACAGATTCTGCCTGAGGGAGTGAGTTTTTTCATTTCCAAAGAGGCCAATTAATAGCTGATTCTGAGACCCAGTTGGAAGTCCTTTACCAGATCCTCCAAGCTGGAGTGGATGTTAGCTCAGACTCTAAGCCATGCTCATATTTCTCCAGCTCTTTCTCATGAACCAAAAGGTTACAGGAGTTTAGTTCAGAAACAAAGGAAAATCAGAGTAGCAGAAGAACCACTGGCAGGGTGAGGAATTAGAAACTTTGGGTGAAAAAAGGGCTCAGAAAATCTAGGATCAGGAGGCTGGGAAGGTGGCTCAGTGGTAGAACGCTTGTCTTGCATGCCTCAGGCCCTGGGTTCGATTCCTCAGCACCACATAAGCAAAAAGAAAAAAGCTGGAAGTGGTGCTGTGGTTCAAGTGGTAGAATGCTAGCCTTGAGTTGAAGAGCTGAGGGACAGTGCCCAGGCCCAGAGTTCAGGCCCCACGATGGGACCAAAAAAAAAAAAAGAAAAAAAAAGGAAATCTAGGATCACTCACATCATTTGGGAATCACATCATAAGATTAGGGAATAAAAGTAATAAATTACTACCTAAATTAGTAACTCCACTACTCTACATTACAAGTGTTCTGTCAAAAGTTAGCTGTCCTAGCTCTATTTTGATCAGGAAAATGGAGCACATTCTTTCCTCACAAAGTTCTACTGGGTATCTTTATCCATAGCCCAGGTTGTTCTTACTCTCTACTTCTCTGTTACTTTCCTTTGCTGGATTCAGTCAATGACACTTGAAAGTGTTAGTATCCTCAGACATGTAATTACACTTTCTTCTAATCCATTTGTTATCAAATAAAATAAATTATGTGGAAGTATATGTCTATGGTAAATTTTCTATCATGGCATATTTATTTGATGTTATTAAGTATTATTTTAATATTTTTGTTAAAACTTGAGGAAAATGTTTTACTGTTAACAGTAATTAGTTGCACATTTTTTTGTATTTTTCCATGTCTGTGTATTTGTTAAGCTTCTAACATTGTCTTTTTCCCTAAATGTTTTCTTCTTAAAATTGCTTCAAATTATAAACTATATATGATGGTCCTCTATGTATTCATTGATATATTTAAATTTTGATCTAATATCCACATATTATAGGATATCTTCAACCTATTGCAACTGGTCTGAAAATCAATATGGACATTCCTCATTAAAGCAAAAACACAATGCCACAAAACCTAGTGAAAGTAAGATTAGGTATATATTCAAAATATTTAGCAATGATACAGTGGAAACATTCACTTCTCATATACCAGAACATGTTTATAGCTATGAATAGCACATTTTCTTCATTTCCTCTTTCTGGTGCATCTAGGTTGATTACACAGCTTGGTTGCTATGAATATTGCTGCCATGAACATGGATGTTCATGTTGATTTATATTCCTTCAATATGTATCCAATTGCGGTAAAGGTCATCAACATATCTGTCTTTTTGGTAGTGTGTAAACTTCCATTAAGATATCCCTATGGGTTGCACTAGTTTACAATGCCACAAAACCAAATATAGTTCCTCATTTATTTCAACCTCTCCAGCCGTTTATTTATTTGAGTGGTGATAGCTATTCTGGTGTGTAAGATAGGATCTCAGTGACTTTCCCCTTTACTTTCTTTTGTATTTGCTATGTGGATATGAATCTCAAACATTTCATTTATTTATTAAACACTTACATTTGTACTTCATTCCTGATTAGCGTCTTTCCTTTTCTTTTGGCATTTGATCAATTTTTAAGATTTATAACGTTTGATTTTTTCCCATTACAAATACTCATTTTAGTTAGTAAAAAGATTTTTTTCTACAGTGGTGCACAATTAACTAAAAACAACAGATTGTAAATTTATATCACTGCATGTTTTTGTTTGTATTTACAGTCAGGAAATTGTTTCAATAAAGATGCTGAACTTCTTTCACTGATATACTGAAAGTATAGTATCTAATATTGGCCTAAACTAATCTCAGAATTAACAGGCACAGCCTGAGCCACCACAGTCTGGGCTAACTAAAACCACTAACACAGCACAAACTGCATTTAAAGAGAGCATAGGGCTTCATAAAATTTAGAAGAAAGGCATCACCTTCATGAAGCAAATGTTGAAGTTCATAAGCTGACCTTAGGAATCTGAATATCAAGAAGATCAAAGGATAAAAGTAGGGCAACTTTGGATCTCAAAATTGGGGAGGTGGGACAAACAATAGATACCAAAACTCAATGCTAATTGGAAGGAGTATTTTACCCCAATCCTCAGCTGTGTCTGTCTCTCTCACAACACACACACACACACACACACACACACACACACACACACACACCCCTAGTGAGAGGCCTTTGCCAAAGTACAGGCATTCTAGACTTAGACTCTGAATACTCCGAAAGTATCCATTCTGAAGACCTTTACTGAAAGTACCCATTGTAAGTAGACTTTTACTGAAAGGTAGAATTCAGGTTCCTGGAAAACCGTGAAATGTCACAATAACGTTCTGCCCATAACTCCCCTAGCAATAGCGATCAGTGGATGACATGAAGTACCTAAAGCTACCGATATTTTTTAATTTTTTATTTTTTTTCCTTTTTTATTGTGAAAATGCTGTACAGAGGGGTTACAATTACATGGGCAAGATAATGAGTACATTTCTTATCAAGCATTGTAGCCTCCTCCTTTGTTTCCCCCTCCCATCCCTTCCCATCCTTCCCCCGCCCCTCCATCGAATCCTCCTCCCCCCTCTCCCCCACCAAAGTTGTAATGTTTGTTTTTCTCCATAAGAATTTGTACATCTCATTGTTGCAATAGGTCTGCCTGTATCCCTATTTAAACGGTTTGTTTTTTTCCCATCTCCTCCACAAATTATTGCTTAGCCTTCACTCGCTAGCCGATAAGATTGTTATAAGATTACCCAGTTAACTGAAGGGTCGGGGCTGTCAACGCTGACCCACTGCAATGGTGACAGTTGTGAGTCTAGGCTCGAGCTTGCAATAAATGACTCTAATGTGGTCGCATGAGAACTGGCTCCGTGGTGGTCTTTGGGGATCCTTATCTAAGCAAAAGACTAATGTACACAGAGAACCCCAGGGCAGCTGTTTCTGGGACAATGAAGCTTTTTTCCTCTTCTTTTTAGAAAATCAAACATGATGTTGCAGTTGGCTCCACAGCTGCTCCACACCTGAGCAGGAGGAAGGAAAGGATGCCTTTGACTGTAGAATAGCCTTGTGTACCCCTGGCTTTCCTTGTAAGAATGAAGTTCGTGGTCCTCTAGGCAGGGGTGGCCAAGCTGAAATGGGGGTACGCTTTGCCTGGAGGATGGCACCCTGTGAGCCCTGCATGCATGGTGAAGCAGCCTAGAAAGCTCTGTGAGCATTTCTGGGATGGCCTCTCAGTGGCGTGGAGAAGTCGACTCCTGTGGTTGGACATGGCAGGAGGCAGGAGGAGAGCCAGGAATCCAGAAGATGGGAGAGGCACAGAAGCAAATGCACTTCTCCATTGAGACTCCTCGGCCATTCTAAGGAGGTTCACAACCCACACGTGGCGGCCATTGCACAGGTCCCCAGAGGCCCTACTTGGCCGGGGAGCAGTGCCTGGTCCTGATCCAGAGCTGGAACTTCCCAAGTGGCCCTGAGCTTGGCTGGGCTGGAGCAGAGCCTACCAGCCATGCTTCCTCTGCCCTGCTGTGTATAGCCTCCTAGCAGCTGCCCAGGCTACAGCACTCACAAAAGGCCAGCTCCATGGAGCAGGATGAGGCTGTGCTGACAATTCCTGGTGCCTGCTTCAAGGCAAGAGCGAGGCCTAGCCCACAGCAGAGCTGGCCCTCACTTCCAAGGGCATCGAGAGATGCATGACAACCACAGGCCCAGCCTTGCTGCCCTCACTACCCGTAGAGGTTACCTATAAGTCCCTGCCTTTGTTCTTGTAATTCTTCAGCCATTGGTTGTCTCATTTTTCATTGTATGTTTGGGTGGGACTCGAGACTTTTTCCACTCCTCACCAAGCAAACAGGCCCTAGCAAATCCACCCAAATTCCACACCTCACAGACACTGCCCAGAACCCAGCTGCCTTTAGGGCTGCTGCTGCCTCTTCCTCCCTTCACAGCCTCCATCAGGGCCTCCCCACCATCATCTCCCCACCGCCCTCAGCCCCAACCAAAGCTCGGTCTCCCCTGTGGCCTCCTCACTCTCCACACAGCCCCCATCCCCAACCCCAGCAGGGCCACTGCTCTGAGGAAAAGAACTGTGGGCCTGGCACAGCAGAATCAAAGGTGTCATAGTGTGCAGCCTGCTGAGAATTTGAGGCAGCATAGGTCTGTGATCACTGTCTTTCACTTCACTTACACATGTATTAATGTATTAATTTGGTATTTAATATTGGATCTCATAACTTCTTATTAAACCTTTGCAGAATAGCTGGTAGAAATATAGTCCCAAATTCGTATTGTCTCTTGTTTAATTCTTTTGAGATTCAGAGATATAACTATCATAAATTCTCATTTACATAACATAGTGTTATTCAGAAAATATTTCTTATGCATCTGATATCAATTATTCCCAAGACTAGAAACTATTAAAGTTCCAAATATTATAGGAAGATTTTTGATTCATGTTGAACGGATGTAAGTTGAGCTGTTGCATACATTCATTTGTGTGTGTGTGTGTGTTGGGGGATTATATGTATCATTGAAATCAAGGACAAGGAACTTTTTTCCTTTTTCTGAGATATGCATTATGGTGTTTCTTTGTTGGTTGTAGGCTCTAATTTCTTGTTTTTGCCTGATGTGCACATTCCAGCTCAATTTTTCAATTAAAACTTCTTATTTAATATTGAGCATATAGTGCTCTGATATTGCTTTGTCTTTAGTTTGTCATCTAGGATCTTCTTTTCATCTTTAACTATTAACATTCAATATAAATTTTACCTCCTGACTGTTTTTCCCCTTTAATTGCATCTTGAAATAAGAATTATAAGACCTTTGATCTCTGTATTCATGAAGAAAACACATTTTGAATTTTCTGTTTAATGTAATAACACCTGGAAACATTTGTTAGCAACAAGATCTTAAAATTTCTTTTGTAGTTTTAGTTTAAAATACCCTCCTCCGTTTTTAGCATGGGGAGACAAACACTTCCTAGTATCAATGATAACAGTTTTATTCATTAAAATATCAGATAATTCATAATTTTGAATATGTCTAGTGGCAAATGAATACATTTGCTCAATAGATTTGCTTGATAGACCCATGCACAAACATACCACTCAAAGGGGCTGAGAAGGTGGCTCAGTTGTAGACAGCTTACCTTGAATGCACGAGACCCTGGGTTTGATTCCTCAGCAACACCTAAGCAGAAAAAGTTAGAAGTGGTACTGTGGCTCAAGTGGTAGAGCACTAGTCTTGAGCTGAAGAGCTGAGGGATGGCAACCAGGCCGAGTTCACCACCACCGACAAATTAAATCAATAAATAAAACTCATACTCAAGTACATTAATTTCAAAGATTAAATACTATTTTATTTAGGGACAGGATGCCAAGATATAGCAGACCTTTGTCACAAAGCTTTAAGAAGGATTCAACACCTGACAAGTACTAAAAACAAAAAGAAAAAATTTAGCTTTGACAACATATAGAATTGCCACTCAAAGAGAAAGAGGTACTAAGAATGAAATACTTTTCATAACATTTCTTAAGAGATTCTGTCTCTACATTAATTATCATATAATGTGACCTTCAACAACTCCAGGTGAGCCTGAGTCTTAAGGGCCTCTACAAAAATTGGCAGAGAGAATCATCAACCTGGATTTTTCAAATGGTTTTTGTTAAGGTAGTGTACATACAGATCACCATTTTATAAGTCGCTAATGAGTTCACTTCTTGTTTGACAATCTCATAACTTTGTTCTCTCTCTGATTTTCCCTCCTGTCCCTATCCACAAGTATAGCTCATTGTGAATATAATATCGACAGAGTACAACGGCTGCATTTGTTTCCCTGTTCTCCTTGAATTTCTGTGGCTCCTTCAATGTCCATAAAAGGATAAACAAGAACACAAAAATCCCTCTTGTTTCCAATTCCTGGAATTAATTTCCAGGAATGTCCGCACATCCTGAACACTTTTAATTCCTGCAGCCAGTCATAACTCCCACTGGATTCTAAGGTCCACAAGTAATTCTTTTCACTTTCCACACAGGAAGAAACTGAGTGTCAGAAAGATTAAGTAACTTACAGGAAATACTGGGCTGAGCATAGCGGCTCAGATCTGAAGATCATA
Source organism: Dipodomys spectabilis (assembly GCF_019054845.1). NCBI lineage: Eukaryota > Metazoa > Chordata > Mammalia > Rodentia > Heteromyidae > Dipodomys > Dipodomys spectabilis. Next base: position 1,477,763 of record NW_024870868.1, on the reverse strand, counting down.
GTTTGAAACTAACTCAGGTTGACATATCCATTACATGTTTATCTCCAGTTTGAGACAACCTGGACATCAAAGTAATCCATCTTAGCTACAAGTGTCTGGCTATCCAGAGCCACAGAGAGAAGTTGGAAGATCATCAGCAAATGCTCTTACCCAATTCTAGGGAGTGGCTTGGTGCCAGCTTAGTAAGGTATAGCTGCAGCAGGGAAGGGGAGCGAAACAGGAGTGGTTATTTTAAAAAGGACTGGTCTGAAGCCTCAAAATGAGGACCCCAGTCTGTGTGGACCAAAAAGTCTCTAGCATGGGGTTCTTTTTAAATTAACAAGCACGATTTTAGATTTTTGCAGAGTGGGATGGTGTATAGTTACAGGTAATGTCTGCTATATCAGGTAATCCAATCTGTTCTTTCACATGTTACCCAATAGCCAGGTTTCAACACAAAAGACTACAATGAGATTGTTCAAATTATACTGTGACTTTTACTTCTCATGAATCAAAATTCTGTCAAATGATTTCTGACTTCCAGATGTTCACACAACGTTTCTCATGATCTTTCTACTATTTTGTCTTTATTACTGATGTTCATACTACTTTTTTGTTGTTGTCTTATGTGTATATGAAATTTTTAGGGCTTGAACTCAATGTTTAATGGTCGCTGTTGTATTTTTTGCTCATGGCTAATGACACGCTATTCCTTGAGCCACATCCTCACCTTCTGTTTCCTTCTACATAATTGGAGATAAGTTTTCACATTTTTGTCAGTTTCAACTGATATTGAACTAAAATATTCAGGTCTTAGCCTCCTGAGTTTCTATGATTCTACACATGAACAGCTAACACCAAACTTTCCTATACTGTTATTTTAATTATGTGTTAGAAGAAAGTAGAAGTATATTTGTGTTAAGAGTGCAATTTTCAAATACAAGTTTGAATCAACTTGATATAATGTAATTGTTATCAATTTTAAGTTAAATCAATGAATATTACACATTCCAAAGAAATATAATTGAAAAAATGCAAAATCATTTTCTTTAAACAAGTAATGTAACTATGAATTTCTTTCACTTTACAATTCATGTTTTATACAACTTTAATTAGCAGACTTCCATTACTAAAAGTAAATATATTAATTTTATACTACAAGAAGCAAAGTGATTATAGTTAAGAATACATATTTCATCATAGCCAGAAGATAAGTTTTTGAGCATTCTCACTATAAAGAAATGTTACATGCAGAAATTAATGGATATGATGTAGCTTGATCATTGAGCAACATATAAATGAATGGGATTACCACTCCGTACTTCATAAATGTGTAAAAAATAATTATGTAGCTAGGCGCCAATGGCTCATGCTTGTAACCCTAGCTACTAAGGAGCCTGAAAGGTGAGAATCATATTTCAAATCCAGCCTTGGCTGGAAAGTCTGTGAGACTCTTATCTCCAATGACCCACCAGAAAACTGGCTGTGGCTCAAGTGGTAGAGCACTAGTCTTGAGCTGAAGACCTGACAGACATCGTCCAGGTCAAGATTTCAAGCTCAATGATCAACAAAAACTAAAAATAAACAGTTACATACAAACAAATATTTTGGCATAAATGTTAAAATATATATTATAAAAAGTTTAAAGCCTCACTAGATATAATACTTTATATAAATGTAGTGAAGTGTTTTCTGCTATTAGTTGTCATTGAATCAATTGTGTAAATCACACATTTCTCACTCAATTCATATTTGTGTGTTTATATACTTATGTGCCATAAGTATAATTAACTGATATGTGATAGGCAGTGCTCCCTTGACTTTCTAACATTAATCCTTCTACACTAAAATAAATATGCCCTTCAACCTTGTAAGAGGTTTCATCTCATTGAAGCAGAAAAGAATAAACCAGTCATTTTTTGGAACAAGTGTAACATTGTACATGCATTTCACTTAAAGAACCAAAACATTCAAGTCATCTTAACCGTACTAGTAATAACAAAATGTCTTCTGAGCTTTTCAGTCTCTTAAGAGATGCAAACATTTAATTATACATCTATTTTTTTCTGCCTGACATCCTACTACTTAGGAAGATCTTTTGTGTAAACTTATGTTCCTGATTAGAAGACAGGAACAAAGGCAATAATGAAAATAGCCAAGGAAAATATTTGAAAACAATTATGAAACAATTGCAGACACTCCTGTAATCAACAGTTTCAAAGAGAATATACGTTAAAGTATCACATTTTTGTTATCATTTAAAGAGCAATAATTAAAGTTTAATTAGCAGTGAAGAAGGGAACAGAAAACTGAAGACAGCTTGACTTTGAACAATCCAATATAAGCACCATGGATTTATCTTGTTTTTCTATGAAGTTGCCAAAATAATAGAGAGCAACACGCAATGGCACGAAAACACCTAAGCCAAAGCAGTAAACATTTGTCTATAAAATAATGGTGAGAGTCTGACTCGTTCAAAGTCAGACTTGTAAAGAGGAAAAGTGTATTTGCTTTAGTGTGAACAATAAAAAATATAAAAAATACTTTATTAAAATTTTACATGTCTAGACCAGTACTTCTAATGTTGGAGAAGAGGAAAGGTATGAAAAATTTCAAGATTGTTTGACTATTCCCCACGATCATTCTTCTTTATCAGCTATAGCAATACAAGTAGCCTTGGTTACTCTTAGTATCATGCTTGGGTTATAAGCTGCGAACACTTGAGTATTAATAGAGTCATTTCTTAAAGAAGAAAGTTGCTGTGTAAACAAACCTAAAATATAAAGACTTAGCATAGTAGAAACTATTTTCTAGCTCTATCACAATCTGTAGGTATAGATTTTGTTTCCCATTGTTCCATAGGACTCATTTTTGTTAACTTTTTTTTCACCATTTAGTGATCCTATAACATCCTATAGCATCCTGAGATTGCTGTATTTTTACTGTATTCTCTAATTTCTGTTGGAAAGTTAGGAAAGATAGAAAATTGACTTACTGTTTCCGTTTTACCTTATTTTTTATTACCTTACAAACTGTATATCAAAGTGACATGAATCATCTTTGTAATATTAGAAGACAGATTTCATTTCTATATTCTTACCCTAGCCTTCTACATAACTTTGGTACTTAGTGATTCCCAAATGTGAAAATGAAGATAGAGAACTTCTTATTTAAATATTATTTAGAATTTCAAGACTTCATTAATGCAAGGCCTTAGTAGTATGTACATCATACAAGTGTACAAAGCTGGTGGCAACTTTTTCTTATTCTCAGAAACTAGGACATGTGGTATCCTTGTAGTTGCATCAGGAAAAGGCTGTAGTTGAGTTAGCTTACAAAACCAAATCTGCTGTAAAATATTTCTACAAGTTAATTGGCTTGAATAATCTGTATTTATCATTTTACAGTTCTAAAGGATAGAAATATAAAATAATTCTCACTAGATTAAAATTGAGTCCCCTACAGAGCTCAAATATTTTTCAGATGGTTCCGCTTTCCAGAAACTTCAGAATATGGATTGCTGTCTTTTCCTTTATCTTTTAATGTAGCATCTTTACATCTTTCTAATGGTTCTTACCTAATGATGTCCCTTTACAGCTACGACTTTTGAGTATACTTTCCCGATCTGATAATTATTCAAATTTGTGTTCCTTTGGTAATGAAAGGTGATTATTTTCCAAACTTATATATAAAATGTAAATCTACATTTGATGGATTAGATATTTCGGGACTATAGATATTTTGGGAAGGTATTTTACTGCCTACCACAATGAGTGTGTAAGCATTCTTTCTACTATAACCTGTTATTTTTTCATTAATTTTGAACAAGATATTTCTTCAATGAAATATAACTAAAAAAATTTAGTTCTTGAAACCATTTAATCCTGATTAAAACATTGTCATGTACTAGAAATCTTAAATGTCAGAGAGCAGCTCCTGAAGCAGTTCTGGCACTATCACTTTTTGTATATTCTGCTTACAATCTTCTTTTTTCAAGAGCATTTGATTGTTATTATTTTGGAATTATGGTTAATAGTTATTTGACTGATATTTTTAAAGAATGCACCACCAATCCTAGTTCTCTTTTTCTAATTATTTATGTCTAATCTATTTGTTAAAGCAACACAGCTATTTGAATTAAACGAACTGCTTATTGAAGTGTGGAGAGGAAAGGAAGAAAAAAATGTCCCTGTGTGTATGTCATGTTGAAAATGTACCTAAAAGCTATTTATTTTAACATCATATATTTTTCATTTTGTTTAGATTCAGATAAAATTTAGCCTTTCATGTCACACAATGTTAATGAAGTATTATTTCTTTTTTTGTATTTTGAACATACTGTACAGAGGGGTTACAATTATATGGGCAAGATAATGAGTATATTTCCTATCAAGCATTGTAGCCTCCTCCTTTGTTTACCCTTCACATCCCTTGTCAACCTCCCCCCGCGCCCCCCACCAATTCCTCCCCCCACCCCACCAAAGTTGTAAAGTTCGTTTTCGACATGACAAGTTGTACTTCTCATTGCTGCAACGGGTCCACCTTTATCGTTATTTAAATGACTTGATTTTCCCCTTCCCCTCCACAAATTATACCGACATCAAATACAGTGAAAGCAGGGGTTATATAAGTCCCATGGTTTCCCTTATTTGCAATATCTAGTATGTGTATGAGTCAAGCAGAAAAGGTCAGATAAGCTGATGTTAGGAAAATGAACCCTACGATATGTATGTAAATGTTTTTTTTCTTTCATGCATTTGTTTATAACGCATTTATAAGATTATTTCTTTGTTGCTTTGTATGTCCCTCCCCCACAATATAACCCCTGTTTTCAATGCAGTATTATTTCATGCCTACCAAAAGCAAACAACAAATTACTATATATTAAAATTTTTTAAATGTTAAAATTATTATTTATTAAAAAAACAATATTTTAAAAAAATTAGCCAAGGCAAATTGTTTATTAGATGTTTACAGTCGTGCTCAGACTCTATTGTTGAAGACAGAAAGTGGAAAAAACATGCTTTTCTTCTTCCTTGAGCCACTCTGATTTATTTCATCTATTTCTGAAAACATAAAATTCTGGCTTTGAAGCCTTTTGCTTGATATCCACAATGTCTCATTCTTCCTTTATTAATAGGAGAATTTGGAGAAAGAATGAGAATTCTCACTAGAAAAAGGAGAAGAGGAAAAGAGAAGCGAGAAATCTAGATATTTTGTTCTTCCTCATCTCAATCACAAGGTGTGGATAATGATTGTGGATATTAGATACAGTACTCTAGAGTGATTAAACACATTTATATAATTGATCACATAGAGAATTCTTATTTATTTAAAAAATGTAATAGCATCAAATAGGAAGTATTATCTATTTTTTAGTACTTGTTTCGTATTTCTTAAATTCTGATGTGCTGTAGTCAACTACCATAAAGGTATACAAGAATAGTAAGAAACTAATATCTTAATATCATATTCTAATATTAGCTTTATTCTTACTGTGTTAGAGTTTTACCTCAATTTCACATGCTATATTCTTCCTGTATATAAGTTGAAAGAAGATTCCTTCTGGAGATATGTTATTTATATAGCTAAGGAAAAACAAGTTAGCTCTTAGACACAGACAATGGGATAGAAATCTTCCCCTAGAAATAGCCTTTCACCACTTCTGGTTCATTTTTGTAAGCCAAATTAAGTCACATGCCCCATCTTGACATTGTAGAGTAGGTAATTCTCACCTACAGGAAGCTGATGCAGGACAGACTAATATGCCAAGATATGCAACCTGAGATGAAGAGGAAAAAGAAGATAACTACAATACAATCAGTCATACATACTATCACATGTCTCTGAAGAAAGGAAGCTACTATGTACATTTGTTTCTAAAACTACTGAGATCTTCAAATAAGGTGTTTTATGCTTGTATATTACTGGCATTAGAGAACATCTTGATACTGAGACAGCATAAAATCTCAAAGAAAGCTGGACTAATCATTTCAATACTGCATTTTGTTCTGCTAGGACATGAAACCATTTTATAGACAATACTTTTTACTAGTAACTTTTTTCCAGAACTGGTTTTGTTAATATTTGTGACTATCTACCAGAATAAATGTCTTCCTTTATCTGCATCTTGTGCAGACAGCATAGTCAAGTAGATGTGGAAGTTCATCAGTAGCACTTTTTAAAAATGCAAAAAATGTAGACTGGGAGCCAATATATATATTTTTCCAACATCACCTTCCACATCCTCTTTCTTCCTTCCTAGGAAACACACCCAATCAATAAAAAGGCTTAGACATTTGGCTCTTGAACTTGCAAGTGGAAACAGAAGGTTATGGATGACTGTTAATGTTTTTTTACATAATAATGTAAAACAATAATGTCACATGCAAGAACCCTATGAGTCCTGAAGGTCTTAACACTGTACTTCCTTAGTGATGGGATAGTAATGTCAGCCTTACTGGGCTTAGTATTGTTTTCCACTTCCTTTTCTACCACCTAGCCTAAATTATAATACATAAAAAAGTAATGTCATCTTAAGAAAGTCATTTAAAGCTCTGGGAATGTGGCTTCATGTTACAGTGATTGCTTAAGATGCATGAAACCCTGGGTTCAATTCCCCAGTAGCACATAAACACAAAAAGAAGTGGTGCTATGCCTCAAGTGGTAGAGTGCTAGCCTTAAGCTATAAAAGAAAAATCTCATGAAGAGTTCCCTGGCCCTGAGTTCAAGCCCCAGGACTGGCAAAAAATTCAGTTTGCTAGTAAATGCCAAATAAAGAACCTATACTTGATATATATAATTGCTCCTTCTAACTATGACCTAACAATAGTTCTGAATTCATGTACTTTACCTATATTAGAAGACTGTGTTGAGAAAAAAAATGTTTTGTTAGTAGGTCGTGGCAATTAATGTCAAGAATGTGTTTAGGTATCAGGTGAGGATTAATCTAAGTGAGATTTGGAAATCTTTTTGGTCTGTTTTGGCACTAAAAAGGCACCAGCTAATTAATAGTTGTGATAGAAGTGAAGAAATAAATCCAGATGGAAGAAATAAATGATAATAATAACTAAATTATACCAGAAACTGTTCTAGGGAACCATATTTGGTTATTAAAGAACTAGTTATCAAGTAAGCTTATTCTTCATTGCCTTTAGCATTCTAAATCATTTAGGCTAGTTCTTAATCTCTGTGAGATAAGTTTTATATCATTCTGTGTTGTTCTTTCATATCTGGTCTTCTTTGCTTTCTAAATATCTCAGTCTTTCACTATTTCTCTACTAACAATTATTTATACTAAGTCCACCAATGCAGACCTCAGAGGATGCTAAAATTAGAGTCCAATAGCTCATGAGTCATTAATGTAACAACATGGAAAAGGATAACATATTTATTGCTACCTCAAATTTTCTGAAATGCTGCAATGTCATCATTTGATTCAAATTTCCATTATTTGTGTACAGTGTCATTAAGTGCACATAAATACAAATATGAGCCTGGTGCTGGTGGCTCACGCCTGTCATCCTAGCTACTCAGGAGGTTGAGACCAGAGGACTGTGGTGCAAAGCTAGCCTGGTCAGGAAAGTCCATGAGGCACATCTTCATTTAGCTACCAGAAACCCGGGAGAGGTGTTGTATCTAAAGTGGCAGAGCACCCAACTTGATCTGAAGAGTTGAAGGACATGCCCAGGATCAGAGTTCATGCCCCACGACCAACAAAAAAGTGAAATATACTTTAAGCTTCCCGAAAAGCAATTACAAAGTCAGTAGTAATCTTCCCAAGCAGAAAAAATTTTCCAGTATAACTCAGTGCACCTACTTTTGCTGAGTTATTTAAGTTATGGCTTCTTTGCTGCACATATTCTCTACTTTTAAAAATTGTCAAATATTACCTTTATAATAAACTTAATCTAATATTTCTTGGTTCAAAAGAGAAGTCCATACAGTTGATGTGACTTGATTTTCTTACTGTCTTAGTTCAAAGCCAACTCAGGAAGGAGAGGCTTTCAACCTCTTATCTGTAATTAAACACCAAAAAAAAAAAAAAAAAACCAGAAGTGGAGTTTGGGCTCTAGCATTAGAGTACTAGCTTTGGGGGCAGGTGGGCAGGAAAGACAACTGTTCAGGGACAGGGTCCAGCCTCTGAGTTCAAGCCCCAGAAGCGACACAAACTAAACAAACAAACAAGCAAACAAAAAAAACCCCACATATTTCCTTGGGACCATCCTTAAAGCACTGGTTTGAAAAGCGTCTCCTTTTGCTGATCATACTCACCGGATCCTGCTTTTTGGAATCTTTATTGATATGGCGAACTCACGACCAGAATAAAGGAATGGATATCTGACTTTAGCAACAAGGGAATCATGTCAGGAGTTAAATATTCATGCATAAGACATTTGAAAACCTCCACGTCTTTGTTTCTTTGTAGCAGAACACTGTAAAACAATGTTATTTCCTTTTTTTCCATGCTGGCCTTCAAATGGCATATTGTTTCCTTTTCTAATACTTTCAACTAGAAGTTTGCAGAAAAGTTTTACGACTAAAGTGCACACTCGAAAAAGTTAGGGACAAGGTTTCCTTCAAGCTTTGTATTATTTTCTTGTACAATAAAACCGAGAGCACAAATTAACTTGAAATTTGTCATTTCTCTAGAAACGTCATTATGTAGAAACGTTAGAAAATAATAGAAAATATTTCTTATAAGACTAGAATCGAGTGATAATTTTTAATATTAGAAAGTCCTCAAGTGAAATTTCTCCAAAAAGCTTGAGAATATACATAGGTGGGAACAGAGATAGTAAGAAAGTCAAGTCATCATTAATAAAGGGATCAGATCCAGGGAGGAATGAATCAGAGACCCCTTCAGTGCACCTGAAAATGTTCATATCCTGTGTCAAATGTTAGAACACCTTTAAAAATAGTACATGAACAGTCTGAACCATCAGTCTAGTGGTAAATATTATTGGAGAATTTCAGAATGGCTAGTCTGTATCTAGATTAAATAAACCAACAAACTATGGTAGGACAATGTGATACAAGCCAGGAATTGTAGCACTCAGACTAAGACAGGTGATTAGACGGTGGAATTACACAGTGATACATTCACTGGACTAGGTAGTATAATTTTGTCTCAATAAAACAAACCAAGAAAGGAAAAAAATAAACAAGAAAGGAATACGCAGTTGGATATTTAGGCTAATTTTGTCATTATGTTTTGAGAAGTCAAGTTTCCTATTGAAATGCAACTGATATATAATCCTCAGTTGTGTTTTAAATGGTCTCTTCAAAACAGAACATTACTAGATGCAAAGAGCTCATGATTCCCAAACAAAAATTTGAAAAAGTATGCATCATTCTGTTAAAGTCCAAAGAAATGATGAAGGATTACAAAAGCTTAAGCCTAGAGAAATAGGAAAGTTCATTTAATGTAGGACTTTGTAGACCTGGCTAAATTGGAATTTAGATTTAAATCAAATATTTTTGTTTGTATTTTAATATTCTATAGGTTACTACCAAATGATTTTAAGTAGAAAATTTAATTTACAAATTCACAAATGAATCTGGCATTTTATTTGCCTAAACTATTCTTTCAAGTGAGGTATATTTAGAACTTAGTTAATAGTTAATTCCAACAGTTCATAAGTAACATGATAACGTGAATAATCTAGACAAAGTTGCCAACAAATTGATGCTATTAATTTATAAATTTAGATAAAGAGCAATTTTTTGAGATTCTGGTATAACGTGGTATGAAGAGAGTAACTGTGACATCATTTTTCTTCTACCAATACATAACACAGGAAGAAATTTCCTTAATTATGTACCTCTGTACAAAAATGAGGAAAATGCTAGGTTTAGGATTAGTTTTTATTTTGTTTTTGTTGTTTGGTTTGTCCTAGGGCTTAATTTCTAGGCCTGGCCACTGTCCCTGAGCCTGTTTTTTCTCAAGGCTATTATTCTACCACTTGAACTTCAGTGCCACTTGTGTAAGCCTTTTCGTGAGCAGTTTATTGGAGGTAAAAATCTAAGGAACCTTCCTTCCTGGGTGGGATTTGAACCAGAGTCTTCAGATCTTAATATTCAGACATTCAGTTCTCTTGAATATCTATGATAGATAAAATATATACTTATAAATATTATTTGCAAGTGTTTTGATCTCAAGAATAACACTGGGAGGAAAATGATGCAGCATAGTGTAGTGTAGTGTTCTTTCCACAATATGAAGGGTACCACATTAGCAGAAGTGTAGTATTTTTTACAAAGTTATACGCTTGTTATGATGGGAATTTAGGGAATCTAAGGTGCACCTTGCAAGTTGGAAATTGTTTGACTAGGATGATTTTATGGCATAAAAATTTGGGATTGATGGTCATAGAAATAATAGCTTAGTTTAATGAACAAATGTTTACTCTTGAGGAATTATTATAGATACATCATAATTTTACCTTCTTCCAGATTGTGGCTATTTTTTCTGTTGAATTTAAGCATGTAACGCCCCATTGAAAACTGCACCTATTGCAAAATTAAATAAAATGCAAACAGGTACTGTTTTGAATGTCTCTAGTATGGCATGTTCAGAATTTGAAAATGAGTAGTTAGTAGTCATAGGAATGTTGAAGAACACATATACTTTGTCCTCTTAACAATTATTCAGTTTTAAAAGTTAGGAGTTTCAGCAGAATTGAACTATTTTTGTTTTAGTATGAGACAATACTAAAATAACTTATTTTCAAAATAATGGCAAGTATATTCTGAAAATATTGTGTAGTTTGATAATATTCAAGTTGATGACCCTCTTATAAAGAAAGGGGTAATTAATTCAAATGAGCAGCAAAAATTTCATTTTTTAAAAGGTCTTACACATAGTATAATATTTATTATACCAATACTGTCAAATTATATTTTATGCAGCTCATTTTTTAATTTAATTTTCTTGTCAAGGTCATATTTAGAAGGTGTTGCAGTAATTGTAAGGTGGTGAATACATAACATGTTGAACTTTTTACCCACTCCCTCATTTTTCTCACAGTTTTCCTTCACTCCAATACCCCTCAAAGTTGTAATGTAAATTTCCAACATGTTGTCTTGTGAGTATTGCTTTGGTTTGCCCTTTGTTCTTTGTTTCGCCATTTCGTTGTTTCTCTTCCCTTGCCAAATTAAGATAAATGTAAATACAATACACAGGATACTGAAATCAAATATAACAGGGGATAAACCAAAGGGAAAACACAAAGGAAAAAGACTCACATTAAAAACAACAACCACAAAGGAAAACTCTTTTCATATACAGGAATTCATTTTGCTCATCATCATCTTATATGGTCATATATACATAGTTATTGAGAAATTCTGCTCAACTGCTAGGACTATCCTAGACATTTTTTACTTATTACAAATAAGGAAACCACACAATCTGTTTCTTTGTGTCTTGTTTATTTTACTTCGTTTGATTTTTCCAAGACTTTCCATTTCCGTATGAATTGGAAGCATAAGATTCCACCGAACATACATAAACCACATTTTCTCAAGTCATTCATCTACTGAGTGGCATATTGTTTTAAAACATGACTGCTTGTAAGTATCACTTAACGTCATTCAAAAATGAGAGATGCCACTTCCCCAGAAATTCTAAAAGCATGTTTTCTAAGTAAGATAGGATGTTATGGTGGTACGAGTGTTGAGATATCTGGATGAGTCTAATGTATATCTTGCACTGAATTAGGCAGACAGATATCCAAGATCATAGAGGATAAAAATGGTAGTGACAAAAATATTTCCCTTGAGAAAGATATAGGAGGCTGCCAGAAGTATGAAGTAGTTCAGATTATTTTGAAGAATTTAGAAATGCAAGGTTAAGTATGTCTCTTTAAAGAATAATTATGTAAGTGGAAGGGCAAAAAAAGGGGAAGAGAAAAAATAAGTGACAGAAGATAATTGACCCAATAGAATATAAAAAGACATAATCTATAACTTTCAAGTTAAAGAGAGACCAATAGAATACATGCAAAATATTTACTTGGCTTTTTCCTACTTTAATGCTCCAATGGCTTTCATAAAATGCGTATGGATAGATTTGTGTCTTCTGTCATTTGCTAAAAGTTTCTTCCAGAAAAGGTTATCAATTACTTATAAATGATGCATAATTCCTAGGTATTCCAGTTATCACATACACTTTTGATTGAGTTATCTTTGTATAAACTCAAAATAAGAGACAGAAAAACCCTCAAAATAAACAGAAATCACATCTTTGTTTAAAACGCTGTAGTTTACAGTGTTTTTAGCCAACACCAAACATCTCTTTATGTATTCTGCATTTTGTGTGAAGAATTTTTAACAATAGTTTTTTATGCTGACATGTAATTCGCTTGCAATATATGATCTCCTTTTATTGTATACATTGTAGTGCTTTGGACGTGAATTGTACCTTCATAGGTTTTCAAAGCCTAATTTTCACAAACTTGCATTTCTTCAAATAGAAATGCTATAAATTTTAGAACAGACATTATAATAGATATAAAATTCTGTTACAGGAATTTGTCCAGCATATATTCTCTAAAGTGTGTCTTTTCAAAATTTGATTTTGGGGATTTTTTCCAGAGTCTCACACATACTATTCAAGTGCACTGTCAATGAACTACAATTCCCTGTCCAAACACGTTTTTTACTTCTCTTTAATACATTCAGAGAAGTGTAATGAATGGATCCTACACAATTCCTTTTGACCCTTAAGACTTGAAAACTTGCTTGCTAACATGATTGCAGTATTATACAAATTGATCATTATGAGGAGTTTATCAATTTCTCCACAAATGCATTACTATATTTTGTGTCATCTTTTTATATTAGGGTCATACAAGTGAGTTTTCTTTTTCTTTTTTCTTAGATACTAAAGTGGAACTTATTTCATATGGTCCTCCTATTGATTGTTAATTAACACATGTTCTTTAAAGAAATATCCTATTCAGGAAAAATTATATAGAATTAGAAGATATAAAAATACTTAAGATTCAGAATCATTGTAGCATTCACATTGTAGCATTAACAAATACGTTCCCTCTATCTGCTGGATATGTTTTAACTTCGGTTATAATGTCCTTTGAATTATGAGTATAATGTCCTTTGAATTATGAAAGTCTATCACTTGATATAATCCAGTATATTCTTGCTTTCTTTAGCCACTAATGCTTTCCATTTAGAAACCTTTACTTATACAATTTCATAAATTTTTACGTTTATCTCTTATAGGGTTTTACATCGCACATTTAGTTTGATGATCATTTTTCATTTAAAATTTTTGTATTAGGATTGAGGTAGGCCAGGCACCTGTAGGTCATGCCTGTAATCCTAGCTACTCAGGACTCTGGGATCTGAGGATCACAGTTTAAAGCCAGCCCGGGCAGGAAAGTCCATGAGACCCTTATCTCTAATAAACCACAAGAAAACCAGAAGTGGTGCTGTGGCTCAAGTGGTTCAGCTCAAGCATTGAGCTGAAGAGCACATGGACAGCGAATAAGACCAGAGTTCAAGCCCCATGAATGAAAAAAAAACAAAAAAAAAAGAAACGAAAAAAAAGGATTGTGGTAGTAGTCTAAGATCATTCTTTAAATCATGAGAGACAACAGTGCCAATACACCCATTTAAGATTCTATTATTTTCCAAAGTGGTTGAACAAGTTTACACTCCCACCAACAATGAAGTAAGGTTCCCTTCTGTCCACATCCCCTCCAGCATCTGTTGTTATTAGAGTTCTTGATTTTTGCCCTTCTAACTTGGGTGAGGTGGTATCACAATGTAGTTTTGATTTGCATTTCTTTTATGGCTAGGGAGGTTGAGCATTTCTTCATGTGTCTAATGGCCACCCTTCTTTCTTCTTCAGAGAAGGTTCTCTTTAAGTCTTTAGCCCACTTATTTATTGAGCAGTTGTTTCTTTGAGCATTTCTTGTTGGGGGATTTAATTTTTTGAGTTCCAAGTATATTTTACATAGGAGACCCTTGTCCGTTGTATGGCTAGTGAAGATCTTCTCCCAATCCGTGGGCTTTCTATTGATCTTGCTAGCTATGTCCTTTGCCATGCAGAAGCTCCGCAACTTCATGCAATCCCATTTGTCCAAGCTTTTTTGATTTGTTGTGTTTCCGGGTCTCTATTAAGAAAATTTTGGCCTGTGCCAAGTAGACCTAGGGTTTCTCCTATTCCATCCTGTAATGTTTTCAGAGTGTCTGCTTTGGAAAGTAGTATGGAGGTTCAAAACACTACACATAGAGCTCCCCTATGACCCAGCAGTCCCACTTTTGGGCATTTACCCAAATGTTTACAAACAAGACTACACTAAAGCTACCAGCACAACAATATTTATTGCAGCATTATTTACCATAGCTAAGGTCTGGAACCAACCCAGATGCTCCTCAGTATATGAATTGGTCAAGAAAATGTGGTATATATACACAATGGAATTCTATGCCTCCATCAGAAGGAATGACATTGCCCCATTTGTTAGGAAATGGAAAGACTTGGAAAAAATTATATTAAGTGAAGTAAGGCAAGCCCAAAGAAACATAGGTCCCATGATTTCCCTTATTTGCAATATCTAGTATATGTATGAGTCTAGCAGAAAAGGTCAGATAAGGTGATGTTAGGATAAAGAAGCCTAAGATATGTATTTAATTTTTTTTTCTTTCATGCATTTGTTTCTAACGCAAATATAAGATTATTTCTTTGTTGCTTTGTATTTCCCTCCCCCACAGTATAACCACTGCTTTCACTGTATTTGATGTCGATATAATTTGTGGAGGGGAAGGAGAAAAACATGTCGTTTAAATAAGGGTACAGGTGGACCTGTTGCAACAGTAAGAAGTACAAGTTGTCATGTCGAAATCGAACTTTACAACTTGGAGGGGGGAGGACTGGGGGGGAGGGAGGCTTGGAAGGGATGGGAAGGAAAACAAAGGAGGAGGCTACAATGCTTGATAAGAAATGTACTCACTATCTTGCCCATGTAATTGTAACCCCTCTGTACAGTATGTTCACAATAAAAATTTAAAAAATAAAAAAATTCTATTATTATTTCATAAAGTCATAGTATAGTTTTCAAAATCTATTAAACATAAAACTGAGAATTTATTTTTGACAAATCTGTTACAGTCTTCTATGTGTCTGGTCTTGTAGTTATCTATATTATCTTCACTACTAAACATGGTAAAAAGATTCAAAGTTAGGATGAAGGCTGAAGATACACCATTTTACAAGATTGTTCTGACTGACCGGTATTCCTTGAATTTACATACGAGTTTATTGAGCAGGTGGACCAATATTCTACAGAGATATCTACATGTTTGATAGTCACTCATATTTTGTACCTTGTAAAAACACAAGAAACCAGATATTATATATAGAAAAATGTCTTCAGAAAATAATTGAAACAACTAAAATTAATTCAGGAATGAGCTAAGATTTAGATAACCCTGTAGCTTAACACAGCTGAATGATAACAACTTGAGCTGTACAACAGAGGTGAGTGAGAGGGGAAATAATGATGGACCACATAGGAGCTATATGTCATTGCTATTGTGTTTCAAAAAACAGAAAGACTTCAGAGAAAATAAGGAGAAAAATAAAGTGTCCTGATACAAGTTTCTTTTTAATCCATTTTATAGTTTGTACTAAAAGTCAGTGAAAATGGGAAAAATTAAAATAGAAATTAAACATTGTATATAACTGTTACCATGTAAAGAAAATGTAATAGGAATATTATAATTAATTTCCAAAGAAATAAGAGAAAGAATAGTTAAACTCTAAAGGGAAAAATAATGAAGAGAGAAAAGAACCAAAGTAAAACCTTTATCCATAACAAACAGAAGAGTTTGGAAGTGAAATTGCTAGCGTGGATAGAATATGTATCACATTTTATCATATATAATTTTGAAAAAGCATACTAGGAATGAAAGTTTGATAGTCATGGTTTAAAACACTATTTGGATTATAACTAGGCAGTATAGCTCAGTGGTAAACCAATGTGTGTGTAAAGCAATGGTGTGCTCTCCCAAGCACTACAAAGTACACACAAAGCACACACACACACACACACACACACAACCACATAAACACCCACACACACACCACATACACATATTTGGAATATTGATTTTATCATATTAAACGGAGGAAATTATCACAAACAATAAAAGTATGTTAATATATGAAATCATAATATTACTTGTACTATTTAAAAGTTTAGTAGAAATAAAATAGTCACAATATACTTGGATTTTAATAGATTAAGTAAATTGAAAATTAATAGAAGACATGAAAACCTTTGCAAATAAGTTTTAAATAATAAACATTTTGAAACATGTGTCCTTTTATTTTGACAAAAGATTGATGTTACTGGTGTTTTAACTCAAGATTTAGAATATGATAGCATGGTGCTGTATATAACGCTATGGATGGCTATATCTATAATCATTTCACTCTGAATAGTTTTATAATAAGGTCTCATAGTTTCCCAGTCTCTCCCGAATTACAAATCCTATTTACATTTCACACCATAGCTAGAAAATGGACGCAACAAATCACCATGACGAGCTCAAACTTTTTTTAAATTCAAGTACAAATATTTCCAAAAAGTGATCAGGTAATGAAGCCTTTCTTAATAAAGTATGCGCTTTTTGGAAATACAGTATGTATTTGTTTCATGGACAAATATGTTTATAAGAAAATAAATGTATTTAAATTCACTAACCATATAAAAATTAAGAAAATAATTTTTAAATAGCCACATGTTAAATATATTAAAATCAAAATATATGTGTCTGAATAATTTACATGTGTAAAAATCATGCAAAATTAAATTAAATGATCCTACAACTCTGAAAAAAGAATTATGCTAAAGAAACAAAAGGAAACATTTAAGCTCAAAATTTGAAATTTAGAAAATAAAATGAAGTAGGGGCTGGGAAGGTAGCTCAGTGGTAGAGTGCTTGCCTTGCATGCATGAAGCCTTGGGTTCCATTCCTCAGCACCACATAAACAAAAAGAAAAAAGCCAGAAGTGGTGCTGTGGCTCAAGTGGTAGAGCGCTAGGCTTGAGGGACAGGGCCCAGACCCAGAGTTCAGGCCCTACAACCGGAACCCCCCCCCAAAAAAAAGAAAAGAAAATGAAGTGTACTCTTTATTTGACTTAATTAAGTTTAAACGTTCTGTATATCAATTTTATAATGAAAATGCTTGAACAAAGACAGCAAAAGTACTCATTGATCAATAGCAACAGCAAAAGCATCAGTAGTTCTTGTTTTGAGTGTACAAAAATATCAATGGAAGATATAACAATGTTCCTTCCCTAAGAAATGTACTCATTGCTTCATTTATGTAACTGTACCCCTGTGTACATTACCATTATAATAAAATTAAATTGAAATTAAAAATAAATAATAATAATAATAAAATAATAATAATAAAAATAAATAAATAATATACCCATTAAGAATTCTTAGAAACCATTGGTTAAAAACTTTGTAAAAAACTGCTCTAAATACCCAAGGAATATACTTTGATGATACTATTTAAATACTTCAACTTCAGCAGTAAAGCAAAAAGTTTAAAAACTGTTACAAATAAACTAATAAATAAGAATATATTACTATTAATCATAAGACAAATTTATAGTGGCAGTCAAATATGTAAGAAATGAGGCAATTTGCCATTGATTTGCACTTACTAAGTGAGAAAGAAATTTCTAGGTATTTTTTAATTATCACAAGTTTAATGAAGAAACTATTCTGTCACATCATATGATAATCAGATAAAGCTGATATTAGAGCAAAGAAGAGATTGTATTAAGTTTTTGGATGTTAATGTGCATACCTATTTTGGTTGTGGGAAAATGTGGGTATTTCAACTTGGGGTATATTGTTCTTGGAGGCCAGCAACATATCAGTGCTTAATTTTAGGATAGGGGTTCCCTTTCCACAAGAACATGCCCCTGATCTGTCCTTTTAGCCTTCCCATCAATGGCATCTGAGTTGCACACCAACTTGTCTAGCTTGCTACCTTGACTGGCCTGGATCCGCAGTCCTTCCAATCTTAGTCCCTAGATAGTGCGGGATGGTGGAAATGATCCAATTCACCCAGCTATAGATTGAGAAGTAAGTCCACTAAAGGTTTGGCTTGGTTTCTGTTCTTAAGCCTCCTAAGTATTTAAGAGTACACATGGGATCCCCTGGTGCCAAGCAGTAAGACTATTTTTAACGCAACTAGACATATATATGACTTAGGCTTGTGAATACCTCAGGAAAAGATTAAAAGAGCAGTGAAGCCTAGAGGATAGGCAGAATTTTAACTAGCTACTCAGAGGATGAATAACCTTAGCTAGCTACTCGGGAGTCTAAGATATGAAGACCACTGTTCAATCATGACAATACAAGCGATTATCTCAAAAAAAAAACCAAACAAAACAGAATTGTAGCAGTGGCTGAAATGGTAGACAACTATCCTTGGGCACAGAAGCTGAGGAATAGTTCCCAGGCACTATCAAGCCTCAAGAATGATGAATGCATGCATGAGCACATGCACATGTGCGTGTGCATACTCGCACATGCATGCACACATACACAAACACAAATGAGTTTTTCAATGTGAAGCTCTTTTTTTTTTTTACCTTACTCTAATTTATTTCCCTATATTAGTTCACAAATTAACAAAATCAGCTAAGGACCTATTTACATAAAATTCATCATGTTTCTCTAAAATCTACTCTCTTTTTAGAAGCCTGCTTTTATTTGACCCAAAAGTAAATTATTCAGGAAGTCAATTAATCACTCTCAAGTCTGCAGTATTAGATGCTCGTTTAGGTTCCTCCTAGCAATATGATTATGTGAAATCCTGCATCAAGCAATATATTTCTTTCACTAGAAGAGAAACCTCTGTCAAACAATTAATAATAGCTTATTCTCCTCCTGGCATTCATCTGTAGTTTTATTTTCTTCATACATTTCATGATCTGTCTGTGAATGCCAAAGACTGCCGTGAAAATAAAACACCCTTCTCAGCGTTTAGCATGTGTACACCATTCATAGATACTGAAATTGCTTTGGAATAAATAATGTTCACCCTGACTATCTTGACAAAGAAGAATTGGTTTCTCAGCACTATAGGTAAGAACTTGAGGGAAAGAAACAAAAGGAAATGTGAGGAACAACTCAACACATAGATTCAAATGAAACAAAACAACCCAAGAAAACACAATTCAGTACTCAAGAACCTGCAGGAAATGAAAGATTTAAAAATAATAAGCTATGACAAGCTTATGAAATTCGTGACTATATGGGTGTGCACTGTTGTGAGGACAGTGGCTAAAGCCCAGACTGAACAGAAAGTTCTCTACACAATGCCATGCACCTGTTATTCTAAATTCCAGCAAGAATACCATTAAGTGGACTGAGGCCAAGTTCATACACAAGTAGGAGGCCAGTTTCTAGCTGAAAAATAATCAGGATAACATAGGGCTGGGAGCATGACAAAGTGGTAAGAACACCCATTGAAGGGGCACAAAACACTAAATTTAAACTCTAATATTAGGAGTATTAAAGAAAAAACTATGATTTTAAATAATTAGAACAATTGTAACACTTGAGTATTTGAGTCCAGAAAAATCCATGGAAGAGATAGAATGAACCCATGTTCCAAAGCTACTTTAGTGATAATGTTTAGTGGTACTTCAGACAAAACAGAGTTACCTTGCAAATGAGCATGAATGTGCATTTGGGTGATGGAAATACTCTACTTACACAGGTGTAAATTAAATAGATTTTTTCTGGGTATATTGGAGTTTTTGAACTAAGAGCCTGGGTGATGTCCATGAGCTTTTTCTCTATGCTATCACTCTAATACTTTGAGACACAGTTCCAATTCTGATTTTCTGTTGGTTGTTTGGAGATAAGAGGTTCATGGACTTTCCTGCACAGGATGGCTTCAAACGATGATCATCAGATCTCAGCCTCCTGAGTAACCAGTATTCCAGGCACGAGACGTCGATGTTTTTAATAATTTAGTAAATTGTATAGTTACAGAAGTTATAAATTATCATTGTAACCTGTGTAATATATGTGTGTATGTATAGATCAATGCATACAGTTAGAAATATATTAACATATTTTTGCATCTACAGGAAATTTATGAAATCATACTTCATTAAAAAATAAAATGGAAACAAAAATTAATGAGGAGCAAAACAAAGGGAATTATTACACGTTTCTTTTTGTTGAATGGAATATGAATTTTGAGAATCAGTTTGGGAAAACCATCTCTATTTTAACAAAATGGATAATTGCTATTAATTCCAATCCATCTATTTGTCCATATTGTGCATCCTCACACATGAGTGTCAAAATCAAACAACACTTCTTGCCTTTGTATTTAACTCACCTGATATAATTTAGGGGATAGATGAAGTAATCAAATAAAGATTAAAATAATAGTAAGTGAGGCTATGAGTCAGAGCTGAAAAAGATTTTAAATATAATAATAACTAATTAAATTGCATATTTCTTACTTTTAATCTGTTGTTATGTCACTCATTCCCACATTAGGAAAGTACATAGAAGGTTCTCACTAAATTATATGTAATTATCAAAATGTATTGAAAGAATATGGGCACAGTGTGGTTTTAGCTTATTGAGACCTGTATGGGGTAGTGTGTTTTTGAGGACTTGCAATACGTTGTGATGGAGATGAAGGGAAGGATGTGCTGGCAAACTGGCTAGAGGATTGCTTCCAGAAAGATAGTGATCAATTCTTCCAAAAGTTTACAGTAAAATCACTTTCACAACCATGTTCACTACTGCACTATTCACCGGAGCCAAGTTATGGAAACAGCCCAGATGCCCTTTGGCGGAGGGATGGTTGGCAAATATGTGTCATATATACATAATATGTATATATATATATGTATATATATGAATATACATATGTATATATATACATATATACATATTCATATCTTCCATTATGAAGACTGTTACGTTATTTGCAAAGAAATGGCTAGATCTAAAAATACGTTAAGTAAACGAAGTCAAAGCTAGACACACAAAGGACCCATGCTCTTTCTCATATTTGGAACCTAGAACTTTATACAAGTTTACACAGCAATATTAACCAAATCATGCTATTTGTAGAGGAGTATTTAAAAGATGTAATTTTTATAAAATTGAACTTTTAATCCAACAAAATGAATACCAGGAAACTATCACTTGGAAGACGTGAGGGGAAGTCAAAGGGAAGGAATAAAGAGAGTTATGGAGGAAGAAAGTGAAGACATAATATTCAATGCAGATAGTATGAAACTAGAAAAAATTAAAGTGTGGTGAGGTTTAGAAGAGTAGGGAAAAGTTACATAAAGATCCATTATACTTAAAAACATGATTTATTTAATGGAAATTCCCTTGTACAATTAGTTAAGATAATAAAAATATAATTAAAAACAATGGAGACATCTGATCTTAAACTGTGTTCTCTTAAACCATCAGTCAATATAATAGTTTCCTCCTCAGAAATTTTCTTTGAAGGTGTTTTCCTCATAGTGACAGAAAAATAATCAATGCAATGAATACCAATACATCACATTGCACATCATAAAGAGACACAATAAAAATCACAGTAAAAATGTTAGAATTCACCACATGAGAAAATAACAGGTAGAATTTTCCAAATGTTAATTGATTGTTTTTCCAAGTACTTTACCTATGATATCTAATTTAATCCTCACAATAATTCCATAAAGTGAAACTACTTGGATTTCTAATTCTCAGATGATGATATTGAAGTCTTCAGAGTTGTAATTACTAGTACAACATTGCACACATGGTAAGTGTTAGCCTGAGGTCCATCTCCGACTCTATCAATTAACCTCATTCTATTTTACGACTAAAATACCAGTACTTAGTCTACAAATTCTAGGTAAAATTCCCAGAATTATTGTGTACACTCATAATATTTCACTTTATATTTGTTAGAAAATAGGGAACTGTAATATGAAAACACAAAGTTCATAATCAATGCATTTACCTCCCTGGTGAAAGGAAGTGCTAAAGTATAACATTCTTGATTTCTTGGTCAAAATATCAGAAATGATATTCTATCCCTTCACTCAAAACTGCAATGCCTGGGGACCCTATCGCTGTTTAACACTGTCTTACTGAAAGAATGACCTCCCCAATTCCTGATGGAAACAAACTGCAGGTCTTATGGACTAATCATTTCCACATTGTAGCTCAACTAAGTTGTTTACCATTAGACGTATTTTGATTGCTTTTTATACTCAACATTTTGTGAGAAAGGTACTACTTTAAAATGCTATTAAAGCAAGACTGATATAAAAATCACCTTTGACCCCAGATAAATATTTTACCTTTCATGTACCCAAAAATGCAGTCTGAAATATCATTAATGTTAGGAATGAGAGGATAAAAAATCATAGACAACAAGACCTAAGCATGAATTAAAGCCTCTCCAACTTGTGAATACAATTTTTTTAAAAAGACATAAAGAGCTGGGAAGGTGGCGTAGTGGTAGAGCGCTTGCCTTGCATGCATGAAGCCCTGGGTTTGATTCCTCAGGACCACATAAGCAAAAAGACAAAGCCGCAAATGACTCTGTGGCTCAAGTGGAAGAGCGCCAGCCTTGAGCTGAAGAGCTGAGGGACAGTGCCCAGGCCCATAGTTGAGGCCTGACTACCAGACTCCCCCCCTCCCAAAAAAAAAGACATCAATGCTACTACATTTGTTCAAACTTTCTTATGATACTAAACATTCAATTGTAAACTGTTAACACTTGAAAATAACTCATTTTCTTGGGAGTAGAAAACAAAACATAAGATTAATCCTAATCATTTTCAAAGACCTTTATTTATATTACAAATTCACTCTTATAACTACAAAGATTCTAAAAATAACTGAAACATAGTGTCACAAAGCACATAATTTAACTTCATCATGTTCATTCAAAGGACTGTGCTAATAGAAAACAAATTTACACTAATAATTAGCTCACCCAATTCACTTCCATTCTTTTATTCTATATTTTTAGTTTCATAAAAACTGACTTTTCATAAAATGATGCATAAAAAAGCCTGTATTCCCACTTACATTTTCAGATTTTAACAATGTTTATTCCAGAAATGTCTTTAGTTGTATACTCAATGAACAGAAATAACACTAAAATATTCAAAGGGTTTTCAGAAATTGCAAGACTCGCTCTGGGATGTTATTTATATTGGAAAAGATATTCAAAAAGCCTCATTTATTAAAGTTGTGATAGTTACTCCCACAAAAGAACTGTTAATGAAAAAAAGTTTGTATGTAAAATACAACTTCAAATCATCCAGAATCTGGAAGTGACACATGCTTTTTGTTTGTTTTTGCAATGAATATCTAACAAACATATCCACAATGTTGATTTTCAATCAATATGATGGGATATTCAAACCTAAAAAATACGGTGTTTATTATCTTAGTGTGAATAGATACGATCTTACAAAGAAAGTTATTTTCAACAGAAATCCGGAAAGAGTTTATCCACCTTGATTTTCACAGGAATAACCAGAGAGTAATACCTGTTTGGTCAAGTTTGTCAAAATCACTCCATGAGTATATCTTAAAAGTATATAGAATTTAAGAGGTCAAATACATATTTTGTACTAACAGTCATCTTACAGCAATAACTTACTACCTAATTATACGTGTATCTTTTTGCCTAACATATACTAAGTGCTGAAAGTGATCTCTTTTATCTAACTTAATGGTATAAATGCTTTGATTATGATGATGCTATTATTTGACAAATAAAATGTACAGAAGTGCGGTTCCACTGAAATGACAGGATGGAACACTGATAAATAACAACATTGCAACACAGCTCTTTTCAGACTCACTCTGATCACATTGGCAAGCAACATTGCAACCACACACAAACACACACACACACACACACACACACACACACACACACCCATGTGGGCACATGTACACACACATATACATGCATGCCAAATTCAGGGTTTATTGTACAAAATAGTTCAAATAAAATATTAATGATTAGAAAAAATGATAATTTGCCTTATTACAAAATAATACATAATCCAGTCACCACTGTTGTTACATTTGACTGTCTCTCCACATGTAACCATTGAATTTATTTTTAGTTCATTCACTCATTCATTCATTCATTAGTTTAATGCTAATATTAGAGATTGAACTCAGGACCTGGCTCTGTCCCAGAATTTGTTTTTTTTTTGTTTTGTTTTAGTTTTCTCAAGGCTAGCATTTTACTGTTTATACTAAGCTCCATTTCAAGCTTTTGTGGTTACTTTCAAATCATAATCTAATGAACTTTTTTTTTTCTTGGTCTGGTTTCAAAGCACAATCATCAGATTTCATCTTTCTGATTAGGTAGGATTAAAGACCTGAACCACCCGGGTGACTCCTATTTTTCCAACACTTATGTAATGCACATACTTAGATAGTAATTTAAAACTGAGAGCACAGAAGCAAAATGTACAGTGATGATATTGTCTTGTCAGAAATTCAAGTTAGTAATGTAAATTTCTTCTTAAGTTTATACACAAAAAATACTTAAGAAATATGATGATGTGTGTGTATATGTGTGTACATGTGTGTGTTTGTGTGTGTGTGTGCTGTTGCAATATGTTCCACATATAAACACTGTGCAGGGGTGTCCAGCCATTCACAGTTATTGCATGAATATCTGCCTTGAGATACCAACTCATAGACAATGTCTAGGTGTCCACTCTAGGCTTCCCGATGAAGGGGCGTATACTCATCCTCATCCCTAGTATTCATATGAGTGGACTTTTCGGAAAGTAGTCTCTGCACTGTAGTAAGCTGCAAGGCAAACACTCTAACACTGAGGCACATTGCCAGCCCAAGTATTAAGATTCTTGTCTGTAATTTGGTCAAAGCTATGTCTCTTTATGTAGGCGACTAAAAATGTATTTACTAATTTCAAGTAAATACATAAATTCTATTTCCATCTCTTTTAAAAAGTAAAAAAAAAAATTGTTTGCTCTGTAAATTGATTAGAAGCATGGATTTTGCGGCTAGCTAGGTCATTGCACATCTGTATCTCTTTTCATCTCTCTCTTTCATGGTTCTCATAGACAATATGGTTGTTCCATAATTATTCTAATTTATTTTGCTTTTATATTTTTGGTTGCATCATTTCACTTTCTGCTCTGCCATTTCCCAAAACAGCACCACATAAACAGAAAAATCCAGAAGTGGTGCTGTGGCTCAAATGGTAGAGCACTTGCCTTGATTTGAAGAGCTCAAGGACAGTGTCCAGGCCCAGAGTTCAGGCCCCAAAACTAATTTTTAAAAAAAGAATCTAAATACTTGATAATTCTACTAACAGATCTGACTGAAATCAGTTGAATCACACTTTTCCTGTACAATGAAGGAATAGGTCCAGGCTAGGAAAGCAGCTAGAGAAGGCAGGCAGATTGTATCTGTGACAAAACTTTGTGGAAAATGGAATCCAGGATTACTTACTGGTAATTCACTTCTACTTGAAGCATGATTCTGAACTATTGCTTGCTGATTTTGAACTATTGCTTTGATCATTATAATCTCCAAGTAGAAAAAGTGAAATTTAATTGATAGCAAAGGACTACTAATATATTTTGACTTCTCATTAAGCATCTTCAATCATCAAAATCACCTGAAGACAATAGAAAGGCCTATTTTTAGATGAAAACAAGTGTCTTTAAAAATAACAAGAATTTAGGTAGTCATACAAAGGACTTCTATTTTACTACTGCATTATACATTTTTTCTAATGTTGAATACCAACATTAGAAAGCTACTAGAAAGCTCTTAAAGCCCATATGTTGAATATTGAATTATCTTACACTATAATGTGGTATTTCCAAAATCATTTACATAGAAGGCATTGTTTCCTATTTTCTCATTCCCAGAATAAGCTGCACATGAAGACACCACTGGTCCTCATTTTCAGTCTGTACCTTTGAATACTGAGGAAAATCTTTCCTCTTCTCTCTATCAATTCCCTATTCCACAGTTAGAATAATTTAGAAGAGCAAAAATGGAAAAAGCGAAAATAAATCATGGTGAAAAATCATATGCAGAAAATTCACCAGATTTTTCTGACCAGTTCAACCAAGGTGAACTAATGGGGAAATACATTGACATCTCATTCCCACTGGCACTCAAAGTCTCTTGTTAGGTAACTCTGACGAAGACAAGGAACAAAAGAAAAAAGTGAGGAATGGTATCAATTGCAAGAAAAAAATGGAGTAGGATCCAAGCAAATTTCTTCTTTGGGATGCCGAAATTAATCGCCTTACTATGGTGTGGAGACTACTTTCCAAATAGGCCACCCAATTGAATACTTGTGATGAGGATGAGTATACCCCTCTTCATCAGGAAGCCTAGAGTGGTCACTTAGACATTGTCCATGAGTTGGTAGCTCAAGGCAGATATTCATGCAGTAGCTCTGAATGGCTGGACACCCCTGCACAGTGCTTACATGTGGAATAAAACCAGAGTGGCTTTTTTCTTACTTCATCATGGTGCAGATACCAATCCCCAAACTAAAGGCCTCTTGACCCCCTTCCATATTACTGCTAGGAATAGAAATAGCAAAGATACCATGTATGTACTTCTGTTGAACCACTATATCAAACCAGGTCTGAAGAACAACTTGGAAGAAACTGCATTTGATATTGCCAAAAGCATAAGTATGTATCACTACCTCTTTGAAGTTGTGGAAGGCTGTACAAATTGTTCTCCTAAGTCGTAATGGTTTGAATAAGTTTCTTAACTTTCAAAAATGCCAGTCCATCCTTTGTGTCCTTACAAATTTTTTTTCACAATACAAAGCAACAGCAATATCTTACTTTAAAAATTCATGGATTCCATGGTATTCTTCCAAGTGAATTGCCTGACTTTGTTGTCAAAATGTATTCGTTGTTTGTATACATCTATAATGATTTCAGCAGAGTTTGTGATTTTTTTAAATCAGAAATAATTTTAACTTATCTGTTGAAATGAATAGTATAGACACTAAAGATGTTCCTGGTGCTTTTTTGAAAAAAGTATATCTATGTTTGTATAATGTCCATAATCTATTTCATTCGCTCCTAGATATAATAATTTGAATTCTACATTGTTATATAATGTATAGGTTCATTAATAAATGTGTCCTATCAGATTGCATTCCACATAGAAGAAGTTTAAGATTCCTTTTTTTCCTGGGCCTAATATTACTTTATTTCTTTTGGATAAAATGACATTGTTATCTAATTTCAAGTTTTGTAAAGGTTATGCAATGTAAAGGCTTTTTGAAGGTGAAGATTTAATACAATGATGTAAAACTAACCTTTAGTTCTATGAATTACATGTATTGTTACACCTGTATTTTTGTAATCAACTTTTTAATAACTGTTTTTCATTTCTTGCATCAGAAGAATGAAAAATAAGGAATACTTCACAAATTTTCCTATCATCCTTGTGCAAGTGCCATGTTAATCTCTGTATTGTTGTAATTTGTGTAGACCTGCTGCTGAAGCATGTAGAATCCTCTAAATTTAAGTACTTAATGATGCAATCTTTATACAGGTATATATTCATGGATGCCTATTTGTAACAAGGAACCCTTATTGTTCCTAAAAATGCTATTGATCTTATTTCTCTAAAATTCTGTATATAGTGGAAAAAAAAACTGATATCGTTTGGTCGATTGTTCACATTTACAATTTTTTTGTCAATGACTATTTTTCGTTTTCATGTTAAATTTGATCATACTTTGTAGCCGTTACAGCTAATTCCAAAAGTGATGGCTTTTCAAGGACTTATTTATCAACTGAGTTAGCTTTGTGGAGCTAATGGATTCATAGTAAGCCTTGCTTAAGAGGTACTTCTAAATTTCTGCAGCTTAAAATTTCTCAAATGAAGTCTTGCTGGGACAAATGTCTGCCTGAACCTTTACCCTTCTTCCATGTAGGAACAGACCAACCACAATATCTTACCCTGACAGCATAGATTGTCTTACTGAAACAAAACTAATCTTAGTTACAAGGGATCATAGAGAGATGAACCGTTTAGACCGAATTGTTCAGAATGGAAGGTATTTTAGCAAAATATAATTGTTTATTATACTTATCATTTGAAAAGTAGCTAAAGCCAAGAAGGTGAAAAAATTGTTCATATGCATGATTACCTACTGTCCTGGCCTGTCTATCATCCAACTAGGCAGGAACTTACACTACTGACTTTCTATCACCAAATATTTCCATAACTCCTGGAGTAGTCCATATGTTTCTCCTAGATATTAGGCCTTAAATTGGTAATGCTTTAATCACAGTGTTTCCTCTTGGCTCTAGGCTGTAAATCTACAAATGGTAAAGCTTTAAGTCTAACTCTACCAAAAGCTAAGTTAGAGATAATGGAATAATACTTTAAAACAGAGTTGCCTTTGATTCCCTAACCACAACACAACAATGCAAAACAATTTTTATATTATATATACTTATATACTTTATATTTATATGTGCTGATTTTAAATTTCACACAGTGAATCTTACTAGAATTGATAATTTGACAAATATATTGACATTTATTCCCATAAATGGATTGGAATATAAATAATTAGGTTTAGAATATATATTAGAATATAAAAAGTATCAATGCAATGTCTTTGCTATAAACTTGTGATACCTTCTAAGTGTTCGTAGTCTTCTGAATTCACATGGTAAAATAACAGTATTTTTTTCTGCTAATCTATAAGGGATTTTACTCTGATGCTCTGTTTATTGTTTTAACTCGCTGGTCCCAAAGTGTTTTAATCCATATTTCTGAAGCATTCTTACTGATTATACACAAATTTTGCTGATATGATGTCTAAAAGCTATTATTCTTCTGGAGGACCCATGGTCCTAGGACACCAGGTCCCAGTTATCTGCACCATCAGATAACAAGCGCAACACTTCTCACATAGGCCCATGCAACATGCCAGTGGAAATTATTGAAGACTCGTCTCGATTTCTCATTTCCTATAACATTACAGTGCCCCAATTCCTTTCAAGAATAAGCAGTAATCAATTGTGAAATGCTAAGCAACTTTCAATGAAAGATGAGATCACAAAATCTGAGAGAAAGTACTGTAATTCAAACTTTCAATTTACAGATGACCAGCCCATCTGAGTGAACAAAATCACACATGAACAAGATTATTTTTAATACCCCTCTCCTAATGATTAATGAAAGATTTCATTGCAGCCAAAAAATAGTTTCTGGAATGATAGATCCATAATTGGACTACCAAGGCTAGGAAAACTTGATTTAGAGGTCAAATATAAATTAGAAAATCATTAACTAAGAAGGTCTTTAGTGATTCAAAACACTGGTACTTCAGTAAAACTAGGTTCTGTAGTATAAAAATGTTGCCATTCTCAAACCAATGATAACCTACATTTAATCTCCTGAAAGTATATTCATTTTCAAATAAACTATTTAAAATCACATTTGCCAAAATAACAGTTGACAAGTAGATGATAGTGACATTACAAGATTTTCAAGTGTAGGGAGCAAGTTACAATAGAGTTGATTTATTTACCCAGCACTAATACCAAACAAGTTCAACCATTCATTAAAGTGTAGAAATAGTACCCCCCACGATTTGTGTTGTTCAGTAGGTGCCTTCCAGAAATGTGTTATATAGATCAGCCTCCCATATTTCAAACTCAAATATTAGGTAATAAAGTAAATTTCATAACATAAGAAGGTACATTTTAAAAAGTCACTAATAGTTGCTCTATCATGTGTTGTTTTCTGTTTTCCCTATCTGTCTAACATAGTAAGAAATATGTCTTCAAGTGTTGAATATGGGTCCTGATGAGAGATCTGACAAACATAAAATCTGTCTTCTATATCTATCATATTCCTCTAAGTAGTAAATTTTAGTTTTCTTCTTTTTCCAAAACTTATAGGTAGTAGAAAAAATTATCCTACGTAAAATAAAATAATCACACACCATTGTACAAAGCCATTTATAAAAACTGGTAGTTGGGAATAAATTCTAAGCCATTTTTAAACTGTCTTGTTGACTAAAGATTAATCTTCCAAATGAACAAGAATAAAATCATGTCTAAGTGCTTCACATCTCCAGTCTTTCAAATTGTTATTACAGATGAATGAATTATGGAAATATAAGCTGACATCAGTTCAAGTATACGTGGGATTGAAACAAAGGAGGAGGCGACAATGCTTGATAAGAAATGTACTCATTATCTTGCACATGTAATTGTAACCCCTCTGTACAGTATTTTCACAATAAAAAAATTAAAAAAAGAAACTCATGGAATGTATATAAACTTTTCAAATTATTAACAGACAATTTAACAGAATGACTATCAGGAAATTGAAAACAGAGAGGAACAATAGTAAAGAAATAGAATGAATGAAAAATGGAACAAGGGGCAAGTACAGCTAGAATACTCAATGTACATATGTAACAAAGGAAGTGGAAAATCTGAACTAAATCTTGGAGAAAGGGTTGGTTGAGACTGATAGAAGGAGTGACTCTGATGCAGGAGCTTTAGACAATTAGATGGACATATTTAATTGTAACACACTTGCACAACCTTTTGAAATTCAGTTAAAAAACACAACAAACAAAAATCTCAACCAAACATCAATCTCTAGAGAGTATGAATATGACCTCTCAAAATTTTAAGCAGCTAATGAAGGACAGTCTTTGGAAAAGCAAACAAAGCTGTTCAAAGAGGACAGTTTGGGGTAGGGGAAACTTTTAACAGATTTAAAAAGATTGTCTAAGGTTATAAATCACCTATATCTACTGCAAATATTTTCTTCTGTGAGTGCTCTTTATCTTAACTGGATACTCCAGTCTTGAGGCACAGTTGATAGCTTGTGAAGACAGAATGGAAGAAATAAAATCAAGAACCTATTACTCCACTGGAGAGAAAACATTCCTCTATGATTTCTCTCAATCTCTTCACTCCTCCATTTTCATACTTTTAATAACATCAAGTTATTTGAATTATATCTTTCCTTCTTTGTTCTCACAAAGGAATTGTTCAAAATAATTCATTAAATATTATTTGCCATTATTTTCTATCATGCTGTTTACTTGTCCAAGCGAGTCCATTAAACTTCCCCTTTTCATTTGGTTGCCACGGAAACTCAACAACAATGTTAATGAGTACAAACGCTAATGCAAAACTTTGTCTCCAAAAAACCAGTCCAAGAACCTATAATCACAAATATTTAGCTATAATTTTTTTTCTTTTTTCTTTTACCTTGAAATCTTCTTGTGTCTAAAGTGCCCACAAAAAAAAGTACTCCACCACTTTTTGGTTCAATCACTTCTAACCTCAAAGATATATTTTGCTAACAAAATGCTTAGAGGAAACTTAAGAATACTCCACTTTTATCTTCTTTCTTAAGACTCTCCTTAGATACCATATCAGGACCAGTGAAGTTATTCTTTGCAAAATTATTTCAATAGATTTCTCTTGGTCTTGTATTTGCTCAACAAGATGTATGGAGAAGAATAGAGTTAAATGACCGATTCCTTGGATGACATTGTCTGTTACAAAGGACAATACTTCTATGTCCTTCTTATATGTCCTATTCTTAGCTCTTGCCTGATTTCCAATTAATCACAGCTTCTTGGCTTCAAGTCTAGTGAAACGGAAGGACTATAAGGCGTCCACCAATGCTACATCTTCATGGTTTCTCTTTGAAAACTCCTTTACTTGGAGGTAGAATTTATTTTCATGTCTTCATTCAATTTGTTCTGCATTATACTGAGCCAAATAGGCTCTGTAAAATCACTTTAGGTAGCAAAAACATTAAGACAATCTATAACAAAAAGTTTTGGCCCCCTCCACTGCTGAAACCAATATGCTTAGCTAGGGTTTCTAATAACGTGTTTTCTTACCTTTTCAGTTTGCTCAATTCTTTTCTGATCCCCAAACTTTTTGGCTTATGTAATAAGATAAGTCTTCACTATCTCATGTTAATAAGGATATTATATTTTTGAGCTAATTAGTAATGTGAAATCATTGGTTTGAAGTATCCAATCAGATTTTTTTTTGTGTTTCAATGCTTCTCGTGCAAAGGTATTGTGGAAAGTATTAAAACAGAAAAGTGTAAATTCAATACGTTCTTTCATTGTGAAGGGCACTTTCTCCCTAAATATTTTGACCCAAATTATTTTTAAGAGAATTACTGTTTAGTAATTAAAGGTCAATTCATAAATTTTGATGTCTTATTTTTTAAAAAAAAACTTTGAATTTAAATTCCACTACAACCTTGTTTCACACAATAAGATTATATTTCTTGGGTAAGGACAATTCTCATGGGAACCTACGGGATTTACAGCAAGGTTTGTGAGTTTGTTTACTGTGAAAATGAGCCATCTTACCCACATTGCTCCCTCTCAGCTAAGTCTCCATGAATTTCTTTGAATGAAAGCCTATTTTCCCAGGCAATTTTAAATTTTCTTAATAGGCTAAGTTAAAAAGTTAGAACAATTAAAATTTACCTGTCATAATTTTAAACTCTTTGAAATTCCTTTATCAGAATCGTGAATTTACCAATCCTAATTTCACCTTTACCATCAAAAACAGTTAACATGTTTTTTTTTATGATATAGAATCCATGAAACTATTATTTTCCAGTGGCTTTGTTATGCATACATATGAACATATAACCTGATGCTGAGCAAAATGAACTCCAAGATATGGAAAGAGATATTTATTTGCAGTTTTTGTTTTTATTGTACTATGTGGTTTCTATTTTCCTTGGGTTTTTCCCCTGTGGTTTATCTCCGACTGTGTTTGATTTTGGTACCGTGTGTATTGTGCATACATTTACCTTAATTAGGGAAGGGAAGAGGAACAACAAAATGGTGAGACAAAGGACAAAGGGCAAACCAATGCAGTAGCAATATTCACAAGGCAATATGTTGTAAATGTACATTACAACTTGTGAGGGGTTTTGGGATGAAGGAAAACTGTGAGAAAAATGAGAAAGGGGATAACAAGTTTGAAAAGTTATGTATTCACTGCCTTACAATTGCTAACCCACTACACATCACTTTCACCTTAAAATTAAATTTAAAAAATCAGCTGCATGAAATAAAATTTCACTGTATTGCTATAGTAAATATTATTCTGTATGTAGTAACTTTAAAAAAAAGTCCTATTTGGTGTCTAATTTGAATTGATTACCCCTTCTTTTTCAGAGGGCGATCAACTTAAATGTTATTCAACTAAACTAGACAATTTTTCACAACATACTTGCCGATATTTTCAAAAAAGAATAAATTAGTACATTCTCATACTAAAATCGAAAACTGTTTAATTCTATGGAAACCCATAACTTTTAAATTCCTATGACTAATAACTACTCACTTTCAAATTCTGAATATTACATACATGAGAGATTCAAAATAGTACCTGTTTGCATGTTATGTAATTCTGCAATGGATGCATTTTCCAATGGGGTGTTACAGAATGCGATGTGAACAGAAAAATAGCCACATTCTGGTATAGGATAAAACTATAAAGCATCCGTTATAATTAATTCTTCAAGAGTAAGCAATAGTTTATCAGATTAAGCTATTATTTCTATGACCATCAATCCCAAAATTTACGCCATAAAGTCATCCTAGAACAACAGTTTCCAACTCGTAGGGTGCACCTCAAAATTCCCTTAATTCACATCACTAATAACTTATCTCTATTGAGAAAAAATACTACACCTCTGCCATTGTGATGCCCTCCATGTTCTGGAAAGAACACCACAATAAACTGGGTTGCATCATTTTTCCTCCACTGGTATTCTTGCAAATATTATTTATATTTATAACTTTTTTAACTATCATAGATATTCAGGATGCTAAGATCGGAAGATTACAGTTCAAAGCACACCCTGGCAGGAAGGTTCCCTAGAATCTTATCTCCAATAAACTTCCCAGCAAAAGCCAGACACAAGTGGTACTGAGCTTGAAGTGGTAGGGCATAAGCCTTGAGCTTAACAGGCTCAGAGACGGTGTCCAGGTCCAGAGTTCAAGCCCTATGACAAAGCAATAAAACAAAAACAAAAATAAAAACAAACCCTAAACATAGCATTTTTCTCATTGTATACAGAGGCACATAATTAAGGAAATGGCTTCCTGTGTTACATACAGGTAGAAGAAAGAAGATGTCACACAATTATTCTCTTCATACCATGTTATATTAAAGCCTCAAAAATTGCTTTTTCTAAATTTATAAATTAATATAATCAATTTGTTGGCATCTCGGTCTACATTATTCACATTATCATTTTATACATGAAGTGTTGGTGTTATCTATTAACTAAGTTCTAATTATAGCTCTCTTGAAACAATATGCTAGGCAAATAGAATGCAAGAAACATTTGTAAATTTGTCAATTAAACCCTCTACTTAAAGAGAATTTTGTAGTATCCTGTAGAATATGAAATTACAAACAAAACCAAAATATTTATTTGAAATCTAAACTCTAATTTAGCAAGCTCTATAAAGACCTACATTAGTTGAACTTTGCTATTCCTCCATGCTTAAGTTTTTGTAATCCTTCATCCTTTCATTGGAATCTAACTGAATGATGATTACTTACTATTTCAAATTTTGGATGGGAATCATGAACCATTTTGCATCTAGGAAAGTTCTGTAATGAAGAGAGCATTTAAAACAAAACTGAGGATTATATACCAGTTGCATTTCAATAGAAAAATTGGCTTCTCAAAACATAATGAAGAAATTAACCCAAACTCCCAACTGTGTATTCCTTTCTTGTTTGGTGTGTTTTATTAAGACAACATTATACTACCTGGTCCAGGGAAGGTATCAGTAGTAATTCCAGTCTCTAATTCCCTGTCATTCTGAATGCTATTGCCCCACCATACTTTCTTGGTTTATTTATTTATTTATTTATTTATTTGTTTATTTATTCATTTTTGGGTCCATTAATGGGGCCGGACTCTGGGCCTGGGTGCTGTCTCTCAGCTTTTCAGCTCAAGGCTAGCGCTCTACCACTTGAGCCACAGAGCCACTTCCGGCTTTTTTTCTTTTTGCTTATGTGGTGCTGAAGAATCGAACCCAGGGCTTCATGCAAGGCAAGCACTCTACCAATGAGCCACTTTCCCAGCCCCTTCTTGGTTTATTTAATCTAGATACAGACTAGCAATTCTGAACTTCTCCAGTGATATTATCCACTAGACTTCTCAGACTGTTCATGTACTATTTTCAAAGATCGTCTAACAATTGACACAGGGTATCAACATTTTCAAATGTAACTGCGGGGTCTCTGATTCATTCCTCCATGGATCCAATCCCTTTAATATTGATTACTTGACTCTTTTACTATCTCTGGTCCTACCTATGGAATATTCTCAAACTTTTTTAAGAAAGTTCACTTGAGGACTTTCTAACATTAAAAATTATCACTTGATTCTAGTCCTACTCAGGACGTATTTTCTATTGATTTCTAACTTTTCTACATATTCTGAGAGTTGCTTCATTTGTGTATATGTGTGTGCACATATAAGTGCCTCTGTGTGTATGTCTATGTTTATATGTATGTATGCAAAAGCCTCAAGCTCTGATTCATCATTCTTGCTCATGACTGTTATTCCATCACCTGAACCATTCTTCTAATCCAGGTTTTGGCTGGTTAATTATAGATAGTGTCTCAAAAACTGTTCTGCCATGGCTGGATGCAAACTGAACTTCCCAGGCTCCTTTACATTCTTAGGTTTCATTTATCCACTAGAATCAACTTTTAAACTGCAAACATTTTTGTTAGTATAAAGTCTAAGCTGTAGCCCAGATTTTTAACTCAAGAATTCATATAAAGATAGATGAACATGCACATTACATATGCTGAGTGCACACTGTTAGAAATGTGATCCTAAGCTGGATGGTGGCGAGATCTGAGGATTGGGTTCAAAGCCAACCTGGAGACTCTTTTCTCCAATTTACTGCAAGAAAAGTGGAAGCGGCACTGTGGCTCAAGTGGTAGAGCATTAGCATTGAGCGGAATAGCAGAGGGACAGTGCCCAGACCCAGAGTTCAAGTGCCAGGACCACCACCAAAAAAAAAAAAAAAAAAAGAAATATATATATATATATATATATATATATATATATATATATAAGTAAAGGAAAGAAAAAAATGTGATCTTATCCACCAGTTCATGGCTAGTATAATAACTGCTCTCTCAAGATGGAATTTTTTTTCCAATTAAGTCCATGCTCTTATATCTGACTTGCATTGGAAACAGAATTATTCTTCCATTCTACTTTCTACAAAGTTGTGTCATTAGCAAGCGTGATTTAGAAAGGGAGTGGCTTTATACTTCATGTTCCACGTAGGAGTAATACTTTTTCTATAGCACTCTCATAAGTGTACATATTGCACTTGGCTTTATTGTTTCAACGTGGTCCTATTTGTAGAGTCTTCCTTATTGTATTGAACCCTTATACTTAAACACAGAATTTCTCTTTCTCTTATTATTGCTATAGTTAACATGAGTTAACATATTGATGTACACTTGGAAAATAATGCACAGCACATTCACTCACAAAAAAAATGGTCTGAGAAACTTCTTACACTTTAAAATTCGCCTTAATTTACAGAGAATTTACAAAGTTTGAACTCAATATCCTCATGGATAAGGTGTTTGTAAGAAATATAAATTTCATATTTTCTCTTCACTAAGTTGTCTCTGAAACATGTGTTACCTCAGGTCCAAAGGTGTCCTTGTGCTATTTCGGTGAAGCCAGAAAACATTCATTATACCTCAAGCAGCACCATAGATTGTTCCTGGAAATAATTGTTACTGGATGTGGAAACTGATCCCAGGAGAGGAATGGAACATAGCAGATTGACAAAGTTCAAGTTAACTTGTGCTTTCCTTTTTACTGTAAAAGAAGAGAATCTGAAGGTTTGAAGGAAACTCTGTCCCTGACTTTTTCTAGTGTGCTTTTACTCATATATAATTTTTCTCTAAACTTCTAGTTGAGAGTATTACAAAAAGATATAATGTGCCATTAGATGGCCAGCATAGAACAAAAGGAAATAATGTTGTTTTAAATATGTTCTACTGCAGGGGCTGGGAAGGTGGCTCAGTGGTAGAGCACTTGCCTTGCATGCCTGAGGCCCTGGGTTCGATTCTTCAGCACCACATTAGCAAAAATAAGCCAGAAGTGGTGCTGTGGCTCAAGTTGTAGAGTGCTAGCCTTGAGTTGAAGAGCTGAGGTAAAGCGTCCAGGCCCAGAGTTCAGGCCCACGACTGGACCCCCCCAAAAAAATTTCTACTGAGAAGAAACAAAGACATGGATGTTTTAAAGTGTTTTATGGATGGATATTTCACCCCTGAGATGATTCTTTTTTTGCAGGAGTCAGTTATCAATTCCTTATTTTGGTCCTGAGTTCTCCAGAGCAATAGGATTCCAACAAAGCATCCAGTGCATATGATCAGCAAAAGGAGCCACTTCTCAGACCAGTATTCCTTTAAGGAGGGTCCCAAGGAAATATCAGATTTTGTTTGTTTTTTTGTTTAGCTTGTGTTGGTTCTGGGGCTTGAACCCAGAGACTGGACCCTATCCCTGAACAGTTTTCTTTCCTGCTCACCTACCCCCAAAGCTAGTAATCTACTGCTTGAACCAAAACTCCACTTCTGTTTTTTTTGCTGTGTAATTACAGATAAGAGGTTGACAGACTCTCCTGCCTGGTTTGGCTTTAACCTAAGATAGTAAGAAAGCCAAGTGACATCAACTGTATAGGCTTCTCTTTTCAAACCAGAAATATTACATGAAGTTTATTGTAAAGCTAATATTTGATAATTTTTTCTTTCTTTTTTATTGTGAGCATACCGTACAGAGGAGTTACAATTACATGGGAAAGATAACGAGTACATTTCTTATCAATCATTGTTTGCTCCTCTTTGTTTCCCTTTCCCATCCCTTCCCATATAGCCCCCTTCTCCCCACCCGATCCTCCACCCAACCAAAGTTATAAAGTTCGTTTTTCGACATAACAAACTATACATCTCATTGTTGCAATGTTTCCACGG
Source organism: Dipodomys spectabilis (assembly GCF_019054845.1). Lineage (NCBI taxonomy): Eukaryota > Metazoa > Chordata > Mammalia > Rodentia > Heteromyidae > Dipodomys > Dipodomys spectabilis. The sequence goes on along the minus strand of NW_024870868.1, from coordinate 1,439,632 downwards.
GTATCCCTACTTAAACGCTTTCTTTTTAGAGAATATGTCCAGCAAAGAATCCATAACATAACTCAGTAAAAGTAGGTGCACTGAATCATTTTCGAATTTTGATTTTTTGCTTGGGATGATTATTTATCTTTTCGTTCCTTTTGAGGAAACTTAAAGTCATATTTCAACTTTTTTTTGGTTGTGGGGCTTGAACTCTGATCCTGGGTGCTTAACTACAGCACCACCTCCGGGTTTCTGGTGGTTAATTGAAGGTTAGGGCTCATGGAATTTCCTGACCAGTCTGGCTTTGAACCACAATCCTCTGGTCTCAAACTCCTGAGTAGCTAGTATTACAGGTGTAATCCACCAGCACCTGGCTCATATTTGCATTTATGTGCACTGAATGACACTGTGTAGACAAAGAATGGAAATTTTAACCAAATGATGACATTGCAGCATTTCAGAAAAATTGAAGTAGCAATAAATATGTCCTCCTTTTCCATTTTGTTACATTAATGACTGATGAGGTATGAGACCCTTACATTAGCATCCTCTGCCATCTGTATAGGTATATTTAGTATCAGGAAATGTTTATAGAGAAATATAGAAAGAATGAGATTTTTAGAAAGCAAAGGAGATAAGGTATGAAAGAATAGCATAGAAGGAGATACATTTATCACACAGAGATTAAGAGCTAGCCTAAGAGATTTAGAATGCTAAAGGCAATGAGGGAAAGCCTAGGTGACAACTAGTCCTACAATAACCAAAAATGGTTCTCTAGAACAGTTTCTGGTATACCTTAATTACTATAATTTATTCCCTCTATCTGGAGTTATTCCTTATTATCTTTCACATCTATTAATTAGCCTCTGCCTTTTTGGTGCCATAACTGACCAAATAGATTTCAAAATCACACTTAGCCTACCTTTCTCTTTGTGATTAACAGTGACAACACAAATCCTGGAATACTTGAATTTCCAGAATTACACTTTACCTGATATCTAAGCACATTCCTAGCCTTAATTGCTGTGAATTAATGAACAAAACTTTTTCAACACAGTCTCCTCATATAAGTTACGTACATGAATTAGGGACTCTTGTCAGATGTCAGTATGGAAGGAGCAATTATATATTCCAAGTATGGTATCTTTATTTTGCATTTACTAACTAAATAGATTTTTTGTTTTTGTTTTTGTTTTTGTTTGTTGTTGTTCTTTTTGCCAGTAGATGTGCTTAAACTCAGGGGTAGGGAATTTTCCTGAGCTTTTTTTTCTTGCTCAATGCTAGCTCTCTACCACTTGAGGCACATCACGACTTCCAGTGTTGTTGTTTTTCTTAATGTGTTACTAAGTAATTGAACCCAGGGTTTCATGGATGCTAGGCAATCACCTTACCATGAAGCCACATTCCCAGAGCCCTAAATAACTTTCTTAATATTGTATTACATTTTCATTCCATAACTATGTATCATAATTTTGGCCAGGTGCTAGAAAATGATGTAGAAAACAATACAATACAATAAGCCTAGTAAGGCTGGATGGACAATGAATAACTTTCATGGACTAGCCAAGGAACAGAGGGGCTTATCTCTTGGAGCTTTATCAACGAGCTGAGCGAGACAGCTCCTGACCCACAGCCCACCTCCCGAGAGGGCCACCTTGGGTTCCAGCCACATGGGGATGCTTCGCCACCTCCTCCAGCACCCATTCAAACAGTTTTTGTGAAAGAGACAGATCAAAAGTCAGAATTACAATTAAGTCTGGTGCCAGTGGCTCAGAATTCTAATCCTAATTACACAGGAAGCTGAGATATGAGGATGATGGTTCATAAGCTGCCCAGGAAGGAATGTCTGTGAGACTCTTATCTCCAAATAACCACCAGAAAATCAGAAGTAGTGCTGTGGGCTCAAGTGGTAGATCACTAGCCTTTTGCTGAGGCTCTTGGGAACAGCACCCATGCCTAGAGTTCTATCCCCACGACTGACAAGAAGTGGACTTCCTACCACAAGGAATGGACTGAATAGCACCCATTGCCCTAGGGAGCATGGGAGCGAAGTCAAGCAGAGCTTCCTGTGAAGTTGAAGTCATAAGTAGGTCACCTGGCTCCTCTGTGCCTTGGTTTCGCCAGTTGCAAAACTAAACACAGTGAAGGATCCTCTTCCTCATGGGGATAGGGTAATGATGAAAGAGAGTCATGTTTTGTTTCATAATCCCACATCTGTTGCACAATTCATAACAGGCCCCACCTGAGCGCTTTCTGGCTATCTTCCTGTCATTTGCTCACAGAATTGAGGAGAACCCCATCTGAAGTTTGTTCCCTCTGTGCCTAGCCATGCTCCAGAGATCCCTCTGTATAAATCCCTTTTTTCCTCACAACTGTCCTGTAGGGAGAATGAGGTTTGATGGTTGCGACACTACCCAGAGCTTCACCTGTGGTCATAATCGTCTGCTGTGGTTTTTCTGCCTACTCAAACTGACTTAAGAAACCATTCAAGCCACATGAAAATCAAACACGACAGGCAGACCAGAGACTTCAACAAGAGACAGGTTAAGGACACAAGGGAGATAAAGGATCTTCCCATCCCCCCCCAAAAAAAATCAAATAACTCTTTTTTTTGTGTACCTAATATAAAAAATTATCTTTCTAACAATTTTTTTAATTTTTAACTTTTAACTTTAATTTTTTTTTGTTATTAACTTTTTTTCTTCCTCTCATAGTTTTTATTTTAGGAGTATATGTGTGTGTACTTTTTTTTCCTCTTTTTTCTTTAAAAATTTTTTTTGTTTAGTTCTACTGACCATTTGTCCTTTTTTTCTTTCATTCTCACACTTTTCACTTTTTCTTCTTTTTCATTCTTCTTTGCATGATTAATTGCTGTTCTGCTCATCCTTAGATATGCCAATAGTCGATTGTTAGACCTTAGCTCCATTGTGTACACACTTAATTCAGAAATTTATTACTCAATTTAAAACCTCTTAGATTTAAATTCCTTAATAACAGTACTTCCTCTTTATACCTATATAATATTTTAAGCATTTTTAATTTTAAGTTTTTCACATCTCCTTTCTATCCCTCCCCTTCTCTTATTCTATCCACGTTCTTCTCTGAATATTATGATTTCATTATTGCATACATTTTTTGTCGGTTTTGGGGCTTGAACTCTGGACATGAGTGCTGTCACTCAGCTCTTCAGCTCAAGGCGAGCACAATACCACTTGAGCTACAGCGCCACTTCCTCATCTTTGCATGATTCTTAAGTGTTGCTCTTAAATTTTAATTTTTGTTTTTCTATTTTTCTTGTCTTTTTTCTTTCTCTTACTTCTTATTTTCTCTCTCTCTACTATCATTCTATCCAAACTATTTCCCGCTTTGAGATTAGGATTTAGTTGTTAACTCTCCCACTGCCTTTCCACATCAGTATATGCCTGTTTTTACTCATATCTCTCCCTAAACTTAATAATTTCTGTTGGCCAAATTCTTCTTTGCGGTTCGTAGCCCATTAATACATAGTTGTTTGATGTTGAATTGGTATATCTGTTGAACTAGATTGTATCTGCAGATTTTTGACTGTGCAACTACAGACTGGTTGATGCTTGCCTTAAAATAGTGTGCTAGCACAAAACTGGCATTACTTTCATCCCAAATGGGCAGAACAACCTGGAAAAACACAAGAAAAATGACAGGTCCGTGTATCTCAACTCACACTCATGATAATCAGGGGTCAGAAAAGATAATCAATAATCCAGAGGAGAGTTGCCAAAAAACTCTACAAACACTACTGGTAAATATGGTAAATGAAAAGATTGAAAACATGCAAAGGACTCTGAATGAGCGTGATAGGGAGAGAGAGGAGGCAAAACAAAGGTTAATACAAGAATATCATGAGCGTGAGGAAGCTACTCAAAGATTGATACAGTAATTGCGTGAGTAGCTTGAGAACATTCAAAGAGAAATAAAGGAATGTCTTGAGCAGGCCGAGATCAGTCAAAGAGAACTACAGGAATTGTGTGAATGTGAAGAAGCTAATCAAGAGTGATACAGGAATTGAGAGAGCGGGATGAGAATGCAGAAAGATCACTAAAGGAATTCATGGAATCCATAAACAGAGAACTGAAAGAAGTCAGGGAGACCACAAAGGGAATGCTGAATGGAACCCACCAGAAGGAATGGGAATAACCAATCAACTAGTTGATATGAGAATAAATACTGAAAACCAAATTTAGGAAGTAAAGAAGTTCACACAAGATCTAAAACAATGCTCCAACAAAGAATTTGAAGCCATCAAAGCTGACCAACTAGAAGAAAAAGAAATTAAAATCAAAGTAGAAGTCTTGATAGTAGGTTAGACCATGAAGAAGATCGAATTTTGGGGATTAAAGACAGCCTAGATATTACAGAGAAAGAACATACAACCATCCAAGACATCCAAGAAATATGATAGATCTATTCAACACGTGGAAGTCACCATCAGAAGGCCTAATTTGAGGATAATGGGTGTAGAGGAAAACCTACAGACAGAAGTTAATGGTCTAGGAAATTTGTGTAACAGGATCCTAGCAGAGAACTAACCAAACATGCAAAAAGATAGGCTTCTATAGATACAAGAAGCTTATGGTACCCCAAATAGACCAGACCAAAACAGGACATCCCACTATCACATCATAATCTGCACAGGATCAATTCAGACCAAGGAATGGAGCCTTAAAGATCTCAAGGAGAAAGGAACAATCACCTATAAACAGAAACCAATTATAATCATGCCAGTTTTCTAAGCAGAGTGGATTAAAGCAAGAAGAGCCTGGAATGGTGTTTGCCATGCGCTAAAGACTAACAACTATTGACCAAGAATACTGTACCCAGGTAAACACTCCTTCATAACTGGAGGTCCAATAAAAACTGTCCATAGCAAAGAAAATTTGAAACAATATATCTCCACCAAACCAGCCCTACAAAACATCCTTAAAGATGTCCTACACATTGAAAACAAACAAGACCACAATAAAGGCCAAGAAATCACACCCAAACTGAGAATCCAAGAACTATAGCTAGAATCCAGTTGACTCAGCCCCCAAGAAGGTGGATAAAATGGCAGGTACCCCCAAATACCTCTCAGTCCTATCTCTCAACATTAATGAACTTAACTCTCCAATTACGCGGCGTAGACTATCTAGTTGGATTAAAAGCAAGATCCTTATATCTGCTACCATCAGTAGTCACATCTTGCCCATAAAAACAAACATGAAATGCTGGAACAAAATCTACCAAGCAAACGGCCCCCATAAACAGGCGGGAGTTGCAACCCTAATATCAGATAAAAAAGACTTCAAATTAAAATTTGTGAGAAGTGATAAAGAAGGTCGCTACATACTAATTAAGGGATCTCTACTTCAGGAGGAAAATACAATTCAAAATACCTATTCGGCAAAAAAAACAGAGCACCCAAATTGATCCATGAAACACTACTTTCCCTCAAATCCCACAGAGATCCAAAGACATTAATTGTTGGGGAATTTAACACACCACTTTCCCCAATAGATAGATCAATTCGGCAAAAACTCAAAAGAGAAACTGCAGATCTAAACAACTGCATAGATCTACTAGATTGCATAGACATCTACCGAATATTCACACAGCAGCATCAGAATACACATTTTTCTCAGCAGCACATGGAATATCTTCCAAAATAGACCACATTTTAGAACACAAAGCAAACTTGTCCAAATTCAGAAACACTGAAGTTATACCTTGCATTCTCTCAGATCACAAGGGAATAAAATTTAAACTCAACACCTAAAGCCACCAGAGAAAATCTTGTAACACATGGAGGCTGAACAACACACTGCTGAATCATGAGTGGGTCATGGAAGAGATTAGAATGGGAATTCATGAACACAAAAATTACCAGCTCTTCTGGGACACAGCAAAGGAAGTACTAAAGGGCACGTTTATAGCTATGATTTCCTACATCAACATATGTGAGAGATCTGAAACGAACCATTTAATGAGACATCTGAGCCTCCTTGAAAAAGAGCAGCAAGATAATCCCCAATCCAGTAGACGGTAAGAAATAATGAAAATTAAATCAGAATTAAATGAATTAGAATTAAAAAAAACCATAGAAAGAATAAAAAAAACAAAGATTTCTTACTTCGAAAAAATTAACAAAATTGAGACTCTTAGCAAATCTTATCAGAAAAAGAAGAGAAAAAAACCCAAATAAATAAACTCAGAGATGAGAATGGAAACATCACCACGGAAACAACCAAGATTCTGAACATTATAAGGAAATAATTCTCAAAACTTTATGCTAATAAGTTTGAGAACTTGGCAGAAATGGACCTTTTCCTAGCAAATATTCACATGCCGAATCTAAACCAGGATGAGTTAAACCATCTTAACAGGCCCATATCAAGCATTGAAATAGAAACAGTAATAACAGAACTCCCATCTAAGAAAAGCCCAGGACCAGATGGCTTTACAGCAGAATTCTATAAGGCCTTCAAAACACAGCTCATACCAATACTCCTCCAACTCCTCAATGAAGTTGAAAGAGAAAGTTCACTACTGACCTCATTCTATGAAGCCATAATTACCCCCATCCCCAAACCAGGCAAGGACTAATCACAGAAAGATAACTATGGACCCATTTCTTTGATGAACATTGATGTAAAACTTCTCAACAAAATTTTGGCCAATCGACTTGAACAATTCATCCAAAAAATCCTACACCACAGTCAAACAGGATTCATTCCATGGAACATTCCTCAATACAATAATGGTGGTATATGACAAACCTACAGACAGCATTATACTTAATGGTGAAAAACTAAAGCCATTTCCTCTTAACTTAGGAATGAGACAAGAATGTCCACTCTCTCCACTTCTCTTCCATCTAGTATTAGAATGCCTAGCTACAGGAAGAAGACAAGATGCAAACCTAAAAGGAATTCAAATAGGGAAAGAAAAATAAAATTCTCCCTTTTTGCAGATGTCATGATCTTGTAATTAAAGAATCCCATAGACTCCACTCTCAAATTACTCAAGCTGATTCAAAACTTTGGCAAAGTAGCAGGACATAAAATTAACCCTCAAAAAGCAATGGCTTTTCTGTATACCAACAATGAGAAAAGTGTGGCTGAAATTAGGAAAGCATCTCCATTCTTAATAGCCCCACAAAAAATAAAATACCTAGGAACTAACTTAACCAAAGAAGTGAAGGAACTCTATGATGAAAATTTTAAAAACATGAAAAAGGAAATCAGAAGAGATCTTAGAAAGTGGTAAAAACTCCCATGCTCCTGGATTGAAAGATCAAGATCGTGAAAATGGCAATACTTCCCAAGGCTATCTACAAATTCAATTTGATCACTACCAATATTCCAACCTCATTCTTCAAGGAAATAGAAGAGGTAATCCAAAAACTCATAGGGAACAATAAAAGACCCCGAATAGCAAACATGATCCTCAACAGAAAGAACAGTCCTGGAGGAATATCAATTCCAAATTTCAAACTCTACTACAAAGCAACAGTTATCAAAACAGCTTGGTACCGGCACAAGAACAGACATCAGGACCAATGGAATAGAATTGAAAATGCAGAAATGAACCTACAGACCAATAGCCATCTAATGTTCGATAAGGGAGCTAACAAAATTGAATGGAAGAAAGACAGCTTCTTCAGTAAATAGTGGTGGCAAAATTGGTTATCTACTTGTAGAAAACTAAAGCTAGATCCTTATATATCACCCTGCACCAGAATCAACTCCAAATGGATCAAAGACCTGGAAGTCAAACCAGACACGCTGAAAGCATTACAGGATGGAATAGGATACACCCTAGTTCTCTTTGGCACAGGCTGAAATTTTCTTAATAGAGACCCAGAAACACAACAAATCAAAGAAAGGTTGGACAAATGGGATTGCATGAAATTGCAGAGCTTTCTGCATGGCAAAGGACATAGCTAGCAAGATCAATAGACAGCCCACGGATTGGGAGAAAATCTTCACTAGCCATACAACAGACAAGGGTCTCATATCTAAAATATACCTGGAACTCAAAAAATTAAATGCCCCAACAACAAATCTTCAAAGAAACAACTGTCCAATTAATAAGTGGGCTAAAGCCTTAAAGAGAAACTTCTCTGAAGAGGAAAGAAGGATGGCCAATAGACACATGAAGAAATGCTCAACCTCTCTAGCCATAAAAGAAATGCAAATCAAAACAACATTGAGATACACCACCTCACCCCAATTAGAATGGCTATCATCAAGAACTCTGATAACAATAGTTTCTGGAGGGGATGTGGACAGAAAGGAACCTTACTGAATTGTTGGTGGGAGTGTAAATATGTTCAACCACTTTCGAAATCAGTATGGAGGTTCCTCAAAAGACTCCACATAGAGCTCCCTATGACCCAGCAATCCCACTTTTTGGCATTTACCCAAATGTTCACAGAGAAGACCACACTAAAGCTACCAGCACAACTATGTTTATTGCAGCCTTATTTACCATAGCTAAGATATGGAACCAAGCCATACACAATATACACAATGGAATTCTATGCCTCCATAAGAAAGAATGACATTGCTCCATTTGTCAGAAAATGGAAACACTTAGAAAAAATTATATTAAGTGAAGTAAGCCAAGCCCAAAGAAACATAGGTCTCATGGTTTCCCTTATTTGCAATACCTATTATATGTCTGAGTCAAACAGAAAAGTCAGATAAGTTGATGTTAGAGAAAACAACCCTAAGACATGTATTCAAATTTTATTTTTCATACTATTGTTTCTAATATATTTATAATATTATTTCCTTGTGGCTTTTTATGTCCCTCCCCTACAGTATAATCCCTGCTTTCACTGTATTTGATGTTGTTATAATTTATGGAGGGGAAAGGAAAAAACAAATTGTTTAGATAGGGATTACAGGTGGACCCACTGCAACAAAGAGATGTAGGAGTCATATGTAGAAAATGAACTTTACAACTTTGATAGGGTGAGGGGCTGGGTCCGGTAGGGGAACAGTGGGAGGATGGAATGGGAAGGGGAAACAAAGGAGGAAGCTATAATGCTTAATAAGAAAAGTACTCATTATCTTGCCCATGTAATTTTAACCCCTCTGTACAGTAATTTTACAATAAAAAAAAAAGAAAAGAAAAAAGAAAGAATCGGCTGCTGTGTACTAAAAGTTTGGGATAATCCATCTAAATCGGTAACTGTGCATGTTGCTACATGTCTACCATCCCAACTACAGAGTACCAGGTCTGTTGGAGCATATCTGTCAGATAGCAGGACCTTGATCCAGCCCAGCCAGAGCATATATTGAGGCTCTGTTCCACAAATGCCCAAGACAGAAAGGTGGTTCCTCAGAGCCAGGGAGAGGACACAAATAGGGGGTCATGGTGCCCCCAAAGTGGTGTCTGACCCGGGGAGGGGTGGTTTTGGGGCAGCCACTCACATGTGCTGCTGGGAGAAGTTGCTTGAGGTTGCTCCAGGTGGGGCGAGCAGTGATGGCAGTGGCATTGCAGACACATGGCCGCAGAGCAGAGAACCAAGGCCAGGGACCAGTTTGGGGCTTTACACAGCCTGGCAGGGTGCCATTGCCTGATATTTGAAATTCCAAACCTTGGGAAGGCAGGGAGGGGGCTGGGGCATGGGCAGGCATCTCAATTTCCTTCTATATTCCAGTCGCCTTGAGCCTCTTCCTCACCACTCAGCCATCTCTGCCTTCCTCAACTGCTGGTAGTGGTGTAAACTAACAGAAGGAATCCCGGTGCTACCAGGCAGCATATAATGTGGGCGTGGCCACCATTTTTGTATCTCATTGGTCAGAAAGAACCATGAAAGAATGGGGGTGTGGCCAGAATCCTGTGATGCAAGCAGCATGGGCTGAGTCAAGAAGGTAGCAGCTCCTCTACCCCTTATCCCAGGGAACAATGTCCAATTCAGATGGAGACAAGAGGGTGACCTGCTTTAGCCGGATGGCTGCACAGATTGTTGTGTATGTCTCTTTGTTCCCAGTCCCAGACCTTGAACTGAGTATATGGGCACAGTCTGTGAGCTGCTTTTGCTCAAAGCTGGCGTTCCACACTGGAGCCACAGGGATTCTGGCTTTGTTGGCCTTGAAGTTGGACTTTCTTGCATAGGGTGACTTCAACCATGATCCTCCCATCACAGCCTTGTAAGTATAAAGGGAGACTGTTGAGAGCAACTGGTTCCTGCCTAATCCTTGGTCTTACTGATGTTCTTGGACAAACTGGTGTGTTCCCGATCCTCGGGTTTAAGTGGTGGGAGCTGTAGCCCACAGTTGGAATCCGGGTCCTGCCACCTCCAAATGGAAGGAGATCCTAAGAAACTTATATCTGTCCATATGATTATCAATGGAATATGATGTATGTCATGATTGAAAGAGCAGTTATTGAATGATTCTAGGATAAAATTATAAACAATTATGTTAGAGGACACTGATCAATGTTAGTTAATACTTTATGAAGCATTTAAACAATCACATTCATAAAATGGAGGCATAATGAAATACCTAAGAATTACTATACTATTACATAATATGAAGGTGCCATTTTTCTGCCAGGACTGGGATTGGAACCTATGGTCTTGGTAACTCTGTTGCACTGTGTGGGAAGGGGAAGCTGGCTTCCTTGAAGTCAAGAAATCCAAGTCTGTTCCTTAGGCCTGAAATAGATCCCCACCACTAGAAAACATAATATTCATGTACAATTTACATATATTATTTATATTTATATACATATGTTGACTCCATATTACATTCAATGCAGTTATTATATTTTGTGTTTTATTCATATATTGACCATTTTTTGACTATTATGGCACATAAAACATTGATTACATTGATTACATAACATATAGGTCTGCATATGTATTCCACTTCATACCTGACACCAGGACTTTCACCGAAAAGGAAAACATGTGTCACCATCAACTTCTTACTCCACAATTCATTTTTGCGGAGTGCTGGCATATGAACTCATGGCCTACAAGCCTACAAGGCCCAATTCATGTATGGGTGAGTGTCAGCACACCATCCTGGGGCAAATTGATCTGACAGGCTCTTCCCTGCACCTGAGATCAAGCCCCAGGTGTTAGCAAAATAAGAACAGGTTGGCATGCAGATGGCAGTACGCTAATAAATATGTATTTTTATAGAGTGTTAGAGATGTCTATACATTATTCAGTTATATAGACTGCATTCCTACCAATTCCTGGGTATTAATCATGCGTCCAAGCAATTAATGTTATTGTTTTCATCCTTATACTATTAATGAAATCAATCAGTGTCCTGAAATTATTGGGTTCCTGTAAGTAATAATATTCTTTTTATGCTTCATAAATATTAAAGAAAATCAATTAGCCTCCTGAAATGATGTCTAAGTTTATAGGAACATCATTCATGATCAACTCATTGAACCTTGACATTGATAACATTCCATTGTTCTTATAATGGATAGGAACCATTTTCTTAGTATCTCCTGCCATTGGTTGGTGTTAGGAGGGGGATTCGAAATCAGGGCCTATGTTGCCAGTGGGCCTATGGCTCGCTTCAGCAACGCAAGGTGAAGTACACTTTGAACAGTGTCATTCAGACCCATGAGGGTCACCGTGCAAAGGAAGAAAACATAAAAAGACCACATTTTTTTCTGTGCATTGCTTTCCCTGCAAGACCTGGAGGCCTAGGATACCAGAAGCAGCTGTAGGTCAAGTGGCTGCACCCCAGACTAGGGTGATCAAACCTGAGGCAGTTGCCACACCTGACTTCAAGCCCATACTGAGAAAAGTAAAATAAAAACTTGGCTCCCTGGCTTGCAATTTGTGATGTTTATTCTAACAGGCTTTGGATTTGAACTCAGGATCTGGGTAAATTTGCAGCAATGTGGATGAAGGGAAAGATCACTGTACTTGAAGATAGGAAAGTCAGGCCTGTTCACTAGTCATGAATTCAAGCCCCAGCCCTGGAAAATATATTATTTATATACATTGTAAAGATAGGATTTATACTTACCTATAGATGTTCAGTCCATACATGTTTGGTGTGGTTGTTCATTGAATTTTTTGTTTTATTCATTTATTTACCATTGATTGTACTATGATGAAACCCATTCCGTTTATTACATTGATGACATCCTATCACAGAGCATCTAGATTTGTAGAAATGTTCTCCATCATGCCAGTATTCTCAGGATCACCCAGGATATTCAGAGAAAGGAAAAACAAGTTTCACACTTGGCTTCTTACTCCACAATCCACTTGTTGGTAGTGCTGGGACCTGGACTCAGTGCCTAGTAGGACCAATTGGCCAATAAGTCAATTTGAACACACCAACCTGTGAACAACTAAGGATCTAGGCCATTCCCAGGATCTGACATTGATCCCCAGGGTCATCCACTATAGTCATAAATTAATAATTTATACATACAATCTATATTGCCATACATGTGTCAACAGCATCTTGTGTTTAGTGAACTTCTACTTATTTTGTCTCTATTTCATGGAGGTATTGTGTATTTTACTATATATGTTAACATGTATAACTTTGCTGACATGGATGGCAACCTGTTCCTATGGTTATATGGTTGCCTATGAATTCCCCTTCTTGGTTGAGACTCAGGACTTTCACAGGAGAGGAAAATGTGTGCAACAACTGTCTTCTGATATCAGGATGAAATTTTGTCACTGCTGGGATTTGAACTCAGGTCTGGGTAGCTCTGCTGCACTGTGGGTGAAGGGGAAGCTCACCATCACACCATCCTTGAAGACTAGAATGTCAGGCCTGGTCTAGGACCTGATTTGAAGACCACCACTGGACAAAATAGCAAGCCCACCTTTTTTAAACATAGGATCTCTCTTTACCTACAGAAGTGGTATGCATCTTGCATTCAGTGTAGTTATTCTTTTTATTTTGTGTCTTATTCATGGATGTATTGTGCATTTTTTTTAATATGGTGACAGATATAACTGTGTTGACATGGATGACAACCAATTCCCATGGCTATGGATTTGCTTATATAGCATTCTCCATCCTCGATGAGACCCAGGACATTCACAGAACAGGAAAACATATGCAACCTTGGTTTTCTCACATCAGAATGAATCTTTTGGCAGTGCTGGAATTTGAACTCAAATCCTAGCAGGCCCAATTGGTGAATGGGTCATGGTAAGCACAGCAACCTGTGAGCCTCTAATGAGCTAGGCCATTCCCGGGACCTGAGATTGAGCCCTGGTGGGGGGCCTATATAGTCATAAATTCATAATTAAACAATGGATCTATATTTCAAACATAGGTGGGCTGCATCTTGCATTTGGTGTAGTCGTTCTCTTTATTTTGTGTCTTATTCATTGATGTATTGTGTATTTTCTTGAGTATAGGTTGACATATAACTGTGGTGAACTGGAAGACAACCTATTCCCATGAGTATAGAGTTGCCTATATATTATCCATCCTGGCTGAGACCTAGAACTTGCACAGCATAGGAAAACAGGTGCAACGCCTGGCTTCTCACATCAGGGTGAATTTTTGGCAGTGCTGGGATTCGAACTCGAGGCCTAGGAGGCCCAACTGCCCAATCGTTCCACGTGATCGCACCAGACTTTGAGCCACTAAGCAAGAAAGAAATATTATTGACCCATCCTGGTTTCAGATGAAGTTCTCAGGATCCAAGCCCTAGCCCTGGTAGCAGGAAGAACTCCAGTGTAACACTGTAATTAAAGGACAGAAAACAGTTTCAAATGCCAGGCTAGGTGCAGAGACCAGGCCTACAAGATTAGGAGGCCGAATGTACACATTCACAGGTAAGTGAGCGGCAAAACCACTTCATTTATTTCAGGCACTGTCAGCAATGGGGAGAAAACTGAAACATTTTTTAGAGTTACACCAGGATCCGGCTTTTCTGAGCCTCTTCAAACAATGACTAGTTAACCTTCCTCCCACAGGTGAAGGGAGTATCAGGATATCTTTAGGTTAACAATAGCGAGCCAATTTAGTGGAGATTGGAGGAACAAAGTAGAAAAACCCTGCTCTCTGGTCTTAGGAAGTGGGTTTTTTACTCTATATCTGTCAGATTTGAAGTCCCTTCTTCTACCTCTGCCAGTCCTTTCTCCTTCCTTTATTCTTCACATAATTATTGTGAATCCCCAGACCCACTAGAGTCAGGGTTGTTTCTCTTCTTTCTCCAAGCACCAGACTTAGAACCTGGTTCTGCTCAATTGTCTCTGGGGCCCTTGGCTACCTGAGAAGTGGGAAAGAGACAGTCTTCCTGCTCTGTGGTTGTGTGAAGGCGATGCTGGTGTCCTGACACACTGCATAAGGCCTAATGACTGGGAAATGTTCCCTTCTTTCCTCCTGAAATCCAAGACCAGATTCATCTAACATCTTTCTTTCTTTCTTTCTTTCTTTCTTTCTTTCTTTCTTTCTTTCTTTCTTTCTTTCTTTCTTTCTTTCTTTCTTTCTTTCTTTCTTTCTTTCTTTCTTTCTTTCTTTCTTTCTTTCTTTCTTTCTTTCTTCCTTTCTTTCTTCCTTTCTTTCTTCCTTTCTTTCTTCCTTTCTTTCTTCCTTCCTTTCTTCCTTCCTTTCTTTCTTCCTTTCTTCCTTTCTTTCTTTCTTCCTTTCTTTCTTTCTTTCTTTCTTTCTTTCTTTCTTTCTTTCTTTCTTTCTTTCTTTCTTTCTTTCTTTCTTTCTTTCTTTCTTTCTTTCTTTCTTTCTTTCTTTCTTTCTATCTACCTACCTACCTACCTACCTGCTTACCATTCTACCTAGGTGAAAGGCACATGGGCAGAAAAGATGACTCTGAGAGATTAAAGTGGGCTGATCCCAATTTGCCTTATGTTCAGTGCAGAACCAGCCCGTGAAATCTTTGGTGCATGATAGGGTGTGAGTTTGACAGGGATTGGTTCCTCTTCCTCCCCTGCCATGCCACCCGCCCTTTTTTGGTTTTAAAAAGGGCTGCTGTCTGTTAATAAACAAGTTTTTCTTCCTGCTTGATTGGCTTCCCGTTGTGTCTGATTGTCCCGTGGGTTGACGAATCTAGGGAATGGTCAAGCACCACACTGATCTTTCCTCGGACCCCATCTGTCTTTTGTGGGACAGACGAAGACCCAACATCTGGCGCCCAACGTGGAGTATGAAAGGAAAAGATACAGGCCAAGCTTAAACAGTCTCTTGGGGTAAGTGAAACCATAAGTATGGGTAATACTATATCAAAGAAGAAAGAGGAGGCAAGCAACATTAGGCCTAGAAAGAGTACAGGAGGACATGGGAAGTGAGAAGGAAATGGAATGGTTCAAATTTGACTGAGAACACATTGAAACATGCACAGTGGAAATCAAATAAGGGTGAAAGTTAACCCCTCTGACTCGGCTGATCCTGACGGTCATAGGCCCCCTCCCTATTCCCCCAACTGGAGGGGAGGTACGGCACCCTACAAGACCTGCGAGAGGGACTTGCAAGACCCAGACTCCTACCCCATGGAGGGGCCAAGAACTGGGGAAGTAACCTACTGGAAGACCTACCCTGGAAAGGAAGGGCCACCCGAGAGTCCAGACTCTAGGCCACAGTATTCCCTTCCCCAAGCATATCCATTCAATCTGTCACCAGGGTCTAACAGGACCTTGGAATGGTATCCATGGGAAGCTAAGGATTTTAAAGAGCTCCGCAAGGCAGTGGGAGAGGATGGCCCAAACTCTCCTTGGGCCCAGACGGTATTACAGGACATTGCTTATAAACCACGTGTCCTTAAGGAATGGCTGGATGTGGCCAAAGCCGTCCTTACTAGTTCTCAGTTTATTAAATGGTGTACTTCCTTTGAGGAAGAATGCAGAGTGGGGGTGGAGAATAACTGGCAGGTTCAACCCACGATACCTATTACTTATGCCATGTTAGCAGGGATGGGGGAAGGGTACTCCACTGACGTCCAACAGGCCACAATACCTGGCCCATACTGTGACCAGATGAGGCAGGCAGGACTTGCCGCGTGGTACAAACTGGATGATAGGCCTACTGAGTCCCCCATAGCAGGAGTGAGACAAAAACCAGGTGAGCCTCTACCAGATTTCATATACCGAATCCAATCGAGCATTCAGGGCAAGTTGCCAGCAGGGAACCTCCAAGATCAGTTTGTAAAGCTGCTGTTATGGGAAGGGATGAATGCAGACCACCTCATGGCCTGCAAGGGATTGAGAGAGAGTTCCCTGGGCAGATGAGTGATGGCCTCCCAGGATGTGGGAATGCAACAACACCAGTTCCAATCATTAGCTTTAGATTTACAGGCTCAGACATCTGCAATGACTGAGGCTATTACCCAGGCATTGGCAGCCCAGGGCAAAGCAACCCCAAGATCATCTTGGAGAGGGACTTGTTTTAAATGAAGGCAGGAGGAGCACTTTAAGAGGGACTGTTTACAACAATCCCCTGCCAACTGGCCTGGGGGCCAACCTCCCCCTACACTGTGACCCAGGGGCAAGGAGGGATACAAGTTTGATTTAGATGGGAAAACCTTTAAACTAGGGGAGGGGCATCCTCCAGCCCCACTAACTCAAGGAGGAACCCCCTCTGCTGTGAGGCCCAGGAAGCCTTGTGGCAGGGAGACCCAGGCCCATTGGAACGTCCCCCGGGTGGAAGGACTCCATCCTAAAATGAGTATTCTCATAGGCGGAAAGAGGTTTCACTGCTTAATTGACACTGGGGCAGATCGAACCATACTCAGGGAGGAGGAAGTGCCCTTGGACTGGAAGCTTGCACCTTGGCCCCTGATATAGGGGGTAGGGGGCAACTCCCAGTCCCAAGAGATGGTTGCCCTTATGACATGGACTAGCCCAGATGGAGAACAGGAAAAGATATGCCCTTTAGGGGCAAAAAACCTCACTGCCAATTTACTAGGGCAAAACATGCTAAGACAAATGGATGCCATGGTCACCACAGATCATCAAGCATCCTATGATGATATCTTGGATGGGGATGAAGCACAAATGCTTAAACAGGATCTAGAGTGAGTTAAGGAAAAGAATGTTTTTTAACTTTCATAATTACAGAGAAGAACATAGAGGATCCACTCAGGCGCACCCCCAATCCTAAAAGGTCACTGCCCCCGGAGTACATCCATTAGGTAGAAGCCGGGAAGCCCAATCTGGGTAGAGCAGTGGCCATTGACCAAACCTAACACCCGTATTTGTTATTCAAAAAGCCTCCAGTGCTTGGCTTATGCTCCAAGATCTCCATAAGATAAATGAAAGGATGGAGCTAGTAGGAATGCCCCTAAGAGGCATGCCCTGGACTCCTGCTATACCTTCAGAATATACTTTGGTTGTGAAAGATTGTTTTTTTCTATCCCCCTGACAAAACAATGGAGAAGACCTGACCCCCTAGTACCATGGCAAGGGAATTTAGATGCATTTTTCCCATAGGGGAGACAGCCCCCATTTGTATCCCTGCCAGGAATCTTAAGTTTTTACCCATCTCCTCTATACAGGAGGATGCCCAAGTATAAACTAACAAACAAGGAAAGAAAAATAGCCATGGTTGAGGCTTGTGTTTAAAAGAGAAAAGCCAAAAAGATAACTACTAACCATCCCCAAGGGAAACCAGCCCTTGAGAAGCTCTTGTATTCTCTTAAAATTACAGATGGTGATACTCCAGCTGTTGGCTGTCCTGACCCTCCCAGTCCTTGCAATGGCCCTATGGAATCTGCATCAATCTCTCAACAGGTGACCTGGACAGTGATCAGCACTAGTAATGCGGAAATCTTCAATAGCACCACAAGAGAAGCTGTCCCTTTGACTTGGTGGCCTGACCTTCATTTTGATCATCACCCTATGTCATTTTAATATTACCTGCTTTAATTGTTCTTTTACTAATTGCTTGTATAGCGGCATTGAATCCATACTTATTGGTAAACAACCACCTTTTGTTACAAGCCCCACCTCTGAACTCTGAAGTGGCAAAGACTGCTATCCTATCCTTCACTAATGTTAAAGGACTGGTAATGACATTTCCTGGCCTGGTAATGCTTTTGCTAATGGTTTTTCTATGCCTTCCTTGCATTATACGTGCATTGCAAAACTCTTATGAGCTTAGCCAGCCTGTTACATAAGATCAAGCTCCAAGTGAATGAATTTTCCCTCGAGAGGAATCGCAGCCAGAGATGGGTAAGAGGGGGTGTCATTCTAACCAACCAAAGACAGGGCCTTCAGCTTCATTCTGAAGAAGTTCCCGATGATGAGTAAGGCAGACAAGGTGATCCACCCAACCTAAGACAGGTGGGTTCACTTCTTTAAACAAAGATGGCGGAGAAGATGTTGGGAGCCATTGACAGTAAAGCTCAGAGTTCATTTTGACCCCTGTGCTAGCGTAAAGGCATGTACAAGGAACTGGCTTACTTAAAAGACACCAGGTGCCCAGGATTGCTTTGCTATTTCTGCAGCTTGTTTTAAATTTTCCTTGTTTTTCTGGACTATAGTAGAATGGACTGAGTGTGGGGGCAAACGAGGATGCACAGTGGTGCATGTGTGGAACTCCCAATACCCAGGCTGCTCCCATGTTCTAAAGAGGATGACCTTACGAGATACTGATACTTACTTTTATATATGCCCAGGAATCAATTGAACTGCTTTGGACATATCTAACTGTGGTGGGGCTGATGTTTATTACTGGGCTAGGTAGGGATGTGAGGTAACTGGGACAGGCTCTTGGATCATGCACAAGGGCCCTCCCTAACTTTGTCTGGTGAATCTCGACCCCCAGACTTGCCTCAAACCCCCTGCGTGGCAAATGCTATTCTTACCAATGTAATCCTGTTAAAACAAAAAATAAAAGTGTGTGTGGGGGGGAATCTGCAGGGCACATGGGCAGCAAAGATGGCTCTGAGAGAGTAGAGTGGACTGAGCCCAATTTGCCTTAAGTTCAGCGTGGAACCAGCCCGGGGAAGCTTAGGTACATGATAAGGTGTGACTTTGACAGTAATTGGTTCCTCTTCCTCCCCTGCCATGCCACCCGACCTTTTTGGCTTTAAAAAGGGCAGCTCTCTGTTAATAAATGAGTTTTTCTTCCTGTTTAACTTGGCTCCCCGCTGTTTCTGATGGTCTCCCGGGCTGAGGGAAGCTAGGGAAAGGGCCAGCACTGCACTGACCTTTCCTCGGACCCCTTCCGTCTTTCGTGGGACAGATGAAAACCCAACACCTAGGTATATCTTTGCCAGTACTTAGGTTGAACTCAAGGCCTGGGCACTGTCTGTAGCACTCTACTACTTGAGCCACAGTCCCAATTCTGGCTTATTCTGTGTATATGCTACTGAGAAATCGTACCCAGGGTTTCTTGGATGCTAGACAAGCACTCTCTCACGAATCCACATTCCAGCCCATCATCTTTTCCTTAATGGTAGTTTTTTACCTAAGTATGCTGCCATTTTACATTCCCAAGTTTAATTTTCTGAATACTGGTTACTTCTACAAAACCTGATCTTCTCTTCCCCTGCCTGGTTTGTGACTGTTCCTGCATTGGCTTCATAATAAAATGTAAATAAAGGCTGCTGAGAGCGTCAGTGTATCATATAAGGACACAGGCCTGGAACCCTGGAAGAGGAAAGCCATGGGCCTGAAATGAAGAAAACGATGCAGTATGCACAAGGAGCATATCTGAAAAATAAATCAGTAAATAAAAGGAGAAGCATTGCATAAGCTCTGTTTGAATTCAGGGAGGTAGTATACAGACTAAGTAGGTACACACTGAAAATTTTTTGTGGCCATACTTGGGCTTAAACTCAGGGCCCGATGCTTTCCTCAGCTGTTTTTCCCAAGGCTGAGGTTTTACCCTGTCACAGCTCCACTTCCAGCCATCTGGTCATTAATTGGACATAAGCACCAACCAGGATTTCCTTCCATGTCACGCCTGTGAATCCTGCTCGTCTTTCTCTCTTAAAGCTGGAGCTCTAGAAGATGGCAGAGGAGAAGCTGGAGACTAAACAAGCTCTCACATAGAAAGCAGTTTTAGAGTTCCAGTGAACAGTCCTAAGACAGAGAATCACACCAAGTGTGCCATCACAGGACAGAGAGTTAAGCCAGAGAGGGAAAATCCAGGCAAGGAGACAGATATGAGCACTTGATAGCAGCCGCTGCCGCAGCGGTGGCAAGGGCCGCCATTCCCGCTATATCTGCAAAACAGAGAATCTGGGACGAAGGAGCCAGACGTGGCAGGCAAGTGGATTCTACTCAACACCAGCAAGATCCAACAAGGAGCAGACATATTCATCCCGAAGTTCGTAGACCAGAGACAACCCAGGAACCAAGACTCGACATGAGTAGAAGCCAGATGTCCTCACTCCTTCTCAGGGATCAGAGGAGCGAAGGGACCCCTTTCCCCCACTACCGGAGATCTCCATCTTGGATACTGACAAAGCTTGCTGGAGCTGCTAGATCCAACTCAGGCCTTGGAAGAAAACTAGAGTCATTTAGCAGGTCACAGAACCTAAACTGACCTGCCAGACTCAGCTCAACACAGGGAAAAGTCAGCCAGCTCCGGCGCCAGCCACAGGATTGGCTTTCTTTACTGGGTAATCAGAGCCAGAGGCTGCCCCTCCCTTTAGCAGCCTTGACAATCAATTGAAATTCAGTAAACAGAAACCCTGAGAGTCGCTCCAGGCTGGACTCTGTGAGTTTCTCACAAACTAGCCCCCTGGAAAAGCTACTGTTTGCTGAAAGGGCTCAACTCTACCCAGAACCTAGCCTCATGACAGCATCTCCAAACTTGAGAAAAAAGCCTTCTCCCTCTTTTGTGATACTCAAAGCAGATCTCCCTCACATTGAACTAACCTGGGAGGAGGATCACAAAATCCTGAGTAAAGCAAAGCACTTTTCTGCCTGTTCAAACAAACTGACTTAAGAAACCAACCAAGCCACAGGAAAATCAAACACCACAAGCAGACCAGAGACTCCAACAAGAGGCTGGTTACAGACACAAGGGAGACACAGTATTGTTCCCACCTCTCCCCAAAAAATCAATTAACTTTTTTTTCTTTTTTTGTACCTTTTATAAAAAATGTTTTTAACTCTATTTTATTTTTAATTTTTACCTTTTTTGAAAAAAATTGTTTTCTAGTAGCATTTTTTTCTCATAATTTTTATTTTAGGGGTATATGTGTGTGTGCTTTGTTCTTTTTTTTTAAATATTTTTTAAATTTTCTTTAGCTCTACTGAACTTCTGATCTTTTTTTCTTTCTTTCTTATCCTTTTCACCTTTTCTACTCTTTCGTTCTTCTTTATGTGACTTAATTGTTGTTCTGAACATCTTCAGATAAACCCATATCTGATTAATAGACCTTATCCCGCATTGTGTACACACTTAATCCACAAATTTATTACTCAATTCCAAACCTCTTAGACTTAAATTCCTTAATAGCAGTACTACCTCTTTATACCTATATAATATTTTAAGTATTTTTATTTTTAAGTTTTTCACATCTTTATATCCCTCTCCTTCTATCATTTTCTTCACGTTCTATTCTGAATATTTTGATTTTGTTCTGGATAATATTTTTAATTTTTACTTTTCTATTTTTTCTGGTCTCTTTTATTCCCCTTTCCCTTTCTTCTTTTTTTCTCTCTCTCTATTTTCATCCTATCCAACCTATTTCCTGCTTTGAGATTATGACTTAGTTAACTCTCCCTGTGCCTTCCCACATCACTCTATTCCTATTTTTTACCCACATCTCTCATTAAACGTAATAATTTCTGGTCAACCAAATTCTTCTTTGCAATTTGTAGTCCATTAATATATAGTTGTTTGATGTTGAATAGATGTTGATGTTGAACTAGATTGTATCTACAGACTAATGACTGTGAAAATACAGACTTTGGTTGATACTTACCTTAAGTTAGTGTTCTAGCACAAAAATCGTGTTATTTTCATCCCAAATGGGCAGAGTAAGCCGGAAAAACACAAGAAAAATGGCAAGTACGGGTATCTCAACTCCCATTCATGATTATTAGGGAACAGAAGAGATAATGAATAATCCAGAGGAGAGTTACCAAATAGCTCTACAAACACTGCTGGCAAACATGATAAATGAAAAGATTGAAAACATACAAAGGACTCTGTGTGAGCGTGATAGGGAGAGAGAGGAGAAAAACAAAAGGTCAATGGAGGCTAACAAAAGATCAATGCAGAAAAAGATTGAAAACCTACAAAGGATTGTGTATGAGCATGATAGGGAGAGAGAGGAGGCAAACAAAAGGTTTATACAAGAATATCATGAGCGTGAGGAAGCTACTCAAAAACTGATACAGGATCAGTGTGAGCAGCTTAAGAATACTCAAAGAGAAAGGAAAGAATGGCATGAGCAGGCTGACAACACTCAAAGAGAACTACAGAAATGGTATTAACGTGAGGAAGCTAAGCAAAGAGTAATACAGGAATTGAGAGAGCAGGATGAGAATACACAAAGATCACTAAAGGCATTCATGGAATCCATTAACAAAGAGCTGAAGGAAGTCAGGGAGACCACAAAGGGAATGCTGAATGGAACTCAACAGAAGGAATGGTAGTCCAAGGAAACCATAACCAATCAAGTAAGTGATTTGAGAAGAAACAGTGAACACCAAATTAAGGAAGTAAAGAAGCTCATAGAAGATCTAAAACAAAGCTTCAACAAAGAATTTGAAGCCCATCAAAGCTGACCAATTAGAAGGAAAAGAGATAAAAAACAAAGTAGAAAGTATTGACAGCAGGTTAGACCATGCAGAAGATTGAATCTCGGGCATAGAAGACAGACTAGATATTATAGAGAAAGAACATACAACCATCCAAGACAAGTCTGAGAAATATGATAGATCTATCCAACACTTGAAGACACCATCAGGAGGCCTAATCTGAGGAAAAGGGGTGTAGAGGATCACCTAGAAACAGAAGTTAATGGTTTAGGAAATTTAACAGGATCCAACAGAGAACTTCCCAAACATGCAAAAAGATAGGCCTATTAAGATACAAGAAGCATTTATAACTCCAAATAGACCAGACTAGAACAGGATATCCCATGGTAACAAAATAATCCATACAGGATCAAATTCAGGCCAAGGAAAAGATGCTTAGAGCTGTCCAGGAGTAAAAATTAATCACCTATAAAGGGAAATCAATTAGAATCATCTCAGATTTCTCAGCAGAGAAAATCAAAGCGAGAAGAGCCTGGAATGATGTATGTCATGCTCTAAAAACACATCAACCAAGAATACTGTACCCAGCTAAACTGTCCTTCATAAATGAAGGCCAAATGAAAACCTTCCATAGCAAAAAAAAATTGAAGTAATACATCTCCACAAAACCAGCCCTACAAAAGATTCTTAAAGATTTCCTACACATAGACAACCAAGAAGACCACAATAAAGGCCAAAAAACTTCACCCAAACTGAGAATCCAAAAACCATAGGAAGAACCCAGTTTTCGCAGCCCCCACGAAGGTGGATAACATGCAAGAACTCCCAAATAACTCTCAGTCCTATCTCTCAACATTAATGGACTTAACTCTCCAATTTATCGACATGGACTGTCGAGTTGGATTAAAAAATAAGATACTTCTATCTGCTGTCTTCAGGAGTCTCATCTTGCCCATAAAAACAAACACATTTTGAATATGACAGGCTGCAACAAAATCTACCAAGCAATCGGTCCCCATAAACAGGCCAGAGTTGCAATCCTAATATCAGATAAAATAGACCTCAACTTAAAATTCTAGAGAAGAGAGAAACAAGATTGCTATATACTAATTAAGGGATCTCTTCTTCAGGAGGATATTACAATTTTAAATATCTATTCGCCAAACAACGGAGCACCCAAATTTATCAAAGAAACACTACTTTCCCTAAAATCATACATAGATCCAAAGACATTAATTGTTGGGGATTTTAACACACCACTCTCCCCACTAGGTAGATCAACTCGGCAAAAACTAAACAGAGAAACCACAGATCTCAACAGCTGCATAGATCAAATAGATTGCAAAGATATCTACCAAATACTTCACACAGCAGTATGAGAATACACCTTTTTCTCTCAGCAGGACAGGCAACATTTTCTAAAACAGGCCACATTTTGGGCCACAAAGCAAACTTGTAAAATTCAGAAACATTAAAGTTATACCTTGCATTCTCTCTGACCTCAAAGGAATAAAATTAGATCTCAACACGAAAAGTCACCAAAGAAAGTCCGGTAACACATGGAGGATGAACAACATTCAGCTGAATCATGAGTGGGTCATGGAAGAGATTAGAAAGGAAATTCAAATGTTCATGCTATTCAACAAAAATGAGCACACAAATTACCAGCTCCTCTGGGACACAGCAAAGGCAGTACTCAGAGGCAAGTTTATACCTCTGAGTTCCTACATCAACAAATTGGAGAGATCTGAAACCAAAAATTTAATGAGACATCTGAACCTCCTTGAAAAAGAGCAGAAAGATAAACCCAATCCAGTAGACAGAAAGAAATAATTAAAATTAAATCAGAATTAAATGGATTAGAACCCCAAAAAACCATAGAAAAAATCAACAAAACAAAAAGTTAGTTATTCGAAAAAAATTAACAAATTAACAGACCCTTAGCAAATCTTATCAGAGAAAAAAGAGAACACACCCAAATAAACAAACTCAGACATGAGAATGGAAACATCACCACAAAAAAAAACCAAGATTCAGAACATTGTAGGGAATACTTCTCAAGACTTTATGCTAATAAGTTTGAGAACTTGGCAGAAATGGTCCTTTTCCTAGCAAATATTGACATGCCAAAACTAAACCAAGATGAGTTAAACCATCTTATAGATGCAGAAAAAGCATTCAACAAGATCCAACACCCTTTTATGATGAAGGTTTTGGAAAAATTGAGAATCCATGGAACATTCCTCAGTACAATAAAGGCTGTATATGACAAACCTATATCCAGCATTATACTTAATGGTGAAAAACTAAAGCAATTTCCTCTTAACTCAGGAACAAGACAAGGATGTTCACTATCTCCACTTCTCTTCAGTCTAGTATTAGAATGCCTAGCTACAGCAATAAGACAAGATGCAAACATAAAGGGGATCCAAATAGAGGAAGAAGAAATAAAACTCTCCCTCTTTGCAGATGACATGATCTTGTATTTAAAGAATCCCATAGACTCCACTCCCAAATTACTCAAGCTGATTCAAAACTTTGGCAAAGTAGCAGGGTATCAAATTAACCCCCCAAATCAAAGGCTTTTCTGTATGCCAACAATGAGAAAAGTGTGGCTGAAGTTAGGAAAGCAACTCCATTTGTAATAGCCCCACAAAAAATAAAATACCTAGGAATTAACTTAACCAAACAAGTGAAGGAACTCTATGATGAAAACTTTAAAAACTTGAAAAAGGAAATCAAACAGAACTTAGAAAATGGCAAAAACTCCCATGCTCCTGGATTGGAAAGACTAACATCGTGAAAATGGCAATATTTCCCAAGGCTATCTACAAATGCAATGCGATACCTATTCTTCAAGGAAATAGAAGAGGCAATCCAAAAATTCATATGGAACAATGAAAGACCCCGAATAGCAAAAACTCTCCTCAACAGAAAGAACACTGCTGGAGGAATATCAATAAAAAATTTCAAACTCAACTATAGTAATCAAAACATCTTGGTACTGGCACAAGAACAGACCTCAGGACCAATGGAATAGAATTGAAAACCCAGAAATGAACCTACAGACTTATAGCCCTCTAATCTTTGATAAAGGACATAAAAAAAATGGAATGGAAGAAATACAGCTTCTTCAGTAAATGGTGCTGGCAAAATTGGTTAACTACTTTGAGAAAACTAAAGCTAGATCCTTATATATCACCCTGCACCAGAATCAACTCCAAATGGATCAAAGACCTCGGGGTCAAAGCAGACACTCTGAAAATATTACAGGATGGATTAGGAGAAACCCTAGGTCTCCTTGGCACAGGCCGAAATTTTCTTAATAGAGACCCAGAAACACAACAAATCAAAGAAAGGTTGGAAAAAATGGGATTGTGTGAAGTTTCACAGCTTCTGCATGGCAAAGGACATAGCTAGCAAGATCAATAGAAAGCCCACGAATTGGGAGAAAATCTTCACTAGCCATACAATGGACAAGCGTCTCATATCTAAAATACACTTGGAACTAAAAAAATTAAATCCCCCAACAACAAATCCTCAAAGAAACAACTGTCCAATAAATAAGTGGGAAAAGAATTAAAGAGAAACTTCTCTAAAGAGGAAAGAAGGATGGCCAATAGACACATGAAGAAATGCTCAACCTCCCTAGACATAAAAGAAATGCAAATCAAAACAACTTTAAAATACCACCTCACCACAGTTAGAATGGCAAAAATCAAGAACTCTAATAACAAAAGATGCTGGAGGGGATGTGGACAGAAGGTAACCTTATTTCATTGTTGGTGGGAGCGTGAACTTGTAAAACCACTTTGGAAAGTAGTAAGGGGGCTCCTCAAAAGACTTCACATAGAGCTCCCCTATGACTCAACAATCCCACTTTTGGGCATTTACCCAAATGACTACAAACAAGACCACACTAAAGCTACCAGCACAACTATGTTTATTGCAGCATTATGTACTATAGCTAAGATATGGAACCAACCCAGATGCCCCTCAGTAGATGATTGAATCAAGATAATGTGGTATATATACACAATGGAATTCTATGCCTCCATAAGAAAGAATGACATTGCCCCATTTGTTACGAAATGGAAAGACTTGGAAAAAATTATATTAAGTGAAGTAAGCCAAGCCCAAAGAAACATAGGTTCCATGGTTTCCCTTATTAGCAATAACTAGTATATGTATGAGTCAAGCAGAAAAGGACAGATAAGTTGATGTTAGGAAAATGAAGCCTAAGATATGTATTTAAATCTTTATTTTCTTTCATGCATTGGTTTTTAACGCATTTATAAGATTATTTCTTTGTTGCTTTGTATGTCCCTCTCTCACAGTATAATTCCTGCTTTCACTGTATTTGATGTCGGTATAATTTGTGGATGAAAGGGAAAAACAAGTCGTTTAAATAAGGAAACAGGTGGACCCGTTGCAACGATGAGAAGTACAAGTTGTCATGTCGAAAACGAACTTTACAACTTTAGTGGGGGTGGAGGCTTGGGGGGGTCAGGGTTGCCTGGGAAGGGATGGGAAGGGGAAACAAAGGAGGACGCTACAATGCTTGATAAGAAATCTACCCATTATCTTGCCCATGCAATTGTAACCCCTCTGTACAGTATTTTCACAATAAAAGATAAATAAAAATTAACAAAAAAAACCTTGAGCTCTACTCTCTGGACAACTGTTCCACTTCTGGTTTTCTGGTGGTTTATGGTAGATAAGAGTCTCACAGAATTACTGCTCAGGCTCAATTTGAACGGCAATCTCGTGAACAGGATTCAAGCGACTTTCCTCAGGAATACACCAAAGAGCCCCGCCACTCAAACCCTTAGTCTAAATC
Organism: Dipodomys spectabilis; assembly: GCF_019054845.1. NCBI lineage: Eukaryota > Metazoa > Chordata > Mammalia > Rodentia > Heteromyidae > Dipodomys > Dipodomys spectabilis. The sequence goes on along the minus strand of NW_024870868.1, from coordinate 1,412,150 downwards.
TTGAGATGCACTAGAGAAAAAGAGATACATGAAGACGTGTCTAGTGTGTTCTAGATACTTAAGGTTGGAGACACACAACACTCATAATTATTAGATCATTTTACATTCAAAAGGAGCAATGAAGACAGTCTGAGGATCGTTCCAGCTTTTGGTCCTCTTATCTTGAGATAGCAAATTCACTGGAGCTCAATGCTAAGTGACAGAACTGGTGTGTCCTGTGGACATTTGCTCCCAAATCCTGTGACACTCATTTCTCACTTTTGGCTTCAAATCTGTGACTGAGAGGAGAAGATGAGGAGAGAAAATCTTTCTTAGGGCAAACAGCTATAAAGAACATTGGGTAGTTAATTTATAAATTCAAACATTTGGAATGACCCGTTAAGAAGTCAGATTGTCCAGATTAAAAAAAGAAGAAGAAAAGAAAGAAGGTGCCAGTGGCTTCTCACTGTAATCCCAGCTCCTCAGGAGTCTGAGGTGTAGAGAATCTGAGTTTGAATCCATCCAGTATAGCAAAATCCATGACACTGTTATTTCTAAGAGATCATAGAAAAACCCAGAACTGGGGCTGTGATGCAAAGTTAACACAATACCCTTGAGCAAAAGGAGCTCAGAGACAATGTAAAGGCTCATCGTTCAACCCCAGGACCTGCCCCCTCAAAAAGACCCTGTACCTCCATGTCTTTGGATATGTATGGATGTATTCCTATAGGTGAAACTCCACAGTAGTTATGATGAATGGCACAAAGCTAGGAAATTTGTATCCAATAAAATGATTTCATAACAGAGACTGCTTTCATGACAGTGCATAATTCAGGGCTCCCCTCACTGTTTCCAGTGTAGCCTGAGGGTTTCTCTGCATCCCAGGCCTGCTGGAAACAGTCTCTCTCATTGTCTGGACAGGCAGACAAAAGCACTCACTCTTGTACAGCTGTGTAACGAACAACTCCATCTGGGTCAGATAGTGAGGATGATTTTGGGCAGGCTCTGAAGGTCAGGAGAAAAAGGTCTCTTTGTATCCCAAACTATCTCTCTCCCCAGTACTCTGGTTTGACAGGAAGCCTTCATTTGTGCCACCTCCCATGACAGGGCAAGTCCTGTGCACTTATCCTGCCTTTGTGAGACTATATTCCGGTGTTCAGATACAGTGCTGAATATAGTTCAAGGGTCCTCCTGGCAGACAACTAGGGCACTGAACTTAATTAAATGTTTCATTGCCTGTGATAATGGGCCTATGATGCCACTCCTAGGTTTCTGGAAGCTTGGGAAATCCAAGCACATATATGATATCACAAAGCCTCCTGTCATCTAGGGCTGGTGAAGCTCATCAGGTTTTGAAAAATTTGACCTCTCCTAGTTGGGCCCTGGGTGGCTAGATTTTAGGGTTGAACCCAGGGCCAGGGTGCTCACCATGAGCTCAGTGTAGAAGCCCGGTGCTTTACCATTTTGGGTAACAGCATCACTTCTAGTCTGTGTGTGTGTGTGTGTGTTTGTGTGTGTGTGTGTGTGTGTGTGTGTGTGTGTGTGTGTGTGTGTGTGTATGAGAGAGAGAGGGAGAGAGAGACAAAGAGAGAGAGAGAGAGAGAGAGACAGAGAGAGAGTATGCACGCAGGCCCACAGGGGCATGGGCACATACACCATTCTTGGAGGTTGAACCCTGGACCTGAGCACCGTACCTAGTTTCTCTTGTACAATCATAGCTTTCTCCCACTTGAACCACTACTTCAGGCTTTTTTTTTTAATGTTGTGGTCCTGAGAAATCAAACCCAGGGTTTCATATTAGCAAAGCACTCTACCCCTAAGGCACATTCCCAGCCCTCTACTTCAGGTTTGTTAGCTTGTTTCTCTCTTTTTCTTATTATTGTAGGAGTTGATGTCTGGGCCTGGATGCTGTCCTTGAGCTCAAGTCTTGTGCTCTACCACTTGAGCCAAACACCATTTCAGCTTTTCTGGTGGCCCATTGGAGGTAAGTGTCTAAAGTACTTTCCTGCCCAGGCTGGCTTTGAACTATGATGCTCAGATCTCATCCTCCTGAGTAGCTAGAATGACAGGCATGAGTGACAAGCACCTAGCTACCACTTCAGGTTTCTTAGTGGTGAATTGGAGATAATAGGCTCATGGGACCTTTTGTGTCTGGGATAATTTGGAAACCAGATCCTCAGATCTCAGCTTCCTGAGAAGGCAGGATGAGAGACCTCAGCTATAGAACCATAGACTGTGGCATCTGCTGCAAGGGGGTCCATGGCTTCACGTGGTGGAGTGCTCGCCATGAGCCCAAGAGGTATGGGTCAGAGCTTAGGCCCCTATTTCAAGGTTCATAACAGAAAAAAAAACAAAACAAAACAATTGTCTGCAGTAGACAACTCACTAGTCTTCTGTAATACATAATTTGTCCCTGCCATGGAGACATATCTGAGCCTCAGTATTCTTGTCTGCATCGTCATCTCAGTGGGGAGACCTTACAAGGACCCAATGAAAAATGCACCTGGTGAAGGACACAGCACATGGCACTCTTTGCATGACTCAGCACACTGCACCCTGTGAAGGACTCAGAATATAGCACCATGTGCAAGACTCAGCACAGAGTACCCTATGGAGGACTCAGCGCATAGCTCTGTTCCACAAGCTGTCATTAGACTTAGGGCACTCTAATCAATATCACCATTCTTTGAGGAACTTTTTCACAAACCACACAAGTTCACACCTAACACTTTAGTGGGATTTTTTTTGGGGGGGGGTTAGTCATGAAGCTTGAGCTTAAAGCTTGGTGATATTATTGTTCTAATAACATTTGCACAAGGCTAGATCTCTACCACTTTGAGCCATATTTCAAAGAGTCTAGCAGACTTCCTGCTGGGTTTTAAAGCCCCAGAGCGGCCTGTATATCGGGGGTAAGCCAGGGTAAGCCAGAATGATGGGGGTAACCCATGGAGCTAGGTTGCAGCAGTTTATATCTGGCTAAGTCAGGTTAGGCGGCAGCTGTCAGCACCAGACTCCTAGCTTGCTCTGTCATGTGGTATTTGAGGTCCTGTCCTTCTATAGTTGCAGTTAGAACATTGTGCCTCTTTTTGGCGGCAGTCCTGGGGCTTAAGTAAGGGTTTTGACACTGTCCCTAAGCATTTGTGCTCAAGGGTAGAACTCAATTGATTGAAAGACAGCAGAACTTCCGGGTTTTCTATTTATGTGGCACTGAGGAATCGAACCCAGGGCTTCATGCTCACTAGGTAAGTACTCAACCACCGAGCCCCAGGAGTGAAAGAGGTATAAATAGATAGAGATTGATGTATATAAGCATTATATACACAGAAAGAAGTCTGTATATTATTAATTTATAGATAGTACTACCAATTATTACTTATTAAATTATGTCTCCATTTAATGATGTGCTCCAGTTAACAATTAAGAAAGCATTAACTAAATTAGTCAATATCCTTTTATTGTTTATCACATATGTACATACATCCATACACATAATTTCATATTTTATAGAATGAGACACATATTTATATATTATTAAATTATGCATCATGTGTTACTACCAATTATTAGGTATTTATGTTTCCATGCAATTTTTATTCTGGTAATACTTAATAAAATATTAAACTTAATCCAAATCCTATAGTTTTTGTGTCTAATTTTATCCTAGAATGATTCACTACTAATTCAATCTGTTTTTCATTTATTGTAGTGTCAATTCTTCCACCTATGACATTTTTTACATTTATGACATCCTATTACATATAGATTTGCATATATTACATATAGATTTGCTTCTGAATTATACGTGCTACCTGTCACCGAGCACTTTCAAAGAAAAAGAAAACACTTGTCACGCTCAGCTTCTCACTCCAAGATTACAGTTTTTGGCAGTGGTGGGATCTAACTCAGGGTCTAGAAGGCTCAATTCATGAATGGCTGACTGTCAGCACAGCAGCCTCTAGCCAATTCAGCTGCCAAGCACTTCCCAGGCCCTGAAATCGAACCCCGTTTGTTGACCCATATTGCGCTTAATGTACACTTATTCATTTTATTTTTTGTTTTATTCATTTACTTACCATTTATTTTATTGACTGTTATTACACATGAAATATTTGGTACATTTATTACATAGGATATAGACTTGCCTAGTATGAAACTTCACACCTTATACCCAGGACTTTCACAGAAAAGGAAAACATGTGTCCCCAGGGGCTTCTTACTCTGCGATTCAATTTTTGTGTGTGTGCTGGCATCTAAAGTCACAGCCTACAAGGCCCAATTCATGAATGGATGAGTGTCAGTATGCCAGCCGAGGCATATTGAGCTGACAAGCATTTCCAGAACTTGAGATCCAGCTCCAGGAGTTGACAAAATTAGAACAGATAGACAAGTAGATGGTAGTACACAAATAAATATTGATTTTTATAGAGTGCCAGAGATGTCTATACATTATTCGGTTACATAGGCTACATTCCTATCAATTCTTGAGTATTTAGTATACCTCCATGTAATTAATATTATTGTTTTCATCCTTAATTATTAATTAAATCAACCACTGTCCTGAAACTATTGTGTCCATGTGATTAATAGTATTCTTTGAATGTGTCAAAAATATCCATTAAAAGCCATTAGCCTCTTAAAATCACTATTTATATAGTAGTATTCAGAAACAACTAATTCAACTTTGCCATTCCTAATCTTCCATCGGTATTCCTATGAATAGGAACCAGACACTTAGGATCTCTCTCCATTGGTAGGGGTCAGGACCTGGCTTCACGCACAGGACCTATATTGCCATGTTGGCCTGTGGCTTCCCTGGTAGCCTGCCAGCCTTAAGCAATGCCAAGTTACCAACATTCTTCAACCATGTCATTCAGACGCAGGATGGTCACCTTGCAAAGAAGACAAATGTATAACCGGTAGCCATCTCCAAGTTGCCCGTTTTTTTTTTTTTGTTTCTGTGTCGCATTAATTATTTTTTTTTTCTTGTCAGCCTTTGGGTCCCAGGAACCCAGGTTCGGCTGTGGGTCCAGTGGCTGCACCGCAGCCTAGAGTGATCAAAACTGAGGCAGAATTGCCATGACCTGAGTTTAAGCCCTGTGCTTGAGAAAAGAAAAATATGTACATACATACATACATACATAAATGCATACATACATACATACATACATACATTAAAATATTTTTTAAAAAATTATGAGGATCCTTGGCTCGGAATTCATGCCATTTTTTCTATCAGGCCTGGGATTTAAATTGAGGGTCTGGGTAAATCTGCAGCACTGTGGGGGATGGGGAAGATCACAATTCTGGAAGACAAGAAAGTCAGGCCTGTTTCCAGGGCCTGAATTCAAGTCTTAAATCAACTCCTAGGAATGGCCAATATATAAACAGATGATTAGACTGCAGTGTGTGTGTGTGTGTGTGTGTGTGTGTGTGTGTGTGTGTGTGTGTGTGTGTGTGTGTGCATTGTGAGCTGCTTTTGATCAGGGCTAGCCCTCTACCACTGGAGCTACACGGCTGTACCTCTGACTTTGTTGGCACTTAAGTTGGACAGGGATCTCAAGGACTTTCCTGCCTAGTGTGAATTTTATCATGATCCTCCTATCACAGCCTTGCAAACATCAATGAGGACTGCTGAGAGCCACCGGTGCCTGACTAATCATTGGTCTTGCTGTTCTTGGACAGACCGGTGAGTTCCCCATCCTCCAGTTAAAATGGTGGGAGCTGGAGCCCACAGTTGGAATCCTGGTCCTGCCACGTCCAAATGGCTAGAGATCCTTAGAAACTCATTCCTAATCTATATGAATACCAATGGAACGTGATATATGTTATGATTGAATGGGCAGCTCTTAAATAATTCTAGGATAAAATTATACACAGTTATATTGTAGGACACTGATCGATTTTAATCAACATTTCGTGAAGCATTTAAACAATCACGTTCATTAAATGGAGGCAGAATGAAATACCGAAGAATTGGGCATCACATAGTATAAAGGTGCCATTTTTTTCTGCTAGGACTGGGATAGGAACTCATGGTCTGGGTAACTCTGTTTCACTGTGTGGAAAGAGGAAGCTAGCCTTCTTGAAGTCAAGAAATTCATGTCTGTTCCTGAGGTTGGAAATCGATCCCCAGAACTAGAATACATCATATTTGTGTACATTTTAAATATATGATTTATATTTACATACATAGGTTGAATCCATATTGCATTCAGTGTAGTTATTCATTTTATTTTTGTTTTATTCATGTGTTTGTGGGGCACATGGGCAGCAAAGATGGTGCTGAGTGGAAGTTGAGTGGGCACAGCCCAATTGTTTACCTTAAAATCTGATTGGATAAAACTTAGGCGCATGATAGTGTATGACCTTTACAGTGATTGGTTGGTTCATTTTCCTCCCCTTCCATGTCTCGCAGTTTTTCCCTTTAAAACGTGCTAGCTGTGTGGTAATAAACAAGTGCTTCCTTGACTTGACTCCCCACTGTGTCTGAATGTTTCCCGGGCTAAGGGAGGCTCAGGAATGGATGAGTGGCACACTAACCATTCTCGGGCCCCATCCATGTTTCAGGGACAAACAAAGACCCAACATGTATTGACTGTTTATTTTATTGACTAATATGGCACATAGAACATTGGTTACATTGAGTAAATAGGATATAGATCTACTTATGTATTCCACTTATACCTGACACCCAGGACTTTCCCAGAAAAGGAAAACATGTGTCACCATCAGTTTCTTACTCGATGATTCATTGTTTGGGCGTGATGGCATCTGAACTCAAGGACTACAGGGCCAAATTGATGAATGGGTGTGTGTCAGCATGCCATCCTATAACAAATTGAGCTGATAGGCAGTTCCCAGGATCTGAAATCGAGCATCAGGGGTTGACAAAATAAGAACAAATTGACACGCAGATTGTAGTACACACACACACACACACACACACACACACACACACACACACACACCAGAGATGTCTATCCATTGTTCAGTTATATAGACTACATTCCTACCAATTCTTCGGTATTTATTATGCCTCCATGTAATTAATGTTATTATTTTTATCTTTAATAAACTATTAAGTAAATCAGTGTCCTGAAATTATTGTGTCCCTGTGAGAAATAGTATTCTTTAATGTTTCATAAGATATTAAATAAAATCAATCAGCTGATTGAAATCATGAAATCTAATTGTGTACAAGTATCACTCCTGAGCATGTCATTCAACTGTGATATTGATAACATTCCATCATTATTCCTGTGGATGGGAACAAATTTCTTAGGATCTCCCACCATCTGGAAGTGGTATGACTGTATTCGAACTGTAGGCCTATGTTGCTATGCAGGACTACGGTTTCTCCAATAGCCCTCAATTAAAAAAAAATTTAGCTCCCCTGGTTTGCAATTCATGACATTTTTTTCTGCCAGGCCTGGGATTTGAACTCTGGGGATATATGCAGCACCGTGACGGAAGGGAATCTGAACATGCTTGAAGACAAGAAAGTCAGGCCTGTTCCCTAGGCCTGAATTCAAGCCTCAGGACTGGAAAACATACTCCTTATATCAATTTTAAAGATACGATTTATATTTCCATACACATAGTCAGTCCATATTTTGTTGGGTGTGGTTATTCATTTTATTTCTTGTTTTATTCATTTATTTACCATTTATTTCATTGACTCTGATGAACTCTCTACCATTTATTACATTGTTTACATCCTATCACAGCATCCCGATTTGTAAATATGTTCTCCATCATGCCTGACACCCATGACTCTCACAGAAAAGGAAAACATGTGTCACACTTGACTTCTTACTCCAAGATTGAATTTTTGGCAGTGCTGCGATGTGAACTCAGGGTTTAGCAAGCCCAATTCATGAATGGATGAGTGTAAGCATGGCAGCCTTTAGCCAATGAAGCTGTGAGGTGGTTGACAGGTGCTGAGATCCAGCCCCAGGTTTGGCCAAAACAGTGATACATGTATAGGCAGAGGGTGGTATACAAATAAATATACATTAGTAAGGAGCGCCAGAGCCGTCTATCTATGATTGAATGACACCTATTACATTCCTAGCAACTCTTAGGCATTTATTATACTGCCATTGAAGGAATATTATTCTTTTCAGGCATAATAACCTATTAATTAAGATCAATCAACCTCCTAGGATAATTGCATCCAATTTGAGACTAGACCGAAGCATGAACTACTTTTTCAATTGGTATTCCTATGCATAGGAATGAGTTTTTTGTGATCTCCTGCCATTGGTAGGAGTCAGTACTGGGATTTGAACTCGGTGCCGATGTTCACAGTTTGGCCTATGGATTCCCTGATAGCAAGCCATCCTTCAGGTATGGCAGGTCAGGTCCACTTTGCAGCCAGTGACCCAGGATGGTCACTATGCAAAGAAAAAAAACATAAAACCCTCAGCCCTCTGCAGCTTGCCACTTTTTGTGCTATGCTACTGTTTTTTTCCTTCCTGAAAGCCCTCTGGGCTTAGGATTCCTGGATTGGCTATGGGTCCGACGGTGCACCCCACCCTAAGGCGATTTAAGCTGAGGCAGAGTTGCCAAGACCTGAGTTCAAGCCCTGTGTTGGCAAAATAATGAATAAATAAAAACATTAATTAATTATTTAACTAAATTAAAAGGAAATAAAGCTGCCTTGTTTTGAATTTCTACCAGTTTTCTTTCCTAGCCTGGGATTTGAACTCAGGGTCTTGGTAAATATGTAGCAATGTAAGGGAAAGTTCAGATTTGCCACTACTTGAGTTCAAACCACATGCAAATCCAAAAATAAAAATTAAGTCACTGAGCTTGGCAGGGGGAGTAGTTGTGTAGATGGGAGGGAAGGAATGGTAGGGGGACAACAAAGGAGGAGGCAACAATGCTCAAAAGAAAATGTACTCATTACCATGCTCATTTAACTGTAACCCCTCTGTACAACATGTTTACAATAAAAAAAATGAAAAAGTAGTGCTCAGACAAGCATTTTGGGGGTAAGAGAAAGGTGTCTGAATAGATGTACAAAATTCTACACTGTGTTTCTTTTAATGTTCAGTGTGTAAATCAATAAACATAACTGCTTCCATTTAAAAAATTTAAGTCAATGTCTTGGAACTGGGGCCAGTTTTTCCATCATTGCTGGGATTTGATCTCACCATCCAGGTAACTCTTTTGCACCATGGGTGAAGGCAAAACTCACTGTCCTTGAGGAAAAGAAATTCAGGCTAGAGTTCCCAGCATCTGAAGGAAGGCCCTGCAATGGAAAAAATATTTCTATCTATGTGTAATATATGATATATTTACATATGTATGTTTATTACATATTATAATTTTTATTATTGATTTTGTATTTATTTTATTTTTTACTTTTCATTTACTTATTGTTTATTGTATTTAGTATTATTAAACACATAATATTTAGTACATGTTGTACCACTATTATAAATTCATACAGAATAATTTAGGACATTGACTTTTTTTCATTAGTATTTTATTAAGTGTTGAAACATGATACATAATTAAATGGAAGCATTTGTCACAGTCTACACATGTTTAGAGTATCTCCCAAGTATGAAATTTGTCTTCTTTATCTTTAGAAGCTTCCTATAGGAATTTTTTTAGATGATTTATACTCAGAATCCTTTTCTTGGGGATAGTCAAGTTGAGGGATAAAATTGTAAGGTTGGGGCTAGAAATGTGGCTTAGTGGTAGAGAGCTGGCTCAGCATGCATGAATGGTAAGGTTTGAATCCTCAGTGCCACATACTCAGAAAAAGCCAGAATCTGTGGAGTAGCTCAAGTGGTACAGCTCTAGGCTTGAGAAAAAGGAGCTCAGAGATAGTACCCAGGCCCTTAGTTCAAGCCCCAGGTCTGGCAAAAACAACAGGCCAGATGCCTGTGGCTCTCAACAGGAACCTTAGCTTCTCAGGAGGCTGAGATCTGAAGACCACAGTTCAAAGACAGCCTAGGCAAGGAAAACCTGTTAGATTCTTATCTCCAATGAACCACAAAAAGACCACATGTGATGCTGTGGGTCAAGTGGAAGAGTGTTCGCCTTGAGCTGAAGGGCTCAGGAACAGTGCCCAGGCTTGAGTTTGAGAAACAAAACTGGAAAAAAAAACGTGAGGGTTAAGCAAAGTACTTTTCCTTTTTGCTAATTAGCAAAATCTCTGGAAAAATGAATGTTTATGTACACCAGAATTGGAGTTAGAGCTCAAGGTTAAAGTGTAGTCCATCCATATGCACAGCCTCTCAGACTCTAACATTATAAACTTGTGTCCTACAGGGTTCTGAAAGTCCAATGTTGAAAGGCCTAATATGTTGCACAAGCCCTTTGTGATAAGCAGTTGACTTGTAATGCCAACGCTATTACAGTTCTGAACCTAGCAGAGCACCAGTAGCGCATGCCCATCACCCTAGCTCAGGAGGCTGAAGTCTGAGGATCACAGGATGAAGCCAGCCAGGGCTGGAAATCTATGACACTCTGACGTCTACTGCTGAAATGTCAGATGTTCAAGAGCTTCCTGTGTTTCACTTGGTAATGAGAAGTTGCTTGCACTCTAAATGTTCTTAGAGTTCTTGAGTTATAACAGCAGGAAATAAACATCATTGACCAGTCCTGGGTTCACATGAAGTTCTCAGCTTCCAAGCCCTAGTCCTGTTAGCAGGAAAAACTCCAGGGTAACAATATTTGAAGGCAGAAAACAGTTCCAAAAGCCAGACTAGGCTAAGAGACTTAGACCTACAGGATTTGGAGGCCGAATGTACACACTCAATAGGGAAGTGAGGTGCAAAACCATTTCATTCATTCCAGACACAGCCAGCAATGAGGGGAAACCTGAAACCTTTGTCAGAGTTACACAAGGATCAGGCTTTTCTCAGCCTCTTCAAACAATGACTAATTAAACTTCCTCCCTCAAGTGAAGGGAACATTTGGCTATCTTTAGGTTAACAATAGAGAGCCTTGCTTTTTGGTCTTAGGGAGTGGGTTTTTGACTCTCCATCTGTCAGATTTGAAGGCCCTTCTTCTACCTCTGCCAGTCCATTCTCCTTCCTTCATTCTCCACATCATCAATGCAAATCCCCAGTCCAAGGAGAGGCAGGGACCTTTCTCTTCTGGCTCCAAGCACCTGAGTTAGAACCTGGCTTTGCCCTCTTGACTCTGGGGCCCTCGAATGCCTGAGAAGTGGGAGACAGTCTTCCTGCTCTGTGGTTGTGTGAAGACCATGTTGGTGTCCTGGCACACAGCAGAAGGCCTCATGACTGGGGAGTGTTCCCTTCTTTCCTCCTGAAATCCAAGACCAAGTCTGGCTTTTTCTTGAATGTACTACTGAGGAATCAAACCCAGGGCTTCTTACATGCTAGACAAGCACTCTCTGACTAATCCACATTCCCAGCCCCCTCATCTTTTTCTTAATGGTAGTTTTTACATAAGTATGCTACCATTATATATCCCCAATTTTAATTTTCTGAATACTGTTTACTTCCAAGAAACCTGATTTTCTCTTCCCCTGCCTGGTTTGTGACTGTTCCTGCATTGGCCTCATAATAAAATGTAAATAAAGGCTGCTGAGGGTGACCTGCTTTAGGCAGATGGCTGCACAGATTGTTGTGTATGTCTGTTTGTTGACACTCCTGGACCTTGAACTCAGGATCTGGGTGCAGTCCGTGAGCTGCTTTACTTAAGGCTAGCCCTCTAACACTGGAGTCATAAGGCTATACTTCTGGCTTTGTTGGCCCTGAAGTTGGACAGGGCTCTCAAGGACATTACTGCCTAGGGTGACTTTGACCATGATCCTCCTATCACAGCCTTGTAAGTATCAAGGAGGACTTCTGAGAGCCACTGGTGTCTTCCTAATCATTGGTCTTGCTGATGTTCTTGAACAGACCAGTGAGTCCCTATCTTCGGGTTGAAGTGGTGGGAGCTGGAGCCCACAGTTCGAATCCTGGTCCTGCCACCTCCAAATGGCACGAGATCCTAAGAAACTCATTCCTATCCATATGAATACCAATAGAATGTGATGTATGTCATGATTGAATGGAAAGTTCTTAAATGATTCTAGGATAAAATTGTAAACAATTAGATTATAATACACTGATCAATTTTAATTAGTACTTTATGAAACACTTAAACAATCACATTCATTAAATGGAGGCATAATGAAATACCTCAGAATTGGGTGTCACATAGTATAGAGTGTCATTTTTTCTGCCAGGACATTCTTTAGTTAATAGTTATATCCCATTTTCTGAATGTAATTTGGTATATGAAAGTAAGATATATTATAAATCAATTATTCAAACAGTTTTATCAGAAATGTTTATAGCAAAATATAGAAATAAATCCAAATTATATATATTTGAAGACCGTGCTTAGTTTGTCCTCTTCTCATATTCCCCATGCCCTTCATGGGAATAATACACATTGTAAGGTAAGGCTTACAATGTTTTGGTGAAATAGGTTGACTTTAAACCAGTGAGTTACTCTATGCTGCATTTTGTTTACTTTGTATCCAGAAAATCTAAGTTCTTACTTTATCGTTTTCCTTAGGCTTTATACTCAGATTAATCTCTGATGGGTGACAAATCAAGATATAAACATTTTTTAAAACTGGCTAAATTTAGGCTGAGGAATCTAGGTACAATGCAACTCATGCAGATAGGCCTCATAAGTCATGAGACCCTGGTATCAAAATGTTAACCAATGCTTACTGGTGTCATGCTTATGAGATTCTGTGTATTATAAACAGTGGTTATTAGAATGGTTTTGGAATCAACATCATTTCATGAGTTAAGAACTGAAGAGAGACATTATACTCAGAACAAAATTTAAGGAGGCATCCAAAATTAGTTACCAAGATATACAACATGTCTCACAATGTTTTAAAAATGCCAACTAAAGGAAATAATTTACGAAAAACCATCAACATTTACAATAAATGCAGAATCACTACGACTGATTTTTCTTTTACCCCAGTTGCAATACGGCTTACATAATACTTTTCTGGTGGTATGTTTAATTAAGCCTTGATATTTAGTTGGAGAAGTTAGGTTCTTTCATATATTCATTTGTCAGATCAAAGAGGAAATGAATTCCATTCCAGAGTCAACATCCATAATAATGTTACAGATGCATCCTGCTACTTTGGCAAATTTTTAAATCAGCTTGAGTAACTGGGGTCTTTTTTTGGATCTAAATAAATAGGTATGCAATTTTGTCAGTACTAGAAAGATTTTGACCACCATTTGTTAAGCTATTATTTTCTAGAAAATACTTCTCTCTTTTCATGAGATTTTTTTTAATTTAATTTTATTTTTGGGGGGAAACATACTGTACACAGGGGTTACAATTACATGGGCAGGATAATGCGTACATTTCTTATGAAGCATTGCACCCTCCTCCTTTGTTTACGCTTCACATCCCTTCCCAGCCTCCACCCCCACCCAATCCTCTCCCCTTCCACCCCCCCTCTCGCAATAACGTTGTAAAGCTCGTTTTCGACATGACAACTTGTACTTCTCATTGTTGCAACAGGTCCACCTGTATCATTAAACGACTTGTTTTTACCCATCTCCAACACGAGTTATACTGATATCAAATATAGTGAAAGCAGGGGTTATACTGTGGGGGAGGGACATACAGAGCAACAAAGAGATAATCTTATAAATGCGTTAGAAACAAATGCATGAAAGAAAAACACATTAAAATACATATCTAAGGGTTCATTTTCCTAACATCACATTATCTGACCTTTTCTGCTTGACTCATACATATACTAGATATTACAAATAAGGGAAACCATGGGACCTATGCTTCTTTGGGCCTGGTTTACTTCACTTAATATAATTTTTCCAAGTTTTTCCATTTCCTAACAAATGGGGCAATGTCATTCTTTCTGATGGAGGCATAGAATTCCATTGTGTATATACACAACATTTTCTTGATCAATTCATCTACTGAGGGGCATCTGGGTTGGTTCCATATCTTAGCTATGGTAAATAATGCTGCAATAAACATAGTTGTGCTGGTACCTTTAGTGTGGTCTTGTTTGTAAGCATTTGGGTAAATGCCAAAAAGTGGGATTGCTGGGTCATAGGGGAGCTCTATGTGTAGTCTTTTGAGGAAACTCCATACTGCTTTCCAAAGTGGTTGAACAAGTTTACACTCCAAACAACAATGAAGTAAGGTTCCCTTCTGTCCACATCCCCTACAGCATCTGTTGTTATTACAGTTCTTCATTATAGCCATACTAACTGGGGTAAGGTGGTATCTCAGCGTAGTGTAGATTTGCATTTCTTTTATGGGTAGGGGGGATGAGCATTTCTTCATGTATCTATTGGCTATCCTTCTTTCCTCTTCAGAGAAGTTTCTCTTTAGTCTTTAACCCACTTATTTATTGGGCAGTTGTTTCTTTGAGGGTTTGTTTTTGGGGGATTTAATTTTTTGAGTTCCAAGTATATTTAAGATGAGACCCTTGTCTGTTGTATGGCTAGTGAAGATTTTCTCCCAATCCATGGGCTTTCTATTGATCTTGCTAGCTATGTGCTTTGCCATGCAGAAGCTCTGCAACTTCATGCAATCTCATTTGTCCAACCTTTCTTTGATGTGTTGTGTTTCCGGGTCTCTATTCAGAAAATTTCAGCCTGAGCCAAGGAGACCTAGGGTTTCTCCTATTCCATCCTGTAATGTTTTCAGAGTATCTGTTTGACTTCGAGGTCTTTGATCCATTTGGAGTTGATTCTGGTGCAGGGTGATATATAGGGATCTAGCTTTAGTTAACCAATTTTTCCAGCACCATGTACTGCAGAGGCTGTCTTTCTTCCATTCTATTGTTTTAGCTCCCTTATCGAAGATTAGATGGCTATAGGTCTGTAGGTTCATTTCTGGGTTTTCAATTCTATTCCATTGGTCCTGAGGTCTGTTCTTATTCCAATATGAAGCTGTTTTGATTACTATGGCTTTATAGTAGTTTGAAATTTGGTATTGATATTCCTCCAGGAGTGTTCTTTCCGTTGAGGAGCGTTTTGCTATTCAGGGTCTTTTATTGTTCCATATGAATTTTTGGATTGCCTCTTCTATTTCCTTGAGGAATGAGGTTGGAATTTTGATTAGTATCTCATTGAATTTGGAGATAGCCTTGGGAAGTATTGCCATTTTCACGATGTTAATCTTTCCAATCCAGGAGGATGGGACCTTTTGTCATTTTGTAAGTTCTGTTTGATTTCCTTTTTCAAGATTTTAAAGTTTTCATCATAGAGGTCCTTCACTTCTTTGGTTCAGTTAATTCCTAGGTATTTTATTTTTTGTGGGGCTATTACAAATGGAGTTGCTTTCCTAATTTCAGCCACCCTTTTCTCATTGTTGGCATACAGAAAAGCTATTGGTTTTGGAGGGTTAATTTGATACCCTGCTACTTTGCCAAAGTTTTGAATCAGCTTGAGTAATTTGGGAGTGGAGTCTATGGGATTCTTTAAATACAAGGTCATGTGGTCTGCAAAGAGGGAGAGTTTTATTTCTTCTTTCTCTATTTAGATCCCCTTTATGTCTACATCTTGTCTTATTGCTGTAGCTAGGCATTCTAATACTAGATTGAAGAGAAGTGGAGAGAATGGACATCCTTGTCTTGTTCCTGAGTTAAGAGGAAATGGCTTTATATTTCACCATTAAGTATAATGCTGGCTTTAGGTTTGTCATATAGAGCCTTTATTTTATTGAGGAATGTTCCATGGATTCCTAATTTTTCCACAACCTTCATTATAAAGGGGTGTTGGATCTTTTCGAATGCTTTTTCTGCATCTACTGAGATAATCATGTGGTTCTTATTCTTGCTCCTGTTGATGGGATGAATAATAGTTATTGATTTGCGTATATTGAACCAGCTTCACATCCCTGACTTGAATCCTGTTGGATCGTGGTTTATGATTTTTTTGGATGGATTGTTGAAGTCGTTTGGCCAAAATTTTTTGAGAAGTTTTGCCTCAATGTTCAGCAAAGTAATGGGTCTGTAGTTCTCTTTCTCTGATGAGTCCCTGACTGGTTTTGGGATGAGGGTTTTGATGGCTTAATAGAATGAGTTTGGTAGTGAACTTTCTCTTTCAATTTCATTGAAGAGTTGGAGGAGTATGGGTGTGAGCTCGGCTTTGAAGGCCTTGTAGAATTCCGCTGTAAAACCATCTGGTCCTGGACTTTTCTTAGGTGGGAGGTCTCTTATTGCTGTTGCTATTTCAATGCTTGATATGGGCCTGTTAAGATGGTTTAACTCATCTTGGTTTAGTTTTGGCATTTCAATATTTGCTAGGAAATGGTCCATTTCTGTCAAGTTCTCAAACTTATTAGCATAAGGTTTTGAGAAGTATTCCCTTAAAATGTTCTGAATCTTGGTTGTTTCCGTGGTGATGTTTCCATTCTCATCTCCTAGTTTATTTATTTGGGTGTATTCTCTTCTTTTTCTGATAAGATTTGCTAAGGGTCTGTGAATTTTGTTAATTTTTTCGAAGAACCATCTTTTTGTTTTGTTGATTCTTTCTACAGTTTTTTGGATTCTAATTCATTTAATTCTGATTTAATTTTAATTATTTCTTTCCGTCTACTGGATTGGGGTTTATCTTGCTGCTCTTTTTCAAGGAGGTTTGGATGTGTCATTAAATTGTTGGTTTCCGATCTCTCCAATTTGTTTATGTAGGAGATCAGAGCTACAAACTTGCCTCTGAGTACTGCCTTTGCTGTGTCCCAGAGGAGCTGGTAATTCCTGTCTTCATTTTTGTTGAATATCATGAACATTTGAATTTCCTTTCTAATCTCTTCCATGACCCACTCGTGATTTAGCAGTGTGTTGTTCAGCCTCCTTGTGATTCCGGACTTTCTTTGGTGATTTTTGGTGTTGAGATCTAATTTTATTCCCTTGAGGTCAGCGAGAATGCAAGGTATAACTTCAATGTTTCTGAATTTTCCAAGTTTGCTTTGTGGCCCAAAATGTGGTCTGTTTTAGAAAATGTTCCCTGTGCTGCTGAGAATTGTAATATCCTCCTGAAGGAGAGATCCCTTAATTTTTATGTAGCGACCTTCTTTATCTATTCCCACAAATTTTAATTTGAAGTTTATTTTATCTGATATTTGGATGGCAACTCCTGCCGGTTTATGGGGGCCGTTTGCTAGGTAGATTTTATTCCATCCTTTAACATTGAAAATGTGTTTGTTTTTATGGGCAAGATGTGACTCCTGAAGGTAGCAGATAGAAGAGTCTAGTTTTTTAATCCAACGAGACAGTCTATGTCGCCTAATTGGAGAGTTTGACCGTTATCGTTAAGAGATAGGACTGAGAGGTATTTGGGGGTTCCTGCCATGTTCTCCACCTTCTTGGGGGCTGCGAACACTGGGTTCTTCCTATGGTTCTTGTATTCTCAGTTTGGGTGCAGTTTCTTGGCCTTTATTGTGGTCTTGTTGCTTTTCTATGTGTAGGACATGTTTAAGAATCTTTTGTAGGGGTGGTTTGGTGGAGATGTATTGTTTCAATTTTTTTTTTTTGCTATGGAAGGTTTTTATTTGGCCTTCAGTTATGAAGGAGAATTTAGCTGGGTACAGTATTCTTGGTTGATAGTTGTTTGTTTTGAGGGCATGGCATACATCATTCCAGGCTCTTGTTGCTTTGATTGTCTCTGTTGAGAAATCTGAGGTGATTCTAATTGGTTTCCCTTTATAGGTGATTAGTCTTTTCTCCTTGACTGCTTTAAGGATCTTTTCCTTGTTCTGAGTTGATCCTGTGTGGATTATAGTGAGACAGTGGGATGTCCTATTCTGGTCTGGTCTATTTGGGGTTCTAAAAGCTTCTTGTATCTGAATAGGCCCATCTTTTTTATGTTTGGGAAGTTCTCTGCTAGGATCCTGTTAAACAAATTTCCTAGACCATTAACTTCTGATTCAGGTGCTCCTCTACAACCATTATCCTTAGATTAGGCCTTCTGATGGTGTCTTCCCTGTGTTGGATAGATCTATCATATTTCTTGGACTTGTCTTGGATGGTTGTATGTTCTTTCTCTATAATATCTAGGCTGTCTTCAATCCCTGAGATTCGATCTTCTGCATGGTCTACCCTGCTTTCAAGACTTTCTATTTCGTTTTATATCTATTTTCCTTCTAATTGATTAGCTTTGATGGCTTCAAATTCTTTGTTGAAGCTTTGTTTTACATCTTGTATGAACTTCTTTACTTCCTAAATTTGGTGTTCAATGTTTATTCTCAAATCACTTAGTTGATTGGTTATGGTTTCCTTGGACTCCCATTCCTTCTGTTGGGTTCCATTCAGCATTCCCTTTATGGTCTCCCTGACTTCCTTCAGCTCTTTGTTAATGGATTCCATGAATGCTTTTAGTGATCTTTGTGTATTCTCTTCCTGGGCTCTCAATTCCTGTATTAGTCTTTGATTAGGTTCTTCCCTTTCGAGGG
Organism: Dipodomys spectabilis; assembly: GCF_019054845.1. Lineage (NCBI taxonomy): Eukaryota > Metazoa > Chordata > Mammalia > Rodentia > Heteromyidae > Dipodomys > Dipodomys spectabilis. The sequence goes on along the minus strand of NW_024870868.1, from coordinate 1,393,727 downwards.
ATTCCTGTAATTCTCTTTGAGTGTTCTCAGCCTGCTCTTGCCATTCCTGCCTTTCTCTGTGAGTATTCTCAAGCTGCTCACACAAATCCTGTATCAGTTTTTGAGTAGCTTCCTCATGCTTATGATATTCCTGTATAAACTTTATGATTGCCTACTCTCTCTCCCTATTACCCACATACAGAGTCCTTTGTATGTTCACAATATTTTCATTTATCATGTTTGCCAGCAGTGTTTGTAGAGCTATTTGGGATCTCTCCTCTGGAATTCATTATCTGTTCTGTCCACTGATTATCAAGATTATGAATTGAGATACCCGGATTTGCCATTGTTCTTGTGTTTTTCCGGCTTACTCTGCCCATTTGAGATGAAAATAGCCCAGTTTTGTGCTAGAACACTATCTTAAGGCAAGCATTAACCAAAGTCTGAATTTGCACAGTCAATAGTCTCCAGATACAATCAAGTTCAATAGATACATCTATTCAACATCAAACAACTATATGTTAATGGGCTACGAACCGCAATGAAGAATTTGGAAGACCAAAAATAATTAGGGTTAGGGAGAGATGCGGGTAAAAAATAGGAATAGATTGATGTGGGGAGGCGCAGGGAGAGTTAAATAAGTCCTAATCTCAATGCAGGAAATAGTTTGGGTAGGATGAAAGTAGTGAGAAAGAAAGAAAGAAGAAAAGGAAGGGAAAAGAAAAGAGAACAGAAAAAATAGAAAAGTAAAAATTAATAATATTATGCAGAAGAAAAACAATCTATTTAGAGAAGAACGTGAATATATTGACAGAAGGGGAGGGATATAAAGGAGATGTGAAAAAGTTAAAAATAAAAATACATAAAATATTATATAGGTATAAAGAGGTAGTACTGCTATTAAGGAATTTAAGTCTCAGAGGTTTTCAATTGAGTAATAAATTTTTGGATTAAGTGTGTACACAATTGGGGATAGGGTCTAATAATCAACTAAAGGTTTATCTGAAGATGTGCAAGACAAGATTTAAGTCACATAAAGAAGAACGAAAGAGAGGAAAAGGTGAAAAGGATAAGAAAGGAAGAAAAAAGTTCAGAAGTTCAGTAGATTCAAACAAAAAACAAATAGATAATTAAAAAAGAAAAAAAAGAGAAAGAAAACAAAAAAAGAAAGAAAAACGCACACTCACATATCCCTAAAATAAAAATTATAAGAGGAAAATAAAGTTACTGGAAAACAATTTTTTTAAAAGGCAAAAATTAAAGATTAAAAAAAGTTTTAGAAAAGAAAAAAATTTTTTTATATAAGGTAGCAAAAGAAGAAGAAGAAGAAGAAGAAGAAGAAGAAGAAGAAGAAGAAGAAGAAGAAGAAGAAGAAGAAGAAGAAGAAGAAGAAGAAGAAGAAGAAGAAGAAGAAGAAGTAAGAAGAAGAAGAAGGAGAAGGAGAAGGAGAAGGAGAAGGAGAAGGAGAAGGAGAAGGAGAAGGAGAAGGAGAAGGAGAAGGAGAAGGAGAAGGAGAAGGAGAAGGAGAAGGAGAAGGAGAAGCAGAAGAAGAAGAAGAAGAAGAAGAAGAAGAAGAAGAAGAAGAAGAAGAAGAAGAAGAAGAAGAAGAAGAAGAAGAAGAAGAAGAAGAAGAAGAAGAAGAAGAAGAAGAAGAAGAAGAAGAAGAAGAAGAAAGAAGAAGAAGAAGAAGAAAGAAGAAGAAGGAGAAGAAAGTTCTTTGATTTTTTTGGGGAGGGGTGGGAAAAATCCTGTATCTCCCTTGGGTCTCTAACAGGCCTCTTGTTGGACTCTCTGGTGTGTTTGTGATCTTGTGGCTTGGTTGGTTTCTTAAGTCAGTTTGTTCGAACAGGCAGAATGCTCGACTTTACCCAGGATTTTGTGATCCTCCTCCCAGACTAGTTCAATGGGAGGCAGATCTGCTTTGAGAATCACAAAAGAGGGGGATGCAGTGAGGAGGCTAGGTTCTGGGTACAGTTGAGGCCTTTCAACAAACAGTAGCTTTTACCGGGGGTTAGTTTGTGAAAAATTCACAGAGCCCAGCCTGGAGCCATTCTCAGGGTTTCTGTTTACTGAATTTCAATTGATTGTGGAGGCTGCTAGTGGGAGTGACAGCCTCTGGCTCTGATTACCCAGTGAAGAAAGCCACTCCTAGGGCTGGCGCCCTAGCTGAGTGACTTTTCCCTGGGTGTAACTGAGTCTGGCAGGTCACGCTGCCGTTAAGTTCTTGTGACCTGCTATATAACTCATTTTATTCCAAGGCTTGAGTTGGAGCTAGCAGCTCCGCCGAGCTTTGTCGGTATCCAAGATGGAGATCTCTGGTACTGGAGGGGGGAGGGGTGGCCTTCCCTCCTCTGCTCCCTGAGAAGGAGTGAGTACATCGGGCTTCTACTCATGCCGAGTCTTGCTACTCACGCGGAGACCTGTTACTCAAATTTCCTACACCATTAACTTCTGTGTCTAGGTGATCCTCTACTTCCATTATCCTTAGATTAGGCCTTCTGATGATGTCTTCCAAATGTTGAATAGATTTATCATATTGGATTATCATTTTGGATTTGTCTTGCATAGTTGTATGGTTTTTCTATATAATATCTACACTGTCTTCAATCCCCGAGATTCGATCCCCTGCATGGTCTAACCTACTGTCAAGAGTTTCTACTTTGTTTTTTATTTCTTTAACTTCTAATTGGTCGGCTTTGATGTCTTCAAAATCTTTGTTGGAGCTTTGTTTTAGATCTTGTATGAACTTCTTTACTTCCTTACTTTGGTGTTCAGTTTCTCAAATCACTTAGTTGATTGGTTATGGTTTCACTGGACACTCATTCTTTCTGTTGGGCTCCATTCAGCATTCCATTGGTGATCTCCCTGACTTCTTTCAGCTGTCTGTTTATGGATTCCATGAATGCCTCTTTGATCTTTGTCTATTCTCATCCTGCTCTCGTAATTCCTGTATTACTCTTTGATTAGTTTAGTCAAGTTCACGCAATTCTAGTAATTCTCTATGGCTGTGCTCAGTCCGCTCATGCATTTCCTGTATTTCTCTTTGACTCTTGTCAACCTGCTTATGCAATTCCTGCATTAATCTTTAAGTAGCTTCCTAATGCTTACAAGATTCCTGTATTAATTTTCGTTTGCCCCCTCTTACTCCCTATCACGCTCACACTGAGTCCTTTGCAAGTTTTCAAACGTTTCATTCACCATGTTTACCAGTAGCATTTGTACAGGTTTTTATGGAACTCCTCTGGATTATTCATTAACAATTCTGTCACCTGATTAACATGAGTGGGAGTTGAGATACCTGTGCTTGCCATTTTTGTTGTGCTTTACGGCTTGTTTTGCCCATTTGGTATGAAAATAATACCAATTTTGTGCTAGAACACTATTTTAAGGCAAGCATCAACCAGAGTCCTGTAGTTGCACAATCAAAATGGCTGCAGATACAATCTAATTCAACAGATACAATCTATTCAACATCAAACAACTATGTATTAATGTGTTACAAACAGCAAAAAAGGATTTGGCAAAACAATTTATTAGCTTTAGGGAGAAATGTGGGGACAAAAAGGACTAGAGGGATGTGGATTGGTAAAAGGAGAGTAAATTTATCCAATTCCTAATCTCAGAGAGGGAAATGGATTGGACAGAATGACAGGAGAGAAATAAAAAAAGAAAATTGGAAAAATAAAAATTAAATTTAAGAAGTGAAACACTTAAAAATTATGTACGTTTAAAGAAATGATATTGAGAGAAGAAAAGGATAGGATGAGAGGAGGGGAGGGATAGAAAGGAAACATGAAATCAAAAAAAAAATAAAAAAAATTAAAATTAGTTACTTGATAATTATGTTGGTATAAAGAGATGATAATGCTTTTAAAGAAGATAAGCCTAAGAGTTTGTGAATTGAATAATAAATTTCTGGGTTAACTATGTACACAATGGGGGATAAGGTCTAATAATTGACGACAGGTATGTATCTGTGGATGAGCAGAACAGCAATTAAGTCACACAAAAAAAAAAGAGAGAAAAAAATGACAACAATAAAAAAGGACCAAAAGGTCAAAAGAATTTAAACACACACACACACACACACACACACACACACACCAAAAATAAAAATTATGAGAAACAGATCAACAGAAAACACTTTGAAAAAATAAAAATTGAAGAAAAGTTTCAAAAAAGAGTTTCTTAATTTTTTGGTGGGGGTGGTGGTGAATGGGAAAACCCTATATCTCCCCTGTGTACATAACAAGTCTCTAGGTGGAGTCTCGGTTCTGCTTGTGGTGTTTGGTTTTCCTATGGCTTGATTGGTTTCTTAAGTTTGTTTGGGCCAGCAGAATCTGCTCTATGTTAGGCATGTTTTTCGATCTTCCTCCTAGGCTAGCTCAGTGGGAGGGAGATCTGCTTGGAGTATCACAAAAGAGGGAGATGGCTGTTTCCTCTAGTTTGGAGATGCTGTGATGAGCCTAGGTTCTGTGTAGGGTTGAGGTCTTTCAGCAAACAGTAGCTTTTCCCTAGGGGCTAACTCCTGAGACACTCACAGAGCCCAGCTTGGAGCTTTTCTCGGGGTTTATGTTTACTGACTTTCAATTGTTTGTCTAGACTGTTGTAGGGAGGGGCAGTCTCTTTCTGTGTTTACCTGGTGAAAAAAGTCACTTCTCTGTGGGCAGATTTTTTCTGCCTGGGCAGGATGAGTTTCCCCTGGGTGAACAGACATCATAATTGACATCATAAACATATTATGTTATTGTGGTATTTCCCCTGCCAAGTAAGTATGGGAAGGGATGGCAAGGGGAAACAAAGGAAGAGGCTATAATGCTTGATAAGAAATGTACACATTATCTTGCCCATGTAATTTTAACCCCTCTGAACAGTATTTTCACAATAAAATAAAACCTATTGTGACTTATTGTAACATCATAAACCCATTATGACCTCATCACCATTATGGCATCATCAACTAACTATAACATCAAAATATTATTATCACTCAATATTGTGACATCATATTGCCATTGTGTTATCATTGTTCCATTGGGTTTTTCAAACCTATTTTGACCTCATAACATTTTACAAAAATCGTGGCCTTTGAGACTATTAACTTGTGAACTTGTACACTTATGATGCATAAAACACAAAGTAATCCAATGAGGCATGTTGAAGATAATTTTATTTACACTAGAAATGGGCCTGTATTTACCTTGTCCTGGGCTGTACACTCAGTAACAGCCCAGGCCCAACCACTAAAATTCAGACGTCCAATAAGCATAGTTAATTGGTTTGCAAAACACCAACTCCCCAAATTACCATCTCCACGCTCCAAACTTCAATAAGTAAGGCTTTTTCCTTTTCCCTTATTCTTTCCTTCTTTATAGACCTTTCCTTCATTTCCCTTTTTCCCTTACATCACTTCTCTTTAGGGCTCTCCACTACACTTCTCTGGCCTGGTGGCCAATTGGCTTCCTTCCCCTCCTGCTCTCCCTCAAATTCCTCTTCTCCCAGGTCTTTCCCCTCCTGCTGTCTCACCACTTCCTTCCTTGCAGGTCTTCCCTTGATTTTCTCCAATTCCATTGCTCTGATCATGCAGCCTATATATAGTTTGAACCCCTCCATCACTCCAGTGGTTCTCCTACCTAACAGTTTTCAACCATCACTTCACAAACTGTCTGTTCCCTAATCAATTCTTCACAGCTCATCGTGTGAGGATGATATTCTGCCCCCTCCAGCAGCATGCCCTGCTCACTTGGGTGCCATGCCCCATGCACTCCAGTGGACCAGGTCATGGGACAGCATTGATTAGTGGGCCCTGCTCATTATTAGGACCATGTTGCTTCATATATCCCCCAATGTTTTTCATGTCCAATCAAATCCTTGATTCCTTCTAACCAAATCCTAAAAATTCCCTTCTCTCCACCCAATGAACAGGCTTAAAAGGTAAATTTAATAGAAAACAAGTAAATTATAGAAACACACTAGTTAGCACTGATTAACACTTAGTAAGTCTTATCCTTAACAGTCCATCTTGCAGCATTCTCTGTAATTGGTCCACTACGTATTCCACTTGAGACTGATGGATCCAATGCTGTTTTTGTGCTAATTTAATAGGCGACAGTGAAGTTAGCACCACCAAGTAAAGTCCTTGCCACTTCGGTTCCAGTTCAGGAGCATGATGCATTTTTACCCACACCAGCTGTCCAGGAAAGAAAGAGTGGGTGGAGTTTCTTATTTTCTTTTTTCAACTCCATTTCTTAGTTTATTTCACTTACCTGGGGTCTAGTTTTTGAATTTATTTCTGAAGTGAGACTTGTTATAGAATAAACTAAAATACTCTCTCCAAAGAAATTTTCCTTCCAACTAGATTTAATTTCTTATTTTATATTTGAAATTTTTATTTTCATCCTTATGTTTATTTTTAAACAGTTTTTATTATTATTATCTTTAAATAGTTGTACAAAGAAGTTCCCATTCTACAAAACAGTACACAAATACAAGGTATCTGACAACATTGCCACCCATCCCTCCTAACCCTTCCATTCTCATACTTTTTGTAAAAATTGAGATAGGTTATTACATATATTTCAAAGTATTGTGGAATTGTGATACTTAGTTAAAGTCATTTTAACCTTGACAAGGCAAATTATTGTTATCAAGGTCCAAAGTTTGTTAATTCTATGAGCTTTTACAATCCAAATTATTTTTCCCACCTCAGGTGATATTTACATTTTTTTCCTTTTGCTTAATGTAGGCTATTCCCTTTTGCCCTCTTGCCCTCTCATTCATCTCTTTCCATCACTGTGTTTGGGTTGCTTAGTTATTTTTCTTCTATATCCAGTGCAGCTGATGGGCCCCTTTGCTCTATGTTGTTCCATTTCCCACTTATTGTGTTCCTCCTCCTGGCTTCCCTCCATTGCGTGCATATTTCTACCGTCTACATAGTCGAGAACACGGAGTCATTAATGGTGATACAACAAAATGATTGGCTGTCCTTTGTTTCTCGAGTCCTGTTTATTTTGTCGTACCTTCTTGCATTTTGGCTTTAGCATCCATGTATCAGCTAGACTCTATGCCATTTGTCTCATTGTTTTGGCTTACCTCACTCAAATTTGGTCTAGCTCCATTCATTTCCCTGCAAATACCATCATTTTGTCCTTTCTAATGGCTACATGTATTCCATTGTATATAGGTTCCACATTTTTTGGATCCACTTATCAGTTGTGGCTTATCTGGATTGTTTCCAAATCTTGGCTATTGTGAACAGTGCTGCAATAATCATAGAGGTGTGTATGTCTATGTATACTGGTTCCTGTTGTTCAGAGTAGATGCCTAGGCGTGGTATGGCCAGTTCATATGACAGGTGGATATTTAGCTTTCGAATGTAGCCCCAGACTGCTTTCCAAAGTGGTTGTATTAGTATACATTCCCACTAGCAATGCACTAATGTTTCTTTCTTTGTATCCCTTCCAGTATTTGTCACTGGCTGAATTTAGGATGTGGGCCATTCTGACTGGGGTAAGATGGTATCTCAGAGTTGTTTTTATTTGCATTTCCCTTACAGTCTGGGATGATGAACATTTCCTCATGTGTTTCTTTGCCGTTTTTATCTCTTCTTCTGAGAAGTCTCTTTTTAGCTTCCCTGACCATTTCAAGATTGGTTTGTTAGTATTGTGAAGGGTTAGTTTCTTGACTTCACCATAAATATTATAATGGATATTATAATATAATGGATAATAGACACTTGTCTGTTATATTGCTGGTAAATATTTTTTTCCCATTTCTTCCCATTTCCTGGTAATCACTATGATTCCTTTTTTTAGCCTTTTATAATTTTCATGAAACAGACCATGTATATCTTTGGTTAGGTTAATTCCTAGATACGTTTTTTTTTTTTTTTGAGGTTATTGTGAATGGGGTTGTTTTCTTGATTTCCCTTTCTATTTGTACATTGTTACTATACAGAAAGGCGACTGATTTTTGTGAGTTAATTTTGTATCCTGCTACTTTGCCAAATTGGTTTATAAGCTCTAAGAGTTTGGGGATGGAGCTTTAAGGATTGGTAATTTATAAAATAATGCCTTCTGCAAAGGGATCCTATGTGGATCCCTTTACTGTCTTTCCCTTGCATTATTGCTCTGGCTAAGAATTCCAGAACTAAATTGAAGAAGCGTGGATAGAGTGGGCATCCTTGCCTTGTTCCTTGTTTTAGGAGAATTGATTGTAGTTTTTCCCCGTTAAGTATAATATTGGCCTTTGATGTGCCATGTAAGACTTTTATTATCTTATGTAATGTTTCTTCTATTCTTATTTTTCCATAGCTTTTAACATAAATGGGTGCTGAATTTTATCAAAAGCCTTTTCTGCCTCAATGGAGATAATCATATGGTTCTTGACCTTGGATTTGTTGATGTGATGGATTAGATTTATTGACTTACATATGTTAACCCATCCCTGCTTCTCTGGGATGAAGCCCACTTGGTCATAATGTATGATGTTTTTTATATGTTCCTGGATACTTTTGGCTGCAATTTTATTGAGGAGCTTTGTATGTGTCTTAATAAAACAGATTGGTGTGTAGTTCTTTTTTTGTTGGGTCTTTGCCTGGTTTGGGGATAAATGTGATATTGGCTTCATAGAATGAGTTTGAGATTACTCTCTCTGTTTTTATTTCTCTGAAGAGCTTGAGGAGTTTGGGTATTAGTTCCTCATTAAAGGCCTTATAGAATTCTGTAGTGAATCCATCAGGTCCTGGGCTTTTCTTATTGGAAGATTTCTGATTACTACTATTATCTCATTGTAGGTAATTGACATGTTTAATTGATTTCTTTCTTCTTGGTTCTGTTTGGGCAATTTGTATTTCTTTTTGTTCAGGCAGAAAAAAAGTTTATTTACTTAACTGCTGCCCACACTATGTATGGTGGAGAAGCATGTCTTAAAAGGAAGGGGTGAGACAAACCTCTGGGCCAGGTCTTATCTAGGCTAGGGAAAGGAAGAAGTGTGACCCGGTGGAGGAAAGGTGTGGCCACACTGGATCTCGTAGTGACTTCAGGGTTTGCGAACCTCCTAAGATCAGATGGGAGGCTTGTGACCAGAGGTGGCTCAGGATGTGACCTAGCAGGAGGGGAAACTGACTGCTTCCAGGTCTGCTAGTTACCTATGTAACAGATATTGGGCGGAAACTTAGCCAAGAAGGAGGGTGGTGTTCATGTTCAGACCTTACATTCCAGCCTTTTGATAATATGAAAAAGGGTGAAGATTCTCTCTGGCTAATTCCTGTTTGCAAGGGGTATCAACAGTAGGGATAAAAGGCTGAAATGAGATCCCATCTGAGAGAAGGCAGCAGGCAACAGCTGTCACTTGGGCAATGAGTCCTTAGATGAAGTCTGGAGGAGGCAAGTCTCTTGGACGAAGTATGGAGAATTCTCATGAGGCATTGAGGGACTAAAAAAATATTCGAGAGCAAATAAATGGCAAGAGGTAGGACTTGGGGCTGAAAATCTTGGTAGAAATATCACTATCTACTTCTGACATCTGTAGACTGGGTAGAAAGGAAGTCAAGTGACAAAGGCAAGAATATAAATTCCTGTCCAGTTGAAAGGTCGACTGGTATGGACATTAGATGGGCAGTCTTCTTACTTCTATTGAACTACCGGCTCTGGTTAATTTTGAAAGGGCAGGCACATAGTGGCTGATGTGTATCATCTCCTCTTGTTCCTTTCCATGTTCCTTTGTTCTGCAGACTGGCTGAGTCTAAGTGTCGTTGCTGGCATGGTTTGTCCCAGTTGGTATTCAAAGAGGTTTGAACTCAAGGCCTGGGCACTGTCTCTGAGCACTTCTGCTCAACGCTAGCACTCTACCACTTTGAGTTATAGTACCACTTGCAGTGTTTGCTGATTAGAGTTAAGAGGATCCAGCCAGGCTTCCAGCCTGGCTCTTTGCAGATTAGTTGGGTGATGGAGTCTTAGGGATTTTTCAGCCCAGGCTGGATTTGAATTGCAACTTTTGTCATGAAAACACTTTGCTATTTCCAATTAAAGCAACAAGGAGATCAAATAGAATAAGAAGAGCTTACCTGGTCCTTATCAAGAATTGACCAAATATTCTGCAATGACAAAACCTGTTAGATGGGAGAATCTTAGCAAAGATATGCCCAATATTTTAGACTCACAAGTCAGTAATAAACTAAACAACACAAAACAAAAAAGGCAAAACTCAAATCCTAAAATTTTAGAGAATAATATTTAGACATCTTTGCTAACAAAACACATCAGATGGTTGGGCCTCACTTACCAGAGTCTCTGAAAAGAGCAACTTTTTAGCGAGGCACATTTGAATAGATGGATAGAGGAGAAGTAAGCTAGGTGGAAGTGTAAGTATTGGCGGGGGCCAAATCCTTAACCCACCATTTGGCCAAGATGGCGAACTCAAGATTGCAAATTTCTAAAAAAAAAGGGAAGAAAGCCTGAACAAAAAAATCAAGCCTAGTTTGTCTAGCCTTTTAGAGGGAACCTAGAATGGGTACCCTGGACCCAGTCCATGTCTCATGCTTCATGGCACAATACAAATAGTTGTAGAAAAGAAAGGGAGAGATATAGAAAGTTGGACATGATTAGCAGAGAGCAAAGAGATCCTGCAAGTGAACAGACTTCTTACCATTTACAATTGCAGAGGCAAAAATTGTCTAAATCTGAGAAAAGCATAAAAAATTAGGTGTTCTGGCTATCCAGGGAGCACAGGAGGCATTTCAGAGGGGCTTCATGGCTTGGGCATGACTCGTAGCACCCCGTTAAATGTGTAGGAGAGTCAGTCTGGTCAGTGAAGGACAGCTGACCAGACAGAAGCGATGACCCTACTTCCCCTAGAGCACTGTAGAGAGAAATGGCCAAGACCCCATAACCGAGCATCCTCGGGTTCAGAGGTGACCAGCCTTTCCGCTAAAGGACATAGGAGCTCTCTGACATGGTGCCACATCAGAACAGAGGTTGAGCAACAGAGAGCCATAGAGAGTAGTTTCACTCACCAGAGAAGAGAAGTGGTGTGGACGTGGATGTCAAGGCCAGCAATGGTATTGGTGAAAAGTCTTGCGTTGTGTCTCAATGCAGTTTAGTTCACAGAAAACAGGTGGTTAGGAAATTCTACCATTTCCAACTCAAAAACCCCATCTGAGTCACAGCATCATATGTAAGGAATATTAAATAGGTAGGTTTCATTCGGTAGCCTATGAAAAGTATACCACACACTATTAAGTCAGGAAAAGAAGTTTATTTACCGAACTGCTGCCCCCACCGTACATGGTGGAGAAGCAGGGCCAAAAAGGAAAGGAGGGATAGCAATTTGTATTTCTGTAGAAATTCATCCATCTCTGTTAGGTTTGCCTTCCTTTGTGAGTAGAGTCTGGAATTATTTCTTTATGATTGTTTGGATGTCTTGGATGTTTGTTGTAATTTTTCCTGTGGTAACTCTGATAATATTGATTTAGGTCTCCTCTCTTATTTTGTTAGTTACTCTTGCTATTGGTGCCTCAGTTTTATTGATTTTTTCTTAAAAACAGTTTTATGTTTTGTCAATTTTATTTATAATTTTCTCAGTCTCTATCTCATTAATTTCAGCTCTTATTTCGGTTATCTCTTTCTGTCTAGCAACTTTAGGTTTAATTGTTTTCTTGTTTCTGTAGCAGTTTTAGTTGTATCATAAGATTGTTTACTTGGTCTCTGTTTCTTGATATGTGCACTGAGAGCAATACATTTGCCCCTCAGGACTGCTTTCGCTGAGTCCCATAGGTTTCTTTGTGATGTTTCTTCATTTTCACTGAATTGTGGGAACTTTTTAATTTCTTCATTAACTTCTTCTCTGAACCATGTATTTTTCAACTTAGTGCAGTTTAATTTCCACGTGTTTAAGTTTTTTCTACTTTATGTCTTGTTATTGAGAACTAGTTTGATTCCACTATGGTCAGATAGAATACAGGGTATTATGTCAATCCTCTTGTATTTGCTTAAATTCCTTGTATGAACTAAGAAATTATCTATTGTAGAAAAAGTGAAGGGGCTGGCAAGAGTTAAACCCTGCTGGTGTGAATGCCTGTAATTGTAGCTACTCAGGAGGCTCAGATCTCTGTATTCAGGTTCAAAGCCAGACCAGGCAGGAGGGTTCATGACGCTTTTCTGGGGGTTTTCAGGACCACACCCTGCGTCATATCTGGGGTTGTTCACCATGGGCTGGGCTGGGATGCTTATGCAAGCCGGTATGGAGAGATGCTCCACCCCAACACGAGTCAGGTGTTAACCAGTGCTGCTGCCTCAGGCTGGGCTAGGCTGCTTATGTGGGTCAGTATGGAGAAACACAAACCGCCATGGGTCTGGAGTTGTTCACTGTAGCTGTCCCTGCAACAGTTATCACTGCCGCCCTGGGCTGGTCTGGGCTGATCCTGTGGGCTAGTGCCAAGAGGCATTGTGCCCAGAGTCTGGGTGGTTTGCCACTCCTGCCAGCTGCTGCTGCTGATCCAGGTTAGGCTATGCTATTTACACCAGCAGGACAGAGGTGCTACACTGCCAGTCTAGTGTTGTTTGCCACTGCTGACAGCTGCTGCTGCTCTTGACTGTGTTGGGCTGCTTGAACCAGCCAGGCATAGGTGCCATGCCAGGAGAGTGAGGGGAATCTTCATGCTGGCTCTGTCTTCTGAGATTTTGGTTTGTATTCTCTGGGCTGGCACTGGATTTGGGAGTCTTCTGTGAGCCTTGGAATGCTTGTGGGTGTGTGGTCCTCAGAGGGTCCAGAGCCAGGCCACTTAAGCAACCTGGCACAAAGCTCCACCACTTAAATTGCTTAGCGGGGAGCCCCATCACCAAAAAGGGGTGGTGCAAGGGTCTTCCCACTTTACTGTCTGTGCAGGTTTTTTCCCTTTCTTTTCTCACTTTCTGTATCTCTCTGAGTAATCGCCTTTTTTTTTTTTTTTTGTGGGTCACTTGCAGAAATGGAGCATTGAAATCCAAATTTTATTTCGTTGGGGAGAGCTGTGGTATATTCCTGCTGTTCCATCGCCATCTTGGCCCCTCCCCTTCAGGTGGAGTTTTTCTTAGATGGCTGGTGGGCCTTGGTTACCAAAGGATAGTTCCATAAAAGAATATGTTGTAAAGCCTGCAGATTGTAGTTAGACATTTCTGTTAATATAGCCTTCCCAAATTTAGGAACCAAAGGGGGTGGTCTACCCTAAATTATTTCAAAGGGATTAAATCCTTTAACATAAGGGCTACATCTTGCTCAAAAGAGAGCAAAGTGGAGGAGGCTCACCTAGCGATGGAAAGTCTCTGTATTTAATTTAGTTAGTTTCCTTTGAGGGCATATTCATTCTTTCTAATGCCTTGAACTCTGAGATCTATAAATGGATTGTAACTTCCAATTTATTCCTACAATGTTAGTTAATAATTGAAAACTTGTGCCATGAATGCAGGGCCATCTTTGGACCCCACAGCTAAGGGTAAGCCAAATCAAGGAATTATTACATGCCTCAGCTCAGCCTGAAAAAGTGTTCAGTATTACGAATAGATACCAATACCCATACTTTCCAGGCTTTACCTCTGTGAAGTCCACTTTTCCAAATTCACCATCTGAGGTTCCTCACATATGAATTCTTTCCATAGGTTCCAGCTTTTCAGCATTTACCTGTTGGAAATTGCCTACACACCTTACAAAGTATTGTCATGCTAAGGCCCCACTGGTTTTCAGAACAGTTTTAGGTAATGGCTTGGGAAATTTACCAGGGTGCAAATATCTACACGTAAACTGACAGAAACCTTGAGCCTGTATGGTTTTTTCACAAGTTCAGTGTTAACATTTGCACACTTATTACAACTGTTTTTGCTTCTTCCTTTAATTTTAACAACCAGTAGCTCTAGAAACCCCACTGGTTTTAGAGTGATCTCCCAAGCTACCTGATCAGCTAAGATGTTTCCCTGTATCTTAGGGTCTCTAGTTTCTTTAACTCCTGTACAGTACTCTGAACCTTGGACACTTCTTCCATTTTATTCTCCTCCTTTTCTCTCAAACTTGCTTTCAAAATCTCTCTCTCCTTCTCAATGTGCTCCTTAAACTGTAACTGTTTTGGCAGGGTCACAGGAGAGTTCCTTTGACTGGACAACTGCTGCTCCTTCTCACAACACGTTTGCTTGCTCTTCAACTGCTCCCTTAAGTTCACAAAGGTGCTATTGCGAGGTATTTTTCCCCACCTCCACCTATTCCATAGGGACACGATGCTTCTGCATTACATTTATGGCGAAGGTCTCAGCAGTCTTTTGGGGATTTTACTCTAGCAGTTTCTCTTTCTAGTTTTCCACTTCAGTGTATTTTTGTGACAGATCTTTCAACTGTTTGTTTAGCCCTTCTGTTTTTCTTCCTAATGCTCTTTCCCTTTCCCCAGCATTCTCTATCAGAGCATGTGGCCCTTTAACTTTTTCTGAAGAGTAACAATCTCTTTCTTGAGCTTGATATTTTTCTGTACACTTTTCTTGGCCTCATCTTCTATGACACAGCACTTACCCGTCTTCTCTACTAACTACTCTTTCCTTCTCTCTCTGTTGCTTTGAATTTCTGGTGACAACTTTCAAAGCTTATAATCGACATGTACTTCAGCCTTATACATTCTTAAATCAGGTCCAGCTCATTTTTCATGTCCACGATTTCTTAATGCAGCATGAGGATCTCTTCCTGGCCTCACATGAGGTTTGCAAGGATGACAGCATTGCTGTCTTGTGCTTCTGTCGGCCTGTGGTCCCCTAATTTGCTTCATATTCATCCAGGCTAATGTATTTGAATTTTATTTGATTCTGAGTGTTTTCTAGGTTCCTTTTGAGGATTTTCTTCTCATTTTTCACTCTCACAAGTTTATATCTTCAAATCTTTTCTTCATGTCAAATAATTCTCTCTTTTTCTCCAATGTGCTCTTCTATGTGCTTTTAACCTCTTGGTTGGTTTTGACTGGCACATAATGGAGATTCAGTCTGTTATAAGCCTGTGTTTTGAGATAGAAGTATATGAATTTTTCTTTTCCACATTTCTTCTTAAGTTCAGAGGGCTGCTTTTTAAATTGAACACAGTTTGAATTCAGAGCCCCAAGCTCCTTTGCATATCACTCCAGAGATATGAACACATTTTCCAGGTGTTTAATGTGATTACATAACCTGTCATTTTCTATCTTTCTCCTCCTTGGACATTCCTTTTCCCACTCATCTGGTCCTAGAGGTTCTCTACTGCCATTTGCAAATGAATTGTACTGTCTTTGCCAAGGGTTTCTTAATCCCTATTCTGGTGCTCCTATCAAAACTCAACCCCCTTTTTTATAGTCTTTTTTATGCAGGGTATCTCTGTTATCAAAAACCTACTGGGCAACCACTTCCAACTTAGAATACACCTTTCCCTAAAAAGCTAACTTTTGAAGCTTTTTTTTCTAATATCTAGGGCTGACTGGGTAACAAAGGCCATATTTAGGGTTCTTTGATTCTCCAGGGCTTCAAGATCTATAGGCCTATATGTAATATAGTCTTCTGGGGAAGTTCCAGAAAAGCATTAGGATACTCACTGAGGAACTGTACCATCTCACTCACCTTAGATTGATGACTTGGCTTTCTAGCAACTGAAGCATCCCTGCTAATCAAACTTAGCAATAATAGGAAGCACTTCCATACCTCGATCACTGTTAGTCTCAGCTTGGGTAAGCCTGTGGAAAGACTTTCTCCAAATGGTCTGGTTAATAGTGGGGCTACTGTGTGGTCCAAGGACTCTTTTCAAGTCACCGAGCAGGATTCACTCCCTTTTCTACCAGGTGAAAAGCACCTTTAAAATTTGCTGACACTCATTCCGGATGTGCTTGTGTGTGAAAATTACTGTCTCTAATGAAATAATGAGCCCCTGTTTTTTTTTCTTCTGTAAAGTATGGAGTTTGCTGTTTCCAGTTATACAGGTCACTACTTGTAAAGGGAACATATATTAAAAAGGGGGCCTGCCCCCCATCTCTTTCATGTTCCTGTCTCAAGGGTAATAATATTAACATACCACATTGTACCACCTCAGGCTGGTAAAAGTAACCCCTTTTGGTATGGGAGCACTTAACATTACAGGTGTTGATAGCAAAGAATAGGAGAGAGAGTACATCAATGCATCTTCTTCTGAGGGACTCTATAAACCTGCGGGAGAATATTTTTTGGATATAGGAACTTTAGGCCTTGTTCTCCCATCCTGAGAAAAGGAGTACACAGAGGTACATACAGGACACAGATAAAAGTATCAGCCTACACAAACAGACCAATAGCCACAGACACTTAACTTACATGTCCCATATCTCTCAATGTTGACCTCTACAGGAGGTCCCAGATGACAGAGAGAATGTCCCAGATTGCCTCTTGAGGAGGCTGCAGATGACCCCTGGAACATGTCACATATGTCCTCCCTATGAGACCCTAGATAATCTCTCATGGAGGTTCCAAATTGATCCCCAAGGAAGTGTCAGATGACCTCCAAAGGAGGTCCCAGATATCCTCTCAATGAGGCTGAGATTAACTCACGAATAGCTACCAGATGGCCACTCAGAGAGTCCATATATGAACCCCAGAGGAGGTTCCAGATAACTCTCTTGAGAAAGTCACAGATGATCTCCAGAGAAGGTCCTATATGGCTTCTCAATGAAGTCCCAGATTATGTCTGAAGACGGTCATACATTTCTCATCAAGGTAACCCAAGCTGACCTCCCAAAGAAGTTCCAGATGACCTCAGGAGGTGGTCCTAGATTGCTTCTAAAGGAAGCCCAAAGATTCAGGTCTCAGGCCTGAGGAAGCCCCAGATGACCTCTGGAGAAAGTCCAAGATGGCACCTGGAGAAGGCCCCAGATGACCTCCAAGGTAGGTTTCAGATGGCTGCTCAAGGAAGTCGCAGATGTACTCTTGATGAGGTTCCAGATGGATTCTCAAGGAAGCCCTACATGACGTTTCAAGGAGTTCCCAGAAGCTACAAATGACCTCCAGAGGGGGTCCCCAAAACAGGCTGGCAAGCTTTCCCAGATGCACCCTTAGAGGAACCTAAATGACTTGTCAATGTTGGTCCTCCGGAGGCAAACACTCGAGGTAGACTCTTAACCCTGAGGGTTGACACTTTCACCTATGGGGATTTTTCCCTGGGGCCAAGGTCTGATGCTATCCAAATTGATTATCTTGATGGGGTTTCTGAAAATTAGGAACTCTGTAGTTCAAGAGAATCCATCGAGACACATTTAATATAATAAATGTTCTCCAAACCACCAAACCCCAAAATTATGATATCCAAGGCTCCAAACATCAAAAGGCAAGCCTTTTTCTCCCTTCCCTTTGTCTCTCCTTGGATACAGAACTAAACATCCTTCGATGTCTTTCCATTGTTCCCTTCTACCAGTTCCTTCTTCTCTTCAGGTCTCTCCACTTTCCACAGGTCTGAACTGCTTTGCCTGGGTCGTCAGTTGCATCCTTCAACTCCTGCCCCCCTCAACTTCCTCTCCTCCAAGGTCTTTCCCCTTCTGCTATCACACCACTTCCTTCCTTCCCGGATTTTTCCCTTTTTCTCTTTCCTTTTATTGCTCTGAACAAGTACCCTATATAAAGTCTGTACCCCTTCTCTACACCAACTGCCTAACAATTTTCAACTGTCACATCCCAAGCTGCCCGCAGCCCAATCACTTCTTAACAGCTCAACATGTGGTGGTTAATGCACCAGCCCCTCCCACAGAATGCCCCACCTTCTTTGGTGGCATACTTTGTCCTCTCCAGCTAGCCAGGAGATGGTGCTTGGCTGATTATCGGACCCTATAGATTATTGGGGCCCTGCTGATTATTACAGTATCCTCCTTGTGAACTAGTAACAATTGAAATTGGAAATTTGATTGTAATATTACAAACTTGTTGTGACATCACAAACACATTTTGTCATCATTATCAGCACGACATCACAAACCCATTGTGATAATATTGCCATTGTGACATTCCATTGTGACATCTCCAATCTATTATGACCTCTTAGCTCCTTTGAAAAATCCATGCCCTTTTCAACAACACAGTCCCTTTGTGTACCCATACCCTTGTTGTTAACTGACAATTGAGATCAGACCTGCCATTATAACATCAAAAAGTGTTTGTGGCATCCTCAGTGTGACATCACATTTTCATTATGAGAGCATGAGCTCATTGTGATATCACCAAACTCAATGACATAATCGCATTATGACAACAATTCTCATTGTGACATCATAGACACATTGTGAATGCCTATTCTGTGATTTCATTGTATTTCAAGTGTGGCATGAGAGTTGATATCAGAAACACATTTTTGTGCCTATATAACCATTTTGACATCATAATCACTTTGTGATATCACAGTGCCATTGTGATATCACTAACACAATTTAATATCACAAACATCTCCTGTCTTCATAAATTTGTGACATGCTAATATTGTGATATCTTAGACCTTTTTGCCCTCATAATTTTTCAACATATTTCATGTATGACATGAGATACCAGAAATCCACTGACATCATGACCATTCTGACATCACACTGACAGATGTCATGATCATCATGTCACATTGTGACATCACAAAAATTTTGATGTCACAATTAGTTGGTGATGCCATACAGGTAAGGGGTCATAGTAGGTCTATGATGTCACAATTGGTTGGTGATTTCCAAATGGCATAAAGGTTCTCATTGTTCATGAAATCAGAATATATGGGTTCACGAATGGACTGTGGTATCTACAAAGGCATGTGTTGTTGCAAATATGTTGAAGTCGTAGGAGGATTATGATGCCACAGTGTGATGTTGTCTGTCAGTATGATGTCACAATGCTCATGATGTCACAGTGGATTTCTGATATCACAAATCAGAACTGAAAAATTATAAAGTTGAAAAAGTTTATGAGCTCATAAGGGGCCTAAAACATCACAATTGGAGCACGTCACAAGATTTATGAGGACAGTGTGGGTACACAGGCATCAAAAATGGCCCTGAGAGGAAGTTGAGTGGTCAGAGCCTGATTTGTTTAAGTTCAGTGTGTAAACAGCTTGTGGAATCTTAGGTGCATGATAAGGTGTGACCTTTGCGCAGTCTTTTGCTTTAAAAATGGCTTGCTCTGTGTTAATAAATGAGTCCCTACTTGACTTGAATCCTCACTGTGTCTGATTGTCTCTTAGGCTAAGGGAGGCTGGGGAATGGGCAAGTGGCCACACTTACCTTTCCTTGGTCCCTGTCCGTCTTTTGTGGGACAAAAGAAGACCTGACATCTGGCTCTGCACATGGGGCTTGAAAGGAAAAGATACCAGCTGAGGCTATGCGCTCTCTCAGAGTAAGTGAAACCTTAAGTATGGGTAATGCTATTTCACAGAAGAAGGAGGAGGAGGCAACATTAGGCTAAGAGGGAGTAAAGGAGGACTTGTTAAGTGAGAAGGAAATGGAATGAGTCAAATTTCACCAATAATGCACCGAAAAATGCTCAGTGGAAGTCAAAACGAGGGTGAAAGTTACCCTCTATGACTCAGGTGCCCTTGATGGTCCTAGGTCCCCACACTATTCCTCTGATTGGGGGGGAAGGTAAGGCGCCCTATGGGACCTGCAAGAGGGACCTGCAAGACCCGGACCACTACCAACCTTCCATAGAGGGGCCGAGGGCTGGGGAAGTAACCTACTTGGAGTCCTGACATTTAAGGGAAGTGCCACACAGGAGTCCGGACCTTAGGCCACAAGATTCACTTCCCCAAGCTTATCTGGTCAATCTGGCACCAGGAGGTAATATGCCCTTGGAATGGTATCCATGGGAAGCTAAAGATCTGAAAGAGATCCACAAAGCAATGGTGGAGAATGGCCTGAACTCTCCTTGGGCCCAGACCCTATTACATGACATCGTTTATCACCTGTGTGTCTGGGGGGATGTGGCCAAAGCCCTCCTCACCAGTTCTCAGTTTATTAAATGATGTGCCTTCTTTAATGAAGAATGCAGAGTGCGGGCGGAGAATAACTGGCAGGCTCAACCCGCAATACCTATTACTTATGCCATGTTAACAGGGACAGGGGAAAGGTACTCCACTGGCTTCCAACAGGCCACAATACCTGGCCCCTACCATGACCAGGTGAGACAGGCAGAACACTGAATCCCCTATAGCAAGAGTGAGACAAAAATATGGTGAGCCTCTAGCTGAGTTTGTAGACTGAGCCCAACAGAGTATTAACCACAAGCTGCTGGCAGGGAACCTCCAAGATCAGTTTGTAAAGTTGCTGGTTTGGGAAGGGGTGAATGCAGACCACTGCATAGCCTGTGCAGGATTTAGAGAGAGTTCCATGAGCAGATGGGTGGTGGCCTCGCAGGATGTGGGAATGCAACAATACCAGTCCCAATCATAGTCCCAATCATAACCTGGCCGGCTTGGGGCCCTGACCTGGTCCCAGCCCCTGGTCCTCTGCTCTGGGCCCGAGTGTCCACCACGCCACTGCCATCACTGCCTGGTGCACCTGGAACCACAGCCTACAGCTTCTCCCCAAAGCACACATGAGTGCTGCCCCATGGGCCAACACCTCACGAACTCCCTCTATGCACCCCTTTCTCCCCCCTCCCCCCCCACAGACCCAAACCAGCGACTATCACCTCTCCTCGTATGTCCTAACCACAACTCCCCAGCACCAAGCTGGCCAGCCCTGAGTCTGAGACAAATGCAACCCAGGACTGGGGGTGGGGGAGTGGATGTCGACTTGAGGAACCCACCCCCATCCCTAGTGGCCAGCGTCCCAGGAAACAGGGAGATGCAGGAATGGGTGAGAATGGGACGCCTGGAGCAATAGGAGTCACAGAGCTGCACGTCTGCACCCTTCCTCTCCCTGGTGGAAACCTGGTGGCTTTAGTCAGAGGTGAGGGGCAGCACCTCTACACCTGCCTTATTGGGTCTTTTCCTTTTTTCTGGGGGTGGGGGATGTTGGATGCAGAAGATAGCCCCCCACCTTGCTGTGTGAGCACTTGTCCTCTGTGCTCAGTTACCCTTTCACCACAGGAGGGTCCCTGAAAAACCCACTAGGGAGGTGATGGCACTGAGGGTCAGATAGAAGGTGAATATC
This sequence comes from Dipodomys spectabilis, assembly GCF_019054845.1. Lineage (NCBI taxonomy): Eukaryota > Metazoa > Chordata > Mammalia > Rodentia > Heteromyidae > Dipodomys > Dipodomys spectabilis. The sequence goes on along the minus strand of NW_024870868.1, from coordinate 1,372,639 downwards.
TGGGAGGAACACACCCCTCCGACACATGTACACCCGGCCTGTCCTCCCCACCTTAGCTGTCAACACTACTCACAGGGTGATCACATTTCCCAGCTCTGCCAGCATCTGCTGGTGCTCCCAGTCCATCTGGTCTCCTTGGCCTTCCCACGAATCCATCCAGTCACCCAGAAGCATCTAGGCTGGAAGTAGGGAGTCTGTCCATATATGTAGCCTTCAGGACCCAATCAATTTCCCCAACACTGCCCCCACCCAGGATCAGACACTCCCTTGGGAACCCCATGACCCCCTGCTTGTTTTCAGTCTTGCCTCTGAGTAGTCACATGTCTGGGGATTCCTTCACCCTATGTCCTGGTCTAAGGTTCTGGTGAATGAGTAGTTGTTCCCAAGGGGAAGGGTCTGGCCCTGGAGAAGGGGAGAGGTGGGTCGTGATATGTCATTAGAGTAGTGCACCCCATGGGTGGGAGCCCTTGATTTTTACAAAGGAACAGTGTATGGGAACCTTTGTCCTTCAGCTTGAACATTGTCCCACATGAGGAACCAGCAAACTTAGGAGTGGCACTACTCTGAGTCTGTGTGTGTGTGTGTGTGTGTATGTGTGTGTGTGTGTGTGTGTGTGTGAGAGAGAGAGAGAGAGAGAGAGAGAGAGAGAGAGAGACAGAAAAACTTTTGTACAGCCTGCTGTGCTTAGGTGAGTGATCAGTTGGAAAATTGCAGGTGCTGCATGGAAGAGTCTTCTGTCACTGTTCTGGATGTGTGTGTGTGTGTGTGTGTGTGTGTGTGTGTGTGTGTGTGTGTGTGTGTGTGTGTGTGTGTGTGTGTTGGGAGAGCAGGGAGATGAGAGCAATGAAAATATATTTAAGTCACCATGTCTAAAAACAGCAAAAGCATTTTATTTCTCTATGTGTGTATGTGTTGTTGTTCTTTTTTCATGAATACCAAGTACAAGCCCAGCCACAATATTTGTTTTCTCCTTCACAGTTTCATGGCTCCTTTATGGAAGATTTCAGTAGACATTCCTTTCCTCCCTTTCCACCTCTCTCTTCCCCCTTTTCTGTAGCCCTACAGTAGCTGCTGGCCCTCGTGGTCCTCCGCTAGGAGACCTGTGTGAACCCTGGACTAGAGTGGACACCTGTTCTTCTGTCACCAGCCAGAAGTTTGGTGAGGTGTGTGTGACCACAGCCACATTCTTCCAGCCAGACACTCTGCTCTCATGTGTATAGTTGGAGGTAATTCATGGGTTAGGAATGTGTCTGCCAAACATAATTAGGGAATGAGATGGGGGAGAGGGCAGGGCAGGGGCTGTGAAGCTATGAGGTTTGGGGGGCTGACATATGTTTTGTGACATGGAAGATGGTTCACCATGACCAAGGATGAGGGGAGAACCTTATCTAGGGTCCTGTTATTGTATTATGTGATGAATTCTAACATTTTTACTGTGATTTTTATATTTTGTCTATTTTGAATATGCAATGTGATGTATTGATATACATCACATTGCTCAGTTTTCTGAAATTATGAGGAAAATACCTGCAAAGAAAATTTCTGGAGAGGAAACTGTTATATTGACTCATGGTTTAAGAGAATGCAGTTTAAGATAAGATGTCTCCATTGTTTTTAATTATATTTTTATTAAATAGTTGTTCAAAAGAATTTCCATTCCACAAATCAGTTTATAAGTACAATGGATCTTCACATAACTTTCCCACACCCTTCCAAACCTTACCCCATTCTCATTTTTTCTAGTTTCATACTATTTGCATTGAATATTATGCCTTCACTCTCTTCCATCATTACTCTCTTTATTCCTTCCCTTTGACTTCCGCTCACATCTTCCAAGTGATAGATTCCTGATATTCATTTTCTTGGATTAAAAGTTCAATTTTATAGGCAATTACACGTTTTAAATACTCCTCTGCAAATAGCATGCTTTGGTTAATACTGTTGTGTAAATGTAACCCCTCTGTACAGTATTTTCACAATAAAAAATTCTCAGTTTTATGGTCAATAAATTTTGAAAAGGATGGCATGAATTTATGAAATAAAAATATAATCTTAAATGGGTTTATTGGCACTATTGCCACCCTAGATTAAAAAAAAAAAGATCTTAGCCTACTACCTTAATCCTTATATAAAAATTTAAAATAAAAATTATTATTAAAATGTGAGATCTAAAATCTGATAAAACATAAACGTAAAAATTAATGATATTGGATCAGTAAAGGTTTCTAAAAAAATGACATGGAAAGCATTCGTGGGTAAAGAAAAGCAAGAATAAACTGGATAATATCAACTGATAACCTTTCATATTTCAAAGGACAACATAACAAAAGTGAAAACATATCTAACAGATAGAGGACACATATTTGTTAATGCTACAATCCTAATGCTACAATAATTCTGAGTCAAGTATTTTTATATCTTCTAATTCTATATAACTTTTTTCCCTAATAGGATATTTCTTTAAAGAACAGATGTAAATAGTAGGAGCATATGAAATAAGCTCCTCTTTATGATCCAAGTATAAATAAAAAGAAAACTCACTAGTAGGACCATAATATAAAAATATGACACAAAATATAGTCATGCAGTTGTGGAGAAATTGATATACTCCACATAGCAAATCAATTTGTATAATACTGCAATCATTAAAGCAAGCAAGTTTTCAAAGGGTCAAAGAGAATTGTATAGTTTCTATCCATTACACTCCTATGCATGGATTAAAGATAATTAAAGAAAAACTTGTTTGGACATGGAATTTAGTTCATTGACAGTGCACTTGAATACTATGTGTGAGACCCTGGAAATAATGCCTATAAACAAATTTTGAAAAGGCACAATATAGAGGATATATGCTGGGCAAATTCCTGTAACTGAATTTTATATCTATTTTAATGTCTGTTCTAAAATTTACAACATTTCTATTTGGAGAAATGCAAGTTTGTGAAAATTAAGCCTGGAAAACTTATGATTATACGATTCACTTCCAAAGCACTAAAATGTATACAATTAAAGGAGATAATATATTGCAAGTGAATTACTGTCAGCAAAAAACTATTGTTAAAAATACTTCACACAAAATACAGAATATCTAAAAATATGTTGTTGGTGGTGGCTTAAAAACTTCGTAAACTGTAACTTTTAAAACAAAGATATGATTTCTGTTCATTTTGAGGGTTTTATTGTCTGTTTATTTTGAGTTTATTCAGAAATAACTCAATCAAAAAGTGTATGTGATAATTGGAATACCTAGGAATTATGCATCACTTATAAATAATTGATAACCTTTTCTGGAAGAAACTTTTAGCAAATTACAGAAGACACAAATCTATGCATCTGCATTTTATGAAAACCATATGTTATTTGGTCAATCCAATTGTTTTTCTCTACTTTGCTAGTGAAAAAAAGTATTCTGAAGATAGGAGCCAATAGCAGTGAAAATAAACAAAATACACAATAGTCTTGAATTATTTGTGAAAATAACAATTGAAATAAAACAATTCCACTTTAGGGACTCCAATATTAGTATCTATGAAGATGTTCCTGAATGCCAACATCCAATGAATTTTTGGAATTTTAATTTTTTTGAACATATGAAAACTAGAACAAGAAAAGAAATATATTCTTAGAGCAAACCAGCTTGGAATATTTTTCTCAATTTTTTTGAGATTACATAAGAATTGTTACTCCTTTCCTTTGGAAACATTAAAAAATGTTTATCATTTATTATAATTCAAATACGAAGCAAGAGTAATTTTATATAATCATTACAAATATCATTCTATTACTACTGGAAAACAGAATAAGAAACCAGTCCCAATATATTACCTACCTATAATTATTCTTAATTCCTAATCATTACCTAAATGTCTTTAGCAATCTACATAGTCATGTCTTTAACACAGAGGTAAATTTCTATAATTTTTACTTAACATTTTCTAGGGGGATGTATTCATGTGTCTAAGAAATGTTCTCAGCAGTTAAAAGATGCTTTTGTGAAATTAATGTGATACATTTTGTTGTTGTTGTTGATGATGTTGTTGTTTGAAGGACTTGGCATTGTCCCTAAGCTTTTTTATGCTCAAGGTTATCAATCTACAACTTGAGGCACAGAGTTGATTCCTTTTCTCAGTGGTTAATTGGAGATAAGAATCTAACAAGTACTTTTCTGTCTGGGCTATTTTCAATCACAATTCTAAGATCTTATTACCCAGAATAGCTCGAATTATAAGAGTGAGTCACTGGCACTTCGTTTGATGTATTTTTTAATTTTAATTTTGTTTTAAGATCTTTGTTTCACTATAGTGTACGTCATTCTATACATCAATGTAGATAAGTGTATGTATTTCTGATGACAAATAATCTCTAAAAATGTATGTAATTCTACACATAACATATATATATATATATATATATATATATATTTCTGAGAACAGTCTCCCTCTAAAATACTTTGCTACTATATTGACCTTTTACGTTTCAAAGATATACAATCTATTTTTCTAAAAGTTTCCTAGAATAAAATAACTAATATTTCAATAGAAAGTCGAGCTGATTACTTTCAAGGGAATTTTAGATATAGATATGATATTGTAGTAACATTTACATTATATTACTTGAAAAAGTTCTGTCCAAACTCTTAAATATTTGTGTGTAGTGAGGGGAGAGAGGAAGTTAATTCATAATGGTAAGGAATTGGCAATGCTTCACAAATCTATTCCATAATTTGTTATAAGCACATAGTCAAGCTACCTGATATGGTTTAGTTTTTTTGTGTTTCTTTATTTGTTCAAAATTTTAATATGGATGTGTACACAGTGGTAACATTAAAATTATTAATCAAAAGAAAAATAATAGCATATCTGACTTTCAATACTTAGCAATTATGATGCTAATAGTAATTTTGATGAAGATGTTGATGATGACCACAGTGTAGCCTGATAATTATAATGTTGTGATTGAAACGGAAAAAAACTTTAGACATCTTTGAAGCTAGACTTCCCACATTGAATACATAGTTATAAACAGTGTTGCATTACATACAATAAGAAAAACAAGAGGAGAGTTTCAATACCAAGACATAAAATTACATAAACAGGTAGAGACAGTAAAAACCCTAATGTTATTTCTGCAGTCTCTTAATGTATACTCACTTTTCTTGATGGTATTGTTTTCTTATAAATAAAATTGTTTACTTCCAAATTTTGATGGACTAAGATATAGTTTTCAACCAAGTGTGATTAGTTCAAATAACACTCTCTTACAGGTAGTATATAATAACCAATGTTTCCAATAATTTGTTAAGAGTCTGTTCTTCAGTACAGCTGTAAAGATATGATACAATTTATATAGCACCACTTACATATCTGTAGTTACCATAAAAGGACATAATCTGTAGAGCCAGGGATTAAAATTTATTTTTATTTCTGCGTAAAAAAATTTGTGACTTTATACCAACAAACTGAATTTGACTCTTTCCTTATTTGTAAGCTAAGGTGGAAAATGTAAGGACTCTTCACTTTTCTTTTTTCTTGCTCCAGAAGTCAACAAATATTCTTCAATATTTCTGGTAGATAACATGCATTTACAGCTGAGAAATATAAGGCCAACACTCACTGTAGTGAACAAATAATGATACTAGAATTCGTATCTGAGCTCTTCACTCTGTGTGCTTAAAAGGAGAATAATTGGGTGATGGAGAGGAGCAATATGAAAAGACTATGGAGAAAAAAGCATACTTTGTAAATGGTTGTTTTAGGACTAGGTGACCAGTGATGAGTACTTGAAACAGGCTGGTGTCAGGTGCATAAAAAGGAGTACATAGAAATTGTATTAGTGGCAGAAACTGCGAAAATCTTGATCATTCATCTTATCTAATGGGAGGGAGTAGAAAGGTAAGAAGAAATCTGAAGTGCAAACACATCTCTGGCTGGCAACTGTGTTAGTTATATTCTTGGTGATAAGGACTACAGGTGGAAATGATGGATTTAGAGGGAAAAGCTCTCAGATAGTTCTAAAGTTTATGTTAAAAAGATGCAACGATAGGTCTATTTAGACATCACCAAAAATCCACGACCATTAATATGAAAAGTATAATATTATCGGAGTCATTATTAAAGGGAGTAGAAAAAGGAAAGTTCTGACACAAGTGTGAGCAATGTGAGCAGCAGTGTGGACAAGATAGGAAGAAAGAGATAAATAAGGAAACAAAAAAGTAATACACAAAGATAGGAAGAAAGAGATAAATAAGGAAACAAAAAAGTAATACACAAAGATTTACAGAAGTAAAGGAAGGAGAGAATTTGCAGGAAAATATTGAAAGAAATAGGCTATTTGGATTTGAAAAATAAAAGGAAATAGACAAGTTCAATAAGGACAGTGTTTTGGTGAGTCATATTGATAAAATTTTGAGATATGAATGCGAAGCCATAAAATTCTGGATCCATGAATTCAACAGATCCTGTTGATCTTAAATGCTGAGAACAAATGCTTTTATCCTGACCTTAGAGGAATTATACAGATATAACTCTCATGAACTTTCCTTAGAGGTATCCTGTGAATATTTTTGAAGACTTTGTTTAGCCAGGAGATTAGAGATTGAACTACAGCACAGATAAGCCTAATTTGTCCTACAGTTCCAATGAGTGACTCATGTATCCACATCAGTATGGGATTTTATTGAAATGAATTTAGATGTGTTTGGATATATTATCAGCCTAAGCATTACAGTGCAGGACAAGTAACAAGTATTAGGTTGAACATACAGCATTACTGATGTGAGTGAAGACTCCTTGAATTGATTCTTCTTGAGAACAGAAAATGCCTCAATAGCCATTGACAAATCATAACTGCCATATACTCTATTGAAATCTAATTACTGTTAGGTATATCTCCATGCTAAAAATAACCCTGTCAATCAACCTACCACAAATTCATATATGTAGGAAGTGCTCTTATAAACTTCAAGTTTTTATTCAATGGAAGAGTTCAGACATTACCCTCACCACTAGGATTAAATGCCTAAAATCATAAGACATTTTGTGTTAATGCCTTTCTTTCATTGTCTCATACACTTTGGCAAGTAGGGAAGGATTCTGATGTAACAATAATACAATGGTGATTTGAATTAACACAACATCTAGGATCTAGTGTTAATTTGGTTACTCACTAATTAGCTCCAAATTTTGTGGATATTTATATTTCTCCTGGGAAAACTAATGAGCTCCAAGCAAATGTCCCTAGGAAGCCTTTCAATTCTAATATCACTGTTTGCCTCAAAATGCTTTAAATTCTACACCCTGTAGTGTGGGCATAGGGTTATACTGTGGAACGTTTCTCCTCTGAGAGTGAGTACTACCCTATTGCTTAACATAAACAAAGTACCTTCATACATAGACTGGGTGTGTGCAAACAAGAAGTGATAGTTGAACAATGTTCTTAGTAGTTTATAAAGATGAAATGGAAATATAGCAACTATGAACTAAGGAATGTGCAAAAAAGACAAAGGCACAAAGTAGAAGGTGCCAAGGAAATTATGTACTCAGGTATGAGGGTGTGTTCAAAGTATAGTTTCAGATAATGTAGTTGGATATCTTGGGGGGAAAACTGCTGTAAAATATTCTGGGATAATTGTGCAAGTAGAAGCCCCTAAATCTGACTCTAATCAGTCACAACATCATCAATTTAGGGATTATTTTCCAAGTGCAAAATGAGAAAAAGGGGGTTCATCACAGTTAGTGTTCTGGTTGAAATAATGGCAATCACATAATATTTCTTATAACTCTTCATTTATTTTGGAGCATTAAAGTAGGAAACAGCCAAGTAAATATTTTGCATGTACTTAAATGAAGTGAGATGTATTTTATTGGTCTCTGTTTACCTGGGAAATTATAGATTGTGTCTTTATATACTCTAACTTGGAACAATGATATGTTTTCAGTTATTTCTTCTCTTCCCCTTCTTTTGCCCTTCCACTTACATAATTTTTATTTAAAAAGACATACTTGAGCTTGCATTTCTAAATTCTTTAAAATTATCTGTATTTCTTCATACGACTGGCAGCCTCCTAAATCTTTCTCAAGGGAATATTTTGTCACTAATATTTTTATCCTATATGATATCTTCCTGCCTAACTCAGTTCAAGAAATACATTAGGCTTATCCAGATATCTCAACACTTGTACCAACATACAATCTTACTTAGAAAACTGTCATTTTTAATGACCCTAATGATACTTACATGCAATCATGTTTTAAACTAATATGCTACTCAAAAGATGAACGAATCAATTAAACAAACAAATGGTGGAATTCTATGCTTCTAATTCATAAGGAAATGGAAAGACTTGGAAAAATGCTACTCAGAAAATAAGCAAGACACAAAGAAACAGATTCCATAGTTTCCCTCATGTGTAATAAGTAAGTAACGTCTAGGTTAGTCCTATCAGATGAGCAGAATTGCTCAATAGCTATGTATAGATGACCATATAAGAGGATGCTGAGCAAAATGAACTCCTAGATATGGAAACAGAGGTTTTCTTTGTGGTTGTTGTTCTTAAAGTACTATGTGATTTCTTTTTTTATTTTGTGTTTTCCCCTATGGTTTATCCCCTGCTGTATTTGATTTCAGTATCCTGTGTATTATATACACATTTATCTTAATTTGGCAATGGAAGAGGAAGAACAAAATGGTGAGACAAAGGACAAAGGGCAAACCAATGCAATAGCAATACTCACAAGACAACATGTAGGAAATTTACAACTTGTGAGGGGTATTAGGGTAAAGGAAAAGTGTGAGAAATATGAGGGAGGGCATAAGAAGTTTGACTTGTTTGATATTCACTACCTTACATTTACTGCAACCCCTTCTATATATTAAATTGAGAATAAAATTAAATATAAAAATAAGCTACGGAGTTCCACGAAGATGATGGAGGAGAAGCTGGAGTGTAAACAAGCTCTCACATAGTAAAACGAGTCATTTAGCAGGTCACAAGAACTTAACGGCTGCCTGACCTGCCAGACTCAGCTCCACCCAGGGAAAAGTCACCCAGCTCCGGTGCCAGCCCTAGGAGTGGCTTTCCTAATTGGGTAATCAGAGCCACAGGCAGCCTCTAGCAGCCTCGACAATCAATTGAAAATCAGTAAACAGAAACCCTGCGAATGGCTCCAGGCTGGGCTCTGTGAGTTTCTCACAAACTAGCATCCAGGAAAAGCTACTGTTTGTTGAAAGGCCTCAACTCTACCCAGAACCTTGCCTCATCCCTGCCTCAACCTTTTTTGTGATTCTCAAAGCAGATCTGCCTCCCATTGAACTAGCCTGGGAAGAGGGTCACAAAATCCTGGGTAAAGCAGAGCATTTTTCTGCCTGTTTGAACAAACTGACTTAAGAACCAACCAAGCCACAGGACCACAAACAGACCAGAGACTCCAACCAGAGGCTGGTTACAAACACAAGGGAGATACAGGGTTTTACCCACCCCTCCTAAAAAAATCGAAGAACTTTTTTCTTCTTCTTCTTCTTCTTCTTTTTTTTTTTTTTTTGTATCTTATATATAAAGAAAAATTTTCTTTTCTAAAACATTTTTTTTAATTTTTGCCTTTTTTGAAAAAAAATTGTTTTCCAGTAACTTTTTTTTCCTCTTATAATTTTTATTTTAGGGATACGTGAGTGTGTGTTTTTCTTTCTTTTTTTTGTTTTCTTTCTCTTTTTTTCTTTTTTAATTATCTTTTTGTTTTCTGTTTAGCTTTACTGAACTTCTGATCTTTTTTTCTTCCTTTCTCATCCTTTTCCCCTTTTCCTCTCTTTCATTCTTCTTTATGTGACTTAACTCTTGTCCTGCACATCCTCAGATAAACCCATAATTGACTATTAGACCCTATCCCTCATTGTGTACACAATCCTCAAATTTATTATTCAATTCAAAACCTCTGAGACTTAAATTCCTTAATAGCAGTACTACCTCTTTATAGCTATATAATATTTTAAGCATTATTATTTTTAAGTTTTTCACATCTCCTTTATATCCATCCCCTTCTCTCAATATATTCACATTCTTCTCTAAATAGATTTGAGAATAAGTGATTTGAGAATAAGTCATTTGAGAATAATGAATGAACACCAAATTAAGGAAGTAAAGAAATTCATACAAGATCTAAAACAAAGCTTCAACAAAGATTTTGAAGCCATTAAAGCTGACCAATTAGAAGGAAAAGAGATAAAAAAAAACAAAGTAGAAAGTCTTGACAGCAGGTTAGACCATGCAGAAGATCGAATCTGAGGGATTGAAGACAGCCTAGATATTATAAAGAAAGAACATACAATCATGCAAGACAAGTCCAAGAAATATGATAGATCTATCAAACACTTGGAAGACACAATCAGAAGGCCTAATCTAAGGGTAATGGGTGTAGAGGAGCACCTAGAAACAAAGTTCATGGTCTAGGAAATTTGTTTAACAGGATCCTAGCAGAGAACTTCCCAAACATACAAAAAGATAGGCCTATTCAGATACAAGAAGCTTTTAGAACCCCAAATAGACCAGACCAGAATAGGACATCCCACAGTCACATTATAATCCACACAGGATCAACTCAGACCAAGGAAAAGATCCTTAAAGCTGTCAAGGAAAAAAGATTAATCACCAATAAAGGGAAACCAATTAGAATCACCTCAGATTTCTCAGCAGAAACAATCAAAGCAAGAAGAGCCTGGAATGATGTATGCCATGACCTAAAAACAAACAACTATCAACCAAGAATACTGCACCCAGCTAAACTCTCCTTCATAACTGAAGGCCAAATAAAAACCTTCCATAGCAAAGAAAAAATAAAACAATACATCTCCACCAAACCAGCCCTACAAAAGATTCTTAAAGATGTCTTACACATAGAAAACCAACAAGACCACAATAAGGCCAAGAAACTGCACCCGAACTGAGAATCCAAGAACCATAGGAAGAACCCAGTTTTCGCAGCCCCCAAGAAGGTGGATAATATGGCAGGAACTCCCAAATACCTCTCACTCCTATCTCTTAACATTAATGGACTTAACGCTCCAATTAAACAACATAGACTGTATAGACTGTCTCCCTAGACCCTTCTATCTGCTGTGTTCAGGAGTCACATCTTGCTTGTAAAAACAATCACATTTTCAATGTTAAAGGCTGGAACAATATCTACCAAGCAAATGGTCCCCATAAAGAGGCGGGAGTTGCAATCCTAATATCAGATAAAATAGACTTCAAATTAAAATTCGTGAGAAGAGATAAAGAAGGTCACTATATACTAATTAAGGGATCTCTCCTTGGGGAGGATATTCCAATTCTAAATATCTATTCGCCAAAAAACGGAGGACCCAAATTTATCCAAGAAACACTACTTTCCCTCAAATCCCATATAGATCCAAAGACATTAATTGTTGGGGATTTTAACACACCACTCTCCCCACTAGATAAACCAACTCGGCAAAAACTCAACAGAGAAACCACAGATCTAAACAGCTGCACAGGACAACTAGATTTAACAGATATCTACCGAACATTTCACCCAGCAGCATCAGAATACACGATTTTCTCAGCAGCACATGGAACATTTTCTAAAATAGACCACATTAAAGGCCACAAAGCAAACTTGTCCAAATTCAGAAACATTGAACTTATACCTTGCAATCTCTCTGACCACAAGGGAATAAAATTAGAACTCAACACCAAAAGCCACTAAAGAAAGTCTGGTATCACATGGAGGCTGAACAACACACTGCTGAATCACGAGTGGGTCATGGAAGAGATTAGAAAGGAAATTAAAATGTTCATGCTATTCAAAAAAAAATGAACACGCAAATTACCAGCTCCTCTCGGACACAGCAAAGGCAGTACTCAGAGGCAATTTATAGCTCTGAGCTCCTACATCAACAAATTGGAGAGATCTGAAACCAACAATTTAATGACACATTTAAACCTCCTTATAAAAGAGCAGCAAGATAAACCCCAATCCAGTAGATGGAAAGAAATAATTAAAATTATATCAGAACTAAATGAATTAGAATCCAAAAAAAACTATAGAAAAAATCAACAAAACAAAGAGTTGGTTCTTCGAAAAATTAACAAAATTGACAGAAGCTTAGCAAATCTTCTCAGAAAAAGAAGAGAACACACCCAAATAGATAAACTCAGAGTTGAGAATGGAAACATCACCACGGAAACAACCACGATTCAGAACATTATAAGGGAATATTTCTCAAAACTTTATTCTAATAAGTTTGAGAACTTGACAGAAATGGACCTTTTCCTAGGAAATAGTGACATGACAAAACTAAACCAAGATGAGTTAAACCATCTTAACAGGCCCATATCAAGCACTGAAATAGAAACAGCAATAAGAGACCTCCCAGCTAAGAAAAGTCCAGGAACAGATGGTTTTACAGCAGAATTTTACAAGGCCTTCAAAGCAGAGCTCACACGAATACTCCTCCAACTCTTCAATGAAATTGAAAGAGAAAGTTCACTAACGAACACATTCTAAGAAGCCAGCATAACCCTCATCCAAAAACCAGGCAGGGACTCATAAAATGAAGAGAATTATAGACCCATTTCTTTGATGAACATTGATGCAAAACTTCTCAACAAAATTTTGGCCAATCGACTTCAACAATTCATCCAAAAAATCATACAACACGATCAAACAGAATTCATTTCAAGGATGCAAAGCTGGTTCATTATGCGCAAATCAATTAATATTATTCATCACATCAACAGGAGCAAGAATAAGAACCACATGGTTATCTCAATAGACGCAAAAAAAACATTCAACAAGATCCTACACCCCTTTATGATGAAGGTTTTGGAAAAATTAGGAATCCATGGAACATTCCTCAATACTATAAAGGCTGTATATGACAAACCTACAGCCAGCATTATATTTAATGATGAAAAACTAAAGCCATTCCCTCTTAACTCAGAAACACCACAAGGATGTCCACTCTCTCCACTTTTCTTCAACCTAGTATTAGAATGCCTAGCTACAGCAATAAGACAAGATGCAGACATAAAAGGGATCCAAATAGGGAAAGAAGAAATAAAACACTCCCTCTTTGCAGACGACATGATCTTGTATTTAAAGAATCCTATAGACTCCACTCCCAAATTACTCAAGCTGTTTAAAAACCTTAGCAAAGTAGCAGGGTATAAAATTAACCCCCCAAATCAATGGCTTTTCTGTATGCCAACAATGAGAAAAGTGTGGCTGAAATTAGGAAAGCAACTCCATTTGTAATAGCCCCACAAAAAATGAAATACCTAGGAATTAACTTAACCAAAGAAGTGAAGGACCTCTATGATGAAAACTTTAAAATCTTGAAAAAGGAAAGCAAAACAGAACTTAGAAAATGGCAAAACCTCCCATGCTCCTGGATTGGAAAGATTAACATCGTGAAAATGGCAATACTTCCCAAGGCTCTATACAAATTCAACACAATACCTATCAAAATTCAAACCTCAATCTTCAAGGAAATAGAAGAGGCAATCCAAAAATTCATATGGAACAATAAAAGACACCGAAGAACAAAAACGCTCCTCAATGGAAAGAACACTGCTGAGGAATATCAATACCAAATTTCAAACTCTACTATAAAGCTATAGTAATCAATACAGCTTGGTATTGGCATAAGACCAGACCTCAGGACCAATGGAATAGAATTGAAAACCCAGAAATGAACCTACAGACCTATAGCCATCTAATCTTCGATAAGGGAGCTAAAACAATAGAATGGAAGAAAGGCAGCCTCTTCAGTAAATGGTGCTGGCAAAATTTTGTTAACTACTTGTAGAAAACTAAAGCTAGATCCTTATATATCACCCTGCACCAGAATCAACTCCAAATGAATCAAAGACCTCGAAGTCAAAGCAGACACTCTGAAAACATTAGAGGATGGAATAGGAGAAACCCTAGGTCTCCTTGGCTCAGGCCGAAATTTTCTGAATAGAGACCCGGAAACACAACAAATCAAAGAAAGGCTGGGATTGCATGAAGTTGTAGAGCTTCTGCATGGCAAAGGACATAGCTCAAAAGATCAATAGAAAGCCAACAGACTGGGAAAAGATCTTCACTAGCCATACAACGGACAAAGGTCTCATATCTAAAATATACTTGGAACTCAAAAAATTAAATCCCTCAACAACAAATTCTCAACGAAACAACTGCCCAATAAATAAGTGGGCTAAAGTCTTGAAGAGAAACTTCTCTGAAGAAGAAAGAAGTATGGCCAATAGACACATGAAGAAATGCTCAACATCCCTAGCCATAAAAGAAATGCAAATCAAAACAACATTGAGATACCACCTCACTCCATTTAGAATGGCAAAAATCAAGTACTCTCACAACAAAAGATGCTGTAGGGGATGTGTACAGAAGGGAACCTTACTTCATTGATGGTGGGAGTGTAAACTTGTTCAACCACTTTGGAAATCAGTGTGGAGATTACTCTGTTCCCTTCTTCACTGCTAATTAAAGTTTAATTATGGTTCTTTAAATGATGACAAAACGTCATATTTTAACGTATATTTTCATTGAAACTGGTGAAAAAAAGAATGTCTCTGATTGCTTTTTAAATTGTTTTCATGTATTTTCCTTCACTATTTTCATTATTTCCTCTGTTCCGGTCTTCTAATCAGGAACACATGGTTACACAAAAAAATCTTCCTAAGATATAGGATGTTAGGTAGAAAAAAATAGATGTATAATTAAAGATTTTCATCTTTTAAGAGACTGAAAAGCTCAGAAGACATTTTGCTATTATTGACATGGTTAAGATGCCTTGAATGTTTCCATTGTTAAACTAAGTGTAATACATGTAAAATGTTACAGTTGTTCCAAACGATGATTATGGCTTATACTTTTCTGCTCCAATGTGATGAAACCTCTTATAAGGTTGGAGGGCATATCCATTTTTGGGGAGAAGTGTTAATGTTAGAATGTCAAGGGGGATTCCTAAAACAGCACTGCCTATCACGTATCACTTATTACATTTGTGTCATATATGTATATAAACCTACAAATATGAATTGAATGAGAAATGTGTGATTCACACAATT
Source organism: Dipodomys spectabilis (assembly GCF_019054845.1). Taxonomy (NCBI): domain Eukaryota; kingdom Metazoa; phylum Chordata; class Mammalia; order Rodentia; family Heteromyidae; genus Dipodomys; species Dipodomys spectabilis. Next base: position 1,357,554 of record NW_024870868.1, on the reverse strand, counting down.
GATTCAATAACAACTAAAACCAGAAAACACTTCTATGTATTTATATAAACTAGTATATCTAGTGAGGATTTGAAAATTTTTAGAATATGTATTTTAACATTTATGTCAAAATATTGTTTATCTGTAACTGTTTATTTTTAATTATTGTCAGTTGTGGGGCTTGAAATCTGGACCTGGAACTGTCCCTCAGCTCTTCATCTCAAGATTAGTGTTCTACCACTTGAGCCACTGCCAGTTTTCTTTTGGCTCATTGGAGATAAGTTTATCAGGGACTTTCCTGCTTAGGCTGGCTTTGAACCATGATTCTCAGCTCTCAGACTCCTTAGTAGCTAGGGTTAAAAGCATGAGCCACTGGCGCCTACCTACATAAGTATTTTTTACATATTCATGAAGTATTAAGTGGTAATCCCCTTAATTTATATGTTGTGTAATGATCAAGCTACATCATATCTATTAATTTCTGCATGTAACATTCCTTTTTAGTGAGAATGCTCAAAAACTTATCTTCTGGCTGTGATGAAATAGCTATTCTTAACTATAATCGCCTTGCTAATTGTGGTATACAATTAATAGATTTATTTTAATCATAGAAGTCTGCTAATTAAAGTTTTATAAAACATGATTTGTAAAGTGAAAGAAATTCATGGTTCTATTACTTGTTTTAAGAGAACAATTATGAGGGCTGGGAATGTGGCTCAGTGGTAGAGCACTTGTCTTGCATGCCTAAGGGCATGGGTTCGATTCCTCAGCACCACATAAGCAAAAAGAAAAAAGCTGGAAGTGGCACTGTAGCTCAGTTGTAGAGTGCTAGCCTTGAGTTGAAGAGCTGAGGGACAGTGCCCAAGCCCAGAGTTCAGGCCCCATGACTGGTCCTATTAAAAAAAAATGCAAAAAGAAAAAAAATTATGCCTTTTATTTTCAATTATATTTCTGTGGGAATGTGTAATAGTTATTGATTTAACTGTTAAAATTGAATAACAATTACATTATATCTAGTTGATTCAAACTTGCATTTGAAAATTGCACACTTAACACAAATATACTTCCACTTTCCTCTATCACATAATTAAAATAACAGTAAAGCAAAGATTTGTGTTAGCCACTCATGTGTTGAATCCTAGAAACTCAGGAGGCTAAGACCTGAATACTTCAGTTCAATGTCAGCCCAAACAGACAAAAATATGAAAACTTATCTCCAATTATCCAGCCAGAACCAGAAGGTGAGAATGTTGCTCATGAATAGAATGTCATCAGCCATGAACAAAAACTTCAAGGAAGACCATTAAACATTGAGTTCCATCCCTAAAAATGGCATATACACATAAGACAACAACAAAAGGTAATATGGACATCAATAATGAAGACAAAGTAATAGAAAAGATTGTGAGAAATATGTAAACAGGTGGAATACAGAAATCAATTGACAGAATTTTGATTCAGGAGAGGGAAAAGTCTCAGTCTTATTTGTACAATCTCATTGTAGTCATTTGTGTTGAAACCTGGCTATTGGGTAATTTGTGAAAGAGTAGATTGGATTACCTGACAAATCAGACATTGCCTGTGACTATGCATCATCCCACTCTGCAAAATCTAAAATCATGCTTGTTAATTTAAATAAAACCTCATGTTAGAGACTGTTTGGTCCACACAGACTGGGTCCTTATATTGAGGCTTCAGACCAGTGCTTTTGTTTATAATCACTCCTGTTTTAACAGGTTGGGACAAAGAGAAGTGGTGGGTTTAATTTTAAAAGTGAAGCACGAGACAGAATTATTTTTGTTGCTAAGGTTCTAACCACTTTAGCTGATTTTTCAGGCCAAGCCATCTTTGAGCAATGATCGCTTAACTATGGCTTCCATAAATGTGAGAAAACAGGGAAATTACACTCTATCTAGCTTTCTTTGTTTTTGTAGTTTCTCATGAATTTTTATTTTTCAGAACTGGCCCTGATATCAGTCTTCTAAATCGCTGCCTTCTAATTAACAAGGTATATTTCATCTCAAGCTTGGACCCACAATATTTGTCAATGTAAACATTCAGTATTGACTTCTGTTTTCTAGATATGAGATTAGTATGGATCTTTATGCTGTTATAAAAACACAGATAAATCCCTTGAATACTTTTTCCAATTTATTAAAGTATTTCTAGTATGACATCACAAGTAGGACATTAATATGTCACAAGTACCTTATGCAGACCAGTTATTTTAATTGTTTTGTGCACATATTAAGTCCAATATAATTTTATCAAATCTATATGAATGTACAATATTTACAGATACGTTTATTTACCAAAAATAAGTCTGACCCATATTTCCCTTTTATAATTAAACCTACTACTTCTCTTTCTGCCATCCCAAACTTGTTTCATCCTGGCAACCAATATATTTTTTCTCTGACTTCTAGATCATGGAATAAATAAACTTTTAGGATTGCCTTCAAATCTATGGTAAATTATTCCCAGTTATTGTATGCCTTAATATTGTATTGTATTCACTCGAGTTGCCTTTTGGTTCTGTTATTAGAGAATATAGCACAATTCCTTTCCCATTCACCAAAAGAAAGCTTGAATTGATGTCCATTTCTTTGACTAGAGGAAATAATGCTGCTATAATCCTCTGTGTTTTGGCCTTTGAGTGAATGTTACATTTTATTTCTATGAGACAAAGCCTGAAGAGCTCAATTACTGTGCTATACAGTGGGCATTTGCTTATTTCATATTCTAGGAACCTGTAAAAATATTTTCAGAAGTGGCTTTCCGATTTGACATTTCTGCCAGCATCCATTTTCTCTGTTTCCTGATAGCATTTAGTATGGTCATTATTGTATTATGTGAAGTAATTCTCATACATGTTTTATGATGTCATTTAAGTTTTAATATGTATTTATTGGATGACTGATGATGTTTTTCTTGTGTTTATTTTTCACAAGATGTATTTTGCTGGTTTCTAATTGATGTTCTTTTAAATATTAGGTTTTGAGAATTTTATGTAGAATCTAGATTTGAGGCATTCTTAAGGTATAGGATTTGCAAATATTATATCCTTGACTATGGGTACACTTCATCATCATTATTATAATCATCATCATTACCATCATCACTATTACGATTACTACTATTAATTTTTAACATGCATGCTTAGTCTTGGGGCTTGAACTAAGGGTCCCTGAGATTTGTGGCAATTTGTTAACAATTTACCATTTCAGTCATGCCTCACTTCTGGCTTTTTGCTGATTAATCAGAGATAAGAATCTCAGGGACTTTATATTGTGGGTACTGGCTTCAAACAGCAATACTTAATCACAGCCTCCCAAGTAGCTAGGATGAGATAGATGAGCCACCTGCTCCCAACTTCTATTCCCTACTTGTATATGAGCTTTCACCGACCAATTTTTTTACACTTTTATTGAGTTCTAATATATCGTTTTCCTTGCCTATTATTTTAATGCCAAATTTAAGAATGCTTCATGTCCAAAATTGTCAAGACATCTTCCTTTGCTTTACATTTACATCACTCTTTTTGTTTTATATGGCACATTTTATAAAATTATATTGGATTTAATGTGCACAAAATAATTAAAACAACTGAAGTCTGCATAAAGTACCTGTGAAATATTAATGTCCTACTTGTCTGTCATACTATAAATATTTAAGAATCTGGAAAAAAGTATTCAAGGGATTTCTCTGTGTTTTTCTATAACAACATAAAGGTCTATCATAACCTCAATAATATTTAATGATATCTAGAAAACAGACGCCAATATTGAATGTTTATATTGAAAAATAATGTGGGTCCAAGCTTGAGATGAAAAATACCTTGCTAATTAGAAGGCAGATATTTAGAAGACTGATATCAGAGCCAGTTCTGAAAAAAAATGTGAGAAACTACAAAAACAAAGAAAGCTAGATATAGTGTAATTTCCCTGTTATCTCACGTTTGTGGAAGCCATAGGTAAGAGATTATTTCTCAAAGGATGCTTGGTCAAAAACTAAGACCTCATCTGAAAAATAATCTAAAGTGGTCAGAACCTTAGCAACTTCAAGCATGAATAGTGCCAAAGGAAATAAAAGAAGAAAACAGAAAAGGAACCGAAAGAATAGAAAAAGAAATCTGTTTCTTCTTCATTCTTGTAGTTTTATGTCTTTGGATACTAGAATTGAGAGTATATTTTTTTTTATTTTTTTTAGGATTCAGGCCTCTCCAATATGAAAGCATTTATTTCAAGTAATTATTTTATTATTACTATTTATTAACTTATTATAAGGCCTTCTTAGAGATTCAACCCATTTTATATATATGTCTTTATATATATGTCTATTCCTACAACTGAGCTGCACCCCAGCTTTCTTGTATAGTTTTGAAAATTGTTGATGAATTCTTCAATATATAGCTACTATAATTTTCGTCTTATCTTTTCTCTCCCACTATTCCCACTACATATTTTAGTTTATGAGGTGAAAACTTTCCCCAATTTTATCTTCTAAACATAGAATTTTGCTTTTGAGATTACAGGGAAGTGCATTATTTTCATGACATCTATTAAAATTATATACAGAGATATGTATTTCTCATGTATGATTGATTCTTAGAGTTCATGGCAATAAGCAATATTTTATATGGTCATATGCACATAAATATTGAGCCATTGTGATCTTCTCCAAAGAATAGCTTCCCTTGGTCTTGCCATGTAAATGCTTAGATTACTGTTAGTTAATCATGTCCAAATGTAATTAGTTGTCTTTTACAATTATTGGATTAAATTGTACATTTATGGACATATTCTAGTTATTAGAAATGAGGAAACCCATGCAACATATATTTAAATGTATGTGGCTTATTTCACTTAATATCATTTTTCCCAGTCTTTCTATTTCTGCAGGAATGGGGAAAAGCCATTCTTTCCAATGGAAGCACAGAATTCCATCAATACAACAGAATTGAGGATCCGGAAATGAAGCCACTCCTATAGGCACAAAATCTTTGATAAGGGACCCAGAAACACAGGATGGAAGAAAGACAGCCTCTTCAAAATTTGTGCTGGTAGAATTGGCTGTACACAGAAAACGGAAGTTAGATCTTTATATATCCCTCTACATTAGAATCGATTCCAAATGGATGGAAGACCTTAATGTAAGACCAAATACCTTGAGAATGTTACAGGAAGGGCTAGGAGAAAGATGAGGGCTCCTTGGCACAGGTCAAACTTCCAAAAATCAGAAACCAAAACGAATCAATGTAAGTCTGGGTAAATGAGATTAGGTCAAACCAAATCAATCATTTATCAGACTCAAAAGCCATGGAGAATAAAGATAGCACAGATTTATTAGGGAGAAAAACTACAGATGAGAGCCTCAGCCAATGGTAAATCCTTACTCCCTTTTCTAACTAGGTCATTTATAGTGGCATGAATATAAGTGTTTTCTGGTGGGGATTAGAAAGAAAACAACTAAAGCTAAGACATAGCATGTGAAATGAGTTATAGCTGGAGGAAAGTAAGGATTAAGGCGGGGTGGGGGGTCTAGTTCAATGCTTTGGCTTGGTACCAGCTAAGTAAGGTATACCTGCACAAGGGAAGGTCGGGGGGTTAAAGCAGGAGGGATTATTAACAAAAGCTCTGGTCTGAAGCTTCAAAATTAGGATCCTTGTCTATGTGAACCAAACAACCTCTAACATGAGGTTCTTTTTAAATTAACAAGCACGATTTTAGATTTTTGCCGAGTGGGATGGTGCATAGCCACAGGCAATATCTGTTAGGACAGGTAATCTAATCTACTCTTTCACAAGTTACCCAGTAGCCAGGTTTCAACACAATGACTACAATGAGATTACAAATGAGACTATGATTTTCCCTCTCCTAAATCAAAGTTCTGTCTAATGATTTCTGTCTTCCAGATGTTTACACAACCTTTCTCATGATTTTTTCTACTATTTTGTCCTCATTATTGATGTACATAATACATTTCTATTGTTGTGTTGTGTATATATGCCATTTGTAGGGCTTGAACTCAATGTTTAGTGGTCTCCCTTGAATTTTTTACTCATGGCTGATGACATTCTACTCCTTGAGCCACATCACCTTCTCCTTCTTGCTGGATAATTGGAGACAACTTTTCACATTTTTGTCTGTTTAAACTGACATTGAATCAAAATATTCAGGATTTAGAGGCCTGAGTTTCTAGGACTTTACACATGAACATCTAACACCAAGCTTTGCTTTACTGTTATTTTAATTATGTGGTAGAAGAAAGTGGAAGTATATTTAGGTTATGTGTGCATTTTTCAAATATGTTTGAATCAACTTGATATAAAGTAACTGTTATCAATTTTAACTGTTAAATTAATGAATATTACCCATTCCCAAAGAAATATAATTGAAAACAAAAGGCACAATTGTTTTCCTAAAACAAGTAATGGAACCATGAATTACTTCGACTTTAAAATGCATGTTTTATATAATTTTAATTAGCAGACTTCCATGAATAAAATAAATATATTAATTGTCTACCACAAGAAGCAAAGTGATTATAGTTAAGAATAGGTATTTCATCACCGCCAAAAGATAAGGTTTTGAGTAGTCTCACTAAAAAGAAATGTTACATTCAGAAACTAAGGGATATGATATAGCTTGATCATTACACAACATATAAATGTATGAGATTTCAACTCAATATTTCATAAATGTGTAAAAAATAATTATGTAGCTAGTGCCAGTGGTTCCTTCTTGTAATCCTTGCTACTAAGGAGTCTGAGAGCTGAGAATCATGGTTCAAGTCAGCCTAGGCAGGAAAGTCAGTGAGACTCCCCAATGAGCCACCAGAAAATTGGCAGTGGATCAAGTGGTAGAGCACTAGCTTTGAGCTGAAGAGCTGAGGGAGAGCTTCCAGGCCCGCATTTCAAGCCCTCATGAGTGATAAACATTAAAGATAAACAGACAAATAAACAAATATTTTGACGTAAATGTTAAAATATATATTCTAATTTTTTTAAATCCTTACCTGACATATTAGCTTATATAAATATAGAGGCATGTTTTCTCGTTTTAGTTGTCATTAAATAAACTGAGTAAATGACACATTTCTCACATAATTCATATTTATATGTTTATATGCTTATATGCCAGAAGTATAATTAATTGATAAGTGATAGGCAGTGCTGTTTTATGTACATCATACATGTGTACAAAGCCGGTGGCAACTTTTTCTAATTTTCAGAAACCATGATATGTGGTGGCCCTGTAGTTGCATCAGGAAAAGACTGTAATTCATTTAGTTTACTATACAAAATCTACTGTAACAAATTTCTACAAGTTACGTGGCCTATATAATCCATATTTATCATTTTACAGTTCTCAAGGACAGAAATCTAAAAGATGTCTCACTAGATTTAAATTGAGCCACCAACAGAGCTGAAATATTTTCAGATGATTCTAGTGGAAAAGACTTTTACTTCCTGTTCTGCTTTCAAGAAACTTCAGAATCTGTGATGTTGTCTTGTCCTTTATCTTCTAATTTAGCATTTTTACATCTTTCTGATTGTTCTTACCTAATAATGTCCCTTTCCAACTACAGCTGGAACTGTTAATTACCCATTTGAGTATACTTCCCTATCTGATAATTATTCAAATTTGTGTTCCTTGGGTAATAAAAGGTCATTTTTTTACAAACATGTATATATATATATATACATATATATATATATATATATATATGTATATATATATATATACATGTATATATATATGTATATATATATATATATATATATACACACACACACATATACTGCAAATCTACATTTGAGGGATTAGATATTTGGGGATGATAGATATGTTGGGAAGGTATTTTGTTGCCTACAACAATGAGTTTGTAGCAATCTTTCTACTATAACCTGTTATTCTTTCATTAAATTTGAACAACATATTTCTTCAGTGAAATATAACTAGAAAAAAAATTAGTCCCTGAAAGCAATTAATCCTGATTTAAATATTTTTATGTACTAAAAACCCTAAATCCCAGAGAGCAGCTCCTGAAGCAGTTCTGGCACTATCACTTTTTACACATTTTGCTTCAAATCTTCTCTTTTCAAGAGCATTTGGCTGCTATTATTTTGGAATTATGGTTAATATTTATTTGACTGCTATTTTTAAAGTATGCACCACCCAATCCTGGTTTTCTTTTTGTAACGTTTTTGTGTCTAATCTATTTCTGAAAGAAACACAGCTATTTGAATGACCTGAACTACTTATTGAAGAATCAGTGTGGAGAGGAAAAGAAGAAAAAAGATGTCTCTGTGTGTATGTTATGTTAAAAATGTACCTATAGAACTAGAAGTCAAGCAGTACTAAGGTGGAATGAACATTACTTGTTAACTATTTCCTGATTACTGTATTCACTTGAAAAAGAATACTTTTATTTTTTGTGAACATACTGTACAGAGGTGTTACAATTACTTGGGCAAGATAATGAGTACATTTCTTATCAAGCATTGCTGCCTCCTCCTTTGTTTACCCTTCACAAAAAATTAAAATTAAAATTAAAAAAATAAAATAAACAGACAACTAAAAAAATATGACACAGATAAGTCACTTTAAATGAAGAATTTTGCTAAATGTATTTTCAATGTCTTAATGTGAATTATGTGTAAAGAAATGAGGTTTGATATTAATACACATTAAAGTTTGTCAAATTTAATTTACAAATATTATTTCAATAAAAGTTTACTACATACAAAAAAAGAAAAAGAATACTTTCCTCTGTGTGGAAGCCACTTAGTGGCATATTAAATTATAAATACAAGGATTACAAAGCTTCTTGATTTCCTGTAGGAGGGACATCCCAATATCTCAAATAAGCTTCACATTAAAGCCAAAATGGTGCTGTCCCAGAGACAATGAGATGAACTTAATAGAGCTATAGCAGATTATCTTCTTTCAAATGGCTATGAAGAGGCTTATTCAGTTTTTAAAAAGGAAGCTGAATTAGATATGAATGAAGAATTAGATGAAAAGTGTGTTGTACTTTTGGAAAAAAATGGACATCTGTTATTATATTACAAAAGAAGGTTATGGAATTAGAATCAAATCTAAATGAAGCAAAAGACGAATTTACGTCAGAAACGAGATCCAAAAGAATGGATTCCCCATCCACCAGAAAAATATACATTGAGTTGTCACAGGAGTCCAGTCACTCGAGTCATTTTCCATCCTGTGTTCAGTGTCATGGTCTCTGCTTCAGAGGATGGTACAATTATGGTGTGGGATTATGAGACTGGAGATTCTGAAAGAACTCTTAAGGGACATACAGATTCTTTAAAGGATATTTCCTTTGACCACAGTGGCAAGATACTGGCTTCCTGTTCTGCAGATATGACCATTAAACTTTGCGATTTTCAAGGCTTTGAATGCATCAGAACCATACATGGCCGTGACCACAATGTCTTTTCAGTAGCCATCATGCCTAATGGAGATCATATAGTGTCTGCTTCACGGGATAAAACTATAAAAATGTGGGAAGTGCAAACTGGCTACTGTGTGAAGACATTTACAGGACACAGAGAATGGGTAGGTATGGTACGGCCAAATAAGGATGGCACTCTGATAGACAGCTGTTCCAATGACCAGACTGGTCGTGTGTGGGTCTTAGCAACAAAGGAGTGCAAAGCAGAGTTCCGAGAACATGAGCATGTGGTGAAATGCATTTCCTGGGCTCCAGAAAGTTCATATTCTTCCATCTCTGAAGCAACAGGATCTGAGACTAAAAAAAGTGGCAATCCCGGGCCATTCATGGAATCTGGATCCAGAGACAAAACTATTAAGATGTGGGATGTCAGTATTGGCATGTGACTTATGACTCTTGTGGGTCATGATAACTGGATACGTGGAGTTCTGTTCCATTCTGGGGAGAAATTTATTTTGATTTGTGCTGATGACAAGACAATGTGCATCAACACTGTTACCTCCTTGGATTTCCACAAGATGGCCTTCTATGTGGTGACTGGCAGTATAGATCAAATAGTAAAGGTGTGGGAGTGCCATTGATTCTCATTTGGCCCCTCTTCCCTTTTCCCCCTGGATGCACTCTGATGATACCATGGTCCCCCACTGAGCTCTGTTTAAATAAATATTGTCCTTTCATGTAAAAAATGTACCTATAACTAGTTATCTTAAAATAATATATTTGTAATTATGCTTAGATTCTGACAAAAATTTAGCCTCTCAACAAGTAATGTTAATGCAGTCTAATTTCATGCCTGCCGTAAGCACACAACAAATTAGTATTTCTTTAAAAATTATTTTTAAAAACTTTAAAAAATTACTATTTATTTAAAAAAACTTTTTTAAAAATTAGCCAAGGCAAGTGGTTTATTAGATATTTAGAGTCATGTTCAGACACTATGATGGAAGCTAGACAGGGAAAAATAATCATGATTTTATTCTTCCTCTAGACACTCTGATTTACTTCACCTATTTCTGAAAGAATGAAATTCTTGCTTTGAAGACTTTAGCTTGATATTTGCAATGTGTGATTCTTCCTTTATTAATTGGAGAATTTGGAGAAAGATGAGAATTCACACTAGAAAAAAGAGAAGAGGAAAAGAGAAATCTAGATATTTTATTCTTCCTCATCTCCATCACAAGGTCTGGATAATCATTGGGGATATTATATACAGTACTCTAGAGTAGAAAAAATAATCCCACAAGTGATCAAATGGTGAATGCTTATTTATAAAAAAGTGTAATAGCCTTATACAGGAAACGTTATCTATTTTTTAGTTCTTGCTTAATATTTGTTAAATTCTGGTCTGCTATATTCAACTATCGGTATACAAGGATGGGAAGAAACATATATCTTAATATCATATTCTAATATTAGCTTAGTTCTTGCTGTGTTATATGTATGTGACTGTATTTGAGTTTTGCCTCAATTTCACGCTATATTCTTCCAGTATTTAAGTTGAAAGAAGACTCCGTCTGGAGACATCTATTTTATAGCTAAGGGAAAACAAGTCAGCTGTTAGTCACAAACAATGAGATAGAATTCTTCTCCTAGAAATAGTCTTTCACCCCTTCTGGCTCATTTTTGTAAGCTGAAGTAAGTCACATGACCCATCTTGACATTGCAGAGTAGAGGTAAATCTCACCTACAGGGAGCTGATGCAGGACATAGTGTAATATGCCAAGATGTGCATCACTTGAGATAAAGATAAACATGAAGAGAACTTTAATATGATCAATCATACTTGCCATCACATGTCTCTGAAGGAAGGAAGCTATTATGTACCTTTGTGTCTGAAACTACTGAGATCTTCAAATGATGTCTTTTATGCTTGGATGTTACAGGAATTAGAGAAAATTTTGATACTGAGAGAGCATAAAATCTCAGAGAAAGCTGGAGTAATCATTTCAATACTAAATTTTGTTCTGCTAGGAAAAGAAACCATTTTATAGACAATCCTTTATTCTTTCTTACCTAGTATCTCTTTTTTTTCAGAAATAGATTTTGTTAATATATGTAACTATCCACCAGAATAAATGCCTTCATTTATCTGCATCTGATGCAGATAGCATAATCAATTAGATATAAATGGAAGTTCATCAGTAGCACTTTTTAAAAATGCAAAATTGTGGACAGAAGCCAATATACATATTTTTCCACCTTCACCTTCCACATCCTCCTTCTTCGTTCCTAGAAAACACACCCAATCAATAAAAAGGCTTAGATATTTGGCTCTTGACCTTGAAAGTGGAAGCAGAATGTTATGGATGTCAGAGATGAATGTTAATATCACATGGAACAGCCCTAAGAGTCCCACAGATCTTAACACTGTACTTCCTTAGTGATGAGATAGGAACGTAAGCCTTACTGGACTTAGTATGTTTTTCCATTTCTTTTCTACCACCTGCCCCAAATTATAATACATAGTAATGGAATGAAAAAGTAATGACATCTTAAGAAAGTCATTTAGGGCTCTGGGAATATGGCTTCATGTTACATTGATTGCCTAGCATGCATGACACCCTGGGTTCAATTCCTCAACACCAAATTAACAGAAAAAGAAACACTGGAAGTGGTGCTGTGGCTCAAGTGGTAGAGTGCTAGACTTGAGCAAAGAAAAAAATAGCTCAGGAACATTTCTCTGGCCCTGAGTTCAAGCCCCAGGACTGTCAAAAAAAAGTCATTTAGGTAGTAATTGCAATATAAAGAACCCATATTTAGAATATATAATTACTCTTTCCATAATGATACTTGACAAGAGCCCATAATTCATCTACTTTACTATAATAGAATAATGTGTTGAAAAAAAAATGTTTAGCTGATAGGTCAAGACAATTATTGCCAGGAATGTGCTTAGACATCAGGTGAAGTTTATTCCTGTAAATTCAAAGCATCCAGGCTTTTTGTCGTCACTTGTATTCAAAATGAGAAAGGTAGTCTAAGTAAGATTTGGAAATCTTTTCGGTAAGTCATGGCACAAAAAAGCCAGAGGCAATTAATATTAGCTTTATAATAAACTTCATCTAGATTTTCATGATTCAAAACAGAAATCTTGATACAGTTGATGTCACTTGGCTTTCTTACTATCTCAGTTCAAATCCAACCAAGGCAAGAGAATCTGTCAAATTCTTGTCTGTAATTAAACATCAAAAGAGCCAGAAGTGGAGAATTGGCTCAGGAAGTAGAGTACTGGTTTTGGGGGCAGTTGGACAGGGAAGACAGTATTGTTCAGGGGCATGGTCCAGCCTCTGAGTTCAAGCCCCAGAATCAGCACAAACTAAACAAACAAGCAACCATGCAAAAAAAAAAAAACCCGCATATATTTCTTTGATACCATCCTTAAAGTATTGTAAACAGTTTAATTCTGTGGAAACCCATACTGTTTTTTCTGATAAATGGATTTTTTTAATTGTGAAAATACCTTACAGAGGGGTTACAATTACATGGGAAAGATATTGAGTACATTTCTTATCAAGCATTATTTCCTTCTCCTTTGTTTCCCCTTCCATACCTTCCCTTGTCCCACCCCCAACCCCCCACTCAAAAGTTGTGAAGTTCATTTTTGACATAACGACTTGTATATCTTATTGTTGCAATTGGTCCACCTGTATCCTTATTTAAAAGATATGTTATTTCCTTTCCCCTCCAAAAATTATACCAACACCAAATACAGTGAAAACAGGGGTTATTCCGTGGTGAAGGGACATACAAAACAACAAAGAAATCAACTTATAAATATGTTCGAAACAATCATAAGAAAAAACATTTGAATCCTTATCTTGGGGTTCATTTCTCCTAACATCAACATTTCTGAACATTTCTGCTTGTATCAGACATATATTAATTATTGCAAATAAGGGAAACCATGGGACCTATGTTTCTCTGGGCCTGGCTAACTACACTTAATATGATTTTTTCCAAATCTTTCCATTTTCTCATAAATTGGGCAATATCATTCTTTCTGATGGAGGCATAGAATTCCATTGTGTATATATAACAAATTTTCTTTTTATTTTTTTGAGTCCCGTCGTGCTGACCCTCAGCATTTCAGCTCAATGCTAGCACGATACCACTTGAAACATAGCACCACTTCTGGCTTTTTTTTCTGCTTATGTGGTGCTGGGGAATCGAACCCAAGGCCTCATGCATACAAGGCAAGCGCCCTACCACTGAGCCACCTTCTCAGCCCCTATATACAACATTTTCTTGATACATTCATCTACTGAAGGGTATCTGGGTTGGTTTCATATCTTAGCTATGGTAAATAATGCTGCAATAAGCAAAGTTGTTCTGGTAGCTTTAGTATAATCTTGTTTGTGATCATTTGGGTAAATTCCCAAAAGTGCGATTGCTGGGTCAGAGGGGAGCTTTATGTGGAGTCTTTTGAGGAACCTCCATCCTAATTTCCAAAGTTGAACAAGTTTACACTCTCACCAACAATGCAGTATGGTTCCCTTCTGTCCACATCCCCTCTAGCATCTGTTGTTATTAGAGTTCTTGATTTTAGCCATTATGGTCAGGGGTGGGTGCTTCAACTCGGGGCTTGGGCACTGTCCTTCTGCACTTCAGCTAAAGGATACCACTCTACCAGGTGAGTCATAGCACTACTTGCAGTTTTCTGGTGATTAATTGGAGATAAGTGCCTCAGAAACGTTCTTATTCAAGCTGGATTTGAACTGCAATCCTCAGATCACAGCAACCTGAGTAGCTAAAATTATAGGAATGAGTCACCGGCACCTGGCTTAAGATCACATCTCTAACAATGTGCATTCAGGACATGTAATGTGTATGTTCATCTAACTTTATATTAATTCTAAAGTTAAAAATCTGAGCTACAGCTTAGACTTCATACTCACAAAAATATTTCTAGTTTAAACGTTGATACTTCTGGAAAAATAAAACCTAAGAATGTAAAGGAGTCTGGGAAGTTCAGTTTGCATCCAGCCTGGACTGAACAGTCTTTGAGACACTACCTATAATTAACCAGACAAAAGCTGGATTGGAAGAATAGCTCAAGTGATGGAATACCAGTCATGAGCAAGAGTGCTGAATAAGAGCTTGAGTCTTTTGCATACATACATACAAACATACACATACACACAGTCAATTATATGTGCACCTACACAAATTAAACAACTCTCAGAATGTGTAGAAAAGTTACAAAACAATAGAAACTATGTCCTGAGTAAGACTAGAATCAAGTAATAACTTTTAATGTTAGCAAGTCCTAAAGTGAACTTTCTTCAAAAAAGTTTGAGAATTTACATAGTTAGGGACGAGAAATTGTAAGAGAATCTAGTAATTATTATTAAAGGGATCAAATCCATGGAGGAATGAATCAGAGACCCTTGCAGGTAAATCTGAAAATGTTCATATCTTGTGTCAAATGTTAGAACATTTTTGCAAATAGTACATACACAGTCTAAGCAGTCAGTCTATTGGATAAGATCATTGGAGAAGTTCAGATTTTCTAGTCTGTATCTACATTAAATAAACCAACAAACTATGGCAGGGTAATGTGATACAAACCTGGAATTCTAGCACTCAGATATAGACAGGGGATTAGAGACTAGAATTACTTAGTGATACCTTCCCTGAAACAGGTAGTATAATTTTGTCTCAATAAAACAAACCAAACAAGAAAGGAATACACTGTTGGAAATTTGGGCTAATTTTGTCATTATGTTTAGAGAAGTCAAGTTTACTATTTAAATGCAACTCATGCATAGTCCTCAGTTGTGTTTAAAATACTGTCTTCATTACAGAATATAACTAGATGCAAAATGGCTCATGATTCCCATCCAAGAATTTGAGAAAGTAAGTAAGCATCATTCTATTGGATGCCAAAGAAATGATGAAAGATTACAAAAGCTTAAGCCTGGAGGAATAGCAAAGTTTGTCTAATATAGGACTTTGTAGACCTTGTTAAATTAGAATTTAGATTTAAAATAATATTTTGGTTTGTTTGTAATTTCACATTCTATAGGATACAACAAAATTCTTCTTACATAGAGGTTTGAATTGACAAATTCACAAATGATTCTGGCATTCTATTTGCCTAGAATATTCTTTCAAGAGAGTTGCAATTAGAACTTAGTAATCAGATAATTCCATCAGTTCATATATAAAATGGCAATGTGAATAATCTAGACAGAGTTGCCAACAAATGGATGATATCAATTTATAAATTTAGAAAAAACAATTATTTGAGGATTTAGTGAAACATGGGATGAAGAGAGAAATTGAGTGATATCTTGGTTCTTCTATTTATTCATAACACAGGAAGCAATTTCCTTAATTGTGTGCCTCTGTGTAAATCAGAAAAAATGCTAGGATTGGGGTTTGTTTTTATTTGGTTTTTGTTTTATTGGTTTGTCCTAGCGCTTGAACTCTGGGCCTGGACACTCTCTCTGAGCCTGTTTTTTACTCAAGGCTCATGCCCTACCACTTCAACCTCAGTGCCACTTGTATCTGGCTTTCTCTGAGAATATTATTGGAGATAAGAATCAAAGGAAACTTCCTGTCTAGGTAAGGTAAACTTGAAATGTAATCTTCCGATCTTAGCATCCTGAGTATCTACGATAATTAAAAAAGTGTAAGTATAAATAATATTTGCAAGTGTTCTGATCTCAAGAATACTACTGGTGGAGAAATGTTGCATCCCAGTGTATTGTGATATTTTTTCCTAGAACAAGAAGGGCATCACATTAACAGAGGCATAGAATTTTTCCAAATAGACATAAGCTATTCATGATATGAATTAAGGGAATTTTAAGGTGCACCTTACAAGTTGGAAACTGTTGGGCTAGGATGACTTTATGGTATAAATCTTGGGATTGATGGTCATAGAAATAAGAGCCTACCCCTGTTTTCACTGTATTTGGTGTTGGTATAATTTTTGGAGGGGAAAGGAAATAACATATCGTTTACATAAAGACACAGGTGGACCAATTGCAACAATGAGATATACAAAGTCGTTATGTCAAAAAATGAACTTTACAACTTTTGGGTGGGGGTTACAGGGTGGGACAAGGAAAGGGATGAGAAAGGGAAACAAAGGAGAAGGAAATAATGTTTGATAAGAAATGTACTCAATATTTTTCCCAAGTAAGTGTAACCCCTCTTTATGGTATTTTCACAATTAAAAATTTCAATTGATCAGAAATAAACAGTATAGTTTTCCATAGAATTAAACTGTTTTCAGTTTTAGTATGAGAAAGGACTAAATTTATTCTTTTTTCAAAATATTGGCAAGTATACTGTGAAAATATTGTCTAGTTTGACAATATTCAAGTTGATGAGCCTCTGATGAAGAAGGTGTAATTCAAATAAAATGCCAAATAGTATTGATTTTTAAAAAGTTACCACTTAAAGAATAATATTTACTATAACCATATAGTGAAATTATATTTTATGCAGCTTATTTTTTCAATTTGATCGTCAAAGTGATGTACAGTGGGGTTACAGTAACTGTAAGGTAGTTAATACATAACTTTTCAAACTTGTGACCCCTCCCTCATTTTGCTCAGTTTTCTTTCACCTCAATACTTCTCACAAGTTGTTATGTACATTTCCCATATATTGTCATGTGAGCATTGCTATTGCATTGGTTTTCTCTTTGTCCTTTGTCTCACCATTTTGTTTTTCCTCTTCCCACCCCTAATTATGGTAAATGTATACACAAAATACAGGGTACCAAAATCAAGTACAACAGGGGATAAACCATAGGGGGAAACCCCCCCAAAATAGAAATCACATACTACATTAAAAACAACAACTGCAAATACAAATCTGTTTTTCCATATCTTGGAGTTCATTTTGCTCAGCATCAGCTGATATGGTCAAATATATGCATAAAAAAGCCACTGAAAAAGAATAGCTGCATGGTCACTATATCATGAAAACAACATGTTAACTGTTTTTGATGGTAAAGGTGGAATTAGGATTGGTGAATTCACGATTGTGATAAAGGAATTTCAAAAAGATTTTACAATTATGACAGGTAACTTTCAATTGTTCAAAATATTTAACAACTTAGACTATAAAGAAAACTTAAAATTGCCTGGGAAAATAGGCTTTCATGCAAAGAAATCCAAGGAGACTTAGTGGAAAGAGCAATGTGGGTGAAGATGGCTCATTAAAAAAACCAACCAACCAACCAACAAATCACAGAAAACTTACTGTAAATCCTGTAGGTTCCCTTGAGAATGTCCTTACCCAGGAAATATACTCTCACTGTGTGAAACAATGTTGTAGTGGACTTTAAATTCAAAGTTCTTAAAAAAGTAAGACATCAAAACTTGTGAATTTACCTTTAATTACCAAACTGTAATTCTCTGAAAAAGATATTTTGGGTCAAAAAATTTAGAGAGAAAGTCTCCTCCACAATGAAAGAAGGTATTGGATTTACACTTTTCTGTTTGTAATACTTTCCACAATGTCTTTGCACATGAAGCACTGAAACAGAGAAAAACATCTGATTGAATAATTCAAACCAATGATTTCACATTTCTAAGTATCTCACAAAAATAATATCCTTATTAACATGAGATAGTGAACACTTCTCTTATTACATAAGCCAAAAAGTTTGGGATCAGAAAAGAGTTGAGCAAATGGAAAAGGTAAGAAAACTGTTCTTAGAAGCCCCTGCTAAGCGTATTGGCTTCAGCAGTGAAGGGAGGCCAACATTTTTTATATACATTGTCTTAATATTTTTGCTACCTAAAGTGATTTTACAGAGCATATTTGGCCCACTACGATGTAGAACAGATTGAAAGAAAACATGAAAATAAATTCCACATCCAAATGAGGCAACTTGAAAGAGTTTTAAATGAGAAACCATGAAGATGGAGCAGTGGGGGAGGACTTATAGTATTTCAGCTTCACTACACTTGAAGTCAAGAAGCTGTGATTAATTGGAAATCACGCAAGAGCTAAGAGGAGGGCATAGAAGTAGGACATAGAAGCATTGTCCTTTGTAACAGACTGTCATCAAGGTATGGATGATTTAACTCTATTCTCCTCCATACATCTTGTTGAGCAAATGCAAAACCAAGAGAAAGAGAGTCTATTGAATTAATTTTGCAAAGAATAACTTCACTGTTCCTGATATGGTATCTAAGGAGAGGTTTAAGAGAGAAGATAAAAAGTGGAGTATTCTTTGGTTTCCTCTAAGGATCTTTTTACAAAATATGTCTTTGAGGGTAGAAGTGATTGAACCAAAAAGCGGTGGAGTACTTATTTTTGTAGGCACTTTAGACACAAGAAGACTTTCAAGGTAAAAGAAAAAAATGTATAGCCAAATATTTGTGATCACATCTTCTTTGACTGGTTTTTTTTGGAGACAAAGTATTACATTAGAATTTGTCCTCATTAACATAGATGTTGGGTTTTTGTGGCACCTGAATGCAAGGGGGATGTTTAATAGACTTGCTTGGACATGTAAATAGCATGACAGAAAAAATGGCCAATGATATTTAGTGAATTATTTTGACCAATTACTTTGTCATAACAAAGAAGGAAAAATGTAATTCAAAATCAATTGACTTAAAATTATGAAGAAAGAGTATAAAGAGAAATGAGAGGAAACATTGAGGATTGTTTTCTCTCCATTGGAATAATGGGTTCTTGATCTTGTTTCTTCCTTTCTATCTTCACAAGCTATCAAATGTGTCTCAGGACTGGAGAATCCATTTAAGACAAAGAGAACTCACAGAAGAAAGGTAATATTTGCAGCAGATGTCAGTGATTTATATCCTTAGACAGTCTATTTAAATCTGTTCAAAATTCTCCCCTACCCCTAACAGCCCTTTTTGGACAGCTTAGTTTGCTTTTCCCAAGACTGCTTTTCATTAACTGCTTAAAATTTGAGATGTCATATTCATACTCTCTAGAGATTGCTGTTTGGTTGTGATTTTTGTGTGTTTTTGGTTTTTTTTTGTGTTATTTAAATGAATTTCAAAAGATTGTGCAAGTGTGTTACAATTAAATATGTCCACTTAATTGTTCATTGCTCCTGGATCAGAGTCACTTCTTCTATCATTCTCAACCAACTCCTTCTCCAAGATTTATTTCAGATTTATCACTTCCTTTATCATATGTGTACATTGAGTATTCTAATTTTATTTGTCCCTTGCTCCATTTTTCATTCATTCTATGTCTTTACTATTATTCCTCTCTGGTTTCAACTTCCTGATAGTCATTCTGCGAAACTGTCTGTTAATACTCTGAAAGGTTTATATACAAAACACGGAGTTTCAATCCTATATATACTTGAACTGGTGTCAGCTTATATTTAAATAACTCATTCATCTGCAATAACAATTTGAAGACAGGAGATGTAAAGCACCTAAACATGATTTAATTCTCATCCATTTGGACGATTCATCTTTAGTTAACAAGAAAGTTTAAGAATGGCTTAGAATGTATTCCTAACTATAAATTTTTATAAATGGCTTTGTACAATATTTGTGATTATTTTCTTTCACCTGAGATAAAATTTCTACTACCCATAAGTTTTGGAAAAAGAAGAAAACTAAAATTTACTACTATAGAGGAATAAATAAAAATAGAAGACAGATTTTGTGTTTGTCACATGCCTGATGAGTTCCCATATTCAATACATTAAGTCATATTTTTATATGTTAGACATATAGGGAAAACATAAAAAACGCAAATATCTGTGACTTTTTAAAATGTACCTTATTAAATGATGGAATTTATTAGCTAAAGTTTGGGTTTGAAATATGGGATACTGATCTATTTAACACATTTCTGTGAAGCACCTACTGAACAACACAAATGGTTTGTGATACGATTTCTACAATTTAATGAATGGTTGAACCTGTTTGTTAGTAGTGCTGAGTAAATAAATCAAGTCTATTGTAACCTGCTCTCTACACTTGAAAAACTTGTAATGTCACATCTACATGTCAAATGTTATTTTGCGAATGTGATTTTAAAAAGTTTATTTGAAAAGCAATACACTTTTAGGAGATTAAATGTAGGTTATCATTGGTTTGAGAATGACAACATTTTTATACCACAGAAGCAATTTTTACTGAAGTACCAGTGTTTTGAAGCACTGAAAATCTTCTCAATTAATGTTTTTCTGAATTACTTTTGACCTCTAAATAAAGTTTTCCTGGCCTCAGTAGACCAATTATGGATCTATCCTTCCAGGAACTATTTTTTTAACCACTTATACTGGACTGAAGTCTTTCATTAATCATTAGGGGAGGGTTATTAAAAATACTCTTGTGACACTTTGTTATCTCATTCACTCACATGGGCTGGTCATCTGTAAATTGAAAGTTTGAATTACAGTACTTTCTCTCCGATTTTGTGTTCTCATTTTAAGTTGCCTTGCATTTCACAATTGCTTACTGCTAATTCCTGCATCTCAAGGAATTAGGGCCCTGAAATATTATAAGAAATGAGAAATCGAGATGGCTGTTCAATTACTTTCATTTGGCATGTTGCATGGGCCTAGATGAGAAGACTTGCCCCTGTTATCTGATGATGCATGTAACTGGGACCAGGGATCCGAAGACCCAAGGGACCTGCAGAAGTATAATATCTTTTAGAGATCATATCAGCAAACTTTGGGTATAATGAGTAGGAATGCTTCAGAAATATGGGAAAAAACAGTTTGGGACCACGGAGTTAAAACAAAAAAAAGGCAGCAGAGTAAATCCCTAATAGATTAGAGGAAAACAACATTGTATTTTTTACATGTGAATTCAGTAAACCAAGAACACAGAAGGTAGTACAAGTTTACACTAAAGACATTGCATTGACACTTTTTATATTCTAATCAGCACATACAAATATAAAATATAGAACTATATATAATATAATAAAAAAGGGCACGTGTTTTGCATTGTTCTAATGTGGTTATGGTGTCAAAAGCAACTCTGTTTTAAATTATTATTCCCTTATCTCTACCTCAGTGTTTGGTAGAGTTAGACCTATAGCTTTGTCATTTGTAGATTTATAGCCTAGAGGCAAGAAGAAGCACTGTGATTAAAACATTACCAATTTAAGGCCTAATAACCAGGAGAAACATATGGACTTCTCCTGCAAATATGAAAATATTTGGTGATAGAAAGGCAGTCGTGTAAGTTCCTCCAGGACATTAGGTAATCATGCAAAGGGACAAATTTTCCACCTTCTTTGCGTTAGCTACTTTTGAAATGGTAGGTATAATGAACAATTATATTTTGATAAAATACCTTCTAGTCTGAACATTTCTGTCTGAAGGGTTCATCTCTCTATGATTCTTTGTAACTAATATTAGTTTTGTTCGAGTAAGACAATCTATGCTGTCAGGGTAAGATGTAATGGTTAGTCTGTTTCTAAATGGAAGAAGGATAAAGGGTAGATACACATTTGTGCCAGTAAGACCTCATTTGGGAAAATTTAAGCTTAAGAACTTTAGAAGTAGCTCTTAAGCAAGGATTACTTTGAATCCATTAGCTCCACAAATCTAACTCAGTTGTATAAATAAGTACTTGAAAAAGCCATCACCTTTGAACCTAGCTAGAAATGCTTCAAAGTATGATCAAATCTAAAATGAAAAAGAATTAAAATAGTCATTGACAAAAAATTGCAAATGTGAGCAATCGACCAAACCATATGATTTTTTCAACTATACGTAGAAATTTAGGGAAATAAGTTCAATAGCATTGTTAGGAACAATAATATTTCTTGTTACAAATATGCACCCAATGATATAAGCCTGTATAAAGGTTGCATAATTAACTACTTAAATTTAGAGGATACTACATGCTTCAGCAGCATATATACCCAAATTACAATACAGAGATTAACATGGCACTTGCACGAGGATGATATGAAAATTTGTGAAATATCCCATATTTTTTATTCTTCAGATGCAAGAAAAGAAAAACAGTAAGTAAAAAGTTGATTACAAAACTACAAGTAACAATACACGTAAATCATAGAATTTAATGTTAGTTTGACATCACTGTATTAAATCTTCACCTTAGAAAGGTCTTCACATAGCATAACCTTTACAAAACATTTAAAATTAGACAACATTTTCATTTTATCTCAAAGAAATAAAATACTATAAGGACCTAGGGAAAAAAGGGAATTTTAAACTGTTTCAATATTGAATGCAATCTGAAAGGACACATTTATTAATGTACCTATATTATAAAATGATGTAGAATTCAAAGTATTATATAGAATATAGAATATTATATAGAATATATAGAATATAGAATATTTTAAAATATACTTTTTCAGACAAGCACCAGAAATATCTTTAGTTTCTGTACTACTTATTTCAACAGATAAGTTAAAAATATTTCTGATTAAAAAAAATCACAAACTCTGTAGAAATCATTATAGATATATACAAACAACTCTTGAATATATTTTGGCATCAAAATCAGGCAATTCCCGTGGAAGAGTACCATTGAACCCATGAATTTTTACAGTAAGTTATTGTTATTACTTTGTATTGTGAAAATATTTTGTATGGACACAAAGGATGAGCTGGCATTTTTTAAATTTCAGAAACTTAAGCAAACCATTATGACTTAAGAGAACAATTTGTATAGCCTTCCACAACTTGGAAAAGGTAGTGATACATACTTAGTCTTTTGACAATATCAAATGCCATTTCTTCCAAGTTGTTCTTCAGACCTGGTTTTATATAATGGTTCAAGAGAAGGAGATCCAGAGTATCTTTGGTATCTCTGTTCCCAGCAGCAAATGCAAAGGAATCAAGAGGCTTTTTGCTTGGGCATTCTTATCTGCATCATGATGAAGTCATAAAGAAGACTCTCTGGTATTATTCCACTTAAAAGCACTGTGCATGGGTGTCCAGCCATCCACACTTACTGTAGGAATATCTGCCGCTTGTGCCACCAACTCACGGACAATGTGTAAATGTACATTGTAGGCTTCCCGATGAAGAGGGGTATGCTCATCGTCATCCCTAGTATTCACATGAGTGGCCTTTTTGGAAAGTATTCTCTGCTCTGTAGTAAGTAGATTATTTTCAGCAGCCCAAAGAAGAAATTTGCTTGGATCCTTTTCCAATTTTTTCATGCAATTGATACCATTCCTCACTTTTTCATCTTGTTCCTCGTCTTCATCAGAATTGTCGAACAAGACACGTTGAGTACCAGTGAGAATGAGGTGTCCATGTTTTTACAATAGTTCAAGTTGGTTGAACTGGTCAGAAAAATCCGGTGAATTTTCTGCATCTGTTTTATTTTAACCATGATTTATTTTCTCTTTTTCCATTTTTACTAATCTAAATTATTCTAACTGGACAGTAGAGAGAGCAGAGGAAAGATGTTCCTTTGTATTCAAAGGTACAGACTGAAAATGAGGACCAGTGGTGTCTTCATGTGCAGCTTATTCTAGGAATGATAAAATATGAAATAATGTCTTCTATTTAAATGGTTTGAGAAATGGCAGAGCAGAAAGTGAAATGATGAAACCAAAAATGTTAAAGAAAATTAAATTAGGATAATTATGGAGCAGTCATATTATCTATGAGAACCATGAAAGAGAGAGAGGAAGAGACACAGAGATGTGCAATGACCTAGCTAGCCACAAAATCCATGCCTCTGATCAAGTTATAGAGCAAACAATTTTATTTTAAAAAAGATGTAAATAGAATTTACGTATTTACTTGAAGTTAGTAAATACATTTTTAGTAGCCTACACAAAGACACATAGCTTTGACCAAATTACAGGCAAGTTTCTAAATCCTTGATAATTCTAATAATAGATAATTTGAATCACACTTTTATGTCGAATGAAGGAATAGGTCTAGACTAAGAAAGCAGCTAGAAAAGGCAGGCCAATTGTATCTGTGACAAAACTTTGTGGAAAATGGTATTGAGGTTTCTTTACTGGTGATCCACTTGCACTGGAAGCGTGAATCTTAACTATTGCGTGCTGATTCTGAATTATTGTTTTGATCATTATATACTCCAAGAAGAAAAGGTGAGATTTAATTGATAGCAAAGGACTACGAATACATTTCAACTTCTCATTAAGCAACTTCAATCATCAAAGTCACATGAAGACATTAGATAGGCCTATAGTTTTAGATGAAAACAAGAGTCTTTAAACAAACAAAGAATTTAAGTAGTCATACAAAGGACTTCTATTTTACTACAGCATTATAAATTTTTTCTAATGTTGGGTAACAATAAATAGAAAGCTCTTAAAGCTCATATGTTCAATAGTGAGTTCTTTTATACTATATCATGGTATTTTGTTATGTATGGTCTTAAGAAAAATTTAAATTCCAAACTTTTATTTCTGACTGGACAATATCTCTGAACATCTTGCTTCTATACTCTGTTTTAAATTGCTAACTAAGTATGTGCATTAGATAAGTATAGAGGAAAAAGTAGAAGCCACACCAGTGGTCCATATATTTAATACAAGCTGTATCAGAAAGAGGAAATCTGAGGATTGTGGTTTGAAACCAGACCAAGCAAAAAAAAAAAAAAAGTCCATTAGATTCTGATTTAAAAGTAACCAGCAAAAACTAGAAATGGAGCTGTGTTACAAGCAGTACAATGCTAGCCTTGAGGAAACTAAAACAAAAAAAAAGAAATTTAAGGACAGAAGCAGGCCCTGAGTTCAAGTGCTAGTATTAGCACCAAACAAATGAATTAATTAATTAGTGAATTAATTAATTAAAAATAAATTAAGTATTCACATGTGGAGAGGCAGGTAAAATGTAACACCCATGGTTACTGGATTGTTTATTTTGTAATAAGGCAAATTATCATTTGTACTAATCAGTGATATTTTATTTGAACTTTTTGTACAATAAAACCTGAATTTAGCATGCATGAATTTGTGAGTGTACATGTGTACACACGTGGTATGTGTATATGTGTGCATATGCTGTTCCATTGTTGCTTGCCAATGTGGACAGGGTGAAGCTGAAGAAAGATAACTTATGTTCCAATGTTTTTATTTATCAGTGTTCTGTCATATCATTTCAGTGGAACCACTCTTCTGTACACAATATTTGTCAAATAAAAACATCATCATAATCAAAGCATTTACAACATTAAGTTAGATAAAAAAGACTGCTTTCAGCTCTTATTAGATGTTAAATAAGAAGATACAGACATAATTAGGTAGTAAATTATTGTTGTAAGATGACTGTCAGTACAAAGTATGTATTTGACCTCTTAAATTGGTTATACTTTTAAGATATACTCATGGAGTGAATTTGACTGACTTGACCAAACAGATATTATTCTCTCGTTATTTCTGTGAAATTCAAGGTTGATTTCTGTTGAAAATAACTTACTTAATAAGATCATATTTATTGTCACTAAGAGATAATCAACCCCATATTTATTATGTTTGAATATCCCATCTTAGTGACTCACAATCAGCCTTGTGTATATGCTTGTTAGATATTCCTTTCAAAAACAAACAAACAAACAAACAAAAAGCATGTGTCATCTCCAGGTTGTGAATGTATTTGAAGTCGTTTTACTTCTTTTTTTGAACTTGAAAAATATTTTAATTTCACTTAATTTATAGTCACTGGTTTATATAAAAGTCATAATGACACTATAGAAATTTTACTAATAGTAATACATAATTTTCTTTCAAGTGAAATTTTATCAATATTGAGTGGCAGTTTTGATACTGTAGGTATCTCAAATAATTCTCTTTAAAAATATTTCAATCAAGTCCAGAGTAACATGAAACTCAAAATGCTAAGACAGACAGTAGTCACAACTGAAAATGATATTCTCTTTCCTTAAAAGTGTTTACGTAAATTTTTCCTAATAAATCCAAGTGAAATACTTTTACCTATAAGACAAATATATTTTGTACATGCAAAGTTATCTTCACTAATGGCTCCTTTGTGGGAGTAACTATCGCAACTTTAACAAATAAGGCTTTTGGAATATCTTTTCCAATATAAATAACATCCCAGAGGAAGTCTTGTAATTTCTAAAAAGACTTTGAATATTTTAGTATTATTTCATTTCATTGACTATAGAGATAAACACATTTCTGAAATATATATTGTTATGATCTGAAAATGTAAGTTGGTATATAGGCTTTTTAATGCATCATTTTAAGAAAATCCAGTTTTTTTTATTGTGAAAATACTGTACAGAGGGGTTACAATTACATGGACAATATAATGAGTACATTTCTTATCAAGCATCGTAGCCTCCTCCTTTGTTTCCCCTTCCCATCCCTTCCCATCCTCCCCCGGTCCCCCACCCAATCCTTCCCGCCCCCCCCACACCAAAGTTGTAAAGTTCGTTTTCTACATAACGACTTGTACATCTCATTGTTGAAATGGGTCCACTTGTATCCCTATTTAAACGATTTGTTTTTCCCCTTCCCCTCCAAAAATTATACCGACATCAAATACAGTGAAAGCCGGGGGTATACTGTGGGGGAGGGATAAAAGACCGCCCCCCCAAAAAAAAAGAAAATCCATTTTTTATGAAACTAAATGTAATAGAATAAAAGACTGTAATGAATTTGGTAAGCTAATTATTATTATAACTTTGTTCTCTACTGAAACAGTCCTTTGAATGTAGATGATGCAGTTAAATTATTTCCTTTGTATCTGTAATTCAGTTAATTTTAGAATCTTTGTAGCTATGATTGATTTGTAGTATAAATAAAGATTTTTAAAAATGATTAGGATTAATCTTGTGTTCTGTACTTTACCCCCCAGAAAATGTGTTATTTTCAAGCGTTAAAACTTTATAATTAATTATTCAGTATCATAAGAAATTTTAAAAAATGCAGTTGTATGGATGTCTTTTTAAAACAATTGCATTCACAAGTTGCGGAGTCTTTAATTCATGCTTAGGTCTTGGTGTCTATGATTTTTAACCTCTGGTTGCTAACGTTAATAATAGGTCGGATTCATTTTTGGGTATATGAAAGGTAAAATATTTATCTGGGGCCATTTTTTATATCAGTCTTGCTTTAATAGAATTTTAAAGTACATTAAGTACATAAAGTAACATTTCTCGCAAAATGTTGGGTATAAAATGCAATCAAAATACTTATAGTGGTAAACAACTTAGGTGAGCTACAATGTGGAAATGATTGGTCCATAAGAACTGCAGTCTGTTTCCATCAAGAATTGGGCAGGTCATTCTTTCAGTAAGACTGTGTTAAATAGAGATGGGGTCCCCAGGCATTGCAGTGTTGAGTCATGGGATAAAATATTATTTCTACTATTTTGAGCTAGAAATAAAGAACGTTATAGTTTAGCAATTCCTTTCAGCAGGGAAGAATAAAGTGATTATGAACTTGGAGTTTTCATATTACTGATACCTATTTTCTAACGAAGAAAAAATGAAATATTCTTAGAGTTTACACAATAATTCTGGGAAATTTTCCTAGAATTAGTAGACTAAGTGCTGGTATTGTAGTCATAAAATAGAATGAAGTTATTTGATACAGTGGGAGATGGGCCACAGGCTAACATTACCATGCGTGCAATGTTGTACTAGTAATTCCAACTCTGAAGACTTCAATATCATCATCTGAGAAATACCAATGGAAGTAGTTCCTCATTATGGGATTATTGTGAGGATTAAATTAGATACCATAGGTAAAGTACGTGGGAAAACAATCAATAGAATTTGATACATTCTACCTGTTTTTTATCATGTGATGAATTCTAACGTTTTTATTGTAATTTTTATATTGTGTCTCTGTATGATATGCAATGTGATGTAGTGATATTAATTGAATTGGTCAAGTTTCTGTCATTAGGAGGGAAATAGCTCAAAGAACATTTCTGAGGAGGAAACTATTATATTGACTCATGGTTTAAGAGAACACAGTTTAAGATCAGATGTCTCTATTGTTTTTCATTTTAATTTTATTATCTTAAGTAGTTGTACAAAGGAATTTCCATTCAACAAATCAGTTTTTAAGTACAATCTTTACATAACTTTCCCACACCCTTCCAAACCTCACCCCACTTTAATTTTGTTCTAATTTCATACTATCTACATTGAATAATATGCCCTCACCCTCTTCTTCCATAATGCTCTTTATTGCTTCCCTATGACTTCCCCTCACATCCTCCAAGTGATAATTTCCTGGTATTCATTTTGTTGGATTAAAAGTTAAATTTTATAAGAAATTACACCTTTTAACTACTCCTCTGCAAATAGCATGCTTTGGTTAATACTGTTGTGTAAAATTGCATAAAGTTCTAGCTTCCAAATACCGACAGAACATGGGTTTTGTGTGTTTGGATCTGACTTAGTTTACTTAATGTACTTTTAGATCTATCCCTTTTTTGCAAATAATGTAACAGTCTTCATAATGGATGGGTGCAATCCAATTTTGTATATGTGCCACACTTTTTCCAACCATCCCTCCACCAAAAGGCATCTGGGCTATTTCCATAACTTGGCTATGGTGAATTGTGCAGCAGTGAACATGGATTTGAAAGTGATTTTACTGTAACATTTTGGAAGAATTCATCACTATCTTTCTGGCAGCAATCCTTTAGCCAGTTTTCCAGAATAATCATATCGCTCCCTCTATCTCCATCACAACTTTCTGTAATTCCTCAAAAATGCACTGCACCTTACATTTCTCAGTAAGCTAAAACCACACTGAGCCCATATTCTTTCAATACATTTTTATTTATTTATTTATTTTAATTTTTTATTGTGAAAATACCGTACAGAGGGGTTACAATTACATGGGCAAAGTAATGAGTAAATTTTTATCAGGCATTGTAGCCTCCTCCTTTGTTTCCTCTTCTCATCCATTCCCATCTCTTCCTCACCTCCGCCCTGCCCAGCCAAAGTTGTAAAGTTCGTTTTGCAACATTATGGCTTGTACATCTCATTGTTGCATTGGGCCCACCTGTATCCCTATTGAACGGTTTGTTTTTCCCCTCCACAAGTTATATGAACATCAAATACAATGAAAGCAGGGGGAGAGACATACAAAGCAACAAAAAATCATCTTATAAATATGTTAGAAACAATCTCAAGAAAGAAAAAAAAAACCGTCACACCTGAGGGTTGATAGTGCCTGGGCCCTATCTCTAAGCTTCTGTGCCCAAGGCTAGTTGTCTATCACTTGAACCATTGCTCCACTTCTGGTTTTTTGGATGTAATCGCATGTATTTTCAAGATTGGACTGGCTTTGAAGAGTGGTCTTCAGGTCTCATCATCCCAAGTAGCCAGCTAAGGTTATTTAGCCTCTGAATAGCTAGTTAAAATTCTTCCTGTACTCTATGCTTCACTGCAGTTTTATTTTTTTCCCTGAGGTATTCACAAGCCTAACTCATATAGATATCTAATTGCTTTAAAAAAAACTGCTACTGCTTGGCACCAGTTGCTCCAATCTCTACTCTTAACTATGTAGGAGGCTTGAGAACAGAACCAACGCCAAAAGTTTAGTGGGCTTCTTCTCAATCTATAGCTGGGTTCATTGGATCAGTTCCACCATCTTGCACTATCTGGAGGCTAAGATTGGAAGGACTGAAGAATCCAGGCCAGCCAAGGTATGAAGCTAGACAAGTTGGTGTGAACTCTGATGTCATTGATGATGGGAAGGCTAAAAGGACAGATCAGGTGCATGTTCTTGTCAAAAGGGAACCCCTATACTAAAATTAACCACTGATATGACGCCAGCCTAGCAAGAACAATACCCCAAGTTGAAATCCCCACAATTTCCCACGACCAAAATAAGTATATATATTAACATCCAAAAAGTTAATACAATCTGTTCGTTGCTCTAATGATATCTTTATCTGATTTTCATATGATGTGACAGAATAGATTCCTTACTAAATTTAAGATATTTTTAAAAACACCTAGAAAATTCTTTCTCTCTTATTAAGTGTAAACGAATGGCAAATTGCCCCATTTCTTACATATTTGAATACTACTGTAAATTCACCTTATGATTATTATAATTAGTAAGATATTCTGATTTATTACTTTACTTTGTAACAGTTTTTAATTTTTTTTCTTCTTTTCTGAAGTTGAAGCATTTAAATAATATCATCAAATCATATTCTCTGGGTACATAGGCCAGTTATTTACAAAGTATTTTACCAATGGCTTCAATGAATTCTTAATTGTTATGTTATTTCGTTTATTTTTAATTTCAATTTAATTTTATTGTAAAAGTAATGTGCAGAGGAGTTACAATGAAATAAGTATGATAATGAGTACATTTCTTATGGAAGGAACATTGTAATCCCCTCCATCGATTTTTACTTATATATATTTGGCGTATTGTGTTTTCAAAATGTGAAAAATATGACTGACTATCAAATATATAGAAAATTAACCCTCAAAAATCAATGGCTTTTCTGTATGCCAAAAATGAGGAAAGTGTGACTGAAATTAGGAAAGCAACTCCATTTGTAATAGCCCCACAAAAAATAAAATACCTAGGAATTAACTTAACCAAAGAAGAGAAGGACCTCTATGACGAAAACTTTAAAATCTTGAAAAAGGAAATCAAAACAGAACTTAGAAAATGGCAAAACCTTCCATGCTCCTGGATTGGAAAGATTAACATCGTGAAAATGGCAATACTTCCCAAGGCTATCTACAAATTCAATGCAATACCTATCAAAATTCCAACCTCATTCTTCAAGGAAATAGAAGAGGCAATCTAAAAATTCATATGGAACAATAAAAGACCCCGAATAGCAAAAACGCTCCTCAATGGAAAGAACACTGCTGGAGGAATATCAATACCAAATTTCAAACTCTACTATAAAACCATAGTAATCAAAACAGCTTGGTACTAGCATAAGAACATACCTCAGGACCAATGGAATAGAATTGAAAATCAAGAAATGAACCAACAGACCTATAGCCATCAAATCTTCGATAAGGGAGCTAAAACAATAGAATGGAAGAAAGACAGCCTCTTCAGTAAATGGTGCTGGCAAAATTGGTTAACTGCTTGTAGAAAACTAAAGCTAGATCCTTATATATCACCCTGCACCAGAATCAACTCCAAATGGATCAAAGACCTCGAAGTCAAAGCAGACACTCTGAAAACATTACAGGATGGAATAGGAGAAACCCTAGGTCTCCTTGGCGCAGGCCGAAATTTTCAGAATAGAGACCTGGAAGCACAACAAATCAAAGAAAGGTTGGACAAATGGGATTGCATGAAGTTGCAGAGTTTCTGCATGGCAAAGATCATAGCTAGCAAGATCAATAGAAAGCCCACGGATTGAGAGAAGATCTTCATTAGCCATACAACAGACAAGGGTCTCATATCTAAAATATTCTTGGAACTCAAATAATTAATTCCCTCAACAACAAATCCTCAAAGAAACAACTGCCCAATAAATAAGTGGGCTAAAGACTTGAAGAGAAACTTCTCTGAAGAAGAAAAAGGATGGCCAATAGACACAAGAAGAAATGCTCAACCTCCCTAGCCATAAAAGAAATGCAAATCAAAACAACATTGAGATACCACCTCACCCCAGTTAGAATGGCTATAATCAAGAACTCTAACCACAACAGATGCTGGAGGGGAGGTGGACAGAAGGGAACTATACTTCATTGTTGGTGGGAATGTAAACTTGTTCAACCACTTTGGAAAGCAGTATGGAGGTTCCTCAAAAGACTTCACATAGAGCTCCCCTATGACCCAGCAATCCCACTTTTGGGCATTTACCCAAATGTTTACAAACAAGACCACACTAAAGCTACCAGCACAGCTATGTTTATTGTAGCATTATTTACCATAGCTAAGATATGGAACCAACCCAGATGCCCCTCAGTACATGAATGGATCAAGAAAATGTGGTATATATACTCAATGGAATTCTATGCCTCCATCAGAAAGAATGACATTGCCCCATTTGTTAGGAAATGGAAAATCTTGGAAAAAATTATATTAAGTGAAGTTAGCCAGGCCCAAAGAAACATAGGTCCCATGGTTTCCCTTATTTGCAATATCTATTATATGAATGAGTCAACTGGAAAAGGTCAGATAATGTGATGTTAGGAAAATGAACCCTTAGATATGTATTTTAAAGCTTTTTTATTTCACGCACTTGTTTCTAACGCATTTATAACATTATCTCTTTGTTGCTTTGTATGTCCCTCCCCCACAGTATAACCCCTGCTTTCACTATATTTTATGTTAGTATAACTTGTGGGGGAGATGGGGAAAAACAAGTCATTTAAGGATACAGGTGGACCTGTTGCAACAATGAGAAGTACAAGTTGTAATGTCCAAAACGAGCTTTACAATGTTGGTGAAGGGGGCGGGGGGGAGTAAGGGGAAAGATTGGGGGGGGGGGGAGGCTGGGAAGGGATGTGAAGAGTAAACAAAGGAGGAGGCTGCAATGCTTGATAAGAAATATACGCATTATCTTGCCCATGTAATTGTAACCCCTCTGTACTGTATGTTCACAAAAATATAAAATTAAATTAAATTTTAAAAAAACATATAGATATCGCTATAGAATATTGGTTCACTTGCTCACTAAATTCGTGTGTAAATTCAAGGAATACAGGTCAGTCAGACTAATCTCGTAAAATGGTTTAGCTTGAGCCCTCATTCTAGATTTTAATCTTATTACCATGCATAGTAGTGAAGACAACATAGCTATTCTATAAGAACAGACACATAGAAGAATGTAACAGAATTGTCAAAAAAATTGTATTGTCAATAGATTTGTCAATATTGTCAATAGAATTTGAAAAGGATGTCATGAGCTTATGAAATAAAAATAAAAATTGGATGTACTGGCACTATTGCCTCTCTAGATTTAAAAAATGATCTTAGCCTAATATTTCAATCCTTATACAAAATTTAAAATAAAAAATGATTATCAAAAATGTGAGATGTGAAAACTTATAAAAATAAATGTAAACATTAATGACATTGCACCAGTAAAGCTTTCTAAAAATTTGACATTGAAAGCATTAGTGGCAAAAAAAAGCAAGACTAAACAGGATAATATCAACTGATAACCTTTCATAATTCAGAGGAGACTATAACAGAAGTGAAAACATATCCAACAGAGAGAGGGCACATATCTGTTAATACTACAATGTTAATACTACAATGATCCTGAGTCTTAAGTATTTTTGTATCTTCTAAATCTATATACAATTTTTCCTGAATAGGATATTTCTTTAAAGAACATATGTAAATTAATAGTCAATAGGAGGAGCATTAAATTCCTCTTTAGTATATAAGAAAAAAGAAAAAGAAAATTCACTAGTATTACCATAATATAAAAATACCACACAAAATATAGTAATGAATTTGTGGAGAAATTTATATCCCCCACATAGCGGATCAATTTGTATAATACTGCAATCATTTCAATAAGCAACTTTTCAAGTCTTCAAAAGGTCAAAGAGAATTGTATATGATCTAGACATTACACTTCTAGGTATGTAGAAGTAAAATACTTGTTTGGACAGGAAATGTAGTTCATTGACAGTGCAGTTGAATAGTATGTGTGAGACCCTGGAAATAAAACCCCAAAAATAAATTTTAAAAAGACACACTGGATAAATTCCTGTAAGTGAATTTATATCTACTTTAATGTCTGTTCTAAATTTTACAGAATTTCTATTTGAAGAAATGCAAGTTTGTTAAATTTAGGCTTGGAAAATCTATGAAGGTACAATTCACTTCCAAAGCACTAAAATATATACAATAAAAGGAGATATGGGAAGGAAATGGGAAGGGGAAACATCAAGGAGGCAACAATGCTTGATAAGAAATGTACTCATTATCTTACCCATGTAATTGTAACTTCTCTGTACGATATTCTCACAATAAAAATAAAAGAACAGCAACAAAAATAAAAAATAAAATAAAATAAAAAAATAAAAAGGAGATAATATATTGCATGTGAATTACATGTTAACAAGGAAAAAAAAGGTATTGTTAAATATTCTTCACACAAAATGCAGTATATCAAAAAAGATGTTTTCGATGTTGGCTAAAAACTCTTTGTAAATGACAGCTTTTAGAACAAAGATGTGATTAGTGTTCATTTTGAGTTTATACAGAGATAATTCAATCAAAATGTGTCTGTGATACCTGGAGTACCTAGGAATAATGTTTCACTTATAAGTAATTGATAACCTTTTCTAGAAGAAACATTAACAAATGACAGAAGACACAAATCTGTGCATCTGAATTTATGAAAGCCATACGTTTCATGCTCAATCCAATTGCTTTTCTCTACGTTGCTAGGAAAAAAAAATGTATTCTCAAGATTACAGCCAATAGCAATGAAAAGAAACAAAATACACAATAATCTTGATTTATTTGTGAAAATAACAAATGAAATAAAACAATTTTACTTAAGGGACTCCAATATTAGTATATATGAAGGTGTTCCTAAATGCCAACTTCCATGGAATTTTTGGAATTTTAATTTCTATAAACATCATAAAACTAGAATAAGAAAACAAATTTAGTGTTGGAGCGAACCACCTGGAATAATTTTATTAATTGTTTTGAAATTACAAAATAATTGATACCATTAAAGAAAATGATCTTTCTTTTGGAAATCAGTTAAAAATTTGTATCACTTGTTATAATTCAAATACCAATCCAGAGTAATTTTATGTAATCATTACAAATATCATTTTATTACTATCATAAAATAGAATAAAAGCCACTCTCAATATATTACCTACCTATCATTATTCTTAATTCCTAATGACTACTTCAATATTTTAGACAATCTAAATAGTCATGTCTTTAACATATACATAAATATTCTATGCTTTTTACTTAACATTTTCCAGGGGCATGTATTCATGTTCCTAAGAAATGTTCACAGCAGTTAAAAGATGCTTTTGTGAAGTTAATGGGATACATTGTGTTGTTGTTGTTTGCAAGGACTGGAAATAGTTCGTAAGCCTTTTATGCTCAAAGAGAGCACTCTACCACTTGAGGCATAGAGCTAATTCCTGTTTTTAGTGGTTAATTGGAGATAAGACTCTAACAAGTACTTTTATGCCTGGGCTAGTTTTGAATACAATTCAAAGATCTTAACATCCAGAATAGCTAGAATTATAGGTGTCAGTCACTGGCACTTGATTTGCTGTATATATATATGAAGGCAGACAACCTCTAAAATATTATGCTACTCTTTTTGACCTTTTTAATTTTAGAGGTATTCAGTTTATTTTTCTAAAAGTTTCCTAGAAAAAAGTAATTAAAATTTCAATAGAACTTCAAGGGAATTTTAGAGATACACATGATATTTTAGTAACATGTACAGTATATTTCTTGAAAAAATTCTGTTCAAAAAATATTTGTGTGTAATGACAGGGAGAGGGGAAGTTAATTTGTACGGGTTAGGAAATTGCAATGCTTCAAAATTCTATTCAAAAATTTGTTGTAAGAATATAGTCAAGCTACCTGATATGGTATATTTTTTTGTTTATTTGTTCAAAATTTTAGAACATAGTCAAGATACCTGATATGGTATAGTTTTTTGTTTATTTGTTCAAAATTTTAATATGGATACATGCCCAGTGGTAACATTAAAATTATTAATCATATGACAAATAATAGCAAAACCATAAACATATATCAAACTTTCAATAACTAACACTAATGATGCTAATAATAATTCTGATGAAGATGATGATGAATACAGGGTACCCTCATAATGACAATGTTGTGATTGAAAAGGAAAAACTTTAGACATCTTTGAAACTAGATTCCCCACATTGAATACAGGGTAACTGTATGTAATATAGTTACATACAATAAGAATCACAAGAGGGCAGTTTCGGTATCAAGAAATACAATCACATAAACTGGTAGAGATAGTAAACCTTAAGGTTCTCATGTAGTCTTTCTAATGTATACTCACTTTTCCTGGTGGTATTGTTTACTTATAAATAAAATTATTTATTTCCACATTTTGATGGACTAAGATGTAATTTTCACCTTAGTGTGATTAGTTCAAATAACATTTTCATATTGATACTATTCAAGAACCAAAGTTTTCCAATGATATATTAAGAGTATGTTCTTCAATACTGCTGTAAACATATGATAGAATTTACATAATACCACTTACATATCTATAGTTGCCTTAAAAGGACACAGGCCTTAGAGAAAGGAGATAAATTAATTTTTATGTCTCCGAAAACAATTTGTGAATTTATACCAACAAACTGAATTTGATTCTTTCCTTATTTGTAAGCTAAGGTGGAAAATGTAAGGACTCTACTTTTCTTTTTTCTTGCTCTAGAAGTCAACAAATATATTCTTCAATATTTCTGGTAGATTACATCCATTTACAGATGAGAAATATAAGGTCAACAGTCAATGTAGTGAGTAAATAATGACACTAGAATTTGTGTGAGAGAGGAAGTGGTGCTGTAGCTCAAGTGTTAGAGAGCTTGACTTGAGCAGAAGAACTGGGGAACAGTGCTCAGGCCCAGAGTTCAAGGCCCACGACCGACAGAAAAAAAAAGAATTTGTGTCTGAGCTCTTCGCTCTGTGTGCTTACAAAGAGAGTAATTTAGTGATGAAGAGGATCAATATGAAAAGACTATGATGAAAAAAAGCATACTTTTTGTAAATGGTTGTTTTAGGACAAGGTGACCAGTGATGAGTACATGAAACAGGCTGTTTCAGGGCATAAATAGCAATATATAGAAATCATATTAGTGACAGAAACTGAGAAAATCTTCACCATTCATCTAATCGAATGGGTGGTAGTAGAAGGGTAAAAGAAATCTAAAGTGTTCTACATCTCTGGCCAGACAACTGTGTTAGTGATATTCTTGGTGATAAGGACTACAAGTGGTAATGGAGGATTTAGGTGAAAAAAAACTCTGATAGTTCTAAAGTTTATATTAAACAGATGCAGAGGTAGGTCTGTTTAGGCATCACCAAAATATACACGACCATGAGTATGCAAAATAATAATAAAATTAGGGAGACATTATTAAAGGGAAGAGGAAAAGGAAAGTTCTGACACAAGTGTGAGCAATGTGAGAACCAGTGTCGACAAGATAGGAAGAAAGAGATAAGGAAACAAGAAAGTAACAAAAAACAGATTTAAAGAAGTAAACAAAGGAAAGAATTTGCAGGAAGAAAAGGTCAAAACTGTTACAGAGATATTGAAGGAAATATGCTATTTAGATATGAAAACTAAAGGACATAGACAAGTTCAATAAGAACAGTGTTTTAGTGAACTGGTAGACATGAAACTCATATTGATAAAATTTTGAGAAATGAATGTGAAGCCATAAAATTCTCGATCCATGAATTCAACAGATCCTGTTGATTTTAAATGTTGGAAACAAATGCTTTTATCTTGACCTGAGGAGAATTATATAGATATAACTTTCATGAACTTTCCTTAGAGGTATTCTGTGAATATTTTTGAAGACTTTGTTTAGCCAGGAGATTATAG
The DNA here is from genome assembly GCF_019054845.1 of Dipodomys spectabilis. NCBI lineage: Eukaryota > Metazoa > Chordata > Mammalia > Rodentia > Heteromyidae > Dipodomys > Dipodomys spectabilis. The sequence continues at coordinate 1,319,624 of NW_024870868.1, read as the reverse complement.
GTTGAACTACAGAACAGACAAAACTAATTTGTCCTATAGTTAAAATGAGCAACCATTTTATCCACATCAGTTTGGGATTTCATTGAAATATCTTTAAATAAGTTTTGGTATCTTATCAGCCTATTCATTATATATGTAGTACAAGTAACACCAAGTATTAGATTGAACATACAGCTTTACTGATGTTACTAAAGACTCCACGAATTGATTCTTCTTTATAATAGAAATGCCTCAATAAGCATTGACACATCATAACTGCCATATACTCTAAGTCTAGTTCTTGTTAGGGATATCTCCATGCTGAAGTAACCCTTTCAGTCAACCTTTCATAAATTCTTATATGTAGGAAGTGCTCTTATAAACATCAAGATTTTATCGAATGGAATTTCTCAGTCATTACCCTCAGTACTAGGATTAAATGCCTAAAAAGATAAGACATTTTTCTTTAATAACTTTCTTTCATTTTCACATACATATTTGCAAGTAGGGAAGGATTCTGATGTAACAATAATACAGTGGTGACTTGTAATAACACAATATCTAGGATCTAGTGTTAATTCGGATACTTACTAATCAGCTCCAAATTTTGTGGATATTTATATTTCTCCTCTGTAAACTAATGAGCTCTAAGAAAATGTCCCTAAGGAGCCTTGCAATTCCAACATCACTGTTTGTCTCAAAATGCTTTAAATTCTACATCCTTTAATGTGGGCATAGGGTTATACTCTCGAACTTTTCTCCGCAGAGAGTGTGTACTACCCTATTGCTTAACATGGCAAAAGTACCTTCATACATAGACTGGACGTGTGCAAATAAGAAGTGGTAGTTGAACAATGTTATGAGCAGTTTGTACAGATGAAATGGAAATAGAGCAACTATGAACTCAAAAAGAATGTGCAAAAAAGACAGAGGCCCAAAGTAGAATGTGCCAAAAGGAAATGCTGAAGTTTATAAGTCTTCATATATTTTGGAGAAAAAGCCAAGTAAACATTCTGCATGTACCTACATTAAGTGAGCGGTATTATATTGGTCTCTCATTTACTTGGAAGTTATATATTATGTCTTTTTATACTTTAACTGGGGACAATGATCTGCTGTCAGTTATTTTCTTCTCCCCTTCTTTTGTACTTCCACTTACATAAGTTTTATATAAAAAGACATACTTGAGCTTGCATATTTAAATTCTTCAAAATTATCTGAAATACATCATACTTCTGGCAGCCTCCAATATCTTTCTCAAGTGAATATTTTGTCACTACCATTTTATCCTATATGATAATGGATATCTTCCTGCCTAATTCAGTGCAAGATATACATTAGAATCATCCAGATATCTCGACATTTGGACGATGATAAAATCCTATCTTACTTAGAAATCATGATTTTAGAATATCGGGTGAAGTGGCATCTGTCATTTTGAATGACCATAAGTGATACTTACATGCAATCATGTTTAAACCAATATTCCACTCAGTAGATGGACGAATAGACAAAATGATATATATGCATATATATGTACACACACACACACACACACACACACACACACACACACACACACACACACAAACGGTGGAATTCTATGCTTCCAATTCATAAGGAAATGGAAAGACTTTGAAAAATCCTACTAAGTAAAATAAGCAAGACACAAAGAAACAAATTCCGTGGTTTCCCTCATTTATAATAACTAGGAAATATATAGGATAGTCATAGCAGATGAGGAGAATTCCTCAATAGCTATGTATATATGACCATATAAAATGATGCTGAGCAAAATAAACTCCTAGATATGGAAAGAGAGGTTTTTCTTTGTGGTTGGTGTTTTTAATGTTCTATGTTATTTCTTTTTTTTTTCTTTTCTGTTTTCCCCTACTGTATTTGATTTCAGTATCCTGCGTATTTTATATACATTTATCTTAATTTGTCAAGGGATGAGGAACAATAAAACTGTGCGATAATGGACAAAGGGCAAACTAATGCAATGGCAATGCTCACAAGACAACAGGTTGTAAATTTTTTGGTTTGTTTTGAGACGAAATTATACTACCTGGTTCAGGGAAGGTATCTCTATATAATTCCACTCTCTAATATCCTGTCTTAGTCTGAGTGCTAGAATTCTAGGCTTGTATAACATTGTCTTGCCCAAGTTGTTTGGTTTATTTAATCTAGATACAGACTAACAATTCTGAACTTCTCTGATAATATTTTCCACTAAACTGATGGCTCCGACTGTTTATGTACTATTTTCAAAGATGTACTAATATTTGACACAGGATATGAACATTTTCACATACACTTGTAGGAGTCTCTGATTCATTCCTCCATGGATTGATCCCTTTAATAATGATTACTTGACTTTCTTACTATCTGGTACCTATCTATGTAATATTCTCAAGCTTTTTTGAAGAAAGTTCACGTTAGGACTTTCTAATATTAAAAATGATTACTTGTTTTTACTCTTACTCAGGACACATTTTCTACTATTTTCTAACTTTTCTATACATTCTGAGAGTTGTTTCATATGTGTGTTTGCACACTTCAGTTCCTCTGTGTGTATGTGCATGGTTGTATGTATGTATGCGAAAACCTCAAGCTCTTATTCAGCAATCTGGCTCATAAATAGTATCCATCACTTGAGCTATTCCAATTCAGCTTTTGTCGGCTTAATTATAGATAGCGTCTCAAAGACCGTTCTGCCCACGCTGGATGTACACTGAACTTCTCAGACTCCTTTCCATTCTTAGGCTTTATTTTCCCATGAGTATCAACTTATAAACTAGAAACATTTTTGTAATTGTAAAGTCTAACCTGTAGCCCAGATTTTTAACTCAAGAATTCATATAAAGGTAGATGAACATACATTTTGCATATCCTGAGTCTATTCTGTTAGAAATGTGATCTTAAGCCAGGTGGGTGCTGGTGGCTCAAGCCTATAATCCTAGCGACTCAGGAGGCTGAGATCTGAGAATTGCAGTTCAAATTCAACATGAGTAGGAAAGTTTCTGAGGCAATTATCCCCAATTAACCACCAGAAAAATGGAAGTGCCTCTGTAGCATAAGTGATAGAGTGCTAGCCTTGAGCAGAAGACAGGAGGGACAGTGCCCAGGCCCAGAGATCAAGCCCCACTACATCAAAAAAAAAAAAAAAAGAAAGAAAGAAAGAAAAAGATTTGTGATCTTAGCCATCAGTTCATTTCTAGTATAATTCCCACTCTCTCAACATGGCCTCTTTTCCAGTTAAGTCCATGCTCTTATATCTGACTTGCTTTGGAACCAGAATTATTCTTCCATTCTACTTTTTACAAATTTTCATGATTAGCTACTATGATTTAGAGCTGGTAGATGGAAGAGAGTAAACTCATCCCTTATGTTCCACTTAGTAGTAATGCTTTCTCTATATCACTCCCATAGATCTATATGCTGGCCTTGGATTTATAGTTTCAAAGTTGTCTTATTTTCAGAGTCTTCTATAATGTATTGAACCATTATACTTAAACACAGAACTTTTCTTTATCCTATTATTCCTATTGTTTTTCTACTGTTAACTTATGTAAACTTGGTAAATAATGCACAACACACACACTCACAAAAACAATATTTCTGAGAACTTTCTTCACACTTAAAATTTGTCTTAATTTAAGGAGCAGTTAGGAAATTTGAACTTGATGTACTCCAAGTTAATGATTTTTTCATATTTTTATTGTAAAAATGGTGTACAAATGGGTTAGAGTTACATAAGTATATTAATGAATACATTATCTATCGAGCATTGTTACGACCTCTTTTGTTTTCCCCTGCCAACTCTTTTCTCCCTACCTCCTCAATTCCCAATAAAAATATGAAAAAATCATTATCTTGGAGTACATCAAGTTCAAATTTCCTAAGTGCTCCGCTCCACAAGTTGTAAAGTTCGTTCTCTACATAGTGTCTTGTACATTTCATTGTTACAATGGGTCACACTGTATCCTTGTTTCAGCATTTTATTTCCCTTCTACTCCCCACATTAGAAAAATATATAGGCAAGTTTGCAGGCCCCCGAAATCAAATACAGTGAAAACAGGGGTGATACCGTGGATGAAGAAAATAGTAGGGAAACAAAATAGCACATAATACAGGTTAGATACATTAAAAAAATAGAAAGAAAAAAAAAGCAGGCTGTGTCCATATCTTGGGGTTCGTTTTACATAACATCATCTTAAATGAACATATGTACATGCATAAATTCCATATTTTCTCTTACTAAGCTGTCTCTGAAACGCATGTTACCTCACGTCCAAAGATGTCTTTGTGCTATTTCAATGACGCCAAAAAACATTTATTTTACCTCAAGAAACCATAGCTTGTTACTAGAAGGAACTGTTACTGCAAGTGGAAACTAATCCCAAGAGAGGAATTGAACATAGAGAAATGACAAAGTTCAAGTTAATTTGTGCTGTCCTTTTTAGTGTACAAGCAAAGAATCCAAGGCTTGAAGGAAACTCTGTACCTGACTTGTTCGAGTGTGTTCTATACTGACATAAAACCAAGTCGTTATGTCGAACAATAAACTTTACAACATTGGTGGGGGGAAAAGGGGGAAGGAAGATTCGGTGGGGAAGGGGGGAGGATGGGAAGGGACGGGAAGGGGAAACAAAGGAGGAGGTTACAATGCTCGATAAGAAATGTACTCATTATCTTGCAAATGTAATTGTAACCCCTCTGTACAGTATTTTCCCAAGAAAAAACTTGTCTGTGAACTTCTAGTTGAGAGTATCACTAAAGGAAACAAAATGCCATTTGAAGGCCAGCATAGAAAAAAAGTAAATAACTGTTTTAAAAAGTGTTCTACTGGAAAGGAACAAAGACATGGAGGTTTTAAAATATGTTATTCATGAATATTTCACTCCTGAAATAATTCTCTTGTTGCAGGAGTCAGTTATCAATTCCTTTAGTCTGGTCCTGAGTTCTCCATAGCAATAAGGATTGAAAAAGGCAGGATCCAGTGAGTATGATCAGCAAAAGCAGCCTCTTCCTTCTCAAACCAGTCCTTTAAGGATGGTCCCAAAGAAATATGTGGATTTTTTTGTTTGTTTGTTTAGTTTTTGCTCAGAGGCAGGTCCCTGAACAGTTGTCTTTCCTGCCAACTTGCCCCCAAGCTAGTATTCTACTGTTTCATCCAAAACTACACTTCTGATTTTTTGGTGTTTAATTACAGATAAGAGTTCGACAGACTTTCTTGCCTGGTTGGCTTTGAACTAATATAATAAGAAAGCCAAGTGTCATCAACTGTATGGACTTCTCTTTTGAACCAAGAAATATTAGGTGAAGTTTATTATAAGGCTAATATTTGGCAATTCTTAAAATAAGAATATGTCCAGCAAAGAAGCCATAAGTTAAATAACTCGGCAAAAGTAGATGCACTGAGTCCTTTTGGAATTATTTTTTCTGCTTGGGAAGAGTACTATTGCTTTCATTGTTCCTTTTGGGTAAACTTAAATTCATATTTGCACATTTTTTAATGGTCGTGGGGCTTGCACTCTGATCCGGGGTGCTGTCCCTCAGCTCCCATTGTCTGTTCTACCAGCTGATTTATTTTCCTTTAGCTATAATAGTAGCATATTTCCAGAGGGAGCCTTCTTTCAACTTATACACTGGAAGAATATAGCATGTGATACTGAAGCAAAACTCAAATACAGCCACATACATATAACACAGCAAGAATTAAGCTAATAATAGAATATGATATTAAGATGATAGTTTCTTACCATTCTTGTATACCTTTATGATAGTTGACTATAGCACACCAGAATTTAACAAATTCCAAGCAAGAACTAAACAAATAGGTAACATTTCCTGTTTGAAGCTATTTTATTTTTTATAAATTAGCATTCTCCATGAGATCACTGGTGGGGTTATCTATTTCTATAGATGCGTTTAATCACTGTAGAGCACTGTATCTAATATCCGCAGACCTTGTGATTGAGATGAGGAAGAACAAAATATCTAGATTTGTCTCTTTTCTTCTTATCCTTTTTCTAGTGTGAATTCGCATCCTTTTTCCAAATTCTCCTATTAATATGGAAAGAATAACACATTGTGGATAGCAAGAATTTCATTCTTTCAGATATAGATGAAATAAATCAGAATGGCTCAAGGAAGAGTATAAACATGATATTTTTCACTTCTGGTTTCCAACATAGAGTCTGAACATGACTCTAAATATCAAATAAACCACTTGAATGGTTATTTTTTTTTAATGTAGTTTTTATAATAAATAATAATTTTAAAATTAAAAAATATTACTAAATAGTCATTTCTTGTTTGCTTTTGGGAGGCATGAAATAAGAGTGCATTAACACTGTTGAGAGGCTAAATTTTATCAGAATCTAAACATAATTAAAAGTACATGATTTTAAGATAAACAGCGTGTAGGTACATTTTTAACGTGACATACACACAAAGACATCTTCTTTCTTCTTTTCCTCTCCACATTGATTCAACTTCAATAAGCAGTGCATGTCATTTAAATAGCTGTGTTTCTTTCATAAATAGATTAGACATAAAAGAAAAAAGAGAACGAGCATTGGGGGTACATTCGTTAAAAAAAAAGCATTCAAATAAATACAACCGCTAATTTCAAAATAATAACAATCAAATGCTCTTGAAAAGAAAAGATATTAATCAGAATGTATATGGGAAGGGATGGGAAGGGGAAACAAAGAGTAGGCAACAATGTTTCATAAAAAATGTGTTCGTAGGGCAGGGAAGGTGGCTCAGTGGTAGAGCGTTTGCCTTGCATGCATGAGGCCCTGGGTTCAATTTCTCAGCACCACACAAGCAAAAAGAAAAAATCCGGAAGTGGTGGTGTGGCTCAAGTGGTAGAGCGCTAGCCTTGAGCTGAAGAACTGCGGGACAGCACCTAGGCCCAGAGTTTAGGCCCCACCACTGGACCCCCCCCCCTAAAATAAAAGAGAAATGTACTCGTTATCTTGCCCATGTAATTGTAACTCCTCTGTACAGTATTTTCTCAATAAAAAAAAAAGGGGGGGGGATAGTGCGAGAACTGCTTCAGGTGCTGCTTTCTGGCATTCAGAATTTCTAGCATATGACAAATGTTTTAATCAGGATTAATTGCTGTCAGGGACTAAATTGTATTCTAGTTTTATTTCATTGAAGAAATATGTTGTTCAAAATTACTGAAAAGATAGCAGGTTATAGTAGAAAGAATGCTACACACTCAATGTGGTAGGCAGTAAAATACCTTCTGAAAATATCTATCGTTCCCAATTAGCTAATCCATCAAATGTAGATTTGCTATATACATATATGTTTGTAAAATAATCACCTTTCATTACCCAAGGAACACAAATTTGAATAATTATCAGATGGAGGAAGTATATTTACATTTGTACTTAAAAGTCCCAGCTGTATTTGGAAAATTGCATGATAAGGTAAGAACCATCAGAAAGATGTAAAGATGCTACTTTAGAAGATAAAGGAAAAGACAACAACCCAGATTCTTAATTTGTGGCAAACAAAACAGAAAGTAAATGCCTTTTCCACTGGAATCATCTGAAAAGTATTTCAGCTCTCTCGGTGGCTCGCTTTTAATCTAGTGAGACTTCTTTTTGATTTCTGTCCTTTAGAAATGTAAAATGATAAATATGGATTATTCAAGCCAATTAACTTGGAGAAATTTGTTACAGGAGATTTGGTTTAGTAAACTAACTCAAATACAGCGTTTTCCTTATGCAACTACATGGATACCACATGCCCTAGTTTCTGAGAATAAGAAAAAATTGCCACTGGCATTGTACACATGTATGATGCACATACTACTAAGTGGCTTGCATTAATGAAGTCTTGAAATTCTAAATAATATTAAATAAGAAGCTCCTTATCTTTATTTTCACATTTATGGATCCATGAATACCAAGTTATATAGAAGGTGAGGGTAAGAATATGGAAATAAAATATGTCTCTGAATATTATAAAGATAAGTTATGTCATTTTGAGTTACATTTTCTAAAGTAATAAAAGATACGGTAAAACAGGAAAAGAAATTCAATTTTCTATTAGGGAATTAGAGAATCCAGTAAAGATAGAGCAATCCCAGGATGGTATAGAATGTTATAGGCTCACTCTATGGTGAAAAAGAAGATAACAAAAATGGGTCCCGTAAAACAATGGGAAACAAAATCTACACCTACAGATTGTGAGACAGCTAGAAAATAGTTTCCCCTATGCGAAGTCTTTGATATTTTAGGTTTGTTTACACAGCAACTTTCCTCTCTTAGGAAATGACTCTTTATTAATACTCAAGGGTTTGCAGCTTATAACGCAGCAATAAATAATGCTTCTAAATGTAAACAAGCATGATACTAAGTGTACCCAAGGCTACTTCCATTGCTATAACTGATACATAAGAATTACTTTGGGGTATATTCAAACAATCTTGAACTTTTTCATATCTTTCCTCTTCTCCAACACAAGAAGTCCTAGTCAAGGTATGTAAAACATTAATTAAAGATTTTTATATGTCTTATTGTTCACATTAAACAAGTATACTTTTCCTCTTTGCAAGCCTGACTTTTAAAGAGTCAGACCCTGACAATTACTTTATAGACAAAATTTTACTGCTTTGGCTTAGGTGTTTTCCTGACTTTGGGTGTTGCTTTCTATAATTTTGGCAACTACATAGAAACACAAGATAAATCCATTATTCTTATGTTGAATTGTTCAAGGTCCAGCTGTCTTCAATCAGAAATTTTGTTTCCTTTTTCACTGCTAATGAAAGTTTATTTCTTCTTAAATGATAACAAAAACATTATACTTTAACATACATTCTCATTTGAATATGTGAAAACAGGAGTGTCTGGATTTCTTTTTTAATAGTTTTCAAGTATTTTCCTTGGCTATTTTCATTATTACCTTTCTATTGGTTTTCTACTCAGGAACATAGGGTTACACAAAAAGATCTGCCTAAGATACAGGATGTTAGGCAGAAAAAAACAGATGTATAATTAAAGATTTTCATCTCTTAAGAGACTGAAAATCTCAGAAGACATTTTGCTATTACTGGCATGGTTAAGATGACTTGAAAGTTTTGGTTCATATATTAGTGAAATGCATGTACAATGTTACAGTTGTTTCAAACAATGGTTATGGTTTATACTTTTCTGCTCCAATGAGATGAAACCTCTGACAAGGTTGGAGGGTTAGGTTAGAAGGGTTAATGTTAGAAAGCCAAGGGAGATTCCTAAAACAGCATTTCCTATCAGTTAATTACATTATAACATATTAGTATACAAAAATATAAATATGAATTGAGTGAGAAATGTGTGATTTATACAACTGATTCAATGGCAACTAAAACCAGATAAACACTTCTCTATATTTATATGAACTAGTGTATCTAGTGAGGATTTTAAAATATTTAGAATATGTATTTTAACATTTATGTCAAAATATTTGTTTATTTTTAACTGTTTATTTTTAATTTTTGTCGGTCATGGGGCTTGAATTTTGGTCCTGGACACTGTCCCTCAGCTCATCAGCTCAAGATTAGTGCTCTAGCCCTTGAGCCACTGCCAGGTTTCTGGTAGCTCATTGGAGATAAGAGTCTCACAGACTTTCCTGCCTAGGCTGGCTTTGAACGATGATTCTCACCTCAGCCTCCTTAGAGGCTGGGGTTACAAGCATAAGCCACTGGCGCCTTGTGACACAATTATTTTTTACATATTTATGAAGTATTGAGTGGTAATCCCATTTATTTATGTTTTGTAATGATTAAGCTATATAATATCTATTAATTTCTTCATGTATACATTTCTTTTTAGTGCGAATGCTCAAAAACTTATCTTCTGGCTGCGATGAAATACCTATTTTTTTGTCTGTCATGGGGCTTGAACTCTGGGCCTTGGCACTATCCTTCAGCTCTTCAGCTCAAGGCTAGCGCTCTAACACTTGAGCCACATCACCACTTCCAAAATATCTATTCTTTATTATAATCGCTTTGCTTCTTGTGGTATAAAATTAATATATTTAATTTTATTCATGGAAGTCTGCTAATTAAAGTTATATAAAACACGAATTGTAAAGTTCCATTACTTCTTTACGGAAACACATATATCTTATTTTAATTTTATTTCTGTGGGAATATGTAATATTCATTGATTTAACAGTTAAGATTGATAACAGTTACATTATATCACGTTGACGCAAGGTGTATTTAAAAATTGCACACTTAAAACGAATATACTTCCACTTTCTTCTACAACTTAATTAAAATAACAGTAAAGCAAAGTTAGAAACTCAGGAGGCTAAGACCTGAAGATACTAGGTCAATATCAGTCCAAACAGACAAAAAATGTGAAAACTTATCTCCAATTATCCAGCAAGAAGGAGAGGGTGAGGATGTGACTCAAGGAATGGAGTGTCATCAGCCATGAGCAAAAAATACACGGGAGACTATTGAATATTCAGATCAAGCCCTAAAAATGGCATATATACACAAGACAACAACAACAAAATTAATATGAACATCTATAATGAAGAAAAATAGTAGGAAGTATCATGTGAAATGTGTAAACATCTGGAAGAGAGAAATCATTTGACAGAATTTTGCTTCATGAGAGGGAAATTTTCGCAGTCTCAATTGTACAATCTCATTGTACAGATTTGAGTTGGAATCTGGCTATTGGGTAACCTGAAGGAGTAGATTGGATTACCTGACATAGCAGACATTGCCTGTGAGTATGCATGATCCCACTCTGCAAAAAAATGAAAATCGTGCTTCTTAATTTAAATAAAACCTCATGTTAGAGACTTTTGGTCCACACACAGTCTGAGGTGCTTATTTTGAGGCTTCAGATCAGTGAATTTGTTTATATCCACTCCTGTTCTACCCCCTCTTCCCTTGTGCAGCTATACCTTACTTAGATGGCACAAAGACAAGGCTTTGAACTAGACTCCCATGCCTTAACCCCTCCCTTTCTCCAGCTACAACTCATTTCACGCACTATCTATGTATTAGCATTAGTCGTTTTCTTTCTAATCCCCACCAGAAAAGTCATATTCATGTAAACCCACTATAAATAACCTAGTTGGAAAAGGGAGTAAGGGTTTAGCATTGACTAAGGCTCTCATCTGTATGTTTGCTCCTTAATCAATCTGCTCTATAATATCTTTTTTTTCTTCATGGCTTTTGAGCCCTTGTGTTTCCCCTCAATAACTCTTCCTGTAACATTCTCAATGTATCTGGACTCACAATGAGGTCTTCCATCCATTTGGAGTTGATTCTTGTACAGCGGAGATTTTATAAGGATCTCGTTTCATTTCTCTTTGTACAGTCAATTCTATCAGCCCAATTTTTTGTGGAGGCTGTCTTTCTTCTATCCTGCGTTTCTGGCTCCCTTATCAAAGATTATATGCCTATAGGAGTGGCTTAAATTCTGGGTCTTCAATTCTGTTGTATTGATGGAATTCTGTGCTTCCATTGGAAACAATGGCATTATCGCATTCCTGAGGAAATGGAAAGACTGGGAAAAAAAAGATAGTAACTGAAATAAGCCAGATCCAATTAAATATATGCAGCACTGCATATAGCAAAAACTTTTACAATAACATATAATGAAATATTGAAATGCCTATTGAGGACGTTATACAATTATACACATGCATACAAAACAATATGCTCTATTCATGAGAAAAAATTGCATGGACTTACTTTGGAAACACTAATATTATATGGCAGATATGGATACAATAGACTACATTTTCTAATTATATGAACTTTTTAAAATTGGCACATTTTTAGAGGTAGAATATGAAATAATAGTTACGTAAGGGGAGGGTAGGTTGAAATGATGACAAGAAGTGACTACTAATAAATATTGGAGTATTTTGAGAAGGTAGGGGTGTTCTAGAAATGGAGGTGATGTTTATACTCCAACTCTTAAATAAAAAACTAAATGTGTGTTCTCAATTTAGACTCAAGCTATGTGGATGGAATTGTTAAAAGAGGGATGATTAAGGAGGGTATTGGCATTTATTAAGAGTGACATTATGTTAAAGTCTCTGTACATTCAAGAAATTTAACAGTGTATTGATTAAAAACCACCTTTCATTGTTTCTAAACAAAGAATCATTGTACTTTATCGAAGAATTACAGATTGCATTTGCATTAACCTTAGGAATAATTTTAGAATAGTAGTGGGTGAATCTGAGTGATAATTCAGAATTTAAAATCACAGAATTCTGTAATGCATATAACTTTAGTATGTTAATGAATAAGACTATCAAAAAATACGACCTATAATATATCCTCTGATTGACTATACATGCCATTGCAAGTCAGTGAATATTCTACAAAGTTATGTAATTTGACGGATGACATAGGATTGAGAAGGATGAGGGATAATGATCATCAAGATGCATTGGATTGGCCATGGAATGTGGCTTAGTGGTAGACTGCTTGCCTTGCATGTGTGCAGCCCTGGGTTTGATTCTTCAGTATTACATAAAAAAATATGGAATTGGAACTATGACACAGGCTTTAGAGGACTAGCATGAGGAAAAGAAACTCAAAGACATTGCCAAGGTCCTACGTTCAAGTCACAGGACTGCCAAAAAAAAAAAAAAAGATGTGTTCTATTAAGCCGGGCACTAGCGTCTCATGCCTGTAATCCTAGATAATCAGGAGGCTGAGAATTGAGGTTTGAAGCCAGCCCAGGCAGGAAAGTCTGTGATATTCTTATTTCCAATTAAATCTCAGAAAAATCTGGAAGTGCTGTTGTGCCTCAAGTGACAGAGTTTTAGTTTTCATCCAAAGGAGCTCAGGGACAGTGCCCAGACCGAGTTCAAGCCTCTGGAGAGAAAACAGAAAAAAAGTACTCACTGAACACTGTTCATAAATTGCTTTTTCAAACAGCAATTTCCATAAAACTACTTAAAGTTAACTAAAAATATGATTAGAATAAAATGTGAATCATTTTGGGAACCAGATATAGCTAGAATAAAAGGGTAGTATCAGGGACAAAATAAATTTTATATCATGAAGTTTGAGTTGAAATTTATTCTTCAATCTTCTTACATCTTTTATGAAATGGACAATACTCCCAATTATAGGTCAATTTCCTTGAGGAACAGAATGAATTCTGCTGTCTTTTCATAGAAAACCATAAAGGTGTATTTTTTTCCTCTTATTGAAGAACATTAGATATTTTAAAGTAGATTTGTCCAACTATAATATTAATTTAATCAATCATTTCATTAGGGCAATGTTCGTCAGATTTTTATTTGCAATAAATCTTATCCCTTATAATAAAAAGAGTATGCTGTGTCAGTCTCTTATTAATATGAGAAAATGCTTTGTAAGATTAACTTAAAAGGAGGAAAGATTAATCTTGGCTCCTGATTTTATACATTTCACTTCATGATTTTATCCTTACTGCTTGGGTTGGTGGTGGCACAGTACCCTATGTCAGGAACATTTGATAAAGTTTGTGTATTTATAAAAGCCAGGAAGTAAAGAAGAGGAGAAATAGTGGTAGAGGGAGAAAGAGGTGAAGGAAAAGGAGGAGACAGAGAAGAAAAAGAAGGAAGAGGAGGAAAGAAATTTGATCTTACCATCCTCTTTAATCACAAGTTCTCAGTGACCAAATCTCTACAATTTTGCACACTTGAAACGGTTGACCACCTCTTTATGGCACAATAGTGAAAACTTTCCTTTATGAATTCAGATTAATTTCTAGAGTGCTGGATAGATATTTCCATACAATTGCTATAACTTTTGTTCCTAAATATTTACTTGAATTAGTAAGAGAAGCTATTAGGCATGGAGGTGGTTTGGTTATAACATTGCTGGAGGGATGCATGAAATGTTTTGAATGCAAGTACATTTTATTTAACATTTAAGGGAGTTTCAAGAGATTTCATTTTGTGACCTTCAAAAATAACTATTTCATCAAACTCATAATGACAAATTTTTCATAATTTTAAGGCATTTCCATTAAAGATTTTGTCATCTATAGTGAAGTTCTTTCTTTCTAGTTAAAGGAAAAATAAATACTATCACAATCATTTATTTCTTAATTATTTAATAGAGAGTAAGTATAATATGCATTTCCTGCCATTCAAAAATAAGTTATATTCAAGTCCATAGGAATAATTGGATAAGTGATGGAATATCTTGCTTCAGTTCTCTCATATTGAGATTCATTCCCTTTATAAAAATCAATGTTGACATAAAATACATGAAATTCAGTGATTCTCAAATGATTGGTAATCAAACCTCATAAATATATGGCCTGTAACTACGATTTTTAAATACTCAAAAAATATATGAATCTACATTTTTATGTCAAAAAATTTTAGGTTAAAAAGGAGAGAAAATCATGTGACCGCAGGAGATAATATTTAATTTAATGAAGAATTGCTTCATTCAGCCTGACAGAGCCCTTTGCTCTTAGCTTACATGAGAAATTTGATTAACGAACTCTTTTTCACTTTTGAATAATAGTGTATTTCAATGGCAAAGATTTTGTCATTTAAACCTTTGAGTGTAATTTTTTCATAAAAATGAAAAATATTTTTCACAGTGCAGGTTCAGGGGTAATAATGAAATAACTATCTAAATGTTAATTTGTTAATTTGAGCCTCTACACTTCAAATAATATAAAATTAATTTTATTTTTAAATATATTATATCTGTGCTGAATATGGGTGTCTCAAGCTTTTAATCTTTGTTACTCTGGAAGCTGGGTTCAAAGCCAGCCTTGGTAAAAATGTTTGTGAGCTGCATCTCAATTAATCACACACACACACACACATTACAACACACACACACACACACACACACACACACACACAGCCAGAAGAACAGTTGTGGCTCAAATGTTAGAGCAATATCCTTGAGTGAAAAAACTAAGGGATAGGGTCTTGAGTTCAAATAACAAGAACAACACAGACAAAAAATAGTATGTCTAAATTCTTATTTTTGTTTGAAGAAATAAACAATTCATAAAAGTAATATTTGTTACATATCTTGCAACTTTTGTGTCGTTGTTTTAGTACAATTTGTCTTAAGATATAACATAGGCTATTAAAATTAATATTAATCCAGTGAATATTTAAAATTACTTATCACAACTTGGAGTAAAACAGCTGATATTTTTTCTATACACATAAGAAATATTCTGAGCAAAAGAAAGAAAGGAAGAATGAAAAAAGACAGAAAGAAAGAAAGGAAGAAAGAAAGAAAGAAAGAAGGGTAGAAAGAAAGGAAGGATGGAAGAAAGAAAGAGAGAGGGAGGTAGGGATGGAGGGAAAAAAGGAGAAAAAAAGAGGAAAGGAAGAAAGGAAAGAAGGACAAAGGAAGGAAGGAAGAAAAAGACTATTTAATTTCTAAAATCTACTATTTAGCCAAACATAAATTCATGTAATTAGTGCTTTAGTAAATGCAAGGTTGCAATTGTCACTTCTCTGCTTGTTCTTCATGCATGAATGAAACCAACAAATGAAGGATCAAAAATAACACATGAATCTTTTTGCACTTATAGTAAATATGTACATAAATCTTTTTCTCATTTTCTATACATCATCAAATAACTATTTGCAAACAATTTACATTTAATTATAAATATTCTAAATATTGATGTAACCAAAGAATGTCAATATATTATGTAATGTGAATACTAGTATTTATAGAGTTAATAATATTACAGTCTTCATGTAATATTAATTATAACAATTTTATTATGTATTTTATCAGAGAAACTAGTATCCTCTGATTTTGGTTTCTGTGGAAGTCCTAATAGCAGACCAAAATTAAAATCAAAGGAGATCTGTATTTGTTGGCACAAACGTATATTTCTGAAAGCATAACATATTATTCATATACTCATCACAGATTGTTCTTATACATCACAATGGCCTTAGGAAGGCTGTACCATGTTTAAATGGTTACCTGTGATGTGATTCATGAGCCACTAAACAATCACATTTCACTTTACCGTCACTATAATTATTCCCATTGCAAAAAGAATCATTCACATAATTTACATGATATAAACTTGTCCTTAAGTTATCTTCTGTGAAATAATATCCAAATGATACATTACACAAAAGTTCCCAGGGTATTGGATGATGTAAATCCTTCCAGATAGACAAGTTGAAATTCTACTCCCCTTCTGGGGATATTAGAATCACCCTTTCAGAGATGACTCTGAAATAATGACCCTGATAAAAGAAGCCCAATATAACTATTCTGCCATATGAATGTCCAGAAAATAGATTATAATGAACCAAAAAGGGGACCCCCGTGAGACAAGGAATTGCTTTGCATAACCATTTTTATAGTCACTGTTCATGTTTCTAGAGTATAAACTCCTGATGTTTTTAAGCCACTTATTTTGAAGTAATCTCTTAAAACAGCCCAATGGGTGACAAAAAGCAAAGTAGTTTTCATTTAAATTCCAAAAATTCTGATAAAAAAGGTTCATAATGTTTTATTATTTGAATTTTATTCTCTAAACCTCCAGGTTAAAAATATTTTTAACTGAGAATTGAATTGAGGTTAAACTCTCTATTCAACTATCATAAATAATTTTTACATATTTTTATTATCTTTATGTAGTTGTACAAAGGAGTTGCCATTCACCAAAACAGTTTATGATACATTGCATCTTGATCAATGTCACCCCTTTCAACATTCTCATCCACCCCTCCCAATCAACGCCAGTCCTTATGTATCTCAATATTATGTTATGTATGGAATTACTTCCTATTGAAGTAAGTAGTATATGTGTACAATGAACCTGGAATTGTCTTACCTATTCAACATCTTCACCCCCATTTCACGCTACCCGTTCCTTTTTATATTTCAATTCTGGGAAGTATACAATGGATTCTTGCCTAGAATCTATCCTTTTCACCTTCAATTTCCTACTCCTCTCACATTGCCCCTCACTGACCTCCATTGCAGTACACTAGCTTTTATTTTGTTGGACTTTGGCTAAGTTTTTAAGAGAGTTATGTATCTTCACTCTCCATAGACTCTGACACTTAAGATAATTCATTTGTAACTCCGTGCATACCATCCAGTGTGTTTACTTTTACATTTGTAGACACCTTCTATCTACCACAAATGAGGAAAATCATGCAACCTAAGTTTCTCTGGGTCTGGTTTATTTCACTTAACATGATTATTTCTAAGTCTTTCATTTTCCTTAAGAATGATGCAATAAGTTCCAGGAAGATGGCGGAGGAGAAGCTGCAGGCTAAACAAGCTCTTGCATAGAAAGCAGTTTTAGAGTTCCAGTGAACAGTCCTAAGCCAGAGAATCACACCAAGTGTGCCATCACAGTACAGAGAGTTAGGCCAGAGAAGGAAAATCCAGGCAAGGAGACAGATCTGAGCACTTGCCAGCAGCCGCCGCTGCAGTGGCAGCAGCGGCGGCGGCCGTAGCAGCCATACCAGCAACGCAGAGTGTCTGGGATGAAGGAGCCAGACAAGGCGGGACAGCGGATTCTACTCAACACCAACAAGAACCGACAAGAAGCAGACAACTTCATCCTGCAGTTCGCAGACCATAGAAAACCCAGGAACCAAGACTCGGCATGAGTAGAAGCCTAACGTCCTCACTCCTTCTCAGGGACCAGAGGAAGGAAGGCCTCCCTTCCCCTCCCCCACTACCGGAGACCTCCATGTTTGATACTGGCAAAACATGGCTGAGCTAGCTCCCACTCAGGCCTTGGAAGAAAACTGGAGTCATTTAGCAGGTCACAAGAACCAAACTGACCTGCCAGACTCAGATCTACCCTGGGAAAAGTCACCAGGCTCAGGCGTCAGCCCCAGGAGTGGCTTTCTTCACTGGGCAAACAGAGCCAGAGTCTGCCCCTCCCTTTAGCAATGTCACCAATCAATTGAAATTCAGTGAACAGAAACCCTGAGAGTGGCTGCAGGCTGGGCTCTGTGAGTTTCTCACAAGCTAGCCCTCCATGAAAAGCTACTGTTTGCTGAAAGGCCTCAACTCTACCCAGAACCTAGCCTCATCACAGCATCTCCAAACTTGTGGAAATAGCCATCTCCCTCTTTTGTGATAATCAAAGCAGATCTCCCTCCCAATGAACTAACCTGGGAGGAAGATCACAAAATCCTGGGTAAAGCAGAGCATTTTTCTGCCTGTTCAAACAAGCTGACTTAAGAAACCAAACAACCACAGGAAAATCAAACACCACAAACAGACCAGAGACTCCAACAAGAGGCTGGTTACAGATACAAGGTAGATACAGGATTTTCCCACTCATCTCCCCACCCCCAAAATCAAATAAATTTTATTCTTTTTTTTTCTTTTTTGTACCTTTTATAAAAAATTTTTCTAAAACTTTTTTAAGTTTTAATTTTTACCTTTTTTGAAAAAAAATATTTTCTACTAACTTTTATTCTTCCTCTTATACTTTTTCATTTAGTGGTATATATGTGTGTGTGTTTTTCTTTCTTTTTATTTTCTTTTTAAATTTTTTTTTATTATTTTTGTTTTTTGTTTAGCTCTACTGAACTTCTGATCTTTTTTCTTTCTTTCTTATTCTTTTCACCTTTTCTTCTCTTTTGCTCTTCTTTATATAACTTAATCACTGTTCTGCACATCCTCAGATATACCCATAATCGATATATAGACTTATCCCATTTGTACACACTTAATCCATTAATTTATTACTCAATTTAAAACCTCTTAGACTGAAATTCCTTTATAGCAGTACTACCTCATTATACCTATATTATATTTTAAATATTTTTATTTTTAAGTTTTTCACATCTTCTTTATATCCCTCCCCTTTTCTCATTATGTGCACGCTCTTCTCTGAATATTTCCTTTTTAATTTTTAAGTTTAATTTTTAATTTTTACTCTTCTTTTTTTCTGGTCTCTTTTTTTCCCTTTCTCATTCTTCATTTTTTACTCTCTCTGTACTTTCATCCTATCCAACCTATTTCCTGCTTTGAGATTAGGACTTAGTTAAGTGAACTATCCCGGTGCTTTCCCACATTTCTCTATTCCTATTTTTACCCACATCTCTCTCCAAACCTAATAATTTCTGGTTTGCCAAATTCTTCTTTGCGGTTCATAGGCCATTATGATATAGTTGTTTGATGTTGAATAGATACATCTGTTGAACTAGATTGTATCTGCAAACAATTGACTGTGCAAATACAGACTTTGGTTGATGCTTGCTTAATATAGTGTTCTAGCAAAAAAACTGGTGATATTTTCATTGCAAATGGCTAGAAAGCCGGAAAAACACAAGAAAAATGGCAAGAGTGGGTATCTCAATTCCCACTAATGATACTCAGGGGACAGAACAGATAATGAACAATCCAGAGGAGAGTTTCCAAATAGCTAAACAAACACTGCTGGCAAACATGAAAAATGAAAATACTGAAAACCTACAAAGGACTTGTATGAGCGTGATAGGGAGAGAGAGGAGGCAATCCAAAGGTTTATACAAGAATATCATGAGCGTGAGGAAGCTATTCAAAAACTGATACAGGATTTACGTGAGCAGCTTGAGAACACTCAAAGAGAAAGGAAGGAATGGCATGAGCAGGCTGAGAACACTCAAAGAGAACTGCAGGAGTGGCGTGAACGTGAGGAAGCTAAGCAAAGAGTAATACAGGAATTGAGAGAACAGGATGAGAATACACAAAGAACACTAAAGGCATTCATGGAATCCATTAACAAAGAGCTGAAGGAAGTCAGGGAGACCACAAAGGGAATGCTGAATGGAACCCATCAGAAGGAATGGGAGTGCAAGGAAAGCATAAACAATCAACTAAGTGATTTGAGAATAAACACTGAACACCAAATTAAGGAAGTAAAAAAGTTCATACAAGATCTAAAACAAAGCTTCAACAAAGAATTTGAAACCATCAAAGCTGAACAATTAGAAGGAAAAGAAATAAAAAACAAAGTGGAAAGTCCTGACAGCAAGTTAAACCATGCAGAAGATCGAATCTCAGGGATTGAAGACAGCCTAGATATTATAGAGAAAGAACATACAACATCCAAGACAAGTCCAAGAAATATGATAGATCTATCCAACACTTGGAAGACACCATCAGAAAGCCTAATCTGATGATAATGGGTGTACAGGAACACCTACAAATAGAAGTTAATGGTCTAGGAAATTTATTTAACAGGATCCTAGCAGAGAACTTCCCAAACATGCAAAAAGATAGGCCTATTCAGATACAAGAAGCTTTTAGAACCCCAAATAGACCAGACCATAATAGGACATCCCACTGTCACATTATAATCCAGACAGGATCAATTCAGACCAAGGAAAAGATCCTTACAGTTGTCAAAGAGAAAAGATTAATCACCTATAAAGGGAAATCAATTAGAATCTCCTCAGATTTCTCAGCAGAGACAATCAAAGCAAGAAGAGCCTGGAATGATGTATGCCATGCCGTAAAGACAAACAACTATCAACCAAGACTACTGTACCCAGCTAAACTCTCATTCAAAACTGAAGGCCAAATAAAAATCGTCCATAGCAAAGAGAAATTGAAACAGTATATCTCCACCAAACCAGCCTTACAAAATGTTAGGTTTTTAAAAAGAGGTAGCCGAGTAAGAACAGCACCAGCATGCACGTGGTATTCAGGTAAGGGGTAGGTTTATTCAGTAGACCTGCTGGGACCAGGCAAGGTTGGCACTCCACGTGGCTGGGAAAGGCCTGGGAAGGAGAGAGCTGGGAAAGAGAGGAAAGAGCTAGAAAAGAGCAGAGAGAGGGGTAAGAATAGTAGCACTCACGTGGTATTCAGGTAAGGGGTAGGTTTATTCAGTAGACCTGCTGGGACCAGGCAAGGTTGGCACTCCACGTGGCTGGGAAAGAGAGAGGAAAGAGCTAGAGCAGAGAGAGAGCAGACAGAGCTAGAAAAGAAGAGCAAGAGCAAGAGAGCTAGAAAAGAAGAGCAAGAGCAAGAGCTAGAAACGAACAGAGAGGGAAAGAGTCTGGGCCTGGGCTAGGCCTTATGTAGGGTATGGGCGGAGAAAGGTGTGGCCACATCAAATTCAGATGTGACCTCAGCGGATGCAGATGTGACCTCTTCCAGGTGTCCCAGTTGCCTAGGTAACGCAGGTACTGGGTGGAGACTTTGCTCCGAGGAGGGTGGAGTCTGCTCACCATCCAGGAGCGGACCTTACATTCCAGCCTTTTAATAATCATGAAATAGGGCGCGGATTCTCTCTGGCTACTTCCTGCTGACAAGGGGCGTCGACAATAGGGGTAAAAGGCTGGAATTTGGTCTCCTCCCAGAGAAGGCAGTGAGCAGCAGCTGTCCCTTGGTGGTGTGAGTCCTTAGGTGAAGTCTGGAGAAGTCTCATGAGCATTGAGGGGCTGGAAAAAAAAAATACTAAGCAGCAAATAAATGGCAAGAGGAAGGACTTGGGGCTGAAAATGTTGTTAGAAATGTCCCTAGCTACTTCTGACATCTGGCTACTAGGTAGAGAAGTCAGGTGACAAAGGCAAGAATATAAATTCCTGTTCAGTTAATAGGTACACAGGTATAGACATTAGCTGGGTAGGCTTCTTACTTCCACTGACCTCCCGGCTCTGGTTAATTTTGAAAGGGCAGGCACAAAGTAGCTGATGTGACATTATCTCCTCTTACTCTTCTCCATGTTCCCTTGTTCCCCAGACTGGCTGAGTCTAGGTGCTCATTGCTGGGATGGCTTGTCCCAGTTGGTATTCAAGATTTGAACTCAAGGCCTGGGTACTGTCCCTGAGCACTTCTGCTCAAGGCTAGCACTGAAACACTTTGAGTTATAGTACCACTAGTATTTAAGGAGGTTTGAACTCAAGGCCTGGGCACTGTCCCTGAGCACTTCTGCTCAAGGCTAGCACTGAACCACTTTGAGTTATAGTACCACTTGCAGAGTTTAGCTGGGAGATGGAGTCTTAGGGATTTTTCAGCCCGAGCTGGCTTTGAACTGAAATCTTTGCCACAAAAGCCCTTTATTATTTCCAATTAAGGCAACAAGGAGATCAAGTAGAATAAGTAGAGCTTACCTGGTTCTTATCAAGAATTGCCAACAAATATTCTGAAATGATGAAACTCATTAGATGTGATGAGAATTTTAGCAGATATACCCAGTATTTTAGAACCACATAGTCAGTAGTAGAATACACAACACAAAACAAAAAAGGCAAAACTTAAAACCTAAAATTTCGACAACGTTTAGACATCTTTGCTAACAAAGCATATCAGCTGGTTGGGCCTCCATTACCAGGGCCTGTGAAAAGAGCTACTTGTTAGCAAGGCACCTTAGAATAGATGGAGTAGTAAACTTAGTGGAAGGTTAAGGGTCAGATGGGGCCAAACCCTTAACCCACCACGTGGCCAAGATGGCGAATTCAAGATGGCGAATTTCTGAAAGAATGCAAAGAAAGCCTGAATAGATTAAGCCTACATTGGCTAGCCTTTGAGAGGGAACCTAGAGGGCGGTCCCTGGGACCCAGCCTGCGTCGCACTCTTCAGGGCACAAGCCAAAATGTAGAAAAGAGAAAGGGAGAGATAGGGAAAGTTGGACATGAATGGCAGAGAGAGAGCAAAGAGAGCCTGAAAGTAAACAGACTTCTGATCATTTACCATTGCAGTAGCAAAAACTGTACTTCTGAGAATGGCATAAAAATGAGGCTCTCTGGCTTTCCAGGGAGCGCAGGAGACATTTCAAAGGGGTTTCACGGCTCAGGCGTGATTCGTAGCACCCCATTAAATGAGTAGAGTCAGTCTGGTGAGTGAAGGAGAGCTGACCAGGCAGAAGCGGCGTCCCGACTTCCCCCAGAGCCCTCTAGAGAGAAATGGCCAAGCCCCCAGAACCAAGCGTCCTCGGCTTCTGAGGTGACCGGCCTTTCAGCTAAAGGCCGTAGGAGCTCTCTGGCGTGGCGCCACGTCTGGACAGAGACTGAGTAACAGAGAGCCGTAGAGTAGTTTCACTCACCAGAGTAGAGAAGTGGTGTGGATGTGGATGTGAAGGCAGCAATGGTATCGATGCACTGATTCCGCCGCAGACAGACTGGTTCGCAAAAGGCCGTCAGAACTGTGGGTATTCCTCAGAGCAAAAAAGGAAGAACAAAAAAAGAAAAAAGAGGGAAAAAAACAGAGAAATCCCAGCTTCACGGCACCATTTATGTTAGGTTTTTAAAAAGAGGTAGCCGAGTAAGAACAGCACCAGCATGCACGTGGTATTCAGGTAAGGGGTAGGTTTATTCAGTAGACCTGCTGGGACCAGGCAAGGTTGGCACTCCACGTGGCTGGGAAAGGCCTGGGAAGGAGAGAGCTGGGAAAGAGAGGAAAGAGCTAGAAAAGAGCAGAGAGAGGGGTAAGAATAGTAGCACTCACGTGGTATTCAGGTAAGGGGTAGGTTTATTCAGTAGACCTGCTGGGACCAGGCAAGGTTGGCACTCCACGTGGCTGGGAAAGAGAGAGGAAAGAGCTAGAGCAGAGAGAGAGCAGACAGAGCTAGAAAAGAAGAGCAAGAGCAAGAGAGCTAGAAAAGAAGAGCAAGAGCAAGAGCTAGAAACGAACAGAGAGGGAAAGAGTCTGGGCCTGGGCTAGGCCTTATGTAGGGTATGGGCGGAGAAAGGTGTGGCCACATCAAATTCAGATGTGACCTCAGCGGATGCAGATGTGACCTCTTCCAGGTGTCCCAGTTGCCTAGGTAACGCAGGTACTGGGTGGAGACTTTGCTCCGAGGAGGGTGGAGTCTGCTCACCATCCAGGAGCGGACCTTACACAAAAGACCCTTAAAGATGTCCTTCACATAGAAAACCAACAAGAGCACAATAAAGGCCAAGAAACCTCACCCAAACTGAGAATCCAACAACCACAGGAGGAACCCAGGAGCTGCAGGCCGCAGGAAGGTGGATTATATGGCAGGAACTCCCAAATACCTCTCAGTCTATCTCTCAACATTAACGGACACTAAGTCTCCAATTAAGCGACATAGAGTGTCTACTTGGATTATAAAACAAGATCTTCCTATCCACTGCCTTCAGAAGTCACATCTTGCCCATAAAAACAAATGCATTTTCAATGTTAAAGGCTGGAACAAAAATCTACCAAGCAAACGGCCCCATAAACAGGCGGGAGTTGCAATCCTAATATCAGATAAAATAGACTTCAAATTAAAATTCGTGTGAAGAGATAAAGAAGGTCGCTACATACTAATTAAGGAATCTCTCTTTCAGGAGGGTATTACAATTCTAAATATCAATTCACTAAAAAACGGAGCACCCAAATTTATACAAGAAACAATACTTTCCCTCAAATCCCACATCGATCCAAAGACATTAATTGTTGGGGATTTTTAACACATCGCTCTCCCCACTAGTTAGATCAACTTGGCAAAAACTCAACAGAGAAACCGCAGATCTAAACAACTGCGTAGATCAACTAGATTTAACAGACACATACCGAATATTTTACCCAGCAGCATCAGAATACCCATTTTTCTCAGCAGCACATGGAACATTTTCTAAAATAGACCACATTTTAGGCCACAAAGCAAACTGTCCAAATTCATAAACATTGAAGTTATACCTTGCATTCTCTCAGACCACAAAGGAATAAAATTAGAACTCAACAGCAAAAGCCAAAAAAGAAAGTCAAGTAACACATGGAGGCTAAATAACACACTGCTAATCACGAGTGGGTCATGGAAGAGACTAGAAAGGAAATTCAAATATTCATTATATTCAACAAAAATGTGCACACAAAACCAGGCAGGGACTCATCAAAGAAAGAGAACTATAGACCCCAGCCTAAGAGATTTAGAATGCTAAAGGCAATGAGCAATAAGCCTAGTTGATAACTAGTTCTTCAATAACCAAAAATGGTTCCCTAGAACAGTTTCTGGTATACCTTAGTTACTATCATTTATTCCTTCCATCTGGAGTTATTCCTTCTCTTCTGTCACAACTGTTAATTAGCCTCTGCTGTTTTGGTGCCATGAGTGACCAAAAAGATTTCCAAATCTCTCTTATACTACCCTTCTCTTTCTGATTAGCAGTGACCACACAAAATCCTAGAATCTTTGAATTTCCAGAATTAATCTTCACCTGAAATCTAAGCACATTCTTGGCATTAATTGCTGTGACCTAATGAACAAAACTATTTTTTCACCTCAGTATGATAACGTAAGTAAAGTACACAAACTAGGGACTATTGTCAGGTGTCAGTATGGAAGGAGCAACTATATATTCCAAGTATGGTTTATTGAATTTGAAATTACTAACTAAATTTTTTGGTTTTGTTTTGTTTTTTGCTAGTCCAGAGGCTTAAACTCAGGACTAGGGAATTATTCCTGAGCTTCTCTTTTTTTTTTCCTTAAGGCTAGTACTCTACCACTTGAGGCACAGCCCCACTTCCAGTGTTTTTCTGTTTATGTGGTACTGAGGAATTGAACCCAGGGTTTCATGCTTGCTAGGCAATCACCATACCATGAAGCCACATTCCCAGAGCCTTAAATGACTTTCTTAAGATGACATTACATTTTCATTCCATAACTATGTATCATAATTTTGGCCAGGTGCTAGAAAATTATGTAGAAAACCATACAATACAATAAGTCCAGTAAGGCTGGATGGACAATGAATAACCATCAAGGACTAGCCAGGGCACAGAGGGTCTTACCTCAGGATGTAGTTCAACAGGCTCAGCGAGTCAGCTCCTGACCCACAGCCCACATCCAGAATGAGAGGGCCACCTTGGGTTCCAACCACATGGGAACACTGGACCACCTCCTCCAGCACCCATTCAACCAGTGGCTGTGTATGTGAGAGAGAGAACAATAGTTAGAATTACACCTAAGTCCGGTGCCAGTGGCTCAGAACTCTAATCCTAACTACAAAGGAGGCTGAGATATGAGGATCTTGGTTCATAGCCAGCCTGGGCAGGAAGGACTGTGAGACTCTTATCTCCAAAGAACCACCAGAAAACCGGAAGTGGCCCTGTGGGCTCAAGTGGTAGAGCACTAGCCTTGAGCTGAGGAGCTCGGGAACAGTGCCCAGGCCTAGATTTCAAGCCCCACGATTGACAAGAAATGGACTTCCGACCAAAAAAGGTGGGCTGAATAGCACCCACTGTCCTAGGGAGCATGGCAGAGAAGTCAGGCTGAGCTTCCTGTGAACATGAGGTTATATGTAGGTTACCTGGCTTCTCTGTGCCTCCCTTTCCCCAGCTGCAAAATTCAACACAGTGAAGGATCCCCTTCCTCATGGGTATAGGGTAAGAATGAAAGAGAGCCATGTTTTGTTTCATAATCCCACACCTGTTGCATGATTAATAACAGGCCCCCCCTGAGCCCTTTCCGGATATCTTCCTGTCATATGCTCACAGAATTGCCAAGAACCTTATCTGAAGGCTGCTTCCTCTGTGCCTGATCATGCTCCAGATGTGCCTCTGTATAAATCCCTTTATTTGTTCACAACTGTCCTGTGAGGAAACTGAGGTTCGATGGTTGAGGCTCTACCCAGAGCTTCACCTGTGGTCAAAAATCGGCTGCTGTGGACTAAGAGTTTGAGATAATTCATCTAAACCAATGACTAAGCATGGAGTTATATATTACCATCCCAACTACAAAGGACCAGGCCTGGTGGAACATACCTGTCACAGATAGGAGGACCAGGATCCAGGCCAGCCTGAGCATATATTGAGTCTCTTTTTCAGAAATGTCCAAGACAGAAAGCTCCTCAGAGCTGGGGAGAGGAAAAAACAAACAGGGGTTCATGGTGCCCATAGAGGGGTGTCTGACCAAGGGTGGGGATGGTGTTGGGGCGGCCATACAACTGTGATGCTGGGAAAAACTGTTGGCAGCTGCTCCAGGTGGGGTGAGCAAAAATGGCAGCATCATTGTGGACACTTGGGCCCAGAGAAGAAGACCAGGGGCCTGGACCAGATGGAGGCCTTAGGCTGACTGGCAGTGGGCCATTGCCTGAGGTTTAAAACCTAGCATCGTGGGGAAGAGAGGGCAGGCAAGTTAATTCCCTACTATACTCCAAAGTCTCCTCAAGTTTCTTCCTCACCATTCAGCCACCTCTACCTTCCTCAACTGCTGCCAGTGGTGTCAACCAACACAGGGAATCCCGGTGCTACAGGACAGCAGGGAATGTGGGCATGGCCAACATTCTTGTATCCCATTGGTCAGAAAGTAACATGAAGGCATGGGGCTGTGGCTGGAGTCTTGTGATGCAAGCAGCATGGGCAGAATCAAGATGACAGTGGCTCCCCCATCCCTTTTCACAGGGAACTCTGTCCAATTCAATTGGGGACAACAGGGTGACCTGATTTAGCTGGATGGCTTCATTGATTGTTGTGTATGCCTGTTCGTTGCCAGTCCAGAACCTTGAACTCAGGATCTCGGCACAGTCTGTGAACTGCCTTTGCTAAAGGCTGGCCCTCCACACTGGAGCCAGAGGGCTTTTGGCTTTGTTGGCTTTGAAGTTGGACAGTGGTCTCAAGGATTTTCCTGCCTAGGGTGACTTTGACCATGATCCTCTTATCACAGCCTTTTAAGTATCAAGGAGGACTGCTGAGAGCCATTGGTGCCTGCCTAATCATTGGTCTTGCTGATGTTCTTGGACAAACCAGTGAGTTCCCTATCCTCAGGTTGAAGTAGTGGGAGCTGGAGCCCAAATTTAGAATCCTGGTCCTGCCACCTCCAAATGTCAGGAGATCCTAAGAACTTGTTCCTATCCATATGATTACCAATGGAATGTGATCAATGGCATGATTGAATGAGCAGTTCTTGAATGATTCCAGGATCAAATTATATGCTATTATATTATAGGACACTGATCAAATTTAGTTAATACTTTATTAAGCATTTAAACAGTCACTTTAATAAAATGGAGGCATAATGAAATACCTAAAAATTGGGCTGCACATAATATAAAGGTGCTATTTTTTCTGCTAGGACTGTGATTTGAACTCATAGTCTGGCTAACTCTGTTGCACTGTGTGGGAAGGGAAAGATTGCCTCCATGAATTCAAGAAATTCAATTCTGTTCCTTAGGCCTGAAACCGATCCCTACCAGAAGAAAACATCCTATTCATGTACAATTTACACATGTGATTTATATTTATATAATATGTTGACTCCATATTGCATTAAGTGTAGTTATTTTATTTTTTGTTTTATTCATGTATTGACCTTTTATTTTATTGACTATTATGGCACAATGAAAATTGATTACATTGATTACATAGGATAAAGGTCTGCATATGTATTCTAATTCATACCTGACACACAGGATATTCACAGAAAAGGAAAACATATGTCACTCTCACCTTCTTTCTCCACAATTCATTGTGTGGAAGTGCTGGCATCTGAACTCATGGCCTACAAGGCCAAACTTATAAATGGGTGAGTGTCAGCACACCATCCTGGGGCAAACTGAGCTGACAGGCTGTTCCCAGGAGCTAAGATTGAGTCCCAGGAGTTAACAAAATAAGAAGAGATTGACACTCAGATGGAAGTATGCTAATGAATATATATCTTTATAGAGTGCCAGAGATGTCTATACATTATTCAGTTATATAGACTACATTCCTACAAATTCCTGGTTATTCATTATGCATCCATGTAATTAATGTTATTGTTTTCATCCTTAAATTATTGATGAAATCAATCAGTGTTCTGAAATTATTGCATTCCTATATGTAACAATATTCTTTTAATGCTTCATAAATATTAACTAAAATTAGTCAGCCTCCTGAAATGATGCTGTCTAATTTTATAGGAACATCATGAACGATCAACTCATTCAACCGTGACATTTACAACATTTCATTGTTATTTCTATGGATGGGAACCAGTTTCTTAATATCTCTTGCTTTTGGTTGGTGTCAGGATGGGGATTCGAAATGAGGGCCTATGTTGCCAAATGGGCCTATGGCTTCCCCTAAAGTCAGCCAGCCTTCAGAAATGCAAGGTGAAGAACCCTTTGCAACAGGGTCATGCAGACCCAGGAGGGTCACCGTGCAAAGGAAGGAAACGTAAAAAGGTCAATTTTTTTCTGTGCATTTTTTTCCTGCAAGGCCTGGGAGTCTAGGATCCCAGGAGGAGTTGTGGGTCCACTGGTTGCACCTCAGCATAGGGTGATCGAAGCTGAGAAAGAGTTGCCACTACTTGAGTTCTAGCCCCGCGCTGAGAAAAATAAAATAAAATAAAAATAAAAATAAAATTAGCTCCCTGGCTTACAATTCGTGCCGTTTATTCTGCCAGGCTTTGGATTTGAGCTCAGGATCCGGGTAAATTTGCAGCAATGTGAATGAAGGGGAATATCACCATACTTGAAGATAAGAAAGTCAGGCCTGTTCACTAGGCCTGAATTCAAGCCCCAGCCCTGGAAAACATACTATTTATGTACATTGTAAAGATAGGATTTATAATTACCTATAGATGTTCAGTCCATACGTTTTTGGTGTGGTTGTTCCTTGTATTTTTTGTTTTATTCATCTATTTACCCTTGATTTTACTATGATGAAACACATTCCGTTTATTACATTGATGACATCCTATCACAGAGCATCTAGATTTGTAGAAATGCTCTCCATCATGCCTGACACTCAGGATTCTCAGAGAAGAGGAAAACAAGTTTTGCAATCAGCTTCTTAGTCCATGATCCACTTGTTGGTAGTGCTGTGATCTGAACTCAGGGCCTAACAGGACCAATTGGTGAATAAGTCAAGGTGAACACACCAAACTGTGAGCAACTAAGGAGCTCGGCCATTCCCAGGATCTGACATTGATCCCCAGAGTGGTCAGCTATAGTCATAAATTCATAATTTAAACATAGGATCTATATTGACACACATGTGTGGACAGCATCTTTTGTTTGGTACATTTCTTCTCCTTATTTTGTCTCTAATTCATGGAGGTATTGTGTATTTTACTAAGTATGATGACAGGTATAACTGCTGACATGGATGACAACCAGTTCCCATGGTAATAGGGTTGCCTATACAATCTCCATCCCAGTTGAGATCCAGGATTTCCACAGGAGAGGAAAATATGTGCAACAACTGGATTCTGACGATGAATCTTTTGTCAGTGCTAGGATTTGACTCAGGTCTGGGTAGCTCTGTTGCACTGTGGGGGAAGGGGAAGCTCAACATCCTTGAAGACTAGAATGTCAGGCCTGGTCCAGGGCCTGATTTGAAGCCCCAGCACTGGACAAAATAGCAAGCCCACCTTTTTTAAACATAGGATTTCTCTTTACCTACAGGTGTGGTATGCATCTTGCATTCAGTGTAGTTATTTTTTATTTTGTTTATTATTCATGGATGATTGTGTATTTTATTGAGTATGGTGACAGATATACCTGTGCAGACATGGGTGACAACCTATTGCCATGGCTATAGAGTGCCTATATATTATTCTCCATCCTCGTTGAGACCCAGGACATTTATAGGACAGGAAAACAGGTGCATCGATTGGCTTCTCACATCAGAATGAATCTTTGGCAGTGCTGGAATTTGAACTCAAGTCCTAGCAGGGCCAATTGGTGAATGGGTCATGGTGAGCACAACAGCCTGTGAGACACTATGGAACTAGGCCATTCACGGGAGCTGAGATCAAGCCCTGTTGGGGCAAATTTAGTCATAAATTCCAAATTAAACAGAGGATCTATATTTCCAAACATGGATGAGCGGCATCTTGTGTTAGGTGTAGTCACTCTCTTAATTTTGTGTCTTATTCATTGATGTATTGTGTATTTTCTTAAGTATAGGATGCTGGTGAACTGGATGACAACCTATTCCCATGAGTATCGAATTGCCTATGCACAAACTACACATTCAAGGATGAGATCGATAGCATTCCATGACTCTTCGTAGGTCCAGAAATTAGTATCTCAGGATCTCCCGTCATTCCCTCCTCTTAGGTGGGCTTAATTCAAGCCCTGGAAAAGATACTCATATACATTTTAAAGAAAGGATTTATACTTCTGTACAGATGTTCAGTCCATATTGTGTTTGGTGTGGCTATTCATATTATTTCTTGTTTTATTCATTTATTTACCATTTATTTTATGGACTCTGATGACACCTATACAATATATTAAATTGCTTACATCCTATCACATAACACTTAGATTTTAGATCTGTTCTCCATCATGCCTGGCAGTGCTAGGATCTGATCTCAGGGCCTAGCAGGCCCAATACATAAATTGGTGAGTTTGAGCATGGCAGCCTCTAGCCAATGATGCTGTCAGGTAGTTCCCAGGCCCTGAGATCGACACCCGGGTTTGGCCTAAACAACGATACATAGATAAGCAGATGGTTGTATACAAATAAATATATATTGGTAAAGAGTGCCAGAGCTGTCAATCTATGATTTAATGACACTTACTACGTTCCTACCAATTCTTAGGTATTTATTATAGCACCATTGAAGGAATATTATTCTTTTCATGCTTAATAAACTATTAATTAAGATCAATCAGCATTCTAGGATTTTTCATCTAATTTTAGACTAGACCGATGCATGAACTGTTTAAATCGGTATTCCTGTACATAGAAACGAATCTCTTCTTACCTCCTGCCATTGCTGTCAGGACTGGGATTTGAAACTTGGGTCTGTGTTGACAGGTTGGCCTATGGCTTCCCTGAGAGCCCACCAGCCAACAGCAATGGCAGGTCAGGTCCAGATCACAGCCGTGTCATTCAGACCCAGGATGGTCACCGTGCAAAGAAAAAAAATCATAAAACCCCAGCCCTCTGCAGCTGGCCACTTTTTGTGTTTTTCAGCTTCTTTTTCTTCCTGACAGCCCTCTTGGCCTAGATCTCAGGATCGGCTATGGGTCCGGAGACTGCACCCCAGCCTAGGGAGATCCAAGGTGAGGCAGAGTTTCCACGACCTGTGTTCAAGCCCCATCGTTGGCCAAAGAAGAAGAAGAAGAAGAAGAAGAAGAAGAAGAAGAAGAAGAAGAAGAAGAAGAAGAAGAAGAAGAAGAAGAAGAAGAAGAAGAAGAAGAAGAAGAAGAAGAAGAAGAAGAAGAAGAAGAAGAAGAAGAAGAGGAGGAGGAGGAGGAGGAGGAGGAGGAGAGGAGGAGGAGGAGGAGGAGGAGGAGGAGGAGGAGAGGAGGAGGAGAGGAGGAGGAGGAGGAGGAGGAGGAAGAGGAGGAGGAGGAGGAGGAGGAGGAGGAGGAGGAGGAGGAGGAGAAGAAGAAGAAGAAGAAGAAGAAGAAGAAGGAGAAGAAGAAGGAGAAGAAGAAGAAGAAGAAGAAGAAGAAGAAGAAGAAGAAGAAGAAGAAGAAGAAGAAGAAGAAGAAGAAGAAGAAGAAGAAGAAGAAGAAGAAGAAGAAGAAGAAGAAGAAGAAGAAGAACAAGAAGAAGAACAAGAACAAGAACAAGAACAAGAACAAGAACAAGAACAAGAACAAGAACAAGAAGAACAAGAAGAACAAGAAGAAGAACAAGAAGAAGAACAAGAAGAAGAACAAGAAGAAGAAGAAGACGAAATAAATTATTTAACTAAATATAAAGAAAATAAAGCTGCCTGGTTTGGGATTTCTGCCAGTTTTCTTTCCTAGCCTGGGTTTTAAACTCAGGGTCTAGGTAAATCTGTAGCAAGGTGAGGGAAGGTGCAGAGTTGCAACTACTTGAGTTCAAACCCGTGCAAAGCCAAAAGAAAAAAAAAGTCACTGAGCTGAGCAGGAGGAGTAGTTGTGGAGATGGGAGGGAAGGGATGGTAGGGGGAAAACAAAGGATGAGGCAACAATTCTCAATAGGAAATGTACTCATTACCTTGCTCATGTAACTGTGACCCCTCTGTACAACATTTTTACAATAAAAAACTTTCAAAATAAAGAAACAATGTAGTTCTCAGAGAAGCATTTTGGGGCTAAGGGAAGGATGTATGAATAGCTGTAAAAATTCTACACTGCTTTTTTTAATGCAAGTATGGAACTGAAAAAACAAAACTGCTTCCATTAAAAAAATTAAGCCACTGTCTTGGAACTGGGGCCCAATATTTCTGCCATTGTTGAGATTTGAGCTCACTGTCCAGGTAACTATTTGTACCATGGGTGAAGGCAAAGCTCACTGTCCTTGAGGAAAAGAAATTCAGGCTAGAGTTCCCAGGGCCTGAATGAAAGCCCTGCAATGGAAAAATTCTTTCTTTTTTTGTTTTTTTTCTTTTTGGGGTCCGGTCGTGTGGCCTGAATTCTGGGCCTGGGCGCTGTCCCTCAGCTCTTCAGCTCAAGGCTAGCGCTCTACCACTTGAGCCACAGCGCCACTTCTGGCTTTTCTCTTTTTGCTTAGGTGGTGCTGAGGAATTGAACCCAGGGCCTCTGGCATGCAAGGCATGCGCTCTACCACTGAGCCATCTTTCCAGCCCCGGAAAAAATATTTCTATACCTGTGTAATATAGGATATATACTTACATATGTATGTTTATTACATATTATGATTTTTATTATTGATTTTGTATTTATTTTATTTTTTGATTCATTTATTTGTTTATTGTATTTAGTATTATTAAACACATAATATTTAGTACATGTTTTACATCTATTATAAAATTATACACAATAATTTAGGACATTGACTCATTTTACATTAATACTTTATTAAGTGTTGAAACATGATACATAATTAAATGGACGCATTTGTCACATTCATCACATGTTTAGTGTCTGTCCCCAGTATGAGCTTTGCCTTATATATCTTTGGACATCTTCCTATAGAGATTTCTTTAGATGATTTATATTCAGAAGACTTTTCTTGAGGATAGGCAAGTTGAGGGATAAAATTGTAAGGGTGGGGCTAGAAATGTGGCTTAGTGGTAAAGAGCTCCATCAGCAAGCATGAATGCCAGGGTTTAAATACTCAGTGCCACATACTCAGAAAATGCCAGAAGCTGTGGAGTGAATCAAATGGTATAGCGCTAGCCTTGAGAAAAAGAAGCACAGAGATAGTACCCAGGCCCTAATATCAAGCCCCAGGAGTGACAAAACTATAGGCCAAATGCCAGTGGCTCACACCTGGAACCCTAGCTTCTCAGGAGGCTGAGATGTCAAGAACACAGTTCAAAGACAGCCTAGGCAAGGAAAGCATGTTAGACTCTTATCTCCAGTGAACCACCAAAAGACCCCACCTGGTGCTGTGGCTCTAGTGCTAGAGGGTTCACCTTGAGCTGAAGGGCTCAGGGACAGTGCCCAGGCTTGAGTTCGAGACACACAACTGGAAAAAAAATGAGGGTTAATCAAAGTACTTTTCCTATTTTCTAATTAGGAGAACATTCTCTGGGAAATGAATGCTGATATACACCAGAATTGGAGTCAGAGCTCCAGGTTTAAATGTAGTAGATCCATATGCCCATCCTCTCAGACTCTAGAATTATAACCTAGTGTCCTACAGGGTTCTGAAAGGTCCAGTGTTGAAAGGGTTAATATGCTTCCCAAGCCCTATGTGATAAGCAGTTGATTTGTATTGTCAATATCATTACAGTTCTGAACCTAGCAGAGCACCAGTAGCTCACGCCCATCACCCTAGCTTAGGAGGCTGAGGTCTCAGGATCACAAGGTGAAGCCAGCTAAGGCAGGAAAGTCTATGGCACTCTGACTTCCACTTCTGAAACGTCAGATATCAAGAGCTTCTTGTGTTTCCCTTGGTGATGAGAAGTTACTTGCACTCAAATGTTGTTAGAGTTCTCAAGCTATAGAAGCAGGAAAGAAACATTATTGACCCATTCTGGGTTCAAATTAAGTTCTCAGGATCCAAGCCCTCGCACTATTTGCAGGAAGGACTCCAGTGTAACACTGTAATTGAAGGACAGAAAACAGTTTCAAAAGCCAGGTTAGGTGCAGAGACCAGACCTGGAGGATTAGGAAACAGAATGTACACACTCAACAGGGAAGTGAGCTGCAAAACCACTTAATTCATTCCAGGCACAGCCAGTAATGTGGGGAAACTTGAAACATTTGTTAGAGTTATACCAGGGTAAGGCTTTTCTCAGCCTCTTCAAAAAATGACACATTAAACTTCCTCCCTCAGGTAAAGGCAGCCTCAGTCTATCTTTAGGTTAACAATAGAGAGTCAGTTTAGTGAGGGAGAGGGGAGGAAAAGAGTAGAAAAATCCTGCTCTCTGGTCTTCCGGAGTGGGTTTTAGGCTCTCCATCTGTTAGATTTGAAGGCCTTTCTTCCTCTGGCAGGCCTTTCTCCTCCCTTCATTCTCCATATCATTAATGCTAATACCCACCCCAACTAGAGGCAGGGGCGTTAAACACCTTAGTTGGAACCTGGCTCTGCCCTCTTGGCCCTGGAGCCCTTGGCTGCCTGAGAAGTGGGAAAGAGACTGTCTTCTTGCTCTTTGGTTGTGGGATGTCGATGCTGGTGGCCTGGCACACTATAGAAGGCCACAAGTCTGGGAATTGTTCCCTTCTTTCCTCCTGGCATCCAAGACCAGATTCATCTATCACTTATCTATCTATCTATCTATCTATCTATCTATCTATCTATCTATCTATCTATCTATCTATCTATCTATCTATCTATCTATCTATCTATCTATCTATCTATCTATCTATCTCTATCTCTATCTGTCTGTCTGTCTGTCTGTCTGTCTGTCTACCTACCTACCTACCTACCTACCAAGATATCTCTTTGCCAGGTCTAGCCACAGCACCAATTCTGGCTTTTTCTGTATATGTGCTACCAAGGAATTGTACCCAGGGCTTCTTGCATGCTAGGCAAGCACTGTCTCAGTAATCCACATTCCCAGCCCCCTCATCTTTTCCTTAATTATAGTTTTTACATAATTATGCTACCATTTTACATCCCCAAGTTTAATTTTCTGAATACTGGTTACTTCTACAAAACCTGACCTTCACTTCTCCTGCCTGATTTGTGACTCTTCTTGCCTTGGCCTCATAATAAAATGTAAATAAAGACTTCTGAGAGCTTCAGTGTGCATCATATAAGGACACAGGCCTGGAACTCTGAAAGAGAAAAGCCATGGGCCTGAAATGAAGAGAATGATGCAGTATGTGCAATAACCAATTCTGAAACATAAACCAGTAAAATAAAAAGGAGAAGCATTGCATACGGTCTTTTTGCACACAGGGAGGTAACATACACTCATAAGTAGGTAGGGCACTGATACATAAACTTGTCTTCTCTTTTTGAAAATATTTTTGTGGCCATCCCTTGACTTAAACTCAGGGCTCAATGCATTCCTCAGCTGTTTTGTCCAAGGATGAGGCTTTCCCACTGCCACAGCTCCACTTCCAGCCATGCAGTCGTTAATTTGACATCACTTCCCCAGGCTTTCCTGCCTGGTCTGGGTTGTGTCTCCTGCTCAGCTTTCTGTCTCAAAGCTGGAGCTCTTACCCTCTGGGCCACTGCTCCACTTCTGGTTTTCTGGTGGTTTATTGAAGATAAGAGTCTCAGAGACTTTCCTGGTAGGGCTGTCTTTGAATGGTGATCTCTCGAAGAGGCTTCAAGAAGCTTTCCTCAGGGATTCACCGAGAAGTCACTCCACACAAGCCCTTTATCTAAATCTCAAGAGGTACTAGAGAAAAACAGAAACATGAAGATGCTTCTAGTGTTTTAAATACTTAAGATTGTAAACACACAACACTCATAAGTATTAGATTATTTTATAGGCAAAAGGAGCAATGCAGACAGTATAAGGATAGCTCCAGCTTTTGGTCTTCTCAACCTGAGAAAGTAAATTCATTGCAGCTCAATGCTAAGTGTCAGAACTGGAATGTCCTGTGGACATTTGCTGCTCAATCCTGTGACACTCATTTCTCACTTTTGGCTTAAAACCTGTGACTAGAGGAGAAGATGAGGAAAGAAAATCCTTCTCAGAGAAAGCAGCAATAATGAACATTGGATAGTTAACTTATAAATTCAAAACATTGGAAATACCATGTTAAGAAATCAGATTGTCCAGATTAAAAAAATGAAGAAGAAAAGGAAGCAGGTTCGAGTGGCTTCTCACTGTAATCCCAGGTCCTCAGGAGGCTGAGGTATAGAGAATCTGAATTTGAATACAGCCAGCATAGGAAAGTCCATGACAGTTATTTCTAAGAGATCACAGAAAAACCCAGAAGTGGGTCTATGATTCAAAGTTAATGCTCTAACCTTGAGCTAAAGGAGCTCAGGGGCAATGCTTAGGCTCCAGGACCTGCCTCCTCAAAAAGAGCCTGTACCTCCATGTATTTGTGTATGTATGGATGTATTCCCATAGGTGAAGCTACAGAGTAGCTATGATGAATGGCACCAACCAAGGAAATTTGTATTCAATAAAATGATTTCCTAACACAGAGATTTCTTTCATAGCAATACATGTTCTGGGGTTCCCCTCACTATTTCCAGTGTAGCCTGAGGGTTTCTCTGTATCCCAGGCTTGCTAGAAGAAGTCTCTCTCATTGTCTGGACAGGCAGAAAACAGGCCTCATTCCTGTACAGCTGTGTAACAAACACTCCACCTGGGTCAATTAGTGAGGTTGAGTGTGCGCAGGGTCTAAAATTCAGGAGAAAAAGGTCTGTTTCTAGCCCAAGCTATCTCTCTCCCCAGTACTCTGGTTTGACATTGTTCTGGGCACTTATCCTGCCTTTGTGAGACTATATTCCGGTGTTCAGATATAGTGCTCAATATAATTCAAGAGTCCTTCTGGAAGACAACTAGGGCACTGAACCTCATAAAATGTTTCATTGAGGAGAATGATGCCTCTCCTAGGTTTCCAGAAGATTGGAAATCCAACCACATATCTAGTATCTCAAAGCTTCCTGTCATCTAGGGCTGGTGAAGCTCATCAGGTTTGGAAACCTTTGACCTCTCCTAGTTGGGCTCTGGGTGGCTAAGATTTGGGTTGGAACACACGGCTGGGGTGATGACCATGAGCTCAGTGCAGAAGCCCAGTGCTTTATCATTTTGTTTAACAACATCACTTCTAGGCTCTGTGTGTGTGTGTGTGTGTGTGTGTGTGTGTGTGTGTGTGTGTGTGTGTGCATGAGAAAGAGAGAGAGAGAGAGAGCAGGTATGCTTGTGGGCACATACACCATTCCTGGAGGTTAAACTCAGGACCTGAGCACTGTACCTACTTCCTCTTGTAGAAAGATAGCCCTCTCCCACTTGAGCCACAGAGCCACTTCAGGCTTTTATTTTTTTAGTGATGTGGTCTTGAGAAATCAAACCGAAGGTTTCATATATGGAAAGCACTCTACCCCTAAGGCACATTCCCAGCCATCTACTTCAGGTTTGTTACTTTGTTTCTGTCTTTTTTTATTGTTGCAGGAGTGGAAGTCTGGGCCTGGGTTCTGTCATTGAGATCTTCAGCTCAAGTCTGGTACTCTACCATTTGAGCCAAAGCGGCACTTTAGCTTTTCTGGTGGTCCATTGGGGCTAAGTGTCTCAAGAATTTTCCTGCCCAGGCTAATTTTGAACTATGATCCTCAGATCTCAAACATTTGTCTGCAGGAGACAACTCACTAGTCTTCAGTAATTCATAATTTTCTCCCTGCTATGGGTACATATTTGAGCCTCAACATTCTTGTCTGAGAAAGGCTCAGCACACAGAACCTAATTCAGGACTCAGCCCACTGCACACTGTGAAAGACTTAGCACATAGCACCCAGTGAAGGACTCAGCACAGAGCACCCTATGAAGTACTCAGCACATAGATCTATTCCACAAGCTGTCAATAGAAGTAGGGTGCTTTCATCAGTATCATCACTCTTTGAGGAACATTTTTCAAACCCCACATGTTCACATCTAATGGTTTATTGGGGTGATTGGGGGGGGTAGGCATGGGGCTTCAATTCAAAGCATGGGGATACTGTTCTAATAACAATTGCTCAAGGCTTGAGCTCTACCACTTGGAGCAACATTTCGAAGAGTTTCAGAGACTTCCTGCCAGGGCTTAGTTTTAAAACCCCTGAGCAGCTAGGATGACGGGATTAATCAAGTAGCATCTAGTTCTGTGGAGCTGGGTTGTAGCAGTTTACATCTGGCTAAGTCAGGTTAGGTGGCAGCTGTCAGCACCAGACTCCTAGCTTGCTCTGTGATGAAGTATTTGAAGTCCAGTCTTTCTATAGTTGCAGTTAAAACATTCTGTCTTTTTGTGGTAGTAGTCCTGGGGCTTGAGTAAGGCCTTAGACACTGTCCCTAAGCATTTGTGCTCCAGGCTAGCATTCAATTGATTGAAAAACAGGAGAAAATCCGGGTTTTCTGTTAATGTGGCACTGAGGAATCGAACCCACGGCTTGGTGCTTACAAGGTGAGCACTCAACCACCTAGCCCCAGGAGTGAACGAGGTATAAATAGATAGAAATTGCTATATATAAATATTATATACACAAAAGAGCGAAGTCTGTATATTACTAAATTATAGATAATATTACTACCAATTATTAGGTATTAGATTATGTCTCCATTTAAAGATGTGTCCCAGTTGAACAATTAAAAAAGTATTAATTAATAATTACTCAATTTCCTGTTATTGTTTATCATATATGTACATACAATCATATGTATAATTGCATATTTTATAGCATGAGACAGATGTCTATCTATTATTAAATTATGCATCATGTGCTACTACCACTTATTAGGTATTTAATTATGTCACCATGCAATTTTTATTATGTTAATGCTTAATAAAATATTAATTAAACTTAATTCATGTTCTATTCTTATTACAGCTAATTTTATCCTAGAATGGTTCACTACTAATTCAGTCTGTTTATCATTTATTTTAGTGACAAGTATTGCACCTATGATATTTATTAAATTTATGATATCCTATTACATAGCATACAGATTTGCATCCGAATTATACATCCTACCTGTCACTGAGCACTTTCAAAGAATAAGAAAGCATGTATCATGCTTGGCTTCTCACTCCAAGATTACATTTTTGGCAGTGCTGGGAACTAAACTCAGGGTCTAGTTGGCTCAATTCATGAATGGGTGACTGTCAGCACAGCAGCCTCTAGCCAATTCAGTTCCCAGGTCCTGACATCAAGCCCCATATGTTGACCCCATATTGCACTTAGTGTATTTATTCATTTTATTTTTTTATTTACCATTTATTTTATTGACTGTTATTACACATGGAATATTTATTACACTTATTACATGGGATATAGATTTGCCTAAAGTATGAAACTTCACACCTGACACCCAGGATGTTCACAGAAAAGGAAAACATGTGTCACCATGGGCTTCTTACGCCACAATTCATGTTTTGTGAGTACTGGCATCTGAACTCACAGCCTACAAGGCCCAATTCATGAATGGGTGAGTGTCAGCACGCCAGCCTGGGGCATATGGAGCGGACAAGCAGTTCCCAACACCTGAGATTGAGCCCCAGGTGTTGACAAAATAAGAACAGATTGACATGCAGATGGTAGTACACAAATAAATATAGATCTTTATAGAGTGCAAAAGATGTTTATATATTATTCATTTATATAGACTACATTCCTACCAATTCTTGTGTATTTATTATGCCCCCATGTAATTAATATTATTGTTTTCATCTGAATGAATTATTAATTAAATCCACCACTTTCCCCAAACTATTGTATCCATGTAATTAATAGTATTTTTTAATGTGTCCAAAAATATTCACAAGAATCCATCGGCCTCCTAAAATCACTCTCTAATTTTATAATAGTATCATTCAGGAACAACTAATTCAACCTTGACATTCAGAACCTTCCATCCATATTTCTATGAATAGTAATGAGACTCTTAGGATCTTAGGATCTCCTTCCATTGGTAGGCCTCTCCATTGGTAGGGTTCAGAATCCGGCTTCGAACATAGGGCCTATGTTGCCATGTTGTCCTGGTAGCCCAACAGCCTTCAGCAATGCCAGGTTACAAACACTTCTCAGCCGTGCCATTCAGACCCAGGATGGTCACCTTGCAAAGAAAACAAATGTAAAACAGGCAGCAATCTGCAAGTTGCCAGAATTTTATCTGTGTTGGTTTTTTTTTTCCCTGTCAGTTTTGTGGCCAAGGAACCCAGGTTCAGCTGTGGGTCCAGTGGCTGTGGTGCATCCCATCATAGAGTGATCCAAGCTCAGGCAGAGTTACCACGACCTGAG
This sequence comes from Dipodomys spectabilis, assembly GCF_019054845.1. NCBI lineage: Eukaryota > Metazoa > Chordata > Mammalia > Rodentia > Heteromyidae > Dipodomys > Dipodomys spectabilis. The sequence goes on along the minus strand of NW_024870868.1, from coordinate 1,278,517 downwards.
TTCAAGCCTTGTGCTTGACAAATATATGTCTCTCTCTCTATATATATATATAGAGAGAGAGACATATATATGTCTATATATATAGACAAATATATATACACATATATTTGTCTATATATATATGTTATATATATATATATATGTTAAAAATATTTAAAAACATTATGAGGCTCCTTGGCTTGGAATTCATGCCATTTTTTTCTGCCAGGCCTGGAATTTGAATTCAGCATCTGGGTAAATCTGCAGCACTGTGGGGGAAGGGGAAGAAAATCAGGCCTGTTCCCAGCACTTGAATTCAACTACTTAAACTCGCAAAAATAACATTCGTATACATTTTAAATAGATGATTCATATTTACATACACATGTTTACTGCATATTGCAGTTAGTGTAGTTATTCATTTTATTTTGTGTTTTATTTAGTTCTTATGTATTTTAGTGAGCATGATTACACACATATAACATTTTTTACATCCTATTACATAGGATAGATTTGCCCTCGTATTATCATCATTCCTGAGACCCAGGAGTTTCACTGATAAGGAATACAAGTGGGACAATTGGCTTTTTCCACCAGGATTAAGTTTTTGGCAGTTCTGTGAATTGAACTATGGGCCTAGAAGGCTCACTTCATGGATAGGTCAATGTTAGCACACCAGGCTGATCCCAGTGAAGTTGGCGGGCAAATTTGAGACCTGAGATCAAGCCCTAATAGTGGCCAATATATAAACAGATAAATGTGTACATTGCAGTGCGTGTGTATATTTACATATGTATATTCAGCTATAAATAAATGTATACAGAGACACAGATAGACATTTATGTTGATTCTCCTGTATAACTCTATATAAAGTGATGTCTGTCTATAACTTATTTTTATATATTCTATTACTACCAATTATTTGGTCTAAAATTATGCCTCCATTAATTAATCAAGGTAGAACACTTAATAAAGAACTAATTAAATTAAATAATGACCTATATTTATAGCAGACAATCATATACTAGAAAAACTAGTTAATTAGTAATTCAATTAGTACATGTCAAACATTCTCCCAGTGTTCCAATAGATAGAAACAAGTTCTCTAGGATCTTCAACCGTGTGTAGGTGGTGCTCTCAGGATCGTCAAACTCAGGACGTAGGTGTCGGGGTTGGGTTCAGGCTTCACTGATGGCCCACAAGCCTTCAGCCATGCAAGGTCGCGTACAATTTTCAAGCTGAGTCATTAAGACCCAGGGTGGTCACAGTGCTAAGGAAACAAAGGTAAAACGGTGTATAAAACTTCCTGGTTTTTTCTTCCTCCATTTTTGTTGGTTTGATGTAATTTTGCCAGTGCTGGGAGTTGAACTTGGGTCCTAGAATCAATCCCTGGATCATCTGTGGGTGTAACAGCTGCACCCCAGCCTAGGGTAATCATGGTTTAAGACACAAAGTACTTCTTTCAGCAAAAGGAGCTCAGGGACAATGTTTAAACTCAAAGGTCAAGTCTCAGGACCTGCCACAAACAAATGAGCCAGTAATTCCATGTGTCTGTGTATGTATGCATGTTTTTCTATCGGTGAAGAGCCAGAGTCGGTATGAAGAAAGGAACCCAGCTAGGAAATTTGCTTTGAATAGAATAATGAACCCTAAGATCTGTATTCAAATGTTTCTTTTCCTTTCATGCGTTTGTTTCTAACACATTTATAAGATTATTTCTTCGTTGCTTTGTATGTCCCTCCCCCAGTATAACCCCTGCTTTCACTGTATTTGATGTCGGTATAATTTGTGGAGGAGAAGGGGAAAAACAAATCATTTAACTAGGGATACAGGTGGACCCATTGCAACAATGAGATGTACAAGTCATTATATTGAAAACGAACTTTACAACTTTGGTGTGGGGGGGGGGGAGGGCCTGGGAGGATTGGGTAGGTGGGAGTGGGGAGGATTGGGTGGGGGGGGACGGGGGGAGGATGGGAAGGGATGGGAAGGGGAAACAAAGGAGGAGGCTACAATGCTTGATAAGAAATGTACTCAATATCTTGCCCATGTAATTGTAACCCCTCTGTACAGTATTTTCCCAATAAAAAAAGAATAATATCATAGTACAGAAAGTGCTTTCAAGACACTGAATATTCTGGGGCACCCCTCACTGTTCCCAGTGTAGCCTGAGGGTTTCTCCACACCCCAGGCTGCTGGAGGAAGAGTGCCTCATTTTTGGAACAAGCAGACAAAAAGCTCCACTCCTGTACAGCTGTGTAACAAACAATTCATCCAGGACAATTAGTGAGGATGAGTGTGGATGGGCTCTGAAGGCCAGGAGAAAAAGGCCTTTTTGTACCTCAAGCTATCTCTCTCCCCAGTGCTCTGTTTTGACAGGAAGCCTTCATTTGTGCCACCTCTCGTGGCCGGCCAAATTACCTGCACTCATCCTGTCTTTGTTACACTATGTTCCAATGTGGAAACAAACTGCTACAATTAATTCAAGAGTCCTTCTGGCAGACAACTAGGGGCTGAACCTAATGAAAAGATTCCTAATTGGCAACAGTACCTCCCTAGGTTTCTGGAAGTTTGCTAAATCTAAACACTTGTGCAAAATCACAATGCTTCCTGTTTTCTAGGGCTGGTGAAGCTCAACAGATTTTGAAACCTTTGACCTCTCCTAGTTGGGCCCTGGGTGGCTAGGTTTTGGGGTTGAACACAAGGCCAGGGTGACGATCATGAGCTCAGAGCTGAAGTCCAGTGCTTTACCATTTTGTGTCCCATCTTCACTTCTGTGTGTGTGTGTGTGTGTGTGTGTGTGTGTGTGTGTGTGTGTGTGAGCGTACACCAGTCCTCGATCTTGAACTCAGGACCTGAACATAGTACCTGAGTTTCTTCTGTACAAGGATAGCACTCTACCACTTGAGCCACAGAGCCACTTCAGGCTTTTTTTCTAGGGATGTGGTACTAAGAAGTCAAACCCAGGGTTTCCTACATGCAAAGCACTCTACCCATAAGATACATTCCCAGCACTCGACTTCAGGTTTCCTTCTTTCTTTTCTTGTAAGTTGGAGGAGTTGAAGTCTGGGCCAAGTGCTGTCTCGGAGCTCTTCAGCTCAACTCTAGCGCACTACCACTTGAGCTACAGCGCCACTTCAGGCTTTCTAGTGGTTTATTGGACATAAGCATCTCAAGGAATCTCCTGCCCAGGCTGGCTTTGGATCTTGATCCTCAGCTTTCAGGCTGAGTAGCAAGGATGACAGGCATGAGTCACTGGTGCCTAGCTTCCACTTCAAGATTCTAAGTGGTAAAGAGGAGATAATAGTCTCATGGGACCTTTTGTATCTGGGATAGTTTGGAACCCAGATTCTCAGATCTCAGCTTCATGAGTAGGCAGAAAGACAGACCTCAGTTACAGATGCCTAGATCATAGCACTCTGTTTCAACAGGGTCCTTGGCTCCACGTGGTAGGGTGCTAGCCATGAGCCCAACAGGAAAGGGTCAGTGCTGAGACCCTGAATTCAAGAAAAATAAATCAAAACAATTGTCTGCAGGAGACAACTCACTAGAGTTCAGTATATACATCATTTTGGCCCTGACATGGGGACATATCTGAACCTCAACTTTCTCATCTGCACCATCATCTTACTTGTGGAGCTGTTACAAGGACCAGATGAAAGAATGAACCCCGTGAAGGACTCAGCACACAACACCTCATGAAGGACTCATCACAAAGCTGTATCCCACACACTGTCATTAGAATTAAGGTGCTTTTATCAGTATCGCCATTCTTTCAGAAAAACATCACAAACTGCACAAAATTCACATCTAATGATTTAGAGGGGTGTTTTTTTGGGGGGTGGGGAGTCAGCCATAGCAAATGCACTGAAAGGTTAGGGGTACTGTTGTAAGATCTTTTCCTCAAGGCTAGAGCTCTACCACTGTGAGCCACAACTCAGAGTTTCGTAGACTTCCGGCCTGGGCTGGGTTGTAAGCCCACCAGTGTCAGATCTCAGCCCCCGAGTATCTTAGATGTCAGGGGTAAGCGAGCCAGCAGCATCTGGTTCTGTGGAGCTGGGTTGCAATGGTTTACCTCTGGCTAAGTCAGGTTAGATGGCAGCTGTCAGCACCAAACACCCAGCTTGCTCTGTGATGAGGTATTTTCAGCCCTATCCTTATATAGTTGCATTCAGAACATTCTACCTTTTTATTTTTTTTGGTGCTAGTCTCGGGCCTTGAGTAAGTTCTAGACACAGTCCCTAAGCTTTTATGCTCAAAGTTAGTGCTCAACTGCTTGAGCAACAGCACAACTTCTGGATTTTTCTGTGTATATGTTAATGAGGAATCGAACCCAGGGCTTTGTATGTACTAGGCGAGCACTCTACCATTGAGCCCCAGGAGTGACAAGTGAATGAACAGATAAATGTGTAGAGTGATAGATAGATAAATAGATGTATATGTATAAAACAAGAGAGAAATGTCTGTATACTATGAAATTGCATATACAATATTACTACCGATTATTGGCAATTAAATTATTCCTTCATTTTAATTATCATGTTTGAATACATAATAAGATATTAATTGAAAATTAGTCAATGTAGTATAATTGTTGTGTATAATTTTATAATATAATCCTACACTAACTACTACTTTAATTGTTACTATTATACCATTCCATTCGTAGGGAGGTATATGGGAATGGGTTTCTTAGAATTTCTTTCCATTCATAAGTGGCAGTCCCGGGATTCCACCTCCAGGCCTAAGTTGCTGATTTTGGCTATGGCTTCCCTAATAGTCCTCCAAACATCAGCAATGGAAGGTCATGTACACTTTCTGGGCCTTTTCATTTACACCCAGGATGGTCACAATATAAAGGAAAAAAAAAGTAAAACTACCTCCTTGAATTTCTTATTTTTATGCTTCTCCTTTTCATTGTTTTAATATTTATGCCACCTCGGAGATTGGAATTCAGATGCGAGGATTCAAGGGTCGGCTGTGGCATAGATGCCAAGAACTGAGTGTAAGCCCTGTGCTTGGCTAATAATAATAATAATAAGCCTCTGGCTTACAATTTGCACCATTTTTGTGGCAGACCTAGGATTTGAATTCGGGTCTGTGTAACTCTGTGGCACTGGGGATGAAAGGAAAAGGTCATCGTCCTTGAAGACAAGAAATGCAGACCAGGTCCTAGGGCCTGAATTGAAGCCCCAGCACTGGAAAAAATAATATACATATACGAGATCTATTTACATACATGGGTTTACTGCATATGACATTTATTACTCTCATTTATTTAGTTACTACACATATAACATTTCTTTTATTACATCATATCACATAGTATATATTAGCATATGGATTATACATCATGCTGATACCAAAGACTTTAGCAAAGAAGGAAAAAAATCTGTCAAAATTGGCTTCTTACACCTCAGATAAATTTTTGGCCATCCCAGGATTTCAACTCATGGCCTACAATGACCAATCCATAAATGTGGTCACAGTCTGAGCAGTCCAACCTCCGGCAAACTGAGCAGGAAATTCTGAGCACCTGTGATGAAGTGAGGGACTGTGAAGTTATTCAATTATATATATATATATATATATATATATATATATATATATATATATAAAAACCAATGTTTAGTTATTAAATTATGCCTCCATTTAATGTAGTATCCTGGTTGAATATTTATAAAAGCATTAATTAAATAGTAATCAATATCCTTAATCATACCATGGTGCTAGAATGACCAATCATACCATGGTGTTAAAATGACCAATCTATAAGTGGGGTCACAGTCTGAGCAGACCAGCCTCAGGCAACTGAGCAGGAAGTTCTGAGGACCTGTGATCAAGAGAGGGACTGTGAGGATACTAAATCATATATACATATACATATATATATATATATACTCATATATTACCAATTATTAGTTATTAAATTATGTCTCCATTTAATGAAGTATCCTGGTTGAATACTTACAAAAGCATTAATTAAATAGTAATTAATATCCTTAATCAAAACATGGTGCTAGAATGGAAGACAAAAATCCAATAATTTTTGTGTGGTATTCTAAAATAGAATCATGAATCAACTGCATATTTAATCATTACTTTTATAACATTCCATTAGGATTCACACAAATAGAAATGAGTTTGTCAGGATCTCCCTCCATTTGTGGGTGGCAGTCCTAGAATTGCAACTCCAGGCCTGGGTAGTTTAATTCGAATACAAATCATTGGAATGACACTGTGAAGATTTCAGTTTGTTACAATTTAAAAAAAAGAACAAGAAGAAAGCAAGGTGCCAGTGGCTCCTGCCTATATCCTAGCTCCTCAGGAGGCCTCAGCCTCCTGATGTAGAGCATGGCAATTTGAATTCATCCAGGGTGGGAAAGTCTGCTACACTCTTCTTTCTAAGAGATCACAGGAAAAAAAAATACACATATGGGTCTGTGGCTCAAGGGCAGAGCACTACCCTTGAACAAAAGGAGCTCAGGGCCTAAGCTCATAGTACAACCCCAGACCTGCCAACAAATAAAAAGGAGGCAATAAATCCATGTATCTGTGTATGGATGATAGGCATTCAGCAGGTTGCCCATGCCCAGCCCCCCAACCTGGGCAGCCTGGCACAAACCCTCAGAGAGTACTAAGTCTGAGCCAGCAGCTTGACCAAAGGCTCCTTCTCTGCCATTTAAGAACTGAAGCCTTATGTCCTGGCTGAGGTGTCCCATCAGGACACCTAGCAACCAGCCACTGCCTCCAGGGAGACTACAGTTCCTAGACTGTAGGAGTTGTGGAAGGCTCTGGCTCCATAGTCTCTATACCTCTGTAGGATGTGAGCCTAGACCTCTGGGGCCTGGTGGCTATCACTCATTTATCATTCCTCATTGCCGAATCACAGGGTGGTCCCAAATCTTGGCAAAGATATGAAATTTTCAGTAATTTCTATGCCAAAAGGGGTAAGCCAATAAACCTCACCCTCATAACTTCCATTAGAAGTGAGCCTTGAGCTGTGAATGTGGCTTATTGGTAGAATGCTTACATAGCATGCATGCATGAAGCCCTTGGTTCAATTCCTCAGTACAACAGAAAAAGAAATTGCCAAATGTGGCACTGTAGCTTAAGTGATAGAATGCTACCCTTTAGCAAAAGAAGCTCAGGAACATGCCCAGACCCTGAGTTCAAGCCCCAAGACTGGCAAAAAAAAAGTCAACCTGGTGAGATATATTGTTCTGGGAATCAGAGGACTGAGGTTATAGATAAGAGGTAGGGTAGCGGGAAGATGCAGGTGGTTCACCCATGTAATCTTAGCTACTTAGGAGGCTGAGATCTGAGGATCACAATTGCAAACAGGAAAGTCTATATGAGACATTTTTCTCCAATTAAACACGCAAAACGACAGAAGTAGAGCTGTGGTTCAAGTAGTAGAGTGCTAGCCTTGAGCACAAAAGTTTAGGGATAGGTTAGCATACACGCCATGAATTCAAACGCCAGGACTGGCCCACACATGCACACACACACACACACACACACACACACACACACACACACACACACACCAATATAGAGTATTTACCAGTCAGCCTGCACAAGTTCCATCTCTAGCAACTCAATATAAAAAAAGAGGGAGAAGGGAAGGAAGGACTTGCTCCAGGAGGTGATATAACCAGTGCCAAAATTCCACAGGAGTTCTAAGATGTGGCTACAAGACAGAGAGCCTCAGGCAGAAGGAACACAGCATGTGCAAAGGTCCTGAGGTGTGGTCTAGTGAAGGTAGTGTGGGTGGAATTAAGGTTCTGTGCCTTCAGACAAGTCTGGGGCAACATTCAAGGCTGGGTCAAGGTTTGTACTTGAGTCACAGGTAGGGCTGAGGGTAGGGTCCTAGAATGGGGCGCAGGAGAAGATTAGTTTGTCTTTTCATCATGGACCCCAGCCATTTCCTGTGGCTGGAAGCCTGTTTTTCACAGCTGCTGACCCGGCCTCCTTTGCATGGAGGAATCAAGGAAAATGCAGTGAAGAATTCTTGCTTAAGAAAAGCTTCTACCCAATGCCACCAGTGGCTCAACCCCTGTAAATCCTAGATACTCAGGAGACTGAGATCAGAGAGCATGGGTCAAAGCCAGCTCAGGGTGGAGGAAAGTTACTTAGACTCCTTTGCCAATGAACGACCAAAAGCCAGAAATGGAGATGTGGCTTAAGTGGTAGAGTGCCAGCCTTGAGGGAAAGTTAAGAGACCAGAGCCCATAACCTGAGTTCAGGCCCCCGTACTCAGAGAGAAAAAATAAAGAAAAGGTTTCAGGAGCTCCCAGTCCACTGTGGAGAAAGGCCATTATCAGCTGGGCGCCGGTGGCTCAGGCCTGTCATCCTAGCTACTAAAGGCTGAGATCTGAGGATCAATTAAGTTTCAAAGCTAGCCTGGGCAGACTCTTAACTCCAATGAATCACCAAAAAGATGTGAAGTGGAGCTACTGTAGTTCAAGTGGTACAGCACCAACCTTGTGCAAACAAGCTAAAGGATAGCACCTAGGCTCTCAGTTCAAGTCCCAGTAAACACACACACACACACACACACACACACACACACACACACACACACACACACACACACACTAACATCCTTAGCAGGTGCCAGTGGTCCATCCTAGCAATCCTATCTTCTCAAGAAGCTGAGATCTCAGCATGGCAGCTTGAAGCCAGCCCAGGCAGGAAAGTACATGAGACTCTTATCTCCACTAACCTACTAAAAATATGAAAGTTATTCTTTTTATGCTTAATAAACTATTAATATGAATCAGCATCCTAGGATTATTGCAACCAATTTTAGACTAGACCAATGCAAGAACTACTATTTCAATTGGTATTCCTATGCATAGGAACGAGTCTCTTGTGATCTTCTGCCATTGGGAGGTGTCAGGATCGGGATTTCAACCCGATGTTGACAGGTTGACCTATGGTTTCCCTAATAGCCACCAGCCTTCAGCAATAGAAGGTCAGGTCTACTTGCAGCTGCGTCATTCTGACCCAGGATGGTCACCATGCAAAAAAGGCCCAAGTTACTCGACCTGATATGAAACTTTGGCAAAGTAGCAGGATACAACTGTAACATTATTATGGATGTTGTCTCTGGCATGGAGTTCATTTCCTCTTTGATCTGACAAATGAATATGTGAAAGAACATAATTTCTTCAACTAAATATCAAGACCTAACTAAACATATAGTCAGAAAACCATCATGCAAGCCGTATTGCAAACTGGCATATAAGAAAAATCAGTCATGGGGCTGGGAAGTTGCCACAGTGGTAGCATGCTTACCTTGCATGCCTGAGGCCCTGGATTCAATTCCTCAGCACCATATAAGCAAAAAGAAAAAAACCAGAAGTGGTGCTGTGGCTCAAATGGTAGAGCTCTAGCATTGAGCTGAAGAGCTGAGGGACAGCGCCCAGGCCCAGAGTTCAGGCCCCACGACCGGACCCCCCCTAAAAAAAAGTAGAAAAATCAGTCATACAGATTCTGTACTTATTATAAAAGATGTTTCAATAATTTATTTCCTTCAGCTTGAGTTTTTAAAACACTTTGTTAAATGGTGTATATCTTGGTAACTAAATTTGGATGACTCCTTAAATTTTGTCTTTCTAAATGAGCAAAACCTATTTCTCCTTTTACTTTATCTGGGAAAAACTGAACAAAAAGGGGAAATTAACATATGAACCTATAACAACTAGAATGAATTTTTGTCTTTTTATTAGCTAATATTAATTTCACAAAGTATTTTATTATGTTATATACATATGTCCATATAATTTAGTTTGCTAAATTTTATTCATTTTATTAATTTCATTATCCTATTTTTATACTTTTATTATGCCATCATACTAAGTTATAAAGTATTTGAACATATATACTCCAAAATATTTCTCTTCATCTCCTCTCTTATGTTATACAAACTTAATCAGTTCCATCTTTTATACCGTGGTCATTCATTTTATTTTCTGGGTCTACAGTCTGCATGTGAGAAATCTAGAATTTATTTTTCACATTATGACATATTGCTTTATGCTGAATTTATGTGAGATATAGGATTCAAATAAAGGTTTTAGACCGTTAAGTTGGTAAATTGTTGTATATGTCCAGTTCGTGGAGTGTGATTTCAAAATCACATTTTGGTAGGTTTTATAACAAGTGAGTAGATGTTTCTAATCCAAAATCATAAGGAATGAAACAGCTACTCTGTTTCATAATCATTCAATCTTAGTACTCCAGACATTGTAATAAGTGGAAAAAATAATTGAAAATATGATGGGTCAGTAGTAAGTCTTTAGAAACTCCACATTTTCCACAAAATCTTCAAATGTACTCTTTGGATATTAATTACAAATATATTTATAAACATCAGATATAATATAATCTTATATATGTAAATATATTATACATTTAGTATATTTATGTATATCATAAATATTCATTTATATTTAAATGTAATTCATTGCATCATATATATGTGTGTGTGTGTGTGTGTGTGTGTGTGTATATATATATATATATTTTTTTTTTTTTTTTTTTTTTTTTTGGTCAGTAGTGGGGCTTGGACTCTGGGCTTGGGTGCTGTCCCTGTGCTATTCAGCTCAAGACCAGTGCTCTTCCGCTTGAGACATAGCGCCACTTCCAGTTTTCTGGTGGTTTATTGGAGATAAGAATCTCATGGAATTTCCTGCTCAGGCTGGTATTGAACTGTGAACCTCAGATCTCAGCCTCCTGAGTAGCTCGGATTTCAGGCATGAACTACCGGTGCCTGGCTAAATATAATATCTGAGATTTGTTAGTGGAACAAAGGGTACAGAAATTATTATTCTTATCATAAAAGGACTTCACATTCACAGGCATAATTACAAGAAGTAAAACGATTCACAGTGGCACAAAAATCCCTTAGGTGCCTAGCAAGACAACACGTTTTTCCAGACACCGCATGTGGTGTGAGCAGTTGGCAAACAAAGCTGCCATAGAATATATTGGAACCTAAACAAAACTGACAAGTGCATAAACTCAGCACTCTATGACAGATTTAGCAAGGCCTATCTTGGAGATTATTGTTAGGGACATGATGAAAAATTTAAAGTTTAGTTGTGATTACAGAACTCTTTTACACCTATCACTCACCCATTAACTATATTTAACATCGTTCCTTTTGCTCTAACTTATATTATTTTGGCTCAGGAAACTCTTTTTTTGTGAAAATTTGGCTGTTCACAACATAGACATGGGTTTTTAAACCTTTTGAAATTGCTGTTCACATAGAGTTTTATGAGATGAGCTTCTTTTTGACATATCATAGGAATAAACTTAACTCTGATTCAAACATGGACAGCAGCTAGCTTGTTCTCTCTCCTAGAAAACCATCTGTATAGACTTCTTTACATGTAAACAGATCCTGATTTACTTATAAATGTCTGTCAGTGAGTGAAATCTAACTCACCCAAGTGAGGTGAATTCCTCTCCCATGCTTCCGTTAAATTAAAAATAGTAAGAAATGTTCAACAATCTGCATACTTTTTAATGTAAAGAGTGACTCCTATTTTCATAATGTGAATCAAGCATAAGAATAAGGTTAAGATGTGAAAAAGCCTTTCAAAGAGTCTTTGGCCTTGAAAATAGTCCTGGGTATGAATTTTTGGGAAATATCCATTTTCAAAGACAAAGGACTCATTTTTTTTTGGGAGGGGGACTGGTCCTCGTGCCTGACCTCTGGGCCTGGACACTGTCCCTCAGCTCTTCAGCTCAAGGCTAGCACTTTACCACTTGAGACACAGAGCCACTTCCGACTTTTTTCTTTTTGCTTATGTGGTGCTGAGGAATCGAACCCAGGGCCTCTTGCATGCAAGGCAAGCGCTCTACCACTGAGCTACCTTCCCAGCCCTCATTTTTTTTTATATTGCGCTGGTACTGGGGTTTGAACTCCTGGCCTTGAGCTCTATCTGTGTAAGATCTACTCCTGGATGGCAAGCAGACTCTACCCTCCTCACAGCAAAGTCTCTGCCCATTACCTGTGTTTCTTAGGCAACTGGCATACCTAGAAGAGGTCACATCTGCATCTGCTGAGGTCACAACTGAATTTGATGGGGCCACACTTTTCTCCACCCATACCCTAGATAAGGCCTAGCCCAGGACCAGATGATCTCTTTCCCAGGTCTTTCCCAGGCCTTTCCCAGATGCGTGGAGGGCCAACATGGCCTGGTGCCAGCCATAAAGATGAATAAACCTACCCCTTACCTCAATACCACGTGCATGGTGTGGCTTTTACTCGGCAACTTCTTTTTAAAAACCTAACATAAATGGTGCCGGTTGAACCCGGGAAGGGCTTAAAGTCAGGATAGGCAGTGGGATTCCTCTCATTTTTTTTCTTTGTTTTGTTTGTTTTTCCTTTTTTTTGCTCAGAGGAATACCACAGTTCTGATGGCCTTTTGGGAACCGGTCTGTCTGCTGTAGTCAGAGTGCATCAATTCTACTGCTGGCCTCTGTATCCACCATGCTTCTACACATTGGTGAGTGAACTACTCTCTAAGGCTTCTCTGTTGCTCAGTCTCTCTCCAGATATGGTACCACACCGGAGAACCTGCTAAGCCTTTAACTGAAAGGCTGGTCACCTCTGGAGCCAAGGACACTTGACTCTGATTGCTTGGCCACTCCTCTTAGAGGGCTAAGTGGTAAGTTGGGGTGCCACTTCCATCTGATAAGCCCACCTTCACTCTCTCCTACACCTTTAATGGAGAGCTGTGTGTCACTCCAGTGCTTTGAAACCACTCTGAAATGCCTCCTGCGCTCCCTGGAAAGACAGAGCACCTAATTTTTTATGCTCTTCTCAGCTTTAGACTATTTTTGCCTTTGCAATAGTAAATGGTCAGAAGTCTATTCACTTTCAGGTTCTCTTTGCTCTCTGCTAATCATGTCCAACTTTCTCTATCTTTCCATTTCTTTTCAAGAACTTTTTTGATTGTGCCCTAATGTGTGTGAAGCAGCCTGGGTCCCAGGGACTACCTCTAGGTTTCCTACCAAAGGCTAGCCAAACTAGGCTTGATCTATTTGTTCAGGCTTTCTTGCATTTTTCAGAAATTCGACATCTTGAGTTTGCCATATTGACCTTAACCCACATGGTGGGTTAACGGTTTGGCCCCATCTGACCCATACCCTTCCACCAAGTTTACTACTACTCCATCATCTGTTCTAACGCACCTTGCTAACAAGTTGCTCTTTTCACAGACCCTGGTAACTGAGGCCCAACCATCTGATGTGCTTTGTTAGCAAAGATGTCTAAACATTATTGTAAAAAATTTTAGATTTTGAGTTTTGCCTTTTTTGTTTTATGTTGTATATTCTAATGCTGAGCACGTGATTCTAAAATATTGGGCATATCAATGCTAAAATTCTCACATCTAATGAGTTTTGTCATTACAGAATATTTCTTGGTCAATTCTTGATAACGACAAAGTAAGCTCTAACGACCAAGTAAGCTCTAATTATTCTATTTGATCTCCTTGTTGTTTAATTGGAAATAATAAAGGGTTTTTGTAACAAAGATTGCAATTCAAAGTCAGCCTGGGTTGAAAAATCCCTAAGACTTCACTCCCAACTAAACTGCAAAGAGTCAGGCTGGAAGCATGGCTGAAGACTCTTAACTCTAAGCAGTCAAACACTGGAAGTGGCACTGTAACTCAAAGTGGTAGAGCACCAGCCTTGAGCAGAAGTGCTCAGGGACAGTGTCTAGACCTTGAGTTTAAATCTCTATGAATACTAAATAATACAAGCATCCTAGCAATGAGCACCTAGACTCAGCCAGTCTGGGGAACAAGGGACCATGGAGAGAAGTAAGAGGAGATGATGTAATATCAGCCACATTGTGCCTGCCCTTTCAAAATTAACCAGAGCCGGGAGGTCAATATATTAAGAAGCCTGCCCATCTAATGTCCATACTTGTCTACCTTTTAACTGGAAAACAATTTACATTCTTACCTGGAAAAGAATTTACATTCTTACCTTTGTTACCTGAATTCTCCTCTACCTAGTCACCAGATAGGGACATTTCTACCAACATTTTTCAGCCCCAAATCCTTCCTCTTGCCATTTATTTGCTCTCTAATATTTTTTCCAGACCCTCAATGCCTCATGAGACTTTCTCCAGACTTCATCCAAGAGACTTGTCTCCTCCAGACTTCATCTATGGACTCACGCCCACCAAGGGACAGCTGCAGCTCACTGCCTTCTCTGGGAGGGAACAAAATTCTAGCCTTTTACTCCTAATTTCCCACCCCTTGTTAGCAGGAAGTAGCCAGAGAGAATCCATGCCCTATTTCATGATTACTAAAAGGCTGGAATGTAAGGTCTGCTCCTGGATGGCAAGCAGACTCTACCCTCCTTGCAGCAAAGTCTCTACCTAGTACCTGCATTACCTAGGCAACTGGCACACCTGGAAGAGGTCACATCTGAATTTGATGTCACCATATCTTTTCCACCCATACTCTAGATAAGGCCTACCCCAGGCGTAGTTGCTTTCTTTCCCAGGTTTTGCCCAGGCCTTTCCCAGCTGTATGGAGGGCCAACATGGCTTGGTGCCAGCCGAAATGATGAATAAACCTACCCCTTACCTGAATACCACGTGCATGGTGTGGTTCTTACTCAAACTCTCTTTACAAACCTAACAATCTGGGCGTTAATTTTGAATGTTTACTCTATACCACCTAAGCCACACCTTCACTTCTTCCTTTTACTACAAGTGAAGAATCTCTTAGGTTTATCTACTTGGGATAGCGTCGAATTGCAATTATCAAATTTGAACCTACCTAGTATCTAGCTGTAAGCCACTGGTGCTCTGCTAGAACTCACTTCTTAAGAATAAATATTCACAAAAAGAGGAGAAAACATATTTTTTCAATTACTTACGTGTTGTCAGATAAACCAAATCACTTGCTACTGGAAGAGAAAAAGAGAGAAGATAGGGATGAATATGGAGGAGAGACCCTCAAAGAAAGAAGAAGGGAAGGGAGGGTAAATGAGGGGAGAGGAGGGGAAGGATGAAGAGGAAAGGAGGGGGGAGCTGAGTAGAATTTTCTACTCCTCACTAAGGTATTGTTGAACAATCAGTGCCTTTATATAAAATATATAATATATAAAATACCAATTTACATGTAATAAAATACCAATTTACATGTATAAATTGGTATAAAATACCAATTTACATGTAATAACCTGTTAGTGTGCTTACTCCTGCACGAAGGAAGCCACAGTTAGGTTTCTGTTACAGAGAAGGCAAAAGTACACAATTTTAAGTGATTCTCAGAAACAATAACTGATATGCCAGGAATGCTACCTTACCCAAGCATTACTCTTGTTCCCTGCTCCAGTCTTCCTCTCAACAAGAATAACAGAAACAGAAGAGGAAGGAGATATCTGAGTAACGATCATCTTTCTGTTTACCCTTATCAATTTACCCTCATCCTCTCAAACACTAAAGCCAAAGGAGACTTAACCTGAAGTAGTGGGGGAAATTGGAGGGGGGAAAGTTCATTCTAAATGTGAAAGAGTTTAAATAATTGCGACAGCATTCCAAATATTGAAATAAAACCTTTTCAATTATTAATAAAAAGTAATTCTAAATTTATTGAAAATTTAGAAGACTACAGGGCTCACTACATAGTGGAATCTGCATAATTTAAACTGACTCCTGCTTCTATCATCAAAAATTGAAAATCATCCCTAAACTTCCAATGCTAGGTAAATTACACTTAAACTATGTGGATATAATGCAAAAACATGACTTTAAATTTAGACTGTTGAAGTGATAAGTGATGGAAATTAATGATGGATAGCATAGTGTTGAGAGCATGGAAATTATTTTCCTTCCATCTACAGTGTGTAGAGAAGAAAAAAGCTCTATTGGATGGTCCTGAAGGTCCAATTCTAAATTTAGGACAGAAGGTGAATAGTAAAGGAGACCTGTCTCAGCCATTCATAGATTAGAAATATAGAGAAATATCCTCATTTATGTAGTTCAAACATGGAAGTGAGGATGTGGCAAGCACAAAGCCCAATCCCAAAGGCAGAGATATTTAACAAAATACCATGAAGTTGAAATAAGTCTTAAATAAGGAGCTGGGCTTAAAGGGAGTAGAGCAGAAGAATGGAGAAGGAAATGGTGGACTCATATACTCATATCACTCAATGTACATATGTGAGAATATAAGTA
Organism: Dipodomys spectabilis; assembly: GCF_019054845.1. NCBI lineage: Eukaryota > Metazoa > Chordata > Mammalia > Rodentia > Heteromyidae > Dipodomys > Dipodomys spectabilis. Next base: position 1,262,316 of record NW_024870868.1, on the reverse strand, counting down.
GGAAACTTGAAGGGATAGGTGGGGTTGGGTTAACGGAAGGAAGAAAATTGGAAGGATTGTCAATGATCCAGATGTATTGTACATTGAAATGTACATACCCTCTATTCCACACTGACATGATGGATCAAAGCCCATTTGCACAACTAGCTAAAGAGTAAAAAAATTTTGGTTTTAATATTAAGAGACCAGAAGCATAAACATTTAGAGATAAATAAAAGGATATCATTGACATATTGTTGAGGCTAGTGCACTTTTCAATATACAAATTGTCAAGCCTGCTGAAAATGAAATTTTTATTTTGCCAATTCTTTTTGCAAATTGCTTAAAATATAGAGAACCAAATTCCAACATCCCTTCACTTTCAATAAAAGTGTTATAGGTTTCTCGGTTGTTTCTAAATTTCTTAATGTAATGCATTGGAACTAATTTCATTCCACATTTAAATTTAAATTTTAAATCACTGAAGTCTGTTTAAATCCTCTCACTCAGGCACAGGTATGGATAGATAACTGATGTGTGCAGAATCAGAATTATTCAGAAGGCTGTAAATGGATACTTACCTAGTTTTTTCTCTGTTGTATCATAGAATACAGACTGTTCTAATTGGAAAAAGTTAGCTGTCCCAGGTTTTGTGCATATAAACACTCCATCAACATTTTGTTATTAGAGGATTATTCAAGTTTAGCTATATGTTGATTAGATAATGACTGAGAATGACAGAAAGTTGAGGGAAAACCATTTACACTTCAGTGAGGTGCTGACTTGTGTTTCACAAAGTGTTATGAAAGCTCTCCATGAGGAATCTAGCAGCTGCATTTCTAAAAAGTCCTTGGGTTGTTACACTTTCTGATGATGTATCAATTCAAGTACTTCTCGTTGGAGTTCCAAACTATTCAATGATGCTGAATTAGTTCTTTGTTACATTTTGCAGACCGGTCTTGGTGATGAAATGTGTGCTTTTCAATATTGCTCTCCCAATCCCATTCACAAAACACAGACAAAAACTATGTGAAAAAAGTTGTATTTGTTGACAGTGCATATGCTTTTATTTTTATTACAAACAGAATATAGTAAAAATTTTCATAGCAATTACACTGCACTAGGTTGTGGGCAGATTCTAATGTTAGTAATATACTGTGTTCACTTGGAGAATTTGAGTATCCAAAGTTTTAATATGCCTGTGGTCCTAAAAGCAATACCTTACTGATATTGAGTGACAAATACAACTTCCTATAAGTATAGAAGTTTTCCTTGTATCTTTTTAATATACAGATGGGTTACAGTTACATAAGTAATGAGTACACTTCTTTTTTTTTTCTTTATTGTCGGTCGTGGGGCTTGAACTCTGGGCCTCAGTGCTGTCTCTCAGCTCTTCAGCTCAAGGCTAGTGCTCTACTATTTGAGCTACAGCACGACTTCCGGTTTTCTGGTGGTTTATTGGAGATAAGAGTTTCACGGACGTTCTTGCCCGGGCTGGCTTTGAACTGCGACCCTCAGATCTCAGCCTCCTGAGTAGCTAGGATTACAGGCTTGAGCCACCGGCGCCTGGAATAAGTAAATTTCTAATTGAGCGTTTTTACCCCCTCCTTTGTTTTCCCCTTACTATCCCTTCTCTTCAGAACACCCCAACTCATCCCTCCACTCCGTCTCTGATAAAGTGTCTTGTACATCTCATTGTTACAAGGAGTCAAATTGTATCCTTTCCTTGTATCTTAAATGAAGAAATGCTAGCTTGATTCTACTGATTCTACTTGTGTAGACACACCTAAAATCACTCGCTAAGTCCAAGAGCATATAAATGAAATGCACATCATTTATTGTCAGTCGGTATAGTTGTGTTCTACACATTTATTGAGAGGTAACAAATTATTCTCAAACTTTACTACATTAAAAATATTTTCTTCATTTCTTATTTCCTTGGCCAGGAAATCAGCAAGATCTCAGTCAGCATTTCTCTCATAGGAGTTTTCACACAGGTTGGTGAAATGTTGACCTGAGCTCCAGTCTTCTGAGGACTCACTCATCTGCTTAGGAATTGATGCTGGCTGTTGGAAAAGAGTTCAAGGAAGGATGCCTTAAAGTCTTAATATTTTATTCTTTACCTGTCTTTAAGAGCAAGCATTCCGTGGGGAGCAGGGAGACACCATATGATTTTTACATACTGAGATTTCTGAGTGACTTGATTTCCCTTGTACTGCATTTTGCAATTCGAATCTACCAGAACCTACCAGTTTTAAGAGATAAGAGGAGTGGTAAAGGAACTCTTAGAGACAAATGTATCTTCAACATAATTTGTTCCGAGCATTCCATCTAAGGCATATTCGACAAATAGTGAAACTTGTGTTGCCTGTAACTATGTATCTTTCTTTATGTGTGCATGTATACATATGTTTACATATGTGTGTATTTCTGTGTATAGTAACATACATGTGTACATATATAAGGGCAAATGAAGACATATATGCATATATAAATATACATATATAAATATATGTACAAGAATATATATATATACATATATATATATAGTATATATATATAAAGTGTTCAGTGATTTAATCTATAGTTCCCAGCACATTGTCATTCTCACAAAGTATACATGATAAACTGCTCTGAGGATCTGTGCTCTATGATGGGCATCCTTTGTACTCACTTCCCCCATTACCTTGTTTTTCATCCCTGTGAACAACTTTGGTCTACTTTCCATAGGATAGCTTTGTTTTCATTACATGTAGTTACTTTTGCAGTCTCAACTCTCTAATAATGCTGCTTCATCCTAGGGCTAAGATTTTAGGTGTGGACATTTAATATCCCTCCTGATTCAGACTGTACTTGATGTTTTCTTTAAATAAATATTTTGTTCTTCAATGAAAAAGGTTGTTTGTCAAAGAAAAAGAACTTTTAGGTCACAAGTTAAAATATCTTATCCATCCCAATGATTCTTATGAGATAAAATTTGTAATATTATTAAAAATGAACAGGAATTCCAGATCTGTTGTTTTGCCATTTAGAATGGCAAAGAATAACATCACATCACTCTTATAATTCTTAAAGAATGCAAGGGAAACTGTTGGTCCCTATATGTTCCCACAAATTCAGTAGATCTTGAAGGATAATAGTAGACAGCAGAAATTCTAAGTAGCAGACATGGAGAATGAAAGAGAAAGAGAGGAATGAGAGAGTGTGAAAGAGGGAGAGAAATATCATAATACTGAAAGTACATAACAGATAAGCAAGAGATGTATGAGAATATTCATACTGCTATCTTTAGATTCTACATGTATATTTGAAAGTATTTCATGTATGATAATCCATCAATATAAAATATAAAATGATTTTGATAAAAAAATAAAAATGATGCAGAAGATATTATAAATGCAAAAACAATCTTCACAGAAGCAAACTCTAAGAAATATCTCAAAACTTTGAAAAGGATAAAGTGGCTGAAAGTAGAATAAATTTAGAAGTATAACAATTCAAAAAAATATAAAAGATACCCATATATTTCAGTATATAACCCAAAGCAGAAAGCAAATGTTGTTTAGATGATTTTTTTTAAAAACACAGTCTCTCAGGTGCTGGGAAGGTGGCTCAGTGGTACAGTGCTTGCCTTGCATGCATGAGGCCCTGAGTTTGATTCCTCAGCACCATGTAAGTAGAAAAAGACAGAAGTGGTGCTGTGGCTCAAGTGGTAGCGCTCGCCTTGAGCTCAGGGATAGCAGTCAGGCCCCAGTGTTCAAGCCCCATGACCAACAAAATCAAAATAAAAAACAAACCAAAACAAAACACCGTTTCTCACTTTTGTGGCCTCAACTCTGTAATGATGCTGCTTCAGCTTAGGGCTAAGATTTTATGTGTGGATATTTAATATCCCTCCTGATTCAGACTGTACTTGATATTTTTTTAAATAAATATTTTGTTCTTCATTTTCTTTTTTGTAAATTCACATGCACCTATAAAAAATGATTTGGCCATCCCAGTAACCTTCTCAATGTACCCCCTGATGACGACTTACAAAAAGTTGTATTATATTACAAGGGAAACAAATGCTACAAGTAAGAAAAACAATATCTAAATATTAATGATTAATAAAATTAAAAAACCAAACAGTTACCAGTGTTTTCAGTATTTGAAGTGTACTACATAGCAGATTTTACTATTTTCTCATATTCCTGTACATTTAAAACTGGATAAGATTATGATGTTTAACAAGAGTTTTATAGGCTATAAATAGTCTTTAAAGTTATCCACTAAGATTATTTTATATGACTCATCTCAGCATTTGTATATGGCTTATATCACCATTTGTTCCTCACTAACATATAAAGTAAGGAAGCCCTAAATTTAACAGAAACTGTGTAATTAACAAAGTTTTAACTCTTCACTCTGCTTCTTTACACAAATACTTTGCAACTTCTCATTAGTAATATTTATTTTTTTGTTTGTTTGTTTGTTTTTGTTTTTGTTTGGTCCAGTCGTGGGGCCTGAACTCTGGGCCTGGGCGCTGTCCCTCAGCTCTTCAGCTCAAGGCTAGCGTTCTACCACTTGAGCCACAGCGCCACTTCCGGCTTTTTTCTTTTTGCTTATGTGGTGCTGAGGAATCGAACCCAGGGCCTCATGCATGCAAGGCAAGCGCTCTACCACTGAGACCACCTTCCCAGCCCTCAGTAGTAATATTTCTATAAACTGAAATGGACATACTTAGTTGCATATGTCTGCTACTATAAATCTTAAATACTTTATAGAAAAGTTTTATGACCTGCCAAACAGTCCTAATTTTGGCATATATAAGCAAATTCCCAAAATTAAATACTCTAAAACATTAAAACTTTTTAACAAACCTGAACACTTGCTGCAGTGTTCATTGTGACAGGTGCCTTGTATAGAATAATTGAATTCCTCCTCCTACACATCTCTTGAACAACAAATATCTGGAATTATTTTGTTTTTGACATTTGAATCTTGACTATTCTTAAATGTGTGCTTATGTAAGAAATACATTGTTCTAAAATTTCACAAGAATTCTTTTGAATTTACTTCTTTTGAAGTTTAAGAAAATCAGTTTAAGAAAATCAGTTCCAGTTTACATATAAAAATGTACTGTGCACAATTCAGCAGCACATTAAAAAAATGGAACAATACAGAGAAGATTAGCATGGCCTCTGCACAAGGTCGACATGCAAATTCGTGAAGCTTTTCATATTTTTACAACATCAGACGCTGGAGAGGATGTGGCCACAAGGGGACCCTATGGCATTCTTGGTGGGAGTGTAAACTTGTTCTACCATTTTGGAAAGCAGTATGGAGGCTCCTCAAAAGACTCCATATAAAGCTCCTCTGTGACCCAGCAATCCCACTTTTGGGGATTTACAAACAAGACCATACTAAAACTACCAGCACAACTATGTTTACTGCAGCATTATTTACCATAGCTAAGATATGGAGCCCACCCCGTTGGCCCTCCGTAAATAAATGGATCATGAAAATGTGGTATATATACACAATGGAATTCTATGCCTCCATCAGAAAGAATGACATGGCCCAATTTGTTAGGAATTGGAACGACTTGGAAAAAAAATTAAGTGAAGTAAATCAAGTCCAAAGAAACATACGTCCCATGGTTTCCCTTATTTTCAATACCTAATATATGTCTGGGATAAGCAGAAAAGATCAAAAGCTATGTGCATATGACCAGATAAGATGCTATTAAGTGAAATGAACCCCAAGATAGCGACACAAGTGTTTTTATTTTCTTTCTTGCTCTTGTTTCTAACATACTTATAATGTGAGATGTGATTTAACTGTTTCTCTTTATGTTCCCCCCCCTCACGCTATACCCCTGTTTTCACTGTATTTGGAGTTGGTACACCTACATCCTGTGTATACGTTTCTCTAATTTGGTGAGAGGAAGGGAAATACAAAATGCTTAAATAGGGTTACAGGTTGACCCCTTGTAACAATGAGATGTACAAGACACTCTGTTAAAAAATGAACTTAACAATTTAGGCAGGGGAAGGGGGAGGGTAGTGTATTGTGGAGTTTGGAGGGAAGGGATGGTGGGGGAAAACAAAGGAGGAGGTAACAATGCTTGTTAGGAAATGTATTCATTATTTGCTCATGCAAATGTCCTCTGTACAGTATTTTTACAATAAAAAGTATAAAAATGTTCTTAGATGGAAGAGTTTATTTTCTCTATTTTACCCATATAATATCGTTAACAAAGAAATTGATGCAGAACACTGATATGAAGGTATTTTGAATAAATGTGCTGCTTGTGGAATTAAGTTATCTCAGAACAGCCACAAGGCACCACTGGGATGCAGAAGCTTGCTATGTTTTGAGGCTAAGAGCAGGGCTAGGTCTCATCCCTTTTACTACCAGCATTGATAACACACTCAGATTTACATTTACTTTGCCCTGATTGGCTTCCAACAGTTATCCACAGATCTCAGGCTCCTGAATAGATATCCTAAGTAGATAGGATTACAGGTGTGGCCAGCCAGCACAAGGCTTTCAGAATAAATTTAAAAGTAGAAGAAAATTTACTTCATCTTCTTTTGAAGCATTTTGGAGTGATTATATGTGAATTTATTTCGTTTTGAGATTCTTAAATGACATTATGTGAGGGTATTTAAAAGTTTTAGTCCTTTTTTAAAAAGGATACTGGAGCTTTGGGACAGAAGCCCCCTTTTAAAACCAAGAGTCCAGAGTCATTTTTGGAAAACAAGGTAAAATAGATAAAATAATTATTTTTTTTTAAAAAGCATAAAAACAGGTTTGCAAGTGTGGAGATTGCATCTGTCAGAGATAGTTACAAGACTAAGCCTTTTGTGTCTGTTTACAAAAATATCCCGTTAGTTAAAAAAAAAAAAGTAATTTTGGTAAATTGTCCTGCGCTATTGTCTAAACAGTCTTAAAATCCAAGGGTCCAAAGCCTGCCAAACCTATGCAATGTATCCTTAACCAGTCTGTGTAGGAATTTGCAGCCCAGCATGAGGTGAGACACTCCCTTGGACCCACTGAGAGATTCTGCTGCTGCTGCTGCTGCACACCCTAATGGGTAAAGTTTAAAGACAGCCTGACAGTCACCTGGAGGAAATCTACATTGTCACATAGACCACCCCCACCATGGTAAAAGAAGACTGACCTCCTGCCTGGCTCCATCACCTGAGACTGCATGCCAGTGGAAAACTCAGATCTTGTGGGACCTTCATTTTGGTGAAATCCAAAAACCCTCTCTATTCCCACAGTGGATATTGGGGGCAAAGATATCACTGTCTTGCTTGCCTCAGGCACTTCAGTGCATAGTGACTGGAAATCCACTCTATAGTCACAGCCTTGTTTGGCTCTGGTTTGGTAATACTCTGAGTGTGTTATCAATGCTGGTAGTAAAAGGAATGAGACCCAGCCCTGCTCTTAGCCTCAAAACCTAGCAAGCTTCTGCATCCCAGTGGTGCCTTGTGGCTGTTCTGAGATAACTTAGTTCCACAAGCAACAGGAAAAAATGGTCAGTGTTAAACTCTAGCCACAAACAAGCTCAAGGAATTGTAAAAAAGAGGAGGGTAATAAAGAAAGCTTTAGAAACAACTGGGAAAAATTGGTATCCTCTGGATTAAAAAAAATGTACGGGCCTTTCGTACTGTTAATTTTGTTACTCATAATTGGATCTTGTAAAAAGAGATCAGGACAGTCCATTTTTGGTTCTGAGATCCCAATACCAAACCGTAAATATAAAAGACTGTGCCAATTAAGGGACCAAGATTGGTCCCCGATGCTCTAGAAGAGGAGGGAATGAAGAGCTAAAGTTACTCCATTTTAAGATTAACCCCACCGACTTGTAGCTGTGCTGCCCTCAGAATAACCCTGAATGAGGAACAGTTCTCAAAAAAAAAGCAGGTTACCATCAACCCTGCCCACCCTTAAGGAACAGAACAGTTGCCTAATTGTTCCATCATAAAAAGTTAAGTGGGATCAACCCACTGAACTTGTGAACTTGCTTGTGTGGAAACCCCCTAGACTTGTTTGTTTGATACCATAAAAGCTGTGCTACTTTTGTACTAGGGGCCTCTTAGAGTCACCGGTTACAGAGTGCGTGGAGGACCAAGCTCAAGCTTTTAATAAACGTCTTTGCTGTTTGCATTGATTGTGATCTCTAGTGGTCTGTGAGAGGGCAACTGAAATCTGGTACTTCATTTCCACTGGAATTTCTTGAATGTCTTCACACTTTTTAAGGAATATTTTCTTATGTATAAAGTATGTAGCTAAAGGATTTTATTTATTTCCTGTTATCAATTTTTATATTTTTTATTTAACCTTTTCTACAATCTCGTTATTGCCTCTTGTTGCTAAAACCTCATGAGTTTCTCACTATTTGAAAGACCTATTTTGTTCTCTGGGTAAATTTCCATTTTATTTGATTTCTGAGCTGCCCAAATAATACTTTTTAAAGTTCATGATATATACTTCTGGCTGCTTTGTCATGTACACTTTTCCCTTACAGTCACAGTCCTGTTTGAATTGTGGTAATAAAATGCTTGTGGCTGGATAAATGATGAAACAAAGAAGGATATTCAGCTCACATCATGGTGAATATATAGTCCAAACCACATGGTTCTATCAAGGTAGGTGGCAAAAATAGGGATCAGCCATGTTCACAAAAGGGAAATGGGCTGGGCACCAGTAGCTTATTCCTGTAAATCTAGCCCTGTGAGAAGCTGAAATCCATAAGATCACATATCAAGGCTAGCCTGCACAAATTTTTGCTTGCTTTTTAATCTTGTGCATCATTCTAGTAATTTAACAAATGTTCTGACAGGAAGGAGGCAAGAGGGAAATTAAAATTTAATGGACTGCATTCTAAGGTATGGTTCCATTAACAAGTTTCTTTTGTTGTTGTTTGTATTGCTTTTTAATTATTTTTAATAGTTGTACAAAAGAGTTCCATTTAACAAAGCAGTTTATGAATACAATAAATTTTTGATCAGTGTCACAGCTTTGAGCATTCTCACTCATCCCTTCACTACTCACTCCTTCCCGTACTCTTCTTAATTTATGAGGATATATAGTGGAAACTTGACTGTCTTCTCCCCCTCTTCTCCTCTTCATTAGTAGAACCCCTTCTTCTCACTTCCCTTCCCCACCCACTTGAGTATCACTTCCTGGCATTTATTTTGTTGAAATTTAAATTAGCCTTTCAAAGGAACTATATTTTTTGAGATCTCTCATGAATCTACCATACATGTAGAATTTTTATATGTATTTCTGATTTATGAAAACAAAATTATCATTTGTACTATCTTCTATCATAGACAAAGAAAAAAGTTACTGTTTTGTATGGTAATGTCCTTGCAACATTGTTTTTCTTTTCTTTTTTGGGTACAATTTTTATTGTAAAAATGCTGTACAGAAGGATTACAGTTACATAAGCAAAGTAAGTACATTTCTTATTGATCATTGTTGCCTCCTCCTTTGTTTTCCCCCTATCATCCCTTTCATCCCACCTGCATAACTTATACTGAACCCCTCCAGGCTGAAGTTGTAAAATTCGTTTTCAACATAGTGTTTTGTACATCTCATTGTTACAAGAGGTCAAGCTGTATCCTTATTTAACCATTAGGGACACAAATATCTTTTTTACTTTCTAATATATTGTAATGTACCATGTGATTTTTTGTTGTTGCTTTGTATGTTCCTTCCCCATGTTATACTTCCTATTTTCACTCTATTTGATGTCAGTGTCCTGCATCTTGTATATATGCTTCTCTAATTCAGGGAGGGGAAGAGAAAATACAACATTTTTTATCTTTTGTAATTTTTCATGTGCTTGTTTAAGTTTATATTTTTAAGGTTTTTAAAATTTTAATTGTAAAAGTGATGTACAGAGGAGTTACAGTTACATGAGTAAGGTAATGGGTGCATTCATTTTTTTTTTTACTTTTTTATTGTAAAGTTACTATAGAGAGGGATTACAGTTACATGAATAAGGTAATGAGTACACTTCATATTGATCATTGTTGTCCTCTCCTTTGTTTTCCCCTGCTATCCCTTCTCGCCCCACCTCCCCAACTCCTCCCTCCCCCAATACCAAAGTTGTAAAGTTTGTTTTCAACATAGTGTCTTGTACATCCCATTGTTACAATAGGTCAACCTGTCTCCTTGTTTCAGCATTTTGTTATTTCCCTTCCCCTTCCCAAATTAGAAAGATGTATTTACAAGAAACAGGGCACTGGAATCAAATACGAGTTATATCATGGGGGAAGAACATACAAAAGAAACAAAAAAATCACATAATACATTGTAAGTACATTAAAAACAACCGCAACAAAGATGAAAACCTCTTGTGTCTCAATTATGGGAACTCTTTTGTTTAACTATTTAAAGATAAAAATATTTTTAAAAAGTCAGAATCATAGCCAGGTGTCAGTGGCTCACGTATGTAATCCTAGCTACTCAGGAGGCTGAGATCTGAAGATCACTGTTCAATGCCAGCCTTGGCAGGAACATCCATGAGACTCTTATCTCCAATTAATCACCAGAAAATCAGAAGTGGTGCTGTGACTCAAGTGGTAGAGTCCTTGCCTTGAGCTAAGAGCTCAGGGACAACACCCAGGTCCAGTGTTCAAACCCTATGAACAACAACATCAGCAATGACAACAAAGAAGAATCATGATACTTGCAAATAATAGGAACTTAAACATGTATAACCTGTCACACAATAATGAAAACTTTGCATTATACTGTTCAATATTTTTACACACACACACACACACACACACACATGGTTCTACGTGTAACCCAAAAGCTAATCAAATACCTTAAACATTAATTATTGTTGAGGTACATTTTATCTCAGATATCCTTTATACAAAAACAGCTGTGCCTTTCAAATTCTAATGAAAATATTTTTGAGGAATAAATACTACAAAAGGCTTTCATATATTCCTGATTATTAATGTCCTTATTAAACTACTTAAATGTGACCAGTTAAAACTTTTTATATTTCCTTCATTTTTTATTTACCATAGAAAATGACTTTAAAATAATGATTTTTAAAGTACAGTATTTAATGTTCTCTCTTTAATTGTGATAAGAACACAACATAAAATCTATTCTCAGCATTTTTTTTCAATGTGCAGTACCATATTGTACATTAGAAGCAAAATATTAGACCACTGGTTTCTGGAACTTTTTATCTTATGTAACTTAAACTTTATTCTCCTTTCTCAACTTTGTTTGACTTGTGTCTAAAAATATCTGTATGTAACTTAACCTTTTCTTGCTTTAATTATTACTTACTTGCTATATGGGAGGAAGTAGAGAAGTTTGGAGCCATTCCTGTGTTTTTTAAACTTCTGTCTGTAACTTGATCTTTGAGAAGATAGAATGACAAAGTATTTAAAGAGAGTGCATTTTTATGAAAACATTCTTTGGATTTTTAAAACTTTCTTCCCCTAGTTTTGAGTTTTATATTTTCTTTTTGCTATTACTGGGGTTTGAACTTAGCGCTATATATTCATTTGGTTTGCTTATTTGACTGATACTTCATCCCCTGATCTATACCTCCAGCATAGATTTTGTTGGTTGTTTTGGAGATGGACAACTGAAAGATGTGTCATCAGGGTCTCAAATAGCAATCCTCTCAGTTGTAGCATCTAAGAAGGGATTATGATATGAACTACAAGTGACTCTCCAAATTTTCGATTTTGTGCTCAGGTAAATTTAATAATGTCCAGTTTCAAAGCATATGTTTATTTAAATAGATGCTGTTTTTGAATTGACAGATGAAATTATATTCCATAAAATATTCTATTGGGAATGTCTGTTTCATATTAATTGTATTAACTCTGTCTACTTTTAACATTTCTGACATTTTATTTCCTTGGGAAAAGTTGATTAAAAAGTAACTTGAAATTAACAGCATTCTTAACCTGGTCCCAAAGCCTTAATCAGACTGTGTATGTCCTTGACTATACTATGGGCACCAATGTTGACAGAACCTTTTTTTCTGAAACAGAAGATAGGTATATATGATCTGTCTTCAACATTTTCTTGATGCCCTTCCCCCCAGTCCCATCAAGCACAATATTTGAAGCAAAAGAATCCTTGCTCTGGGGTTATCCCCTGGGCCAACTGGATAAAATGAGCAACAAAGGCAAAGCTGATTGGTGACACTGTTGAGGTTTGGAAAGAAGGCAATCTTGGATGATAAAATTTGACAAATGCAAGAGACTAGTCTAGGAAGAAGACTTCAAAGGAACATTATCCCACTTCTCAGGTAACTCTCAGGCCAAGGCCACGTCCACTGATACAATTATGTCATCTGCTGGATTAATAAATGATTGCATTGAAGATAGGTGTTAATTTATAAACCTGGTCTTCAACCAGAGTGCCAAGAACAAGGAAATCTCTATCTCTTCAACAATTTTTGCTGGGAAGGTTGGATATCCATTTGATAAAAAAATAAAATTTGATCCTATCACCTATCATAAACACAAGTCAACTCAAAATAAAAACTAACCAAACACAAAACCTGTAAACTCTTAGAGAAAAGCCACATGGAGGAAAAGCTCATTATCATCAATGCTGACAGTGATTTCTTTTGTATGACACTTAAAGCAGAGACAAAAGCAAAATAGTCAGGTGGGACTAAGTGGAACTAATGTAACTTCTGCACATCTAAGGCAGCAATCAACATGAAAAATATGACTTATGCAATGATAAAAATATGTATAATTATTTAACACATAATATACATTCATGTCCAATACACATAAACAACTCCTACAACCCAATAGCAAAATGAATGAAATAATTTGATTAAAAATTACAGATAATACATTTGAACATAATTTCTTACAAGGAGACATTCAAATGCACATTACATATGCAAAACTATTCCTACCATCACTAATCATCATATTAACAAGAATGGGGTTGGGTTTGCAAAATTAAATTTGCAAAAGGAAATTCAATCAAGTGCATGAAAGCATAATATTGGGAACTGTTAGGATGTTACATAAGAAAAGCAGTATAAGAATCATAAAACATGATAAAGCATTTGTAAAAAAACTATAAAGTACATGCATAGACAATAAACATACATGAATTTTCTAGGAAAATGGTCGCTTTCTTCTTTCTTCTTAAAAATAGTGTTCAATATATTGAATCTATGCCAGGTGTAATAAAAACTGAAACACTGAATTTTAAAGAGTAAGAATTTTAAGTGGATAAGTATTAATGAGAGACAAATTAACCAAGAAAATTAACTAGGAAATTAAAAACAACGCACACAGATCCTTGTGGTGTCAACGTGAAAATTCTGTACCATTCTGTGTACTTCCTAGAAATGTCATAGTTGGCCCATATTTTGTAGTTAATCACTAGATTTTTTTTTATTAATTCTGTTTAGTACCAAGAAATCATCCTTATTGTCCAAGAGGTCCAGGACCTAGACTGAAGTAAAGTCTTAGTATACATCACTTGTTTTAATAAATAAGCAAAACAATGAGCAATTTTCCTCAATAATTTGAGATTAATAATCTATATTCAAGTCATTGTGAGGGGAAGGGCTTTAGTCAAGAGACTTTAGACTTTCTTTAAGGCTTCTTTGTTGAAGAATCTTAAGAAAAATAGTTGAACATAGATGCCATTAAGAAACACCTGAAGCAGACACCCTGAAAACATTACAGAATGGAATAGGAGAAACTCTAGACCTCCTTGGCACAAGCCAAAGAATTTTCTTAGTAAAGACCCAGAAACACAAGTCAATGAAAAATCGAACAATGAGATTGTATTAAATTGCAGAGTTTTTGTATGGCAAAGGACATAGTTAGCAAGATCAGTAGAAAGCCAATGGACTAGGAGAAGATCTTCACTTTCCATACAACAGACAAGGGTCTAATATCTAAAATATACTTGGAACTCAAAAATTTAAATCCCCTCAAAACAAATCCTCAACGAAACAACCACCACAGTAATAAGTGGGCAAATACTTAAAGAGAGACTTAGCTGAAGAAGAAATAAGAATAGACAATAGACACATGAAAAAATGCTAAATTTCTCTGGCCATAGAAGAAATGCAAATCCAAACAAAATTGAGATTCCACCTCATCCCAGTTAAAATGACTATAATCAAAAATCTCCTAACAACAGATGCTGGAGGGGATGTGGCTAAAAGGGAGCCCTACTGCATTGTTGGTGGGAGTGTAAAGTTGTTCAACCAAGTTGGAAAGTAGTATGGAGTTTCCTCAAAAGACTACACATAGAGCTCCCTTATGATCAGCAATCCCACTCTTGAGCATTTACTCAAATGATCACAAACAAGGCCATACTAAATCTACCATCACAACTATATTTATCACAACATTATTAACCATAGCTAAGATATGGAACCAACACAGATGCCCCTCAGTAGATGAATGGATCAAGAAAATGTGGTATATATATATATATATATATATATATATATACAATGGAATTCTATGCTTCCATCAGAAAGAATGACACTGGAAAAAAAAAAACTTAGAAAAAAAGCATAGTAAGTGAAATTAGCCAGGCCCAAAGAAATATAGAATCCCTTAACATTATTCTCGATGCTCTTTAGAAAGCAAATATATTTCTGTTCCTGAATAAAACAGAGAATTAAAGATTTAGATAAATTACACTGAATGCTGCCAGTGGTGTCTCCTCCAGTGAATGTAAAAATACATTTAGCATGAAAACTAGGACCAGATGTTACCTTAACAATCATCTTTCAAGTGTATCCAGTGAGCTGCCCTGCTCCCCAATGCTCTTTTGACTTCTCATAATGAAGATGGTTTTCTTATGGGTATGAAAGCATAGAAAAGGTGTGACTGGCAGTGGTGATTTAAGACATAATCATGTTATGAACTTCCTTTGTGAAATTGGATAGCAATTCACCAACATACAAAGAAGCTGGAGAATCCTGCAGTAGTAGATTTCTTCTCTTCACCCTGTCGCACAGAGATAGGGGAATTTTCTTGCCATGTATTAGGCAAGAGGAAAACAAGGGACATAAAGAGTGCTTGTGATTCCATTCTACTCCATTTAAAATAAGCAACGAGGCAGAGAATTCTAGGGGGAACACAAGCTCTGGTGACAGGATTTCATCTATAGTTGAAGTGTTAAGGAACCACTCCACTGGGAAGAGTGTCATTCTACAGGACAGACCTGAGGGTCTAATGGATGACTTCATCCTGTCAAGTCAGCCCAGACAAATGGAATTAAAGTGTTTTCACTGATGGAATCCAAATAGTGCAGGTTCACAAGATAGCACCCTTCCAGGACTCAAGCATCAACCAACACAGATAAAAGAAAGAGCTTTGAACCAATCGAATACTACATAGGTGAAGGATTCTGTGTGGACACAATTAATATGGATTTGCTTTCTGAATCAAATTTGCCTCCCTTATATAGTAAACAAAAATATGCTGTCAATTTTAAAATAAGGGGAAAAACTTTTTTAATGAACCACGTTTGCGACATAATCAGGCTAAAATGTGAGTTATAATAGGAGTTTGACTTCAGAAATATCCATGATTTAATGTCTCATCCAAGAATTTAACATAAAATTATGTTGAATTCGATGTGTGCTTCCTTGTTGCTCTTTGAATCTTCTCCGCCTTCTCATTTAGAATCTGCTGATATCAACTTCTTTGCAATCTTCAAGATATTTTCTTCAGACTAAAATATATTTCCTACCCTCTGGTTCAAGTGTCCATTTCTTGTAAGTGGTCACCCAAGATTACTCTAGAAATCTAGAGTTACTTCTCTTCAGGAAACCTGTGGATGGGACATCCTTCCAGAACCAGAAATGTCCTGCTGCCTATCACCCACGTCCTTCATGACTAAAACCAATAACAATGGTTTCCTCCCATCACCTCAAAATTAATTGTGTGATGATGAGTGAATGAATGAAGTGCAGATTGAAAATAATTCTTATTCCAAGTCCTTTCAAAAGTGTTCATTCGGGGCTGGGAAGGGGGCTCAGTGGTAGGTTGCTTGACTTGCATGCCTGAGGCCTTGGTTTCGATTCATCAGCACTACATAAGCAAAAAGAAAAAAGCCGGAAGTGGCGCTGTGGCTCAAATGGTACAGTGATAGCCTTGAGCTGAAGAGCTGAGGGACAGCGCCCAGACCCGGAGTTCAGCCCCCACTACCGGACCGAAAAAAGAAGTGTTCATTCAAAGTAAGAGGGAATGTATACATTTTTCTTTAAAACAAAAATTACAGCCATTGTTTTTTTCAGCACCTCATGAATACAGCACTGAAGGAATCTGCTGAGGTTAAGTCAATAATTTTGGTGTCACACACACCTGGTGTCCCAGTGACCAGGCTATGTGTTAAAAAAAATCTACTTTGTGTGTCAGCAATTAAAGTTGAAAACTGCAGAAGGGACTGTAATTCAGGGGAAGAATTTAGATTTCCTAAAATAGCGAAATTTCACATGCAGAAAACAAAAACAGATTTTAAAAACTCCCCAAGAGCAGCAAGAATAGGATATGTGATAGGGGAGGAGAGAAGGATTTTACTAAAATTCTGTCCAGAAGTGACTACATAATGTCACAAAATGAACAAGTCTTCACACATCAATACATTCAGAAGTCTGTACCCCCATCTATGATGTGGCTCAGGACTTACATTGCTTTGCCATTACTATTGCACTGAAAGTGCATTTCTTTTACTGCCTTTTAGGTATGCAGGAGAACAACTTAACTTCCTTATTACTTCCACCCTAGCTGGAGGAGCATTTAGAAGAAACATTGAGAAGCTATTCATTGATCTACTTAGTTTTGAATTTACTGTGTGGTTTTGTTGGCAAAAGTGAACATACTTTTATACAAAAATGTATGAACCCCTAGGAAAATGAAAACCACCTTTTTACCCCCTATCAGCACTCTGACCACTAGCTGTCATGTCCCCACAGGACGGCTAGTGTTATTTAAAAGACTCAAGTATTTAGATAATACAATTTTCTCTACTTTAACATTATCCAGTGGCTTTCTGAGGAGCATTATGTTCTATTTTTCTTCCTTGTTAACTCTTCTTCCTTTAATGGCAAGCCCTTTTTTGCCACATACCTCCAGAGCAAGGCTTTTGCGAAGACAGAGATTTTTTTTTGCCTTTGCTGTTATCCTCAATTTGGATTTTCTCTCCAACATAGGTTGGCTTATCTCCCTTCATTTCCCAACTTAACTAGCACTTCTTCTGGGAGTCCCTTTCTTGAACATTTTTTCTGAATTTGTAACCATCCATTTTAGTCTCATGTAGGATTGTCCAATTTAATTTCTATCATTAAAAGTTTTTTTCCTCAAATTATTTGCTGAGTTCACTTAAGGCTTCCATTCTTAAGTAACTGAAATTCTAAGAATAAAACCATGCACATAATAACTATTTTTAAAAACGAGTTAATAAGCCCCTAAATATACCCTAGAATTTGCAAATATTTTGTTATTTACTTCAGGTAGTTCTGTTCTAGATTTCCCATGGAACAAAAAAATCTACGATCTACCAAGAGCCAAACTGGCATCAACTCTCATCTTTCTTCTTTACCACTAATGGTCCAATCACTCAGATATAAGGCAGAAGGATTCAGGCAGCTGTTTTAAGAAGGTGATTAAGGCCACATTAACATCAACAATATGATGGCTTAAGAGGCAACATTTAATATTTGTAGAAACGATTACGTATAATGGTAACACTCTTAGTCAAAAACACCAGAAATTTTGTGAGAGGAATGAGAACACCACAATAAAAATGTAGACTGAAACAGAAAACAGCATGAAAGTTGAACATTCGTGTTGCCAGATTTCTCTTTATTGACTCATCTTTGATAAAAGTGTAAACAATGCTTTCGTTTGTACCAATTTCTTATAGGTCTCTTAAGTAAATTTCACTCTAGTACCACTAAAACTAACATTTACTTCATGAATACAGAATGTGTTCATTGTGTCCGTACTAAGTAATTATTATGTAATTTAACATTTTCAACAGCTTGTCAAGCTGCAAAGTAGATCCTCATGGAAGATTGTAGCCTCAGAGAACCTGAAATCTCCCAGTTGCTATCTGGTAAAGCCAGTATTTAATCCCTGGTTAATTTGTCGCCTGATCCCATGGTTAACTAATTTAATTGTTTTATTTACTCTCAAGCTGAAAAATAAATTATGATATGTAAATGGAAAATTGGGCTGTTATCATGTAGAATTAAGTGATAATTCCACTTGTACCTTATATTATTTTCAACCTAAAAATACAATAAAAATTTTCACATTTTGAGCATCTATTAGCCCATAGTACATTATTAATTATATTGTATGCAATCTATTGGCTCATTATGCATGGGCATTCATTTTGATATGTCCATATGTGCATAGAGTGTACCTTGTTTAGCTTTCTCCTTTCCATTTTTTTTCCTTCATCCATTCTCCCAGCTTTACAAACAAACCTCAATAAGCTTCATTGTTTCATTTTCATACCTGTAGGAAAAGAATATCTACCATATTTATTTAAAATAAATTTCAGACTTACTATGTTGCTATATCCTTGTCTGATTTCTTGGTTGACTGAAACTTTGTTAATGCCTAAACCATTTAGCTTGCATTAGTTTTCAATATAGCTTCTACTTTATGGAGGTATGAGTGGTAAAGATTTCAGAAAAGCATGTAATTTGCACAAAGTGAGCTATCTACTGATTTTTCAAGGTTATAAGAATAATATGTAAATTGGAGAACAAAATTGGTCTTAACATGTACTTGTCTACAGAAAAGCATGAACAGAAAAGCATAGAAGATCAAGTGATTGGAGTCATTCCTTCTAAAGTTATAGATTTAAGTAAGAGACTCAAGAATAATATGTACACAATTTTTAATTACAGGTTAGTGTAGGAATATTTTTAATCAAAATGATCTGATAGAAAAATGAAAATATCTCCAATGTTTGTATAAAAACAGTTTTATAAATTTTGGGGGTTAAATTGATCCATATTCGCATCTTGACAAAGATATAATCACCAAGCAGGGCACTGGTGACTCACACCTGCAGCTATTCATGAGGCTGATATCTGAGGATCTCATTTCAAAGACAGTGGGGTGGAAAAGTCTGTGAGACTCTATTCTCCAATAAACAACTCAGTAAAAGCCAGAAATGGAACTGTGCCTCACGTGCTAGCTTTGAGCACAAAGATGCGCTGTGACAGCACCCAGCCCCTGAGTTCAACCCCAGGGTCAGGAAGATAGATAGATAGATAGATAGATAGATAGATAGATAGATAGATAGATAGATACATCACCATTGAGTGATTTATCCTCCTGTTAATATTATTGTGATCTTGCTTCATTCTGACATCATGGTGTACTAAAATACCAGATTTCTTTCTGTATGGATGTGATAAGATTGCTTTGCTTGAGCCTGGGGTACATCTCAATGGTATGGTGCTTGCTTAGCATGTCTGAGGCCCTGGATTTGAGCACTAGCTTTACAAAAAAAAACAGAGAAAAAAAGAAACAGCAAGGGTGGTCAGGCAGGGTAGCTCAAGTGATGGAATGCTTGCTTAGCAAGTGGAAGACCCTGAGTTTATAACCCACTTCTGCCAAAGTGAAACAAATCAATGATGACAAAAATCCTCTAAATAATTTTGTGATGAACATATTTGACAATGTGAGCAAATTTCTTAACACTGTTTGCGGCCTATAGTAATACAAAACATTTTTCCTTAAGTCACCTTCATTTTGAATCTAATATATAAGAAGCTAAATTCAATTTTCTCTAAGATGTAAAAGTAAATAATTCTATAATTTTAAGATAACCAATGAGGAAGACAAACTAGCCAGAAGAAATATTATGGAGTTACTCCACTCTAAAAAATGAATATTTTGGGAAGGGAAAAAACAAATCATTTAAATAAGGATACAGGTAGACCCATTGCAACAATGAGATGTACAAGTCGTTATGTTGAAAAACGAATTTACAACTTTGGGGGGGGATAGGGTGTGTGGAGGTGGGGGGAGTATGGGAAGGGATGGGAAAGGGAAACGATACTCTCATACACACATGTAATGTATCCCAATTAAGCCCACTCTCTCCATTTCTTTAACTCACAACCCCTCCAAACAGCCTCTATCCATAACCAAAAGGAAAACTTTAAAAAATGATCTCACTACAGGAATCTGGCTTGCCTATAAAAAAAAAAGTGAACCCTAATAGGCTCGAAGGAGGAAATTAAATATTCCTGGCACTGAGGGGGGTTTTGCCTTTGTTAAACTGAGCACAGTGACACACGATTGGATGCGAAGAGTTGCTTTGTAGGTAAGCAAGCTAAATTTAGTATGATTCATTTCTAGTACTGTGTTCGATTTAATCTTGCAAAAATCAATAAGCCAGTTATCTTTTTCATTCCCTCCTGAATATCTGCCTCATGCCATTAATCTGAGTTTTGTGGGCACAGTAGCTTAGATGGATGCTATCTTTAAAGCAATAAGATGGCTCTTCCTTTAACTAATCTCTTTGCTTGGGAAACATCAGAACTTCTTCTTTTTTGAGGCACCATGAAGACATAGGTAATGCCTAGTGTCTTATGGCCCAGATATTCTCTATGGTCTGCAGAAAGATGTCATGCCAACTCTGCTTTTGTTCTTCAGGGAAGTAATATCATTTGTGGAAATGCAGAGGGAATATGGAAACTCATAGCTACTGGTGTTAGAGATGAAGATGAAACAATTAAGAAATAAGCTACTTATAAGCCAAGTTTCATTGTGCCATCCACTGTTTATTATAGTGTTTATCATATGTCAGAATCAAAATTAAACATGCATGCACTAACATTTTTACATCTTGCATTTTATTTTAACTCTATATTTCATAACAAAAATGTAATTACATTACAAAGACAAATAAGAACAGCATAAGTTATTTGCATCAGTTGAGAAGGGTTCTCTGGTATAGAGAGTTCCCAACACATAGGAAGTCTCTTTACTAGCTTGTCACAGGTGGCTCATGTCTGTAATCCTAGCTACTCAGAATGCTGAGATCTGAGACTCACAGTTCAAAGCCAGCCCTGTCAGGAAAGTCCGAGAGGCCCTGATCTCCAATAAACCACTAGAAAACCAGAAATGACTCTGTGCCTCAAGCGGTAGAGCACTAACTTTGAGCGGAAGAGCTCAGGGATAGTGCCCAGGCCCAGAATTCAATCTCCACAACCAAGAAAAAAAAAAGAAAGAAAAAAAAAAGGAAATAAAAGCTCTTTACTTATGATTATGGGTTACCAGGAGAAAAAACAAGGCTTGACAGGATACTGGAAGGAGTTAGTTGGGTATCTCCAGATAAAGGAATTCTTAGTAGCATTCACAAAACTCACATTTCCATTTTCGAGATCAGGAAACACACCAATGCGGCCCACTGGTCTCTCTATAAAGTAAGGAAGCAATGGAGCGGTGGTAAAGATACTATAATGAATGTTCCCCTTGCCAGAGAAAAGAAGAAAAATGTCCTCAGATTCATTCAGAATAAGGTTGCTCCCTATTGCTGAATTTCTGAAGACACCCACAGCCCAGGTGGAGAAGCCTTGGACACTGAGCTCCCAGTAATGTTTCCCAGAGCTGAACTCTTGGATTCCTGAAAGAGCAACATAGTTGGATTCTTCATGATTCTGAATCAAATGACAATAGGTGATCTCCACTCGATAATGGTTGAGGTTATCCATCAATCTAGGAATGGGAGGAGGGCTGAGCTCTGGCTTCTTCAGCTGGGGCATGAAGAGCAAGGCACTCTCGCATCTTTCCAGGGTGTCTTCTAAATGCCGCAGGAGTTCCAGGTCTAGCTTTTGGTAGGTTTTCATCAGCTCCTGATATATGTTTCTGAGGTCACTGCTTTTCTGAAGCATTTGGGTTTCCATTGTCCTGAGTTGCAGAAAGATGACTCTTCCTTTCTCTTTGAGTATCTCCGAAAGTCGTATTTCCTCCTCCCGGAGACCCAGATGCAGTGCTGAATAAAAATCTTTGGTCATCTCCCTGTGTAGATTCATGTACCAAACCCACTGGTTGATGATGTTCCTCTTCTCGTGTATATTGCTCTGGTTTTTTTGTATCTTCTCCCATATAGTGTCCATTTCCTTTAAAATAATCTTTCGTTTGTCTGCAGCAATACAGTCGACAGGTTGGTGTCTGTGAGCCTCATGTTCCCGAGATGGGGAGCAGTGAGGACACAGCAGGCTCTTGTCCACTTCACAAAACATCTGCTTGGTCTCCTTGTGTGTGCAGCATGTATGCTCCTCGGAGCTCAGGAATTGTCGGAGGCTGATTTGTCGGCTGATGGACACCAGACTCTGTAGGGCAATGTTGGTTTTGAGCTCTTCTTGCTGAGAGGGTTGCCTGCACACAGGGCACCTGGCTGGAGTCTCAGCTTCTTCCCAGAGGAGGCGCAGACACGGTCGACACAAACTGTGCCCACAGTGGATGGTGACTGGGTCGATAAAGGTTTCCATGCAGATGGGGCATCTCAACTCTTCCTGGAAGGCTTGGGCAATGTCCCACTCCATCTTTCCAAACAAAGAGGATGGAGAGAGCTGATTCTCCTGCTCTGGTCCTCACCACTGGCAAGCTCTCTCCAAGTGCTGTCCATGGCAAGGCGGTGGGATGTGCGGAATAGCTTGATTCCCTAGTTCCATTTTTTTACACTTAGGGTGGGAGGGCTTAGAGAAGGGTGTGTAGAGAAGGGTGTGCAATTCATTTCCATATCAATTGGAATTGAGATTAAAAACAAGGCCCCACCCTTTTACTGTTGCTTTCAGTGAATTTCTGGTACAAGTTGTGTTTGTCCTTGTTATAACTATGCTCGGAACAACCATTGGAGTATCAAAGTTTATCTGATTTGGAAAAGGGAAGTGGAATCATAGATCAACCAAGGGGGAAGCAATGCAACAGTGATACTCACTAGACACTGTGTTAGAAATGAGCTTTACAACATGGGAGGGGGCAGTCACGAGAACCGAAAGCAGGAGAAAGGGAGGGGATAACACCTTAGGAAAAGAAATATACTTGGTACCTTTTGTTTGTTACTATAACCTTTCTGTGCATCACCTCTATAATAAAATAAAATAATGGTAAGAAAAGAAAAAGAAAAAGAAAGGAAGAAAAAGAAAGAAATAAAGGACAGAAGAAAGAAAGAAAAAAGAAAAAGAAAGAAAAGAAAGAAAGAGAATAAAGAATTGTCTCAGCAAGACAGAAAATATTTCTAGGTGTACCATCAACCAAAAATCGTCAAGCAAACACATAGAACAGGCAGGCTGCTCCCCTATTTATCCTGACTGCCGCAGACCCTGCCCCTCTGCTCAGATTGGCCAAGCTCAGGTTCACAATTTGCTCAATATTGGCTAGTTTAAATAGGGTAAAATATATTTACATAAGGTGACTTTGAAATGTGGTGAAGGGTACACAAGAAATCTCAAAATATACCCACACCCTCTGCTATTTCCGGAAGAGTCTAGGGTGTGTCTTAATCCCATCATGTAAAGAAACCTATTTAAGACCAAAGCAGTTCCTCTTTTACTCAACAGGAGCCAAACCACCAGACCAAAGCAGGAAATTTTTAGCAAGGTTCTCTGACAATTCTCTTCTCTCTCTCTCTTTTTTTTTTTTACTATTTTTTTCTTTTAACTATTTTAATACTAGTCTCCATGTGATTTAATTCACAACACCCAATTAAAAATATTTTCCAATCCCAAGAATGAGAGATTTTAGAACTGATACCTGCACTCTTGCAGAGCAAGAAAGCCACTTCTGAACTTTTAATTTGTGGTCCTATACAACGTAGTATTTTTCGAGGTGAAATTACAAGCTTTTTAGAACACATGCTCTTCCCCCCTTTTCCTGCTAGAATAATATCAGGAGTGGTCCAATTTTCCCATGCCATCTTGCTAAATGAATTCAAATGTCCTTGGCCTTAATGTCACCAGGAACTCCTCCTTGAATCCTGAAAACATCTATGTAAACCTGGAGTTCCAGTTGAAGAGTTCCTACTTTTTGAAATACTAGGGTGAAAGGATTGAAGACGCCTTTTTCTCCCAGGTCAAGCAAAACACCAGGTGAGTGCTCTCGTGCTTGACTGTGAGTCATTCCAACCTGGTCTTATCAGAAAAGTTCCCTGCCGGACGCAGAGCGTTCTATTCTGAGCCTGACCAAGAGCACACGCCCTTGGCCCCTCTGGGCCCCCAAGAGACCATATTATGCTTCGTATTTTCTGTTTGCTTGTTAAGACCAAGAAAAACCTGAACCCTACTCCACCAACTTGCACAATATTCTATCCTGCTGGACGGTTTGTCTGCCCCTCCTATGTTGAAGACCAAGTTGGGCCTGTTGGTATTTTCTTTTTCCTAACACAGGTTCAGCTCCATTTGTTCAGAAAAGCCTGAAGAAAATGTGCCCCACAATACTACTGGATATCAGCTGTAGCAATTCTGAGAGGTGGAACTTTCACATCTCCTCAAATGCCTGGCTTTCACTCTACCCAGATATATTTCCCAGGGACTCGACTTCTCCTACCCTGCCTAGCAAGGCATGGGGTGAAGTTAACATTATGGGACAGGAACTTAACCAACTGATGTAGCTTTAATTGATCATGGGAGACAACAGTGAGACTGTGCTTCAGGACTTGTTACCCTAAGACATCTTGCCTTGGAAGCAGAGTTTCAGGCACACTGTACTGACAGGATCTGTGGTCCATCATGGAGACAAGGGGGACAATATGAGTTCTTGCCCTACCTGTATTTAAAGGGTAATTAGAATATTTTATGCATTGCAACCAGGCATTTGTTTGACCAGACCCATTTTCAACAGTTATTTTTAGGAAACTGAGTTATGAGGGAGTCAGAATAAAGAAAGAACAGACAAGTAACTCAACACACTAGATGAACTTTAATGGAAAGTTGAACAGTAATGCCATGGTCACACACACACACACACACACACACACACACACACACACACGTATAAATATATTAAGAAACTTACAATATCGTGATTTTCTCCTAAGACTATCCTCTTTTAGGCTCCCTATATTTGAGTGTCTAGAATCCTGTATCATTTGTCATATCCCATTCTGCTTTTGTTTGTTTTTTTTGGGGGGTACGGTTGTGGGGCCTGAACTCTGGACCTGGGCACTGTCCCTCAGCTCTTCAGCTCAAGGCTAGCACTCTACCATTTTAGCCACAGCTCCAATTCCAGCTTTTTTCTTTTTGCTTATGTGGTGCTGAGGAATCGAACCCAGGGCCTCATACATGCAAAGCAAGCGCTCTACCACTGAGACACCTTCCCAGCCCCCCATTCTGTTTTAAGTCTATCTTTCATATATCACGGAGAATATGTGGCATTTCTCTCTCTGATCTTGGCTTTCTTCACTTAATATGATTTGTTCTAGTTCCACGCCATTCCTGATGGATGAGGCTGTGTAAAATTCCATTGCATGGAGCTACCACATTTTTTTTTGCATCCATTCATCTATTTTGGGGCATCTGCGTTGTTTCCGTATCCTGGCTCTTTTGAATAGTGTGGCAATGAACATGGGTGTACAGGAGTATTTATCATATTGGGGTTCATGATGCTTAGGGTAGATGCCTAGGAATAGTGTGGCTGGGTCATACAGAAGGTCTGTGTTGAGATTTTGGGGAACCTACTGACTGCTTTCCACAGTGGTTGTATTAATTTACATTCCCATCAACAGTGAAGTAGGGTTCCTTCTCTATCTCCCTGCCAGCATTTGTTGTGGTCAGAGTTCAAAGTATTCGCCAGTCTAACTGGGGTAAGATGATATCTCAGGGTTCTTTTGATTTGTATTTCCTTTTTGGCCAGGGATGATGAATATTTCGTTATGTGTTTTTTTTGTTGTTTGTTTTTTGTTTTTATTTTTTTGGCCACACTCACCCCTTCTGAAACGTCTCTCCTTAACTCCATTGCCCATTTAGTGATTTGTTTATTAGGTTTGGGAGGGGTTATTTCTTGAGCAAAATGTATTTGTTGAGTAGTAGGCCTTTGATATATTGCTGGTAATGATGTTTTCCCAATTGGTTGGCTGTCTTTCTAGATTATTAGCTATGTCCTTAGCTGGTCAGAAACCTTTTTTTCAATGTAGTCCCACTTGTTGAGTCACTCTCCTATCCATTGTGCCCCTGGGACTCTATTCAGGAAGTTCCTGCCTGTCTGTACCTATGAGTTTTCATGTCATTTTACAGTACTTTAGAGTTTTGGGTCTGACGTAATCCACTTTGAATTGATGTTAGTGTGTGGTGACAATTAGGGATAAATTTTTAGTTTTCTGCATATGACTGTCATGTTTTCCCAACACCAATAAGAGGCTATTTTTTTTAACTGTTTGCCTTTGGCTCCTTTGTTGAATATGACTATAAATATGTGGTTTTATGGCTGCATCTTCTAATCTGTTCCTTTGAGCTATTGAGATGATCATGCGATTCTTGACCATGGCTCTATTGATGTGATGAATTACATATATTGATTTAGCTATGTTAAATCTGAAAGGAATCCTTCAGATCCATCCCAGGGGAGGATGTGGAGGCTGGAGGCAAGCAGACACAGGAGAAAGATTATTATAAGGTTATTAGAGGGGGCATATTTCCAAGGAGAGGAAGCACAAGGCATCAGTTCCACTCCAGGTAGCTGGAGTGTCTGGGGGCAGGAAGTGAGGTAGGTGCATGCTCAGGTGAATCTGGAAAGAGAGAGGGAGTGGCCAGCTGTTTGGCCAGAACTCCAGAGCAGGGCGGTGCTTAGGTATGTGTGGTGCTGAGGAAAAAATATGGGGATAATACTAACAAAATCAGCCTTCATCTTTGAGATGAAGGCTACTTAGTCATAATGTAAGATGTTTTTTAGCAGGTTCTAGATTTTTTTTGGCTAATATTTTATTGAGGAGATCTGCATTAGTGCTCATCAGAGAAATTAGTCAATTGTTGTCTCTTTTTTTTTTTTTTTTTTTCAGAGCCTTACCTTATTTTGGGATGAGTATGATATTGCCTTCATAGAATTAGTTTGGGATTACTCCCTCTACATCTATTTCCCGGAAAAGCTTGGGGAGTATTGATATTAGTTCACCTTTAAAAGTCTCACAGAATGCAGTGGTTAGTCCATTGGGCCTCGGCTTTTCCTTGTTGGAAGACTTCTGATTACTTCATCAATCTCCTTGTATGCTATTTGTTTGTTTAGTTGTTTAGTTGGTTCAGTTTAGGCAGTTAGTATGTTTCTAGAAATTCTGCTTGGTTTTCCTTCTTTAGTGAGTGTAGATTTTGAGTGTAGTCCTTTATAATTATTTGGATTTCTTGGGTGTTTGTCATAATATTACCTGTGGTGTCTCTGATCTTGTTTATATAAATTTCCTCTCTTCTTTTTATCATTAATCTCACAATTAGTCTGTCAATTTTATTAATTTGTTTTCCAAAATATTCCCAGCTTTTTGTTTCATTGATTTTTTTCTTTTTGGGTCTGGTCATGGGGCCTGAACTCCGGGCCTGGGTGCTGTCCCTCAAATCTTCACCTCAAGGCTAGCACTCTACCATGAGCCACAGTGCCACTTCTGGCTTTTTTTCTGCTTATGTGGTGCTGAGGAATCAAACACAGGGCCTCAAGCATGCAAGGCAAGTGCTCTACCACTGAGCCACCTTCCCAGCCCTTGTTTCATTGATTTTTATGGATAGTTTTTTTTTAGTTTCTGTTTTGTTGATTTCTGCCCTAATTTTTGCTATGTATCTCCAGTTAGTCACTTTAGATTTGAGTTTTTCTAGCAGTTACAATTGCATCAGGAGGTTATTTACTTTAATGTTTCCATTTTTTTCATATGTACAATTAGTGCTATGATCTTTCTTTACAACATTGCCTTTGTTCTATCCCAGAGGTTCCATTGTGATGTGTTTACATTTTCATTGAGTTGTAAGAATATTATAATTTCTTCCTGAATTTTTTCTGTGACCTGGGTGTTAGTCAGTACTGTGCTGTTCAATCTCCATGTTTTTGAGTAATTTCTAAAGTATGATTTGCTCTTAATAATTTGATTGATTCCACTGTGTTTGGATATAATAGTAGGATTTATGCCAATCTCCTTGTATTTGCTGAGGTTCTTTGCATGTGTGATCTATGTTTGAGAATGTTCCATAGGCTGCTGAGAAGAAGGTGTATTAGGTCATTGTTGGGTAGAAAACTAGATGTCTGCTAAGTCCATTTTTATTACTGTGTCATTTAGTTCAGAGGCTTCTTTGTTTATATTTGTTTGGTTGATGTATCCTCTGAGGAGAGTAAGGTGTTAAAATCTCCCAATATTATTGCATTTGAGTCTATTTTGTTCGGTAAGGCTGAGAGTATTTGTTTAACCTGTTTAAGCACTCCGTTGCTTGGTGTATAGATATTGACCACTCTGATTTCCTCTTCATGCATCAATCACTTTATTAGTATGTAATGTCCTTACTTGTCTCTGTATTTATTTTAGTAAGTCTACTTATCAGATAGTAATATGGCTACTCCTGTTTTCTTGCAGGGTACATTTGAATGGAAGATCTCTTTCCAACGCTTTGCTCACAGTTGGTTTTTATCTTTGGCTGTGAGATTGGTCTCTTAGCAAAATCAAATGAATAGATCTTTTACTTTTGATCCAATCTGCTTTTCATTTTCTTTCGTTGGGGAATTGAGTCTGTTAATGTTTAGGGTTATTATAGAAATGTGTCAATTTTCTTGCCATTTACTTATTTTCCTGTATTTTGTTTCTTTTCTTTTCCCATGCTTACTAAATTTGTCTTGTGGTGGTTTCTCTCTGATATGTTTCTTTCATTTTCTTTGTTTTTTTTTTCAGATTGTATTCCTCCCTTTAGAATTGTTTGTAATGCCAGTTTGATGTTCATGACTTCCTTTAATCTTTGTTTGTCATGGAAAGTTTTAGTTTCTCTGTCAAATATAAATGATTGCTTCAATGGGTCACAGTTTGGTTTGGCAGTTGTTGATTTTCAGGATTTAGATAATATCATTCCAGGCTCTCCTTGCATTGAGGGACTGTGTAGAGAAGTTCGCAGTGATTCTCATTTTATTTCCATTGTAATATATGTCCTTCTTTGATTTTAGAGCAATTAAAGCCAATTCCTTGCTATTCAAGTCTAATATTTTTACTATGATGTGTCTAGAAATATTTCTCCTTGTATCCTGTCTGCTAAGGGTTCTATATGCTTCTGTTTGTGGGTGAGATTTTCTCTCTTAAGATGGGGAACTACTCTGTTATTATACCAAATAGGTTTTCCATGCCTCTATTAAATTATGCTCTCTCGTTGATTCTAATTATGCATAGATTTAATTTCTTGGCTGCTTTGGCCAAATCTTGGATTTCCCTTTGGAATGTTCTAAGTGTTTTCTTAATTGTGAAAATATCATACAGAGGGGTTACAATTACATGGGCAAGATAGTGAGTACATTTCTTATCAAGCATTGTTGCCTCCTCCTTTGTTTCCCCTTTTATCCCTACTCCTCTCCATCCCCCCATCCCACGGCAAAGTTGTAAAAAGTTCGTTTTTCGACATAACGTCTGCCTTTGACTTTCTGTTCCAGTTCTTCTGATTTCTTCTTGACTCCTGATATGCTATTTTCCATTTCACTTATTCTGTTAACTATGACTTCTACTGGTGTTTGCATTGTGGAAAATGAGCCCTTTATGCTATTAATATCAGTTCTCCAAGTATTAATTTCATCTGTTAATGAAGGGTTTACTGTGTTTTTTATTTTCTTTGTCGGTCGTGGGGCTTGAACTCTGGGCCTAAGTGCTTTCTCTCAGCTGTTCAGCTCATGGCGAGTGCTCTACTACTTGAGCTACAGCACCACTTCCAGGTTTCTGGTGGTTTATTGGAGATAAAATTTCAAGGACTTCCTGCCCGGTCTGGCTTTGAACCATGATCCTCAGATCTCAGCTTCTTGAGTAGCTAGGATTACAGGCAAGATCTGTTGATGCCTGGCTTAAGAAATCTTGGAATTCCTTTGTCATGTGTTCTTTCTTTTTCTTTTTTTAAATTTTTTACCAGGGGAGAGCACTAATGTCATTCCCACTACTGCAAATTATGCAATTGAGTTTCCCACTTTGGGGAAATCACAAGGCTCAGCACATCTGTAGTGCAATGGATAATCCTCGCCCTGGGAAAACCACCTTCGTGATCATGGTATCTCCCCTACCAGGTAAATATTCATGTCTTCCTTCTCCTATTGATACTTTCACATTTCCCCCTTTATTTCTTTGGCCAATTCCATCATCATTTCTTTAATGGTTCTTTTGTCCTCCATCTCTTCTTCACTTTCACTGGGGTCCTTCCCTGGGTTGTTGTTAGATTTGGGATTTGGTTTGTTGTCCTGATAGTCCATGAATCATGTCTTCTTTCATTGTGATTTACACATTTGGGTCCTGGGATTGTGGGGGTCGTGACCTGAGCTTGGCCTGCTCACACCAGAATGATGTGACAGCCCTCACTTGCCCCGGGCTAGTTGACACTGGGTAGGCCAGCCCATGCCAACAAGCACATGTGCATGCGCTGTCTCCAGCTGGCTGAGAGGAGCATGGTCCCGTCTGCAGTGGGGGATGGCAAGGTTAGAATCGGGACTTCAGGAGGGTTGGGCTACCCACATGGGCACAAGATTTGTTTGTGCCTTGGCCCTGGGTTGGGTCTGTCCCCACAAGTGGTCTATGCTTGGCCTCCTATGGCTGGTGGGCACATGTGCATGCTTGATGTATCTGAGGATGAGATCTACCAGAAATTGTTCCATTGGAAATGTCTGCTGCACAATTATGGAAACAGTAGATTCAAGACTCTGAGAGACAGGCATGAGGTTTGTGGAGAGGCAGGCACCCTAGAGGGGAACTCTCTGCTAGCAGCTACAGCGTGATTCCTGGGCTTCTGGTAGGGGCCTGTGAATGCATGAGTTTGGGCTCCTGATGGGGGATTGCTCTACCAGCGCCAGCAGGTGCTCACGATAGGGGGTTGCTTCTCCTATAGCTGGCACTCATGTTCACTTAGCAACTGCAGCTGATGAAATGCTTCTCCTGCAGCTGCCATTCAGAAGCCTTTCATGGTTCCTGAAGGGAGAGGCTCTGTGGGTGCGGGGACGTTTGTTTTCAGACCAGCATTGTTATCCCCTGATAGCCAGGACTGTTGAGGACACCGAGTCCTGGCGCCCAGCACGTGTGAGTCCCTAGGACCTCCTGCTGGAATCCAACATGTGGGATGTGGGCAGTGAGGAAGGGCTCGGACTTCTTTGACATCTTCAAGTGTAATGTTCCTTCATGGGTTGGAGGGAGAGGGGTCCGTGTCATGATCTGTGGGTAACCACCAGCTCTGATCTCCTGTGGGACGGGAGGGCTTCACCCCAGCAGAGAACTGGTTGTGAGGATGACCAGCAGTGCTGTGGCAGACCTCTGTGTCTTTGCGAGGAACTCTCAGGTTGGCTCCCATATCCTGGACAGACATGGAGCTGCTCCTGCAGCTCTTCTGTGTTAGTTGTGGGCTGAGCCATGGTGACAGGGGAGCTCTCTGGGTATGGGTGTTGTGGGGCCTCACCTCTGGTCTCTTCTGGGTATGGCGTTGTGGGAGTATTCTGTGTTTGGATTCTGCAGTCTGCTGTTAGTTATGGAGCCAGGGTAGCCACATGTTGTTTTCCTAAACTTCTGTATTTACCCTTGTTTTATAATGAAGTAGGGATATTAGGTCAAAGTAACATTGTTTTGTCCTCACCATCATCATGGAGTCTGGATGGGTCTTGGAGGCTTTTTACCCAGCTCTAAAAAGCCTAGAGGGAAAACAGGCCATTCTGGGAATATTGGTGTCATGCTGCTGGGTCCCTAGAGAGCTCTGCTACATAGAATGCTCGACCCTGATTGCTCCCCTAGATGGTTTGTTTTTGTTGGGCTTGGGTCTTTACCCCAAACATGTGATTATTTTGTCTTTACAAGCTTTGTGCAAGCTACATTATAGTCTGCAGGTCTTCTAGACATGAGTCCTTCTGCAGTCACCTGCTTTCTAATAAAGATTCTCAATTTGAGCTCTCAAAGTCTTGCTTGTCTGTTTCTCATGAACCAATTCCCATATAAAAATTTTAATGACTATTTCCAGTTGAACATTCCACATCAGTCTTAACCATAGCAGGTCAGATACCCTCTTTCTCGGGCTTTGTCTTGAAGAGAATGCTGTTTTACATTCCTCTGTCTCTCTGTCATCACAGAGAGCAAGTAGCTTTTTAACCAGGTGTCAAATCCCCATTTCAGGCTTTTAAAAGCAATTTCTTACCTCCAGATCTAGAAGACACAGACCACTGTCTTCCCTCAGAAGCTCTGGTGACCCAAGTGTAGCAAATCCATCCTTTTCTGTGGTATGAAGTGTCTTATCAGTGAATAGCACTAGATCAGCTGGAATTTCATCTTCTTTTAACTCTTGATCAGGATGTAATCTTTAGGCTTACATTAGTATTTGGAAACTCAAGATGTGGAGTCAGCAGTCCTTGTTGCCTTGAGGGATGAAAAGGCTGAGGAAATACTGAACACATGTTTTTAGTGGAATTGAGAGTGACCAAAAGACCAGTACAGATAAGGAAGACCATCAATTTGAATCCTGGGTTTTCCTGCCCTGAGATGATCCTTTAAGGCCTAAAATCCCTTGGCACACATATGTTCTGATAATATCACACATATCTGTGTCTCCCAATGGCTCTGGCCTATGTTCCGTAGTGGAGCTTCTATCTGAGAGATAAAGGCAAGAGCTAGCCATATGGCATGCGTTGGCATCTTCAGGCAAATATTACCCTGTTTCTCTGCACTCAATCTCTTGTGAAAATCTGTTCCACTTACCACAAACCCACTGGAGATTTCTTGCACGATCCAAGGTTGATTTACCAATATTTTAACAGACTCCTCTCATTAATAAGCTGAAACATGAACTATCATAATTTCATCAGGAGAATAAGCACTGTTTAAATTAATCTCTCAGCCCACATTTCCCAAAGATATATATCACATTGAATGCATATATATAGTCCATATACATTGTTCCCTTTTTTCTTTTAATATCTTTAAAGTCTGGTTCAGGGCAAACAATTCACAAGTCTGTGTAAAGTAGTTATTATGCAATCTCTCCAATTTAACTCTTAATTTAACAGAGGGAGGATAGACTAGGAAAGATAAGGTGAGTGGCAGCCAGGGATTTAGAAACAGGGTATTTAGAAAGATAGCACTATCTCCGTTGTTTTAAACCTTATACTCCTTAATCAGGTGTAGTTTTTACACCAGGGGAAACAAAATAACAAGAACTTCTTTCTACATATGACCTTGCCTGCTGTCCCCAATTGGTGTGCTCTAAAAGCTGAGAATGGACATCATAGAAAAAAGACGTATCCTGGAGAAGGAAACACTTGGAAAAATGGCTCCTCCTGGCAAAAAAAAAATTGCTTATCATGAAATATGGCTACTGGGCCTAAGTAATGCCATCTTGTCCTCATTACTGTTAGGAAAATGAAGGAGAATGAAAAAGGATTAGAGTGGATTCTCAACAGGCTAAAACTGTTTATTGCCAGTGAGAAGCACAGATCTTCCAGTGATTGTGTGGATTTGGGGTTTGGTTATATGGGCCTTAACAAAGAAGCCGAAGACAAAAAAAAAAAAAAAAAGGTTATGGTCTCTTGGGTGTTCAGGGCAGTGTCCTTGGCCAGGCCTGGAATAGATACTGCTTGGGTTGGAGACAAGGACAAATTGTAGGCTATGGTCTCTTGGGGGTCAAGACTTGGACAGACACAGAATGGAATGCTCTGCCTAGGGTAAGTGGGCTTTCAGCTAAGCCAAGGTTGGAGTGGCCTGCTTGCAGATGGGCACGTGAGTCCCCACTTGGTGTTTTGCTTGACCTGGGGAAATATGGCAGGAGTCAATCCTTCAGTTGCATCTTGACACCTTAGTAGGTAATAGGGAAATTTCACTTCGAAGAACTATAGATTGGGCATAGGCCATTCTGAAACCTTTGGGTATATCACGGATTGTTAGGCTCTGGGAAGTCTCTACTCCTGTTTATTACCCATAGATAACTATTATAACCACCTTGAACATGCTCTAACTGCTCCCTTACTCCCTAACTGACCTGTTTTTCTTCTGTAAACACACTTTATTAATCCCCATACCATACAGCATTTGCCTTGATGTGGTTTTTGTCTTTATAAGTTTTATGCTAGCTACAAAACTGCAAGTTTTGGTGGGGGAGGGGATGAGTCTGCTTGCAGTTGCTGGCTTTCTAATAAAGACTCCTGATTTGACCCCTCAAACTGTGGCTTCTCTGTATCACACCATATAAGACTTAGAAGCCACAGCCAAATCCCAGTGCCAAGGGGCTACTTAGGTTCCTTGAAGCCACTGGTGGACAGGAACTGCACAAAGGAGATAACTTTTGAGATATCCCAGGGCCCCATGGACTTTCCACTGCTCAGAAAGCCAGACTCTGGATTCCTCCCACACCACTAAATCTTTTTGGAATCATTCAGCCGATCTCCAGAGGTGAGTATGATTCTGCTTCCGATTCTGAAGATCCATCTATCTGGACTAGGTGGAAGTGGATCGCTTGTAGTCACACCCTCCTCCCCCTACCTCCAACAGCCTCTCTAAGGCTGAAATGTCAGAAAAGAGTTTTGGATTTTTCAGGAACTGGTACCAGTCTGCTGTATAAACTCTTATCTTCTGTGACTTTGTTCTTTGTTTTGTGCCTGTTGGTGAATTTTCTTCACTCCTATTTTTCCTTGCCAGACCTTTGGTGAGTTAATTCCTTTCACTTGTCCTTTGGTGAGTTAACTTGTTTGGTTTGCCTGAATTTGGTTTTTGGGGACTATTCTTTGTCAGATGGTCTGGGCCTGACAAGAACATTCATTCGATCTCGCAAGACATGTGAGGTCCTTTTGTCTGTCTGTTCCATGCATCCACTGTTCTTGCATCTCAGTCTCTAGAGATATAGTTCGTCCCATAGTAAGACTACTGTCCCCCAATGTCTGCTTAAAGACTTAATAAAAGACAGTTTAAGAAGAAAAAGTTAACCTCTCTGTGTAATATAATGTGGCTTTAATATAAGTTGATATAAAAAGTGCTCTAGTCTAAAAAATGTGGTGAAACACAGACTAAGGCCATTGTTTAAAATACCTGGTTAAAATTGTGGAGACTATAAAAATAGCTCCTAGCAAATTCAGAATCCTTTGTGAGTCAAAATGCCCACTTTGGGTGTAGGATGTGGGTCATTAGACCCATCTTAAGCTTCTATAATATTTATAAAATAATTTGGGAGAAGTGTCTGTCTCTCCCCTGAGGAATCCCAGTAGGGCACTTTCCCTCCCCTAGTAATTTTTGCAGGCCCTCAAGATTAAGGACCTTCTAGGAAGTATTACAAAGTCAGTTCATATGCGAGTGTGTCTCATTACCAAAATTGTTTGAAAAGTTTTCTATTCTTTGTAATCTGTTTAAGACTAGAGATTGTGTTGAATTCTGTTTGTGGTTGGTTATTGGAAAAAGTTCATCTTTGTTTTCTAGCTGACCATATGGTTCTATATTGCTAGCAGCCTAATGACAGAACTTAGAACACAATCAGCTCAGAAATTTATTGCAATAAAGACTAAAAAATCCTATGCCACAGAGAGTGGAAACATCAAGAGGCCAACAAGAAACACAAGATCTACTAAGAACAAAATATTAAGAAAGACAACAATAAGAACTCAACTTTACATTAGCATGCTGTATTTAACACTTTTTCCCAAGGGACTAATAGGGAAATGACCAAAGGAGCCTTCTTAACTCAGTCTTTGTTGCCTTGCTCTCTGTTCTATTTCCATTTTTGGCAGGTTTCTAGGCCTAAGATTTCTGGTGCACTCAACCTTCTTTACTGGAGTTTTCTTGAACACCTTCCCTACTCTAGGTTTCTTGAAAAACCTTACACCTAATCTTCCTTATTGGAGGTTTACTATACAACAAAACCTGGAGATTACCTTGCAAACTAGATGCTCAATCTCCCAAAGCTAGACATGCCTCACAAACTAGATGCCAAATCTCCCAAAGCTGGAGTCATGTTGTAAATTAGATGCTTAATTTCCTAGATCCCCAAGGAATACTGTACCAATCAAGGGTGTTGGTGTTTCTTGCCTTGCTTCATGCACGATTTTGCTTTGTTGCCATGGCACTTGCTAGAGTTCCCTTTTCCTGAGAAGTCAGGCCTGGAACTCTTTAATGCTTTGCTTGCTGTTAAACTTAGGTATAAGTTAGACCTATTTATCATAATCCTCAAACTGTGCTGTCCATTCAGTCACACCTTCCACCACTGTCTTCTTGCCCAGGTGATCCCATTTTCACTCTCCAAGTTCTTCCCCTTTAGGGATTATTTGTCCACTTCCCACTGATCAGAAAACTTTCTAAGTGTTTACCATCAATTCTCAGGAAGGCCAAGTACTTTTCCTTTCTTGGGTATTCTTCTTAAACTTAGATCAGAGTTTGATGCCAATAAACCTCATTATAAATTGTATTACACTAACTAAAATGATTCCTTTGATTATTATATTTTGGCAAGACTGGGATTAAACCCTGAGCTTCATACTTACTAGGCAAGAATTCTATAATTAATCCATGACTACAGCACTTTTGTGCATTGATTATTTTCAGATAGGTCTTAATCTTTGACCAGGTCTCTATAACATCTATAAATCTCCCACTTTACATTTTTTGTCTTAGATGAGACAACTCCCAGGCCCAGATTCTTCCATTGAGATACTGTCTCACAGTCTTTTATGTTTTCTGGTCTGGAATTATGAACTTTCTATCTAAGCCTCCTTCATAGCTGGAATATCAAGTGTGTGCTACCACATCGGTCTGTTGATTGAAAGAAGGACTCATGAAAATTTTGCCTCAGTTGTCCTTAAACCATTATCCTCTCGATCCCACAGTAGCTGGGATTTCAGGTCTAACCCACTCCACTAACATCTCATTCAAAAAAAGTCATTCTGAATGTCCTTACACAAGTGCATTCTTTCCTTTAAGTCCAATTCTGTCTGAATCAGGGTTGTACCCCAGTATTTGTGTATTTTGAGTAGAAATTCTATCATATCTTCACTTCCTCGTTTCTGATAATGAACAAGGTTGGAACAAATGAATTTTTACATATCAATTTAAACTTACCTAATGAATTTTCACAAAATTAAAAATTATATATATTTAAACTTATATTTAGGTGTGTTATAGTGTAAATATATTACTATTAGTATATAATTATATATTGTATACATATTATATACATATTTAATTACACACTGCACAAATTTCTATATATACATTTGCATTAAAATAATGAAATCCATTCTAAGATGTTTTATATTTGGACTATGATTTATAACTCTCTAAAAAATCATTGTCTCAATATTTTAACAACTATTCTTTGGCTATATGAAAACAAATATATCTATATCTTTGTTTTATATTTTTGATGGTAATAGTATTTGAATTTAGGGCCTCATGGTTGCTAAACCAGCATTTTATCCCCTCACCCTCCTTCCCCCTTTTTTTGGTGCCTGTCCTGGGGCTAACCTCAGGACCCAGGCACTGTCCTTGAGCTTTATTCTCAAGTCTAGCTTTCTACCACTTCAACTCCACTGCTGGCTTTGTGGTGTTTGATTGGAGATAAGAGTCTCACAGGCTTTCTTGCTTGGATTGTATTTGTACCTCAATCCTCAGCCCTCAGTTTCCTGAATTGCACAGATTAATCATGAGCCACCAGTACCTAGCTTCTCCCAGTTTTTTTAGCCCAGCCTCTAGCTCTTTTTTGCTTTAGGTATTTTGTAGGTAGATTTTGCATTTTTTTCCCAGGACCAACCTCAGATTAGGATTCTCCTACTTTAGGTCTCCCAGGAAGAAGTCCATGCTACCCCACTTGGCTTGGTTATTGAAATGGGGGCCACACTACACTCTCTTAGCCCAGCTTCAAAATTCACCTCTTCAATCTCTGTCTCCCTTGTAGCTGAGATTACAGGTATAAACCACTTCTCCATTACTAAAAATAAATCCTTCCTTTTGGTTTAATTAGACTAATTCAACTTCTTTTATAAGTTTTGTTCAAATAGTTGACCTTTAGGCCAGCTGTGCAACAATAAGCCTCATAATTCATGTTTTTAAATTTTCATCTTATGTAGTTTAGTAGGCTGGCTCTGTATCTAATAGTTTTCTCTGGGGTTTCTGAATTGTTTTACCAAGTATATACCCACAGGAATATTTTCACAAAAGATACATGCAGGGAAAACTTTCTGAATAGAATTCTGACATGAAATTTTTTCTTTCTCCCACTTGAATTTAATAAAGCATGAAATTCTAGAGAAAATTATCGTCTTTCCTCAGGGAGTTTTAGTATTAAATAAGACTGACAAGCTATGTAGACGAGAATGACTTTTCCTAAATATTTTAAGGATTCCTTCTCTTAATTTTGGATGGGAAGCAGAATAGAGCATATCTGGCTTTGTATCTTTTCCTCAGTCATCAAGGCTTTTCAATGTGAAGATGTCTTTTTTGTTTCCCCTAGTTGGAAAATATTTTCCAAATTCTGGATAATAATAATTTTCGATATATGTCCTATGTCTTTTCATTTGCTAACGTGATTCAGACTGATAGCTGTCATTCTGAGTTCTGAATTGCTCTTCAGTCTCTTTGCTTTCTTACTGTGTCTTTAAATTCTGTTATTTTACCATAGACAATTTCATTTTATAAAGTGTTTTAATTTTTAATCGTCAATAATGTTTCTTCTTAGCATGGTGTCAATGCCTGATGCTTGTAATCCTAGCTACTCAGGAAGCTGAGATCTGTGAATTGTAGTTTGAAATCAGCCCAGACAGAAAAATCTGTGAGAGTCTTATTGACCATTAACCAGCAAAAACCTAGAAGCTGAACGAATGTTTAAGTGGTAGAGTACAAGCCTTGAGGACAAAAGTTAAGCAATACTTTCAGGTCCTGCATTCAATTTCCATTATCAACATCACAGAAAATTTAATGCTGCTTCTTTGAACACCAACAACCAATCTGTTCTTATTTTATATATTTCTTTCCAAGAACTAACATTTTTTACAGTCACTTTTTCCTCTTTCAGGATACTTTTTTTCCATGGCTTATTACTTTTGATGAATTTAAATTATTTCAATTTTGCATTTATAATGAATAATTGGTTTGACTAACATAGGTAGCTTTCTGATTTTACTTGCCATCCATTGCCTTTTTAACTCATGTGAGTCTCTGGGTAGATTATTTCCCACATCTTTTAGTTAAAGTAGACTGGTACTCAGTTCAGTCTTCTCCAGTTGTCCAAGAGTGGAAGGGGTTGTCTGCCATTAAATCTCGATGTCAAGTCTAAGAATTTCCAGGACAATTATTTCAGTATGCTAATGAATATTTTTCTATCTCCACATTTTTATGGGAGCGGGGCTGGTCCTGGGCTTGAACTCAGGGCCTTGGCTCTGTCCCTGAGCTTGTCTGTACTCAAGGCTAGAGTCTACAATTGAGCCACGGTGCATTTCCAGCTTTTTCTGAGTAGTTTTTTGGAGAGTCTCATAGACTTTCCTTCCTGAGCTGGCTTCAAACTGTGATCCTCATATCTCAGCCTCTTCAATAGCTAGAATTACAGACGTGAGCCATCGGTACCCATGTAAATAACACTTTTAAGTTCTCTTTGGACTTAGAGACTTTGCATGACTATAGGACTTTCAACTCATCACTAGATGTGGAAAGGCGTCCATGTGTAATGCTTAGGGAAGAACACATCAAGAAAGAGCAATAGGTAGCACAGAACCCAAATTAGCCAAATCTAGAATCCAAACTAGGAACAAAATTGTCTGAATAACCATAAAATCTTTGAGCCCCTTTGTTCTGAGTAGCTTGTTTAGGAATCCCTTGGTATTTGGATGTTTTTCTCTTCCTGAAGGTAATAGTCCAGGATGAAAAGTTTTCATATATTAAAGACAAGTAGTTGTCTAAGGTAACACATACTCTTTCCTTGAACACAGTGATCTAGGGAAGAACCAGAGAGATTTAAATCTCCCGTTTGAATAGTTTTATTGTCAATACATCTTGGAAAATAGTCTGTGGAATGTTGATTTTTGTTTTGCATTGCAAATGAAAATACTTGCATTATTAGGTGTCTAGTCATGTGAAAACAAAATTAAAAATTCGATATTATATGTAAAGACATTGAAAATATTGTTTAAGGTAGCTTCGGAGAAGTCCTGTGCAGAAATTCAGGGAGAATTTAATGAATGGAA
Organism: Dipodomys spectabilis; assembly: GCF_019054845.1. NCBI lineage: Eukaryota > Metazoa > Chordata > Mammalia > Rodentia > Heteromyidae > Dipodomys > Dipodomys spectabilis. The sequence goes on along the minus strand of NW_024870868.1, from coordinate 1,221,994 downwards.
AGACCTCCGTCTTCTCTCTGCCATGCTCTGGCCACGTGGACTTCAGGGCCTCATTTCTTTCTACTCAATGAGCTTTCGAGTCTGCTTCATAAAATGGGGTTCCTGATGCTCAACTCACAGAATTATTGGGGAAAGAAAGGGAAATGAGAAATGGAAAATACTCAGTAGGATCATCGTATATTATTAGGGTTTCTTTATTCTGCATTTTCCACTTTAATTCTTCCTAACATGCAATCTAATTGATAAATCATTTTAAGTTTCTTAAATTATTAATTGCTTCAAATTTGTTAGCAAGTTTTACAATTTTGTGATAATTATTCTATTAACGCAGATGGTCTATGGTGGATCATGCCTATAACCTTGGTACTCAAGAGACATAGATCTGAGTATCACAGTTGGAAGCCAGCCTGAGCAAAGAAGTCCCACTGATACTCTTATTTCCAATTAACTACTCAAAAACTGGAAGTAGTGCTGTGGTTGAAGTTGTAGGGTACTAGCTTTGAGCACAAAGAGGCTTTGGGACAGCACCAGACCCTGAGTTCAATCCCCACAACTGACAAAAAAGTAATGAAAAACTATTTAAGCATGAACAAATTTCATGGACAAACTGAACCTAAAGATTAGAAAATCTATGATGGAATTGGAATTAGTCACTGTGGGAGAAAGCTGTGTTATTTCAGTCCACAGCTAAAATCAATGGAGAAACAGTGAGTTGAAGCCATCCTGACCTTTGTTCAGCCAAATTTCCAACATGGACTGTGAGGTTCATTGCTTTACAACTCAACAGAAAAGAGACAGCCTGGTGTAGGGGATTTGGTGCTTTCTGTGTGGACAGAAATCATGATTGATTTCAGGCCATCAGTGTGATGTTACTTGGTCCAAAGAAATCTTGCCATTAGCAGCATGTGGAAAAGCTACGAGCCAAGGATAGCCTAGCTCAGTCTTTTGTTAAATGCAAAAACGTGAGCAAGTCCATTGGAAGCCATAAAAGGAGCTGCCTTTTCAACTCACATAAAAACACACTATAAAAGTCATTGTTTGAAGCTAAATATTAAGTTAATCAGTCAAGCAGTTAATGAAACGGACAATAAAAATAAATTGATATGTTGTGGTCTCAATCTTAAGACTAAAAATTATGTTTAGTAAACAAAGAAATACAGTTGGTAATATATGACCTTTTCTCCAAAATAGATGGCAAAAATTTGTGTGTGCATGTGTGCTCTGTGTGTGTGTGTGTGTGTGTGCTGATCCTGGGGCTTGAATTCAGGACCTGGGTACTGTTCTCAAGCTTTTGTATTCAAAGCAAGTGCTCTACCACTTGAGCCATACCTTCACTTCTAGCTTTTTGGTTGTTAGAGATAAGAGTCTCATAAACTTTTCTTTCCTGTGCTGGCTCCAAAGTGAGATCCTCAGATCTCAGCCTCCTCAGTAGCTAAGATTACGGATGTGAGCCACTGGCACTAGGCTCTGATAAAGATATTTCTATGTCGGAGAAATCCATGAGAGTCACAGCTTCTCTGGATTTTGTACTACCATGAAATAATTTTCAAAAAGAAATGCATGAGAGATGATTTGCAGATCTGTTGTCTCACTTGATTTCTAGCACCAATTCTTCAAGTAACAGTGATTCCTCTTTATGTAAGCAAAATAATGGGTTCATCAACAAGATAAATAAAAAGCCCATGGATTGGGAGAAGATCTTCACTAGCCATACAACAGACAAGAGTCACATATCTAAAATATACATAGAGTTCAATTAATTATATCTCCTACATAAAACCTTCAAATAAACAACCACCCCATTACTGATTGGGCTAAATAATTAGAAAGAGACTTCTCTGGAGAGAAAATAAGAATAGAAAACAGATATATGAAGAAATGTTCAACATCTCTTGCCATAAAAGAAACGCAAATCAAAATCACCTTGACTTCCACCTCACCCCAGTTAGAATGGCCATTATCAAGAAAACAAATAATAATAGATGCTGGTGAGAATGTGGCCAAAAGGGAACGTTACTATGCTGTTGATGGAATTGTAAAGTGGCTCAACCACTCTGGAAAGCATCATGGAGGTTCCTCAAAAGATTAAACATATAAATCCCCTATGATTCAGCAATCCCACTCCAGGAATTTATCCAAATTATCACAAGCAAGGCCACACTAAAGCTAACATAACATTGCAGTATTATTGACCATAGCTAAGGTATGGAACCAACCCAGATGCCTTTCAATAGATGAATGGATCAAGAAAATGAGGAATATATGCACACTGGAATTCTAGACTTCCATCAGAAAGAATGACATTGTCCTATTTGTAAAGAAATGGAAAGACTTGGAAAAAATCATTTTAAGTGAAGTGAGCCAGACTCCCAAAACATAGGCTCCATGGTTTCCCTCATTTGTAACAATTAGATTATGTCTAGGATAGTTCCTAGCACAGGAACACACTAGCTCAGTAGCTATGGACATAGGACCTTATAAAATGATGCCTATCAAAATGAACTCCAAGATATAGAAACAAGAGATCTATTTTTTGTGTTGACTTTGCTGATATCAATGTATTATATCAAGTTTTTCTTCTTCTTTTCTTTTTTTTTTCCCCCTTTGGTTTTTTTAAATATAATTTTATTTTATTTGTGAACATACTGTACAGAGGGGTTACAATTACATGGGCAGGATAACGCATACATTTCTTAGCAACCATTGCAGTCTCTTCCTTTGTTTACCCTTCACATCCCTGCCCAACCTCCCCCACCCCCCCATCCCAATCCTTCCCCTTCCCCACCGCTCCACACAGACATTGTAAAGCTCGTTTTGGACATGACAACTTGTAATTCTCATTGTTGCAACAGGTCCACCTGAATCCTTAAACGAATTGTTTTTCCCCATCTCCTCCACAAGTTATACTGCCATCAAATATAGTGAAAGCAGGGGTTATACTGTGCGGGAAGGACATACAAAGCAACAAAGAAATAATCTTATAAATGCGTTAGAAACACATGCATGAAAGAAAAAACATTAAAATACAGATCTAAGGGTTCATTTTCCTAACATCACATAATCTGAGCTTTTCCGCTTGACTCATACATATACTAGATATTGCAAATAAGGGAAACCATGGGACCTATGTTTCTTTGGGCCTGGCTTACTTCACTTAATATAATTTTTTCCAAGTTTTTCCATTTCCTAACAAATGTGGAAATGTCATTCTTTCTGATGGAGGCATAGAATTCCATTGTGTATATATACCAAATTTTCTTGATCCATTCATGTACTGAGGGGCATCTTGGTTGGTTCCATATCTTAGCTATGGTAAATAATGCTGCAATAAACATAGTTGTGCTGGTAGCTTTAGTGTGGTCTTGTTTGTAAACATTTGGGTAAATGCCCAAATGTGGGATTGCTGGGTCATAGGGGAGCTCTTTGTGAAGTCTTTTGAGGGACCTCCATACTGCTTTCCAAAGTGGTTGAACAAGTTTACATTCCCACCAACAATAAAGTAAGGTTCCCTTCTGTCCACATCCCCTACAGCATCTGTTGTTAGAGTTCTTGATTGTAGCCATTCTAACTGGAGTGAGGTGGTATCTCAAACTTGTTTTGATTTGCACTTCTTTTATGGCTACGGAGGTTGAGCATTTCTTCATGTGTCTATTGGCCATCCTTCTTTCTTCTTCAGAGAAGTTTCTCTTTAAGTCTTTCGCCCACTTATTTATTGGGCAGTTGATTCTTTGAGGATTTGTTGTTGGGGGATTTAATTTTTTGAGTTCCAAGTACATTTTAGATATGAGACCCTTGTCCGTTGTATTGCTAGTGAAGATCTTTTCCCAATCCATGGGCTTTCTATTGATCTTGCTAGCTATGTCCTTTGCCATGCAGAAGCTCTGCAACTTTATGCAATCCCATTTGTCCAACCTTTCTTTGATTTGTTGTGTTTCCGGGTCTCTATTCAGAAAATTTCGGCCTGAGCCAAGGAGACCTAGGGTTTCTCCTATTCCATCCTGTAATGTTTTCAGAGTGTCTGCTTTGACTTCGAGGTCTTTGATCCATTTGGAGTGGATTCTGCTGCAGGTTGATATATAAGGATCTAGCTTTAGTTTTCTACAAATAGTTAACCAATTTTGCCAGCACCGTTTACTGAAGAGGCCATCTTTCTTCCATTCTATTGTTTTAGCTCCCTTATCGAAGATTAGATGGCTATAGGTCTGTAGGTTCATTTCTGGGTTTTCAATTCTTTTCCATTGGTCCTGAGGTCTGGTCTTATGCCAATACCAAGCTGTTTTTATTACTATGGCTTTATAGTAGAGTTTGAAATTTGATATTGATATTCCTCCAGCAGTGTTCTTTCCATTGAGGAGCGTTTTTGCTATTAGGGGTCTTTTATTGTTCCATATGAATTTTTGGATTGCCTCTTCTATTTCCTTGAAGAATGAGGTTGGAATTTTGATAGGTATCACGTTGAATTTGTAGATAGCCTTTGGAAGTATTGCCATTTTCATGATGTTAACCTTTCCAATCCAGGAGCATGGGAGGTTTTGCCATTTTTTAAGTTCTGTGTTGATTTCCTTTTTCAAGATTTTAAAGTTTTCATCATAGAGGTCCTTCTCTTCTTTGGTTAAGTTAATTCCTAGGTATTTTAATTTTTGTGATGCTAGTACAAATGGAGATGCTTTCCTAATTTCAGCCACACTTTTCTCATTGTTGGCATACAGAAAAGCTATTGATTTTGGGGGGTTAATTTTATAACCTGCTACTTTGCCAAAGTTTTGAATCAGCTTGAGTAATTTGGGAGTGGAGTCTATGGGATTCTTTAAATACAAGATCATGTCGTGTGCAAAGAGGGAGAGTTTTATTTCTTCTTTCCCTATTTGGATCCCCTTTATGTCTGCATCTTGTCTTATTGCTGTAGCTAGGCATTCTAATACTAGATTGAAGAGAAGTGGAGATAGTGGACATCCTTGTCTTGTTCCTGATTTAAGTGGAAATGGCTTTAGTTTTACACCGTTAAGTATAATGCTGGCTGTAGGTTTGTCATTTACAGACTTTATTGTATTGAGGAATGTTCCATGGATTCCTAATTTTTCCAAAACCTTCATCATAAAGGGGTTTTGGATCTTGTCGAATGCTTTTTCTGCATCTATTGAGATAACCATGTGGTTCTTATCTTTGCTCCTGTTGATGTGATGCATAATATTAATTGATTTGCGTATATTGAGCCAGCTTTGCATCCCTGAAATGAATCCTGTTTGATTGTGGTGTATGATTTTTTGGATGAATTGCTGAAGTCAGTTGACAAAAATTTTGTTGAGAAGTTTTGCATCAATGTTCATCAAAGAATGGGTCTATAGTTCTCTTTTTTGATGAGTCCCTGCCTGGTTTTGGGATGAGGGTTATGATGGCTTCATAGAATGTGTTCGGTAGTGAAATTTCTTTCAATTTCATTGAAGAGTTGGAGGAGTATTGGTGTGAGCTCTGCTTTGAAGGCCTTGTAGAATTCCGCTGTAAAACCATCCGGTCCTGGACTTTTCTTAGCTGGGAGGTCTATTATTGCTGTTTCTATTTCAATGCTTGATATGGGCCTGTTAAGCTGGTTTAACTCATCTGGTTTAGTTTTGGCATGTCAATTTTTGCTAGGAAAAAGTCAATTTCTGTCAAGTTCTCAAACTTATTAGCATAAAGTTTTGAAAAGTATTCCCTTATAATATTCTGAATCTTGGTTGTTTCCGTGGTGATGTTTCCATTCTCGTCTCTGAGTTTATTTATTTGGGTGTGTTCTCTCATTTTCTTGATAAGATTTGCTAAGGGTCTGTCAATTTTGTTAATTTTTTCGAAGAACCAACTCTTTGTTTTGTTGATTCTTTCTATAGTTTTTTTGGATTCTAATTCATTTAATTCTGATTTAATTTTAATTATTTCTTTCCATCTACTGGATTGGGGTTTATCTTGTTGCTCTTTTTCAAGGAGGTGTAGATGTGTAATTAAATTATTGGTACAGATTTCTCCAATTTGTTGATGTAGGAGCGCAGTGCTATAAACTTGCCTCTGAGTACTGCCTTTGCTGTGTCCCAGAGGAGCTGGTAATTTGGTGTTCATTTATGTTGAATAGCATGAACATTTGAATTTCCTTTCTAATATGTTCCATGACCCACTCGTGATTCAGCAGTATGTTCAGCCTCCATATGTTTCTGGACTTTCTTTGGTGGCTTTTGGTGTTGAGTTCTCATTTTATTCCCTTGTGGTCAGAGCGAATGCAAGGTATAACTTCAATGTTTCTGGATTTAGACAAGTTTGCTTTGTGGCCTAAAATGTGGTCTATTTTAGAAAATGTTCCATGTGCTGCTGAGAAAAACGTGTATTCTGATGCTGCTGGGTGAAATGTTCTGTAGATATGTGTTAAATCTAGTTGATCTATGCAGCTGTTTAAATCTGCAGTTTCTCTGTTGAGTTTTTGCCGAGTTGATCTATCTAGTGGGGAGAGTGGTGTGTTAAAATCCCTAACAATTAATGTCTTTGGATTTATATAGGATTTGAGGGAAAGTAATGTTTCTTGGATGAATTTGGGTGCTCCATTGTTTGGCGAGTGGATATTTAGAATTTTAATATCCTCCTGAAGTAGAGATCCCTTAATTAGTATGTAGTGACCTTCTTTATCTCTTCTCACGAATCTTAATTTGAAGTCTATTTTATCTGATATAGGATTGCAACTCCTGCCTGTTTAAGCGGCCGTTTGCTTGCTAGATTTTGTTCCAACCTTTAACATTGAAAATGTGTTTGTTTTTACGGGCAAGATGTGACTCCTGAAGGCAGCAGATAGAAGCGTCTTGTTTTTTAATCCAACTAGACAGTCTATGTCGCTTAATTGGAGAGTTCAGTCCGTTAACGTTAAGAGAAAGGACTGAGAGGTATTTGGGAGTTCCCGCCATGTTATCCACCTTCTTGGGGGCTGCGAAAACTGGGTTCTTCCTATGGTTCTTGGATTCTCAGTTTGGTGCATTCCAGGCTCTTCTTGCTTTGATTGTCTCTGCTGAGAAATCTGAGGTGATTCTAATTGGTTTCCCTTTATAGGTGATTATCCTTTTCTCCTTGAGGGCTTTAAGGATGTTTACCTTGGTCTGAGTTGATCCTGTGTAGATTATAATGTAACGGTGGGATGTCCTATTCTGGTCTGGTATGTTTGGAGTTCTAAAAGCTTCTTGTATCTGAATAGGCCTATCTTTTTTTTTTTTTTTTTCAATTTTTTTTTGGTCCGGTAGTGGGGCCTGAACTCTGGGCCTGGGCACTATCCCTCAGCTCTTCAGCTCAAGGCTAGCGCTCTACCACTTGAGCCACAGCGTGAATAGGCCTATCTTTTTGCATGTTTGGGAAGTTCTTTGCTGTTAAACAAATTTCCTTGACCCTTAACTTCTGTTTCAAGGTGCTCCTCTACACTCATTATCCTTAGATTAGGCCTTCTGATGGTGATTTCCAAGTGTTGGATAGGTCTATCATATTTCTTAGACTTGTCTTGGATGGTTATATGTTCTTTCTCTATAATATCTAGGCTGTCTTCAATCCCTGAGATTCGATCCTCTGCATGGTCTAACCTGATGTCAAGGCTTTCTACATTGTTTTTTATCTCTTTTCCTTCTAGTTGTTCAGCTTTGATGGCTTCAAATTCTTTGTTGAAGCTTTGTTTTAGATCTTGTATGAACTTCTTTACTTCTTTAATTTGATGTTCAGTGTTTATTCTCAAATCATTTATTTGATTGATTATGGTTTCCTTGGACTCCCATTCCTTCTGTTGGGTTCCATTCAGCATTCCCTTTGTGGTCTCCCTTACTTCCTTTAGCTCTTTTTTAATGGATTTCATGAATGCCTTTAGTGATCTTCTTGTATCCTCTTTCTGCTCTCTCAATTCCTGCATTACTCTTTGGTTAGCGTCTTCCTGTTCGTGGGATTCCTGTAGTTCTCTTTGAGTGTTCTCAGCCTGCTCACGCCATTCTTGCCTTTCTCTTTGAGTATTCTCAAGCTGCTCATGCATATCCTGTATCAGTTTTTGAGTAGCTTCCTCACGCTTATGATAATCCTGTATAAACTTCTGGGATGCCTCCTCTCTCTCCCTATCACGCTCATACAGAGTCCTTTGTCTGCTTTCAATCTTTTCATTTATCATGTTTGCCAGCAGTGTTTGTAGAGCTATTTGGGAATTCTCCTCTGGATTATTCATTATCTGTTCTGTCCCCTGATTATCAAGATTGGGAATTGAAATACCAGGATTTGCCATTTTTTCTTGTGTTTTTCCAGCTTACTCTGCCCATTTGAGATGAAAATAGCACCAGTTTTGTGGTAGAACACTATCTTAAGGCAATCATCGACCCAAGTCTGAATTTGCACAGTCAATAATCTACAGTCTACAGATACAATCTAGTTCAATAGATACATCTATTCAACATCAAACAACTATACGTTAATGGGCTATGAACTGCAAAGAAGAATTTGGAAGACCAGGAATTATTAGGGTTAGGGAGCGATGTGGGTAAAAAATAGGAATAGATTGATGTGGGGAGGCTCAAGAGAGTTAACTTTGTCCTTATCTCAAAGCAGGAAATAGCTTGGGTAGGATGAAAGTAGAGAGAGAGAGGAAAAAAGAAGAAAGGGAATGGGAAAAGAAAAGAGACCAGAAAAATAGAAAGGTAAAAATTAATAAAATTATGTAGAATCGATAACAACCTATTTAGATAAAAACGTGAATTTATTGACAGAAGGGGAGGGATATAAAGGAGATGTGAAAAACTTAAAAATAAAAATGTTTAAAATATTACATAGGTATAAAGAGGTAGTACTGCTATTAAGGAATTTAAGTCTCAGAGGTTTTCAATTGAGTAATAAATTTGTGGATTATGTGTGTACACACTGGGGGATAGGGTCTAATATTCAACTATGGGTTTATCTGAGGATATGCAGGACAAGAATTAAGTCACATAAAGAAGAACGAAAGAGAAGAGAAGGTGAAAAAGATAAGAAAGGAAGAAGAAAAAGATGAGAAGTTCAGTAGAGCTAAACAGAAAACAAAAAGATAATTAAAAAAGAAAAAAAAGAGAAAGAAAACCAAAAAAGAAAGAGAAATGCACACTCCCGTATCCCCAAAACAAAAATTATAAGAGGAAAAAAAAGTTTCTGGAAAACATTTTTTTTTTCAAAAAAGGCAAAAATTAAAGATTAAAAAAAGTTTTAGAAAAGAAAAAAAAATTTTATATAAGGTACCAACAATAAAAAAAAGCAGAAGAAGAAGAAAAAAAAAGTTCTTTGATTTTTTTGGGAGGAGTGGGAAAAATCCTGTATCTCCCTTGTGTCCTTAACCAGCCTCTTGTTGGAGTCTCTGGTCTGCTTGTGGTCCTGTGGCTTGGTTGGTTTCTTAATTCAGTTTGTTCGAACAGGCAGAAAAATGCTCTGCTTTACCCAGGATTTGGCGATCCTTCTCCCAGGCTAGTTCATTGGGAGGGAGATCTGATTTGAGTATCACAAAAGAGGGGGATGCAGTGATGAGGCTAGGTTCTTGGTAGAGTTGAGACCTTTCAACAGACAGTAGCTTTTCCGGGGCTAGTTTGTGAAAATCTTACAGAGCCCAGCCTGGAGCCATTCTCAGGGTTTCTGTTTACTGATTTTCAATTGATTTTCCAGGCTGCTAGTGGGAGGGGCAGCCTCTGGCTCTGATTACCCACTGGAGAAAGCCACTCCTAGGGCTGGCGCCCGAACTGGATGACTTTTCCCTGGGTGGAGCTGAGTCTGGCAGGTCATGCCGTTAAGTTCTTGTGACCTGCTAAATGACCCTAGTTTTATTCCAAGGCCTGAGTTGGAGCTAGCCACTCAGCGGAGCTTTTTCGGTGTCCAAGATGGAGATCTCCGGTACTGGGGCGGGATTGGTGGCCTTCCCTCTTCGGCTCCCTGAGAAGGAGTGAGGACGTCAGGCTTCTACTCACGCCAAGTCTTGTTTCCTGGGTTGTCTCTGGTCTGCGAACAGCAGTATGAAGATGTCTGCTCCTTGTCGGTTCTTGCTGTTGTTGAGTAGAATCCGCTTGTCCACTGTGTCTGGCTCCTTCATCCCAGACTCTCTGTGGCTCAGGTATGGCTTGCCTGCCACCGCCACAGCTGCCACCACGGCGGCGGCTGCTGGCAAGAGCTCAGAAGTGTCTCCTTGCCTGGGTTTCCCCTCTCTGGCCTAACTCTCTGTCCTGTGATGGCACACTTGGTGTGATTCTCTGGCTTAGGACTGTTCACTGCAACTCTAAAACTGCTTTCTATGCGAGAGCTTACTTACACTCCAGCTTCTCCTCCGCCAACTTCCCGGAACCCCCTTCCCTTTGGTTTATCCCTGGTCGTCACTGATTTTTATTCTGGTACACCTGCATCTGGTATATACATTTATCTGATTTGGGGAAGGGAAGGGAAATAACAAAATGGTGAACCAAGGACAAAGGGTGAACCAATGCAACAATGATACTCACAAGACACTATGTTGGAAATGAACTTTACAACTTCAAGGGGTAGGGGATGGGACAGAAAGTAGGAGAAAAATGAGGGAGGGGGTAACAATGTTTGATAAGAAATGAACTCATTACCTTACTTATGTAACTGTAACCCCTCTCTGCAACACCTTTGCAACAAAATTAAATTAAATTTTAAAAAATGGGCTCATAATGTTTGTGTAATTTTCCTAATTGGGAATTAAGAGAGAAGACAGTAGACTAGTTTTATTCTGAAGGTCCAAAACATACTCTTCCATTCTACCTTACTGTCTACTCATTGATGTATTTTAAAAACATAAAAATGTGTTTTAAACAAGAACTATCCTTTCACTAAGCCCCTATGAATGCTTCCTCTACTATCCTTAGGTATCCTTCTGGTTCATCCTTTGAGATAAGTCCCTAGGAGCTACTGCTAACCCGCTTTTTATTATGATTTTATTTGTTATTAATGAGGAATTGTATATTGAAGAGTTCACGATTGGTGAGAACCTGTGGGAGTTTAGCATGCAGTTAAAACTATCAGCCTCACATTTTGGAAAGCTCTGCATATTGATAATAACTGCCCCAGGCATTTTTTAGCAGTAAAGCACAGCACTTAGCTTATAATGATAGCTAATAGAAATATTCCCCAATAAATAAGATGTAGAACAGCGATTTTTCTCTCCGGGAGCTTGTGGGCAATCAAGCAAAGCGTTTGGATAGACTTAACGCCTATAGCATTATGGATTTCTTTTCCTAATGAGGATGAAGAGCTTTTAAAGACTATGTTCAGAATGCATCTATTACTAGGGCAAACTTAAGTTAATAAATACTCATGGCTTTTGCAGCAAGTAAAAGTCAGTTGACTGTAACCAGAGGTGCTAGAGTTGTGGCGGAGGGACTGCTGGCTAAGAATGTAGTAGAGTACAGCACCATGAGGAGTGGGATTAATTCATCTCTAGTAACTATTAAAGCAGATGATCTTTATTTCAATGGGATCATGTGGAGATTGAATGCCCATCTTTGTGAAAATGATGGTGAAGTAGGTTTTCAATCACTGGAGTTTGATTCCTTGCGCGTAAAACTTGGCATTCTAACTACACATGGGTCTGAGAACAGAAGATTGCAATTTGAAGCCATCCAGGGACAGGAAAGACTGTGAGACTCTTCAACAAACTACCTAAAAAGCTGTTCCTCATGGGGTAAAACATTAACCTTGAGCAGAAAAGCTCAGAGACAGAGCCTAGAAACTGAATTCAAACCCCAGGGCCTACACACACACACACACACACACACACACACACACACACACACACACACACACATGCACGCAAAAGTAACTCAGCCAACATCATTGGGAATGAAGGGAACAGTGTCAAAGATTTTGAAGTATTGAATAATTCTTTCCTGAGAGAATTTATATAGAATTTTTACCCAGGGCTGGTTTAGACCATGGGAATGTATAGAGATTGGCAAAGAAAAGGGAATACACAATACAACAAACAAACAACAACAACAAAAAGCACCATACCTTTTATACAGCTACAGTGCTGCAGATTTGACCTTTAGTTGTCAATCCGAAGCCATAAGAAATGTTACGTTGCGTCCACAAGGTGGCGCTCCTGTTACCAGCGTAGGATGTAGAAATGTCTTTGGAAAGGTCACAATAAAAACATGTTATAAAGATGTATGCCAAGAATGACAGAAATTATATAGAACTAAAATGTCCAAATTTTCATGCCAGAATTAATATTTTCCTTCCATGATATTTTCTGTTAGGTTTCAGCAGTAAAAGAATAATTCCTTTCACAAATATATACATATGAACATAAAATCATGCATAAACTACAAATTAACCTTGAAAATATCCTGTCACCTTAGCTTTACCTTAATTATTTTCAAATAAAATCTCACATTTTTTCCCAGCCCACAATTCGCAATTATGTTGATGGCCTCCTGCATGGCTAGGAATAAAGATGGGTTGAGATGCAATCTGGCTCCTTTCTTATAGCAAGTCTTAAACGATGTTAATACTGACCTCTGCCTCCTGAAAAATTGGGATAGCAGGCACGTGCTACCAAAGTTGGACTGATTAACTTTTCCACAAAAACATGTTCTACATAGATAAAATATTTCTGAAACCAGACATTAGGTAAATGAAGCCTGATATCCTATTAATGATATCATTAGTGTAGTCTAACTTGGTTGGTGAATAGATCCCAATATTTATAAAGAATGAAGTACACTTGATGTGTAATGTTTTTGACCCTATATTTGCAGAGACCAGGTTAAATGCATTGTGGTTCAATAAGTTAGGATTCAGACTCTGGGGTCTCTTCCCTACAAAGCAATGATTTAGGTTTACTTATCTAGTATTACTAGTAAGTTTAGAGAACATAATTGGCATGAAAAACAGCTAACTGTACATCTTGTTTCTTGAATGAGTGATGTTTTAAACATTGTCTTTTATTCAAATGAATACTTAGGTTTACTTTTCAAAGTAAATGCGATTGTATCTCCTTTCAGAACAAGTACTTTCCCTGCAATTAAATGTATTAGTATATTCAGGTATTTAAAAGCTAAATGTTTGTTATGTAGCACTACATATTCAGAATGACATGTTTTATCTATTTGTAAATGTGTAAACTCTGGGGTTTTTGTTTCATTAATATAAATTATTTCATAAAGTTGTGAAGTTTCAAGTAAAAGGTATTGGCAAAAATATTTCCTGAATTCTAAATTTTAAATCTAATAATTTTAGCCTTTGATTATATCATTCAATGTCTCTTTAGAGCAATTAAACTAAAATAAATACTACTTTTAAAACATTTCACTCACATTGTAAATAATATTAACATAGCTGACATAGAGATTAATTATTTCAAATTCACCCCATATTTGATGAACTTAGTGTGAAGAATGTAGAGAGTAAAAGGTCATAATACTAAATAATATTTTTGGTTAAATTAAATCAAATCATATATCTGGAGTTCTAATTTGGAGGTTAATCACTTGGAAACAGGAAAATAATTTAAAAAAAGATTATTTTGCAACCATTTTCTTAAAATTATGCAGCAAAAATATCTCTAAGAAATATATTTTTAATAAAATATTTGAAGCCTTAGGTAAAATGCATTATACTTTAACATAAAGTTTATCTCAAAATAGAAATTCCGCAAATAATCTAATGTATATTTTCAGGAACATAATGCTGTGACTTCTAATCTTGTTATGTGATTTTAATTATATTTTTAGTTGTAACATGAGTCCTATATACACTTAATACTAACTTCTGTAATCAGAAAAATCATGCCTGTACACACTAACTTACATAAGATAATATTCAAACAAAATTATCTGTTTTCCTGTCTCCCACAGTAAAGAGTGAGATGCTGGAGTATATTAAATGAAATCACTCTAAAAGAGAGTCTTTATGAAATGGAAATTTGTAACGTGAGGATGGGATTATGAGCACTTTCTACTTGGATGAACAGGAATTCTCGTTTCTACAATACTTTCTAACCTTTAATCACTCAGGGAAATCCACAAAATTTGAAGTTCATATGAAGTAATTACATTCCTAAAAGATGTGGTAACCCTGCTCAAAAGTTCTGTCTCATCCCTATTTCTTTGTGCTTGCTGGCTGATCTATTTCTCTATTGTATGTTTCATATTATTGAGCATATTAGTAATTCAGCTGTGAGTACATAGCAGGAGACTCCTGAAATCACAGCTATTGCTGGGTAATATTCAGCAGAGAGGAAAAAGGTTATATTAATCCCCAATTCCTCTCTTTGGCCTTCAACATACCAATTAATTGTCAAAACAATCATGAACTATGTTAGTTTATCTTTCTCTTTTTAACTAGGATTAAGCAAGTGTTTTTCGCAGTAAAAAGTAGTATCAGACAGTAGTATCAGAGCTATGATATGAGCACCTTATCCCTAACAAGTAATGCTCTATGGGCTGTAAATAAGGAAGCCATACTAAAATTCTCTCTTTCTCTCTACACACACACACAGACACACACACAGACACATACACATACACATACACACACACACACACACACACACACACATACACACAAACACAGCTGCGACTCAGACACATCAGAGATCAGTTCAATTCCTTTGTAATGATAGTTGATTGATGTTTGCTCCATTGGTCTTTCTTTTCTTGAGGATCTTGCCTGGACCTGCATCTTTCTCTGAAATCAAGTCCATTGCTCTTAGTGTAATGTGTGTCTATGGATTCATAGTATGTTTGTAGCTGCTTCAGGCCAATTAACAGTACCGTTAATACGGTATACTCACACTTGTCATTCAAGTCAAACTTCATGAATTCATACTACTATTCCAAAGTACTAAAGTTTATTCAATCTAGAAACCAAAAATATACCCACCTCGATACTTTAGTAGCAATTGACAACATGAAAGTAGAAGAATATTGATCAGGAACTGAGGTAAGTGGACAGGAGTATGTAGGAAAATGTAGAATACTGGATGAGTGTTAGAGATATAAAATCATCTTCTATAGGCTAATTTATTGTAAACTTGTGATCGTATATTGAAATCTCAATTTAAATATACTGTTTTCCAGTTTCTTTGCTTACCTATCACTTCTTTTTTTTTTTTTTTTTGGGTCCGGTCGTGGGGCCTGAATTCTGGGCCTGGGCGCTGTCCCTCAGCTCTTGAGCTCAAGGCTAGCGCTCTACCACTTGAGCTACCTCGCCACTTCCTTATCTATCACTTCTGATCACACATCCTCTTAATAGATTTTTATAGTATCTTTGAATAAATCACATGATTTGCAAGGACTGTCATCTTAAGTAAAGACAGTCTGCTTCTACATCTTTCGTTCTATGTGACAAACCCTTATTTTGTGTTTCTCTGTTTGCTGAATAAATGTATTCCTGGAAACACGATACTGACAGCAAATCTGGGTGTAATTTTCATTTTTAAAATTTGAAATATGATATAAACTTTGTTGAGACTAATCATTTTATAAAAATGAGTGATATCCATGAACACTAATATTTTAGTGGCTTTAATTAAATTGAGACTATATGTGGTACAGTAGTTCTTGGGTCTAATTGATTAACAATTAGATTATTCATGTATAAACATGTGCATTGCACATTTATATTTTTATATATAAAATAGTCCCCAAGGAAATACTTAAAGTGATAAAGGGGGGGTTGTCTTCATATTCCATACTTTGCATTTATTTCAATAAAAATACTAGAAGTACATAATGTTTACTGGAGCAATATAAAAGATGAGGACATATTTCTAAAGAGCATGGATTTATTGACTAAAACAGAAAAGAGTAAAATAGGTTTTTTGCTTGAGACTGCACAAATTTTATATGAATGTAGCTCAAGATGAGACTCAAATATAAAGTCATATCAATATTACTGAGATTTTCATCACAATATAAGCAATATAGGTATTTTAAGGAATTGGTACAAATTCAATGCAATATCTATTAATATTCCAACCTCATTCTTCAAGGAAATAGAAGAGGCAATCCAAAACTTCATATGGAACAATAAATGACCCCAAATAGCAAAAATGATCCTCAACACAAGGAACAGTACTGTAGGAATATCAATACCAAATTTAAAATTCTACTACAAAGCCATGGTACTCAAACCAGTTTGGTACTGGCACAAGAACAGACCTCAGGGCCAATGGAATAGAATTGAAAACCCAGAAATGAACCGACAGACCTATAGCCATTTAAGCTTCGATAAGGGAGCTAAAAAAAAAATAGAATGGAAGAAAGCCTCTTCAGTAAATGATGCTGGCAAAATTAGTTAACTACTTGCAGAAAACTAAACCTAGTCCTTATACATCACCCTGCACCAGAATCAACTCCAAATGAATCAAAGACCTTGGAGTCAAAGCAGACACTCTAAATATATTACAGCATGGAGTAGGAACAACCCTAGGACTCCTTGACACAGGCTAAATTTTTCTTAATAGAGACCCATAAACACAACAAATCAAAGAAAGGTTGGATAAATAAGATTGCATTAAATTGCAGAGCTTCTGCTTGGCAAAGTACATAGCTAGCAAGATCAATAGAAAGACATGGATTTGGAGAAGATCTCCATTAGCCATACAACGGAAAAAGGACTCATATCAAAAATATACCTGGAACTCAAAAAATTAAATCCCCCAAAAACAAATCTTCAAAGAAACAACTGCCCAATAAATAAGAGGGCTAAAGACTTAAAAAGAAACTTCTCTGAAGAAGAAAGAAAGAGGGCCAATAGACACATGAAGAAATGCTCAACCTCTCTAGCCATAAAAGAAATGCAAATCAAAACAATATTGAGAGACCACCTCACTCCAGATAGAATGGCTATAATCAATAACTCTAATAACAACAGATGCTGGAGGGGATGTGGACAGAAGGAAACCTTACTGCGTTGTAGGTGGGAGTGAAAATTTGTACAACCACTTTGGAAAACAGTATGGAGTTTCCTCCAAAGACTCCACATAGAGCTCCCCTATGACCCAGCAATCCCACATTTGGGCATTTACCCAAATGTTCACAAACAAAACCACACTAAAGCTACCAGCATGACTATATTTATTGCAGCATTATTTGCCATAGCTAAGATATTTAACCAACCCAGATGCCCCTCAGTAGCTGAATGGATCAAGAAAATGTCGTATATATACAGAATGGAATTCTGTAGTTCCATTAGAAAGAATGACATTGCCCCTTTTGTTAGGAAATGGAAAGACTTGGAAAAATTATCTTAAGTGAAGTAAGACAGGCTCAAAGTTACATAGGTCCCATAGTTTTCCTTATTTGCAATAACTAGTATAAGTCTGAGTCAAGCAGAAAAGGATAGATAAGTTGATGTTAGGGAAATGAACCCTAAGATACATAGTCAAATGTTTTTTTTTTTCTTTCATGCGATTGTTTCTAACACATTTATAGTATTATTTCTCTGTTGGTTTGTATGTCCCTCCCCTATGGTATAACCCCTTCTTTCACTGTATTTGATGGCGGTATAATTTGTAGAGCGTAAGGGACAAAACAAATAGTTTAAATAGAGATACAGGTAGACCCATTGCAACAATGAGATATACAAGTAGTTATGTCGAAAACAAACTTTACAACTTTGGTGGGGGGAGCAGGGAATGAGGATTGGGTGGGGGGAGGAGAAAAAGATGGGGGGCAGAGGGAGA
Organism: Dipodomys spectabilis; assembly: GCF_019054845.1. Taxonomy (NCBI): domain Eukaryota; kingdom Metazoa; phylum Chordata; class Mammalia; order Rodentia; family Heteromyidae; genus Dipodomys; species Dipodomys spectabilis. The sequence continues at coordinate 1,204,302 of NW_024870868.1, read as the reverse complement.
ATTGGAAGGAATGGGAAGAGGATAAAAAGGAGGAGGCTACAATGCTTGATAAGAAATGTACTCATTATCTTGACCATGTAATTGTAACCCCTCTGTACAGTATTTTCAGAAAATAAAAAAGGAAATAACAGAGGAAAACAATTCAACATGCAGGTATTATGATTTTATCATACTAATATGAAAGAAATGGAGCTTTTGCCTTTCTGAAGAAGGAAGTTTAGCTAGTAATTTCAATGAAAGCATCAGTTGTAATGAGACTAATGTCTTTTAATCCAAGATATCCAAGAGTACTATACTCATCCTCTGATGAGTAAATAAGTAATTACTTTAATTAGCTTTGATTAATATTAATTCACTTGTAGCAAATAGGTTAAAATATCTGCTATATTTCTTTCAATGTAATAACATACATTTCGTATTATTACTGTCACTTCATACAAGTCTGAAATCACTATTTCAAAGTAACACAAACAAAAAACAAAAATAACCTGGAAGTGGCGCTGTAGCTCAAGTGGTAGAGCGCTCGCCTTGAGCTGAAGAGCTGAGGGACAGCGCCCAGGCCCAGAGTTCAAGCCCCACGACCGACAAAAAAAAAAAAAAAAAAAAATTATTAAAAAACAAAAATAACCTGATACAACCATCATGAATCCTAAATTATGTGAAAAAAAATCAACATTATATAAAATAAATCTGAGGAAAAAGAAAAACAATGGCAGAATAAAAACAGAAAATTACCCTAGCTCTCTCTAATGAAACAGAGATTTAGAGTCCTAGCAGGTACTCCACTTCTAGAGGGTCACACTGAGCCATCTACAATTATATACAGATATACAATTCAAAAAAAGATTTTATAGTCTTCACAAGAAAACTGAAGTCTATAAAATGGTGCCCAGCCAGGCAGGTGACTGTTGTGACTGTGTTGGCCAACATATTAAAAAACAGAGCTGCAGTTTGGAAATAAAAGGTCCACATGGGAAAAAAGCAGGAAGAGAAGTGTACAATGCAGACAGCCACATCCATACTCAGACAATTCAATATACCACTGGACAGACCGACAGTTATTGGAACCACCCATATTAACATCACATCATCTCAGCACAATTGATTTTTACTCTTACACTTAATAGTCTAGCCAAAAACCTAATTCCAGAAAAACAAATCACAACAGCAGATCAAACCAACACCTGGCAAATCAACCAAGAACATAGTCACCTATTAAGATCATAGATCCCCCCCAAAAAAATCCCCCAAGTGGTCAGAACAAATCAGAAAAATACAAGAAAAGTGATGTCAAGGTAGTATAATTCACACAGTAAATAACCAGGCATAAGAACAGACAATGAAGGACCTAGAAGATAGTTTTAACAATCCATTACTAATAATGCTGAAAAATATGATTAATGAAAAGATACAAAACCTCTACAAGGAAATTTCTGAACAAGATGAGACAAACCAAGTATTAGCAAAATAAATCATGGAGACTACAAACAGAAAAATAAATTCTGAAAAAGCAAAGGAGTCCAAGGAAAAAATGAATGTCTAGTTAAAAGATATGAGAGAGAAAAAGTAGCTCAGGAAGATGGTGATGGGGCAGTAGAGAAACACCACAGCTTTCCCCAACCAAAAAGAGAGTTTGAGTTCCAATGCTTAATCTCCCCGAGACCGACAACAACAAAAAGACAAACACTCAGAGAAAAACAGGAGGTGGAAAATAAAAAAAAGAAAGAGAGGAAAAGAAGAATTTCAGAACAAAGAAGAGCGAAGACCCCTCCCCCAACCTTTACTGGATGCACAGCAGCACGCCAAGCCATGGCCAGCCGGTCGGGTGGGAGCTACCAGATTCCCAGAGACACAGGGGGCTGCCTGCAGATCACCCGCGCAGAAGCCGCATGAGGTACCGGTTTGCAGACCCGCTGATGGCCACAGAGAAACCTACCAGCCGGGAGTCTCCACAAAGAACCTACCCCAAACCCTCACTCTCCATCCCAGCAGAGAGGCTCCATCCCGCCAAAGTCGCCCAGTACAGCAGCATCAAGCCACTGCCAGCTGGCCTGGCGGGGGGCTGCCAGAGTCCCAGAGACACAGTGAGCTGTCTGCAGATAACTCTCGCAGAAGTCACCTGAGGTACCAGTTTCAGACCCGCCGATTGTGATAAACGGAGAAACCCCTGAGCCTGGAACTCAGCCCCATGATGGGAGCCCCAGAGCTACATGGGACGCCCAGAGAACACCAAAGCAAAAGACCTACAAGGAACTGGTACTGATCCAGAGAGTGCAAACCACAGTGCTCAGATCCTGTACGGAGGCCCAGCCCCCCACCCCTCGTCCGTACTGTGGACACTGTGGACCCAACAGCTTCTACAGAGGCAGAGACAGAAGAGCATCACACAGAGCCATCACCTCCCAGCCCAACCCACAACCACCCAACTGAACTCAGATTGCAACAGCAATTGACAACCTATACCACACAGAAACATCTAGCTCCAGGGTGAGTACCCCACAGGGACAGTGTATCACCCAAGGGAGACCAGAGCTGGAGGGAATCCCCAGACCCTGACCCAGACTCCCTACTCCAACACCCGGACCACAGGACCCACTAAAACTGGGAACTGTTCGAGAGCTCCACCAGCCCATGGAGCACACTCTGCAGGCCAGGTTCAAGCAAAAGCGCCTCTGGAAGGGAGCTTAAATGCCCAAGCCAGGAACAGTGCCCCTGGGTCAAGACAACCAACAGTAGAAGAAATCTGAATTGTGTACCCCAGGCTGAATAAGCTATGTGGTATACACAGCAGCACAGGCTCAACCGGTGTGCCCCAGGTGGGGGGCCGGCACCAGGCCTGGGGATCCGGTGCCTGAACAGCACAACCAAATCCTCCCAACTGAAGTCAAAAGCTGAGCATATGCTTCAGCAGAGGGGAGAAAAACATAAAACTGCCCCCCCTTGGGAAGCATGCCTATGAGAGCAAAAGACCTGGAGGCTCAGGACAAGAGAAGCCCAAACACCACCAAACCCCTACCCATATACTCTAGGCTGGGAATTGGGCAACACAGGCTGCCAGCACCTGATAGTAGGCAGGAGCTCAGGCTCGTAAGGTGGCTCAACAGTAGAGTGACAGTCTTGAGTGCATGAGGCCCTGGATATGATTCCTCAGCATCACATAAGCACAGAGGGTCAGAAGTGGTGCTGTGGCTCACACAGTAGGGTGCCCATCTTAAGCTGAAGAGCTGAGGGACAGCATCCAAACCTAGAGTTCAAGCCCACAAGCCGGGCAAAAAAAAAAAAAAAAAAAACATCAGGAGTCCATAGCAGACTCCAGCATCTGGGAGATTGCATCCAGAGCATCCGGTCTTGCCAAGAGCACCCGTAGGAGCAAACACCAGCAGTCTAGGCTGTTCAACCCTTCCAAAGGCGGGAATGGCCAGTGATCTACAGCAGAGAGCCAAGAATCCTATGTAGGTCAGACCAGCAGCTGGAGGTAGGTCCCCAACAGAACCCAGATCAGGCACAGACTCTCTCTACCAATACAGAATCAGCAACCAAGCAAACACAGACACACAAAAACAAAATTGGAGATTAATCTCCAATAATCCCCGAACCCCCATGAGAAAATCACATGGAAAAATTACAAGGTTTATCACCACCCAGGATAGCAAGCTATCCTCAGTAGCCATCAGGCATGCAGGGGAGAGCACCAGTGTGAGCAAAGCAGGAATGGAAGACAAAAGCTATATCCAAGGGATGCTGGAGGCAATGACTCAAGAAATATAGTGAGAAATAGACCAAAAATTGAAAGAGCATAAGGATGAACTATCAAAGGAGATACAAGATATCATACAGGAGAAGCATGCAAAACTAGAGGCAGCACAAACCTCAGTAAGAAGTGAGATGAATGCTAAATTAGAGGCAGTACATATCTCATTAAGAAGTGAGATCAGTACTTTGAGAACCAACATCGAATCCATAAAGGAGTCCATTTCCTCCATGCAAACCACAATAGAGTGGTCAAAAGAGTGAACAAAATGGAATATAGAGTGTCAGAGTGTCAGATACAGAAGACAGAATACACCAACTGGACCAAAAAGTGACAGATATGGAAAAATCACTCAAATTAAGCCAAAGAGAAATTCAAGAGCAAGCAGATAATGCCAAGAAATTTAACCTTCATATAATTGGAAGTAGACCAAGGTGAAGAATTTCAGAGCAAGGGAATGCAATATCTATTCAGCAAGATAATTGGTGAAAATTTTCCCCACCTCAAAAAAGAATATCTTACCTACATAATAGAAGCATATAGAACACCCAACAAGCAAGATCCCAAGAGAAACACTTCTTGACACATTATAGTAAAACTGATAGATTTGAATAATAAGGAAACAATCTTGCATTCAGCAAAAATGAAGAAGGAGCTATACTATAATGGGAAAAAATTAGAATCATTGAAGATCTCTCCACACAAACACTGAATGCAAGAAAGGCCTGGGAAAGAACTATACGAGCCCTGAGAGCCAATAACTGCCAACCCAGACTGATATACCCGGCAAAGCTAGCATTCACATTCGATGGAGAACTGAAAATTTTTAATAGCCAAGAAAAACTAAATGAATATATAAACATTAAGGTAGCATTACAAAGAGTACTAAGAGTGGTGGACACAACCAGAAGAAAGCAACCAGGAACTGGGACCTGCACCCAGACAGGCATTAATCAAAGTCTAACTGAGCAAGCACAGGAGGAAAGGAAAGAAGAAAAACTTAGGGAAACAGGGAATAACAAGGACAACAATGCATCTCTCTATACTTTCTCTTAATATTAATGGGCTTAATTTGCCAATCAAAAGAAAAAGAACTGTAGACTGGATCAGAAAACATGACCCATCCATCTGTTGCCTCAGGAGACCCACCTCTCAGCCAAACATACAAACAAATTTAGAGTAAAGGGGTGGAAAAGGATCTACCAATCATATGCCCCCAGTAAGAAAGCAGGTGTAGCTATCCTGATATCTGACTAAATAATCTTTTCATTAAAATCAGTACAGAAAGACAAGGATGGACACTATATATTAATACAAGGAACAATCCAAGAGGAGGATATTACCATCGTCAACTTATATTCCCCAAATATTGGTGCACTCAGATATATTAAACAAATATTCTGAAACTTACAGAATAAAATAGATATTAATACAATATACTAGGAGACTTTAACACACCACTCTCACCAAAGGACAGGTCTACCAACCAGAGGATTGGCAAAGAATCTACCGAATTAAGTGAGGCCATACTTCAAGCGGAATTAACTGACATCTACCGAGTATTTCACCCAAAAACAACAAAGTACACATTCTTCTCAGCAGCTCATGGAACTTTCTCCAAAATAGACCATATCATAGTTCATGAAAGGAACTTAAGCAAATAGAAAGTGAACAATTTAATCCACTGTGTCTTATCTGACCACAGTGGAATCAAGCTAGTTCTCAATAACAAAGCATACCACAGAAATTCCTCTAATACATAGAGATTGAACAGCACACTTCTTAGCAATGCCTGGGTAACGGAAGAGATCAGAGAAGAAATAAAACATTTCCTACAACTCAATGAAAATGAAAACACCTCGCAAAGAAACTTGTGGGGCACAGCAAAAGCAGTGTTGAGTGGCAAATTTATTGCTCTCAGTGCCCCCATCAAGAAAATGGAAACAGACCAAGTACATAATCTCATGTTGCAATTAAAACAGCTAGAAAAACAAGAAACAATGTAACAAAGTTACTAGACAGAGCCAGAAGACCAAATTAAGCCAGAGATTAACCAATTAGAAAATTATAGCCAAAATTAACCAAACAAAAAGCTGGTTCTTTAGAAAAATAAATAAAATTGATGGTCTGTTCGCAAGATTAACTAAAAAAAGAAGAGAGGAAACCCATATTAACAGGATTAAGGATGCCATGGGAAAAATCACAACAAGTACCCAAGATATCCAAACAATCCTAACAGATTACTTTCAAAAGTTATACTCTCTAAAGGAAGAAAACCTGGCAGAAATGGATGCATTTTTAGAGAAATACAAGTTGCCCAAACTGAGCAAAGAAGAAGTAAACCAATTAAATAAGCCAATATCCTACAACCAGATACAGGAAGCTATCAAAATCTTCTGACAAAAAAAAAGCCCAGGACCAGATGAATTCACAGCAGAATTCTATAAGAAATTTAAAGAAGAACTAATACCCATACTCCTCAAGCTCTTCAGAGAAACAGAGAAGAATGGAGCTATCCCAAACTCATTCTACGAAGCTGATATCACACTCATCCCCAATCCAGGCAAAGACCCAACCAAAAAACAGAATTGCAGGCCAATTGCCTTGATGAACACAGATGCAAAGATCCTTAAGAAGATTCTAGCTAACAGAATCCAGAAACAAAAAAAAATCATACACTATAACCAGGTAGGCTTCATCCCAGAGATGCAGGGATTGTTTAACATACATAAGTCAATAAAAGTAATCCAACATATCAACAGAGCCAAGGTCAAGAATCACATTATTATCACCACAGATGCAGAATAGGCCTTTGACAAAATTCAACATTCATTCATGCTAAAAGCTTTGAAGAAAATATGAATAGAAGGAACATTTCTTAAAACAATAAAAGCCATTTATGACAGACCAATAGCCAATATTATACTTAATGGGGAAAAGCTACAACCAATTCTCCTAAAATCAGGAACAAGGCAAGGATGCCCACTATCTCCACTCCTCTTCAATATAGTCCTGGAACCCTTAGCCAGTGCAGTAAGTCAAGAAAAAGATACTAAAGGTGCCCACATAGGGAAAGAAGAAGTTAAACTATCCCTTTTTGCAGACGATATGATACAAGAAGTTAAACTATCCCTTTTTGCAGACGACATGATACTATGCCTTCATGATCCCAAAAACTCCATCCCCAAACTCTAAGAAATCATAAATCACTTAGGCAAAGTAGCAAGACATAAAATAAATCCACAAAAATCAGTGGCCTTCCTGTACACTGACAATGTACAAGAAGAGAGGGAAATAAAGGGAGCAACCCCATTCACAATAGCCTCCACAAAAATAAAATATTTAGGAACTAACCTAACCAAAGATGTAAAATAACTATTTAATGAAAACTATGAAAAGTTAAAGAAAGAAATTGCAGAAGACGCTAGGAAATGGAAAGACCTCCCATGTTCTTGGATAGGCCGACTTAATATAGTAAAGATGGCAATACTGCCAAAATTAATATAAAAATTCAGTGCAATTCCTATTAAAATCCCAATGATGTATATCACTGAAATACAGAAAACAGTCTAAAAATTCATGTGGAGCAACAAAAGACCTAGAATAGCCAAAACAATTCTAGGGAATAAAGACAACATGGGAGAGATATCCATGGCGTACTTTAAACTCTACTATAGAGCTATAATAACAAAGACAACATGGTACTGGCACGAAAACAGACCCGAAGACCAATGGAACAGAATAGAAGATACAGAAATAAATCCACAGGCCTAGAGCCAGCTGATATTCGACAAAGGAGCCAAAGACATACAATGGAAGAAACACTCTTCAACCACTCGTGCTGGGAAAACTGGGCAGCCAAATGCAGAAAACTAAAATTGGACCCCAACCTATCACCATGCACCAATATCAACTCAAAATGGATTAAAGACCTTAAGATTAAACCTGTATCTCTGAAACTACTGTAGGACAGAGTAGGAGAGACACTAAAAATAATGTAAAACCATCTGGTCCGGGACTTTTCTTAGCTGGGAGGTCTCTTATTGCTGTTTCTATTTCAATGCTTGATATGGGCCTGTTAAGCTGGTTTAACTCATCTTGGTTTAGTTTTGGCATGAAAATATTTGCTATGAAAAGGTCCATTTCTGTCGAGTTCTCTAACTTATTAGCATAAAGTTTTGAGAAGTATTCCCTTATAATGTTCCGAATCTTGGTTGTTTCCGTGGTGATGTTTCCATTCTCGTCTCTGAGTTTATTTATTTGGGTGTGTTGTCTTCTTTTTCTGATAAGATTTGCTAAAGGTCTGTCAATTTTGTTAATTTTTTCGAAGAACCAACTCTTTGTTTTGTGGATTCTTTCTATGGATTTTTTAAAATTCTAATTCGTTTACTTCCTATTTAATTTTAAATATTTCTTTCCATCTACTGGATTGGGGTTTATCTTGTTGTTCTTTTTCAAGGAGGTTCAGATGTCTCATTAAATTGTTGGTTTCAGATCTCTCCAATTTGTTGATGTAGGAGCTCAGAGCTATAAACTTGCAGTACGGCCTTTGCTGTGTCCCAGAGGAGCTGGTAATTTGTGTGCTCATTTTTGGTGAATAGCATGAACATTTGAATTTCCTTTCTAATCTGTTCCATGACCCACTTGTGATTCAGCAGTGTGTTGTTCAGCCTCCATATGTTACTGGACTTTCTTTGGTGGCTTTTGGTGTTGAGTTCTAATTTTATTCCCTTGTGTTCGGAGAGAATGCAAGGTATAACTTCAATGTTTCTGAATTTGTTCAAGTTTGCTTTGTGGCCTAAAATATGGACTATTTTAGAAAATGTTCCATGTGCTGCTGAGAAGAACGTGTATTCTGATGTTGCTGGGTGAAATATTCGGTAGATATCTGTTAAATCTAGTTGATCTATGCAGCTGTTTAGATCTGCGGTTTCTCTGTTGAGTTTTTGCCGAGTTGATGTATCTAGTGGGGAGAGTGGTGTGTTAAAATTCCCAACAATTAATGTCTTTGGATCTATCTGGGATTTGAGGGAAAGTAGTGTTTTTTGGTTAAATTTGGGTGCTCCATTGTTTGGCGAATAGATATTTAGAATGGTAATATTCTCCTGAAGGAGAGATCCCTTAATTAGTATGTAGCAACCTTCTTTATCTCTTCTCACGAATTTTAATTTGAAGTCTATTTTATCTGATATTAGGATTACAACTCCCGCCTGTTTATGGGGGCCGTTTGCTTGGTAGATTTTGCTCAAGACTTTAACATTGAAAATGTGTTTGTTTTTACGGGCAAGATGTGACTTCTGAAGGCAGCAGATAGACGGATCTAGTTTTTTAATCTTACTAGACAGTCTATGTCGCTTAATTGAGAGTTAAGTCCATTTATGTTAAGAGATAGGACTGAGAGGTATTTGGGAGTTCCCACCATGTTATCCACCTTCTTGGGGGCTGCGAAAACTGGGTTCTTCCTATGGTTCTTGGATTCTCAGTATGGGTGCAGTTTCTTGGCCTTTATTGTGCTCTTGTTGGTGTTCTATGTGTAGGACATCTTTAATAATCTTTAGTAGGGCTGGTTTTGTGGAGATGTATTGTTTCAGTTTTTCTTTGGTATGGAAGGTTTTTTATTTGGCCTTCAGTTATGAAGGAGAGTTTAGCTGGGTACAGTATTCTTGGTTGATAGTTGATTTATCTTTTCTCCTTCACAGCTTTAAGATCTTTTCCTTGGTCTGAGTTGATCCTGTGTGGATTATAATGTGATGGTGGGATGTCCTATACTGATCTGGTCTATTTGGAGTTTTAAAAGCTTCTTGTATCTGAATAGGCCTACCTTTTTGCATGTTTGGGAAGTTCTCTGCTAGGATCCTGTTAAACAAATTTCCTACACCATTAACTTCTGTTTCTAGGTGCTCCTCTACACCCATCATCCTTAGATTAGGCCTTCTGATGGTGACTTCCAAGTGTTGGATAGATCTCTCATATTTCTTGGATTTGTCTTGGATGGTAGTATGCTCTGTCTGTATAATATCTAGGCTATCTTCAATCCCCGAAATTCGATCTTCTGCATGGACTAACCTGCTGTCGAGACTTTATACTTTGTTTTTCATTTCTTTCCCTTCTAATTGGTCAGCTTTGACGGCTTCAAATTCTTTGTTGAATCTTTGTTTTAAATCTTGTATGGACTTCTTTACTTCAGTGTTTATTCTCAAATCACTTAGTTGATTTGTTATGGTTTCCTTGGACTCCCTTTCCTTCTGTTGGGTTCCATTCAGGATTCCCTTTGTGCTTTCCCTGACTTCCTTCAGCTCTTTGTTAATGGATCCCATGAATGCCTTTAGTGATTTTTGTGTATTCTCATCCTGCTCTCTCAATTCCTGTATTACTCTTTGATTAGCTTCCTCCTATTTATGCCGTTCTTGTAGTTCTCTTTGAGTGTTCTCAGCCTGTTCATGCCATTCCTGCCTTTCTCTTTGAGTATTCTTAATCTGCTCACGCAAATCCTGTATCAGTTTTTTAGTAGTTTCCTCACCCTCGTGATATTCCTGTATAAACCTTTGGATTGCCTCCTCTCTCTCCGTATCACGCTTATACAGAGTTCTTTGTATGTTTTCAATCTTTTCATTTATCATTTTTGCCAGCAGTGTTTGTAGAGCTATTTGGGAACTCTCCTCTGGATTATTCATTATCTGTTCTGTCCCCTGATAATCATGAGTGGGAGTGGAGTTACCCTAACTTGCCATTTTTCTTGTGGTTTTCTGGCTTACTCTGCTCATTTGGGATGAAAGTATCACCAGTTTTGTGCTAGAACACTAACTTAAGGCAAGCATCAACTAAAGTCTGAATTTGCACAGTCAATAGTCTGCAGATACAACCTAGTTCAACAGATAACTCTATTCAACATCAAACAAGTATATATTAATGGGCTGCGAACCACAAAGAAGAATTTGGTAAACCAGAAATTATTAGGGTTAGTGAGAGATGTGGGTAAAAAATAGGAATAGAGTGATGTGGGAAGGTACAGGGAGTGTTAACAAATCCTAGTCTCAAAGCAGGAAATAGGTTAGATAGGATGAAAGTAGAGAGAGAGAAAACAAAAAGAAAGAGAAAGCAAAAAAAGACACCAGAAGAAACAGAAAAATAAAAATTAATAATATGCAAATTCAAGAACAATCTATTCAAAGAACGTGAATATAATGAGAGAAAGGGAGGGATATAAAGGAGATGTGAAAAACAAAAATAAAAATATTTAAAATACTCTAGAGGTATAAAGAGGTAGTACTGCTAAGGAATTTAAGTCTCAGAAGTTTTGAATTGAGTAATAAATTTGTGGATTAAGTGTGTACACAATGGGGGATAGGGTCTAATATTCAACTACGGGTTTATCTGAGGATGTGCAGAACAACAATTAAGTCCTATAAAGAAGAACAAAAGAGAGGAAAAGGTGAGAAGGATAAGGAAGAAAGAAAAAAAAGATCAAAAGTTCAGTCGAGCTAAGCAAAAAACAAAAAGAATATATTTTTAAAAGTAGAAAAAAAAAACAAAGAAAAATGCACACATGCATGTATCACTAAAATAAAGGCTATAAGGGGGAAAAAAGTTACTAGAAAACGATTTTTTTCAAAAAAGGTAAAAATTAAAAATTAAAAAAAGTTTTAGAAAAGAGAAAAATACTTTGTAAAAGGTATAAAAAAAAGAGAAGAAGAGGAAAAAAAGTTCTTTGTTTTTTTTTGGGAGGGTTGGGAAAAATCCTATATCTCCCTTGTGTTTGTAATCAGCCTCTGGTTGGAATCGCTGGTCTGATTGTGGTCCTGTGGCATGGTTAGTTTCTTAATTCAGTTTGTTAAGACAGGCAGAAAAATTCTCTGCTTTACCCAGGATTGTTTGATCCTCCTCCCAAGTAAGTTCAATGGGAGGGGGTGTGCTTTGAGTATCACAAAATAGGGCTTTTTCCTCAAGTTTGGAGATGCTGTGATGAGGCTAGGTTCTGGGTAGAGTTGAGGCCTTTCAGCAAACAGTAGCTTTTCCCGGGGGGCTAGTTTGTGAGAAACTCACCAAGCCCAGCCTGGAGCCACTCTCAAGGTTTCTGTTTACTGAATTTCAGTTGATATTCGAGGCTGCTAAAGGGAGGGGTAGCCTCTGGCTCTGATTACCCGATGAAGAAAGTCACTCCTAGGGCTGGCGCCCGAACTGGATGACTTTTCCCTGGGTGGAGCTGAGTCTGGCAGGTCATGCCGTTAAGTTCTTGTGACCTGCTAAATGACCCTAGTTTTATTCCAAGGCCTGAGTTGGAGCTAGCCGCTCAGCGGAGCTTTGTCGGTGTCCAAGATGAAGATCTCCGGTACTGGGGCGGGAGGGGTGGCCTTCCCTCCTCTGCTCCCTGAGAAGGAGTGAGGATGTCAGGCTTCTACTCATGCCGAGTCTTGGTTCGTGGTTCGTCTCTGGTCTGCGAACTGCAGGATGAAGATGTCTGCTCCTTGTCGGTTCTTGCTGGTATGCAGTAGAATCCACTCGCGTGCCTCGTCTGGCTCTTTCGTCACGGACTCTCTGTTTCAGGTATGGCAGTATGGCCGCTGCCACCGCCGCTGCTGCTGCAGAGGCAGCTGCAGGCAAGAGCTCAGATCTGTCTCCTTGCCTGAATTTTTCCTCTCTGGCCTAATTCTCTGTCCTGTGATGGCACACTTGGTGTGGTTCTCTGGCTTAGGACTGGAACTCTAAAACTGCTTTCTATGCAAGAGCTTGTTTGCCTCCAGCTTCTCCTCCGCCATCTTCCCGGAACTCCCTATGATTACACTTCTTATCAAGCATTGTTGACTCCTCCTTTATTTCCCCTTCCCATTCCTTCCCATCTCCCCCTCCCCACTTCTCCTCTCCCCCTCCCCCATAGTTGTAAAGTTCGGTTTTCAACATATCGTCTTGTGTATCTTACTGTGGCAATGGGTCAACCTGTATCCCTAATTAAAATTTTTTTCCCCTTCCCCTCCACAAATTATACCAGCATCAAATACAGTGAAAACAGGGGTTATACCGTGCGGGAAGGACATACAAAGCAACAAAGAAATCATCTTACAAATGTGTTATAAACAATAGCAAGAAAGAAAAAAAAACATTTGAATTCTTATCTTGAGGTTCATTTCACCTAACATCAACTTATCTGACCATTTCTGCTTGTCTCAGACATATACTAGAAATTGCAAATAAGGGAACCCTTCGGACCTATATTTCTTTTGGCCTGGATTACTTCATTTAATGTAATTTTTTCCAAGTCTTTTCATTTCCTAAAAAATGGGCCAATGTCATTCTTTCTGGTGTTCTTTAACAGAGCCATGATATGACTTGTGAAGAAAGTACTGGTGTTAGATAAACTTTGTTCATGCATAACTCATATTGTTATTGGTGAATTAGTTAACTTAATCAAAAAATATATCAAATATGATTCAATGATAAAAATATAAAACAGTTACTTAGTAATTGTTTGAGAAAAAAGTTACAGTTATGATTTTTAGGAAAATAAATTTATATTTCCCTACAAAGCAATGATTTAGGTTTATTAATCTAGTGTTTGTCTAGAGAACATAATTGGCATGAAAAAGAACAATCTGTATATCTAGATTCTTGAATGAGAGATATTTTAAACATTGTCTTTTATTCAAATGAATACTTAGGTTTACTTTTCAAATTCTACTTTCAGAACAAATATTTACCCTGCAATTAAATGTATAACAATAGTCAGGTATTTAAAACTAAATTTTCTATGTTGTTATGTAGCTCTACATATTCACAATGACATGATTTTTTCTATTCGTAAGTGTCTAACCTCTGGGATATTTGCTTCATCAATATAAATTTTCTCATGAGGTTGTTGTGAAGGCTCCAGTAACCAGTGTGGTTAAAAACATTTCCTGAATTCTAAATTATAAATCTAATCATTTTAGCCTTTGATTATATCATTTATTGTCTCTTCAGAGCAATTATACAAAAATACATACTACTTTCTAAACATTTCACTCACATTGTAACTAATATAAACATAGTTCACACAGAGACTAATTATTTCAGACTCACCATATTTGATGACCTTAGTGTGAAGAAAGTACAGAGTATAAGGTCTTTATACTTAATAATATTTTTGTTAAAATTAAATTAAATCATATACCTGGATTTCTAATTTGAAAGTTAATCACATGGAAACTGTAAAATAATAAGAAAAATGATTACTTTGGGACTATTTTCTTCTTAAAATTATGCAGCAAAAACTATCTCTAAGAAATATATTTTCAATAAAATGTTTCAATCTTTAAGCAAAGTGCATTATACTTTAATATAAAGTTAATCTCAAAATAAAAATTCTGGAACTAATCTAATGTATGTTTTCATGCACAAAATGCTTTGACTTCTAGTCTTGTTATCTGAATTTAATTATATTTTTAGTTGTGACATGATCTCTACTTACATTTATTACTAACTTCTGTAATTATACAAATCATGCCTGTGCACACTAATTTATGTAAGATTATATTCAAACAAAATTATCTTTTTTCCTTTCTCCCACAGGGAAGGATGAGGTGCTGAAGTGTATTAAATGAAAGCACTCTAAAAGAGAATCTTTATGAAGTGGAAATTTGCAACATGAAGATGGGATCATGAGCACTTTCTACTTGGCTGAACAGGAATTCTTGTTTCTATAGTATTTTGTTACCTTTTAATGACAGAGGGAAAGCCACAAAATTTGAAGTTCATATGAAGGTATTACATTCTTAAAAGATGTGACAACCTGCTTAAAAGTTCGATCTTATCACTAGTTCTTTGTGCTTGCTGGTTGATCAATTTCTCTATCATATGTTTCATATTATTAAGCATGTTAGTAATTCAGCTGTGAGTACAATGCAGGAGACTCCTGAAATCACAGCTATTGCTGTCTAATATTCAGAAGAGACAAAAAAATCATATTAATCTCGTTTTTCCTTTTGGCTTTCAATATACCAATTAATTCTGAGAACAATCTGTAAAATGTTAGTTTACTTTTCCCTTTTTAATTAGAGTTTAATCAAGTGTTTTTCACAATAAAAAGTGATGACAGTGGTATCACAGCTCTAATATGAGCACCTTCTCCCTAACAAATAATGCTCTATGGAATGTAAATATGGAAGCCAGTCTAAAATTCTCTCTCTCTCTCTCTCTCTGACACACACACACACACACACACACACACACACACACACACACACACACACAGAGCTACCACCCAGACGCATCAGAGATCAGTTTCATTCCTTTGTAATGATAGTTGTTTGATGTTTGATCCTATGGTTTTTCTTTGCTTTAGGATCTTGCCTAGTCCTGTATCTTTCCCTGAGATCAAGTCCCCTGGTCTTAGTATATTGTGTGTCTGTGTATTCAAAATATGATCCCTGGCTGCTTCCGGTCAATTAACATTACCCTGTGTACAGTATCCCCAAACTTGTCATTCAAGTCAAATTCCATGAATTTATACTTGTATTCCAAAATACTAAAATTTATTGGATTCTAGAAACGTAAAAAAACACCCACCTTGTTATTTTAGTAGCAATTGACATCATGAAAGTAGAAGTATATTGATCAGAAACTGTGGTTAGAGAACGGGAGTATGTGGGGAAATTTAGAATACTGGATGTGAGTTAAAGATACCAAATCATCTTCTATATGCTAATTTATTGAAAAATTGTCATCCTATATTGAAAGCCCAATTCACATATATAATTTTCCAGTTATTTGCTTATCTAGCACTTCTGATCACAAATCTTCTTGTGAATTTTTATAGTATCTTTGAATAAATCACACTATTTGCATGTACTTAACATCTTAAGGAAAGACAGTGTGCTTCTACATCTTTCATTCTATGTGACATTTTTTGTTTCTCTGTTTGCTGAATAAATGTATTCCTGGAATCAGGATATAGACAGAAAATCTGCGTCTCATTTTCATTTTTTAAATTTCAAATATTATATAAACTTTGTTTTGACTAGTCATTTTCTAAAGCTGTATGGAGGTTCCTCAAAAGATTCTACATAGAGCTCCCTTATGATCCAGCAATCCCACTTTTGGGCATTTACCCAAATGTTTACAAACAAGACCACACTAAAGCTACCAGCACGACTATGTTTATTTCAGCATTATTTACTATAGCTAAGATATGGAACCAACCCAGATGCCCCTCAGTAGATGAATGCATCAAGAAAATGTGGTCTATATACACAATGAAATTCTATGTCTCCATCAGAAAGACTGGCATTGTCCCATTTGTTAGGGAATGGAAAGGTTTGGAAAAAATTATCTTATGTGAAGTAAGCCAGGCCCAAAGAAACATAGGTCCCATGTTTCCCTTATTTGCAATATCTAGTATATGTCTGAGTCAAGCAGAAAAGGTTAGATTAGGGGATGTTAGGGAAATGAACCCTAAGATATGTATTCAAATGTTTTTGGTCTTTCATGAGATTGTTTCTAACAGATTTATAAGATTATTTCTTTGTTGCCTTGTATGTCCCTCCCCACAGTATAACCCCTGCTTTCACTGTATTTGATGTCGTTATAATTTGTGGAGGGGAAGAGGAAAACCAAATTATTTAAATAGGGATACATGTGGACCCATTGCAACAATGAGATGTACAAGTCGTTATGTCGAAAATGAACTTTACAATTTGGTGTGGGGGGCGTGGAGGATTGGGTGGGGGGGCGGGGAGAGGATGGGAAGGGGAAACAAAGGAGGAGGCTACAATGTTTGATAAGAAATGTATGTACTCATTATCTTGCCCATGTAATTGTAACCCCTCTGTACAGTGTTTTCACAATAAAAATAATTAAATAAAATGAGTGATATTCATGAACACAAATATTTTGGTGCCATTAAGTAAATTGAAATTTGATGTGGTAGTTCTTGTGTCTAATTGACTTAACCATAATACTATTCGTGTATAAACATGTTCATTGCACGTTTTTATTTTATATATAAAAATTAGTCCCCAAGGATTTACTTTAAAGTGATAATCGTGGGAGGGGCTTGTCTTCATGTTCCAAACTCTATATTTATTTCCCTAAAAGTACTAGAAATGCTTGATATTTACTGGAACAATATAAAAGATTACAACACATTTCTAAAAAGAATAGATATATTGATTAAAACAGAAAAAAGAGTAAAATACTCAGGTTTCTTGCTTGAGACTGCATAAATTTCATATGAATGTAGCTCAAATGAGACTCAAATATAAATCCATATTAATATTAATGAGATTTATATCAAAATATAAGCAATATAGGAATTTAAATAATTGGTCATTCAAAGCTCTAGATTCCTGATGGACAAAGAATAGATTTGAAAATAGCAGAGGAAAACAATTTAACATGCAGCTATTTATGATTTTATAATACTAATATGAAAGAAATATGCTTTTGACTTTCTGAAGAAGAAAGTTTAGCCAGCAGTTTCAGTGTAAGGCATCAGTTGTAATGAGTCTAAAGTCTTTTCCTCCAAGATATCCAAGAGACCTATACTTACCCTCTGAAGAGTAAATACGTAATTACTTCAATTAGCACTGCTTAATATTAATTTATTTGTAGCAAGTAGGTTAAAATGTCTTCTTGCTTTCTTTTAACGTAGTTTAACATCTATTTCATATTGCAAGAGCAATAGGCAAAAGAAAGACAAAAAGGGAACTCACATGGGGAAGAAATAAATCTATCCCTTTTTACAGATGAAATGATCCTGTAAAAGGTTATGCTAACCTTCAGCAATGTAGCAGGGTATAAAATCCACAAGA
Organism: Dipodomys spectabilis; assembly: GCF_019054845.1. Classification (NCBI taxonomy): domain Eukaryota; kingdom Metazoa; phylum Chordata; class Mammalia; order Rodentia; family Heteromyidae; genus Dipodomys; species Dipodomys spectabilis. The sequence goes on along the minus strand of NW_024870868.1, from coordinate 1,186,770 downwards.
ATCAGTATTTTTTCTGTTACCAACAATGGGAAGGTCCAGGCTGAAATCCAAAGAACAAACACATATGTATTATCCTCACAATCAAATCAAATCTAAACAAAACAACAACACAACTATGAATTAATTAATTTAACTAAAAATCTGAAGGACCTCTACAGTGAAAACGTTAAAATCTAAAAAGGGAAATTGAAGGAGATTCAACGAAATTGAAAGTTTTTCAATGCTCCTGTTTGGAAGAATTAGCGTCGTTAAAACTGAAATACTGCCCCCAAACAATTGACAATGCAATACCCATCAAAATCCCAATAATATTGTTCAATGCAGTCGAGAAAGGAATCCAAATTCAAAATGAAATTACAAAATTACACATGAAACAGAAGGCTTAGAAATGAACTCATGGGCCTATATGCATCTTGAATACACACACACACACACACACACACACACACACACACACACACACACACGCACATATACACACACACACAATGGAATTCTATTCACTCATCAAAAAGGATGACTTTTCACCAGTCTTAAGGAAAATGAAAGTCTTGGAAAATTATACTAAGAGAAAGGAATGCAGACTCAGAGAATTATAGGTTTGATGTATTCATTCACTTGTGGTAGCAAGAAAGTTCCTACAAATATAGAAGTGAACAAGATAAATTCTACCTCGTTCAATTTAGAATGGCCATTATCAAGAAAACTAACAATAGCAAATGCTGTCATGGATGTAGTCAATTAGGAAGTCTATTACACTGTTGGTGGGAAATTAAATTTGTTCGACCTCTCTGGCATGCAGTACGGAGATTCCTCAAAGACTAAACCTAGATCTCCCTTATGACTCAGTAATTCTCCTCATGAACAGTAATCCAATAAATAACAAACAAGCTCATATTAAATCTGCTAGTATAATCATGTTCAGAGCCCAGGCCCAGAGTTCAAGGACTGGAAAGAGTGTTACCACTGCTAGCATTTGTTTCCGCAAGTATGAATGTCTTGATATAATATAACAAATAACTCTATTTGCAGTAGCTAGGATAGGACTTAAATATGCTGGGTGATAAAATGCCTTCTTTGTTGAATATTAGGAAAAAATGTAGGCAGTCCAAGAAAAGGAGATTGTTGTTGTTGTTGTTGGTTGAGGGGCTTGAATTGTGGACTTGGGCACTGTCCTTGAGCTCTTCAACTCAAGCTAAGTGCTCTACATCTTGAGCCACAGTGCCACTTTTGGTTTTCTGTTGGTTAAATAGAGGTGAGAATCTCAGGGACTTTCCTGCCCATGCTGGCTTTGTACAGAAGTCCTCAGATCCCAGCTTCCTGCATAGCTACGATTACAGCTGTGAGCCACTGGCACTAGGCTAAAAATAGTTTTGGTTATTTTTTATTTTTGTTTTTCTATAAAAGAAAAAAAATCCATCTCTTATCCTGGGTCTACAACTCAGATATCATTATTAGAACACTTCTCCCTCAACTCATTTTATCAGACATTTGTAAATTTTCATAAGAAATGAAACCCTCATTGGGAATAATGTTTTTCTCTTTTTATTACAAATCGTGCTTGATTACTTTCTAATGTAATATTGGACTTCCTATCAGAGTGATGATATTTTCTTTCTCTTCAAAAATTGGCCTTCTCCCAGATGTGGTAAATTTTTGAGAATTCAAAGATTTCCTTGGATAATTTATTAAGCTGACCTCTAAGAAATTGTGCGTTTCTGGAATTTGGTCTGCTGTCTTGTACTTACATGCACAGGCTTTCTATGATTTATTTGTTCTACAAGGAATTCTATTTTCCATTCTTCGTGTGACCAATTTTAGTCTCTCTGATCAGTCTTTCAGACCCTCTCTCTAGAGTGTCATTTCATTCTCCCTCATAAAAAGATATTAGTTATCAGCTAACTGATTGTCAGCTTCTTTTTTTTTTTTTATTTTTTGTTTTTTGTTGTTTTGCCTGACTTCATGTAGATTGTGATAGCAGCCCTGACTGGCTGTGCTTACTGGAGGTTTTTACTGTTTGTTTGTTTGTTTGTTTTTAGATGTCTAGGATTACTATTGAAGGTAGTAGCTTCTCTGGGTCCCAGTGACTCCCCTGGCCTAGAGTCAATGGGCTTTTCTCCTAAAGATACAAAGAACAGCTGACTAAATTCCTATTTTAATTGTCTCAAAATGAGTCAATTTGGCATCCTTGCGAAGCGATGAATAATCCTTGTAACCACTTACAGAAATGGTCTATCAAGATTGCTTTTCAAAGTTGACTGTGAAAAATGTTCATTTCCAAGTCACCACATAAAACAGATCACACTCCTGGGAGCAGACTTTGGAAGGAAGGTTCCCCTTCTTTCCTTCTCTTATGACAGATCAAACCAAAATATTCTGCAGTTGTGGTAAGCCTGGAGCACATTCTCCCAAAAATATTCTGTAATGTAAAAGAGGACCAACTATCAAAATGAAGGTGAAAATATTGTCTAGTATGACTGATTAATCTTGCTTATGACTGTCCTTATTTTCATTACTTCAAACACATGGATAATTTATATTGGGATTAGAAAAGTGGCAAAGGATTAATGGAATGAACATTCAGTTTACTTTCATATATCCAATGTAATAGACTTAACCTCTTATGGAAAATTAAATCCAACTGTAGAAACAATGTCAGAAATATAAAATAAGCCTCAATAGGTGTAATCTAGCACACATACACCATCATCTACTCAGAAGTTCAGTCTCCCTATAAATATTTATTTAGTACAAAATAATAAAAATTTAATTAATGAATATGACTTTTAAGTATCATCTGAAAAACTCCTCATGTATATAATTGCATACAATTGTATAGATTTTACCTAGTCAGGAATTTAACATGCATGTAGAAATCAAATTTCCAAAATTTAAACTAGAGAGGAGTCATACGCTCATGTACTGTATTGTGTGAATTTTACCACGGGCTGAACCCTTCCACCTAATAGCAAGAGTCATGTGCAATAATTTATTATTTGTCATTAAGATGAGTGCTATGTAGAATATACTTTGAATTATTAAATTAATTCACAGAAATGAAACAATAATGATATGTTATTTGTTTAAATTCTAATACTTCTCAATTTTACAATTCGTGAAATATATTATTAAGCTTAGTTCCACTTTCTTCTTTTTTATTTTTTTTTATTTTTATTTTTTAATTTAATTTAATTTTATTTGTGAACATACTGTACAGAGGAGTTACAGTTACATGGGCAGGATAATGCGTACATTTCTTACCAAGCATTGCAGCCTCCTCCTTTGTTTACCCTTCACATCCCTTCCCAGCCTCCCCCCTCCCCCCCTAATCCCAAGCCTTCTTCTTTTTTATAGTTACTAAAATTAAAATTATATATTAAACATTCAATATTAAGAAATCAATAATAAGTAACATATTATTAAAATGATATGCTATTAATCTGTGATTTGAATTATAGTTCAAATTGTGATGTAAAAAGTGTTGAAAGAATTATGGTTAATTTTTTTTAAACTTACCAGCTTGTTATTTGTTTCCTAATTGTGTCATTTGTTATTCTTGGTCCAAGTCATCTCTTCCTCTTAAATGTTTAGTTTTCTATTTTATCTCTATTGGTTTACTAATTGTGCCTTTTTCCACCTTTTAAGTGACTGACATGAGGCTGAAAAACTGTATGCTAGTTTATTACTTCCTATGTTAAAGTAAAATTACTGCTCTCCACAGATGTTTTACTCTTCTTTGTATAGTACAGTATTTCCCCCAGTCCCATTTCTTGTGTTACTGCTCTCATGTATTTTATTTTATTTTTTATTTAAGTTGTATTGTCAAGTTAATGTACAGAGGGGTTACAGTTACATAAATAAGGTAATGAATTCCTTTCTTTTCTAACTTGTTACCCTTTCCCCTGTTTTTCTCCCGCTTCCCTCCCAACGTCCCCACCCAGGATTAGTTCCAACTACTGTCTTCAGAGTATCACTTTTGCATAGATTCTCCCTTTGTCCGTTGTCTCACCATTTTGTTTTTCCCTTTACCTTCCCTAGTTCAGATCAACATATTTACAATACTCAGGGTATCAAAATCAAATACAGTGACTACAGGGGATAACCATAGATGGAGAAAAGAAAATGATAAAAAGAAATCACGTAGTACATTAGGATAAGCAACAATAAAGAACATGCCTTGGAGTACATTTCTCTTGGAATTACCTCATATGATCATATGTACATAGCTTTTGAGCTATTCTGCTCATCTACTAAGATTATGCTCCCCTATTACCCAGATATCCCACTTCTGAGCATTTACCCAAATGATCACAAACATGGCCACACTAAAGCTACCAGCACAATGATGTATATCACAGTAATATTTACCATAGCTAAGATAAGGAATCAACCCAGATGCCCCTCAGTAGATGAATGGATCGCGAAAATGTGACTCAGACACAGACACAGACAGACAGACAGACACACACACACACACACACACACACACACACACACACACACACACACACACAAACACACACACACACACACACACACACAAACACACACACACACACACACACACACACACAAACACACACACACACAAATGAAATATTATGCTCCCATCAGAAATAATGATATCACCTCATTTGTAAGGAAATGGAAGATTTTGGAAAAAATCATATTAAGTGAAGTTTGCCAGACTTAAACATAGGTCCTATAGTTTCCCTTATTTGTAATAACTAGTTTATTTCAAGGATAATCTCATGTATTTTAATTTGACATTTCGTTCTATGTTGAGCATGCACCATTATTGCTATATTGTTTCTTATTATTTCTGCAAACAGGCAGGTTTTTAAAAGAATTACTTTCATCTCATCCATTACTGAAATAAGAACAACTAAAAGAGCAACCCCTACTAAGAAGAACTCGTACTTACTTCGCTTCATTCCTATGTAAGGCCAGTGTTGTTCCCTGTATACTTATGTTGTGCATTACTACTCCATACTTGGTCATCCTGTATATCTACAACCTTCTACATTGTGACCTAAATGTCCCAGCAATTCCACTTTGCTTTAATTTTTTAATAAATTTCTCTCTTAATGTTTGAGGTTGGTGTGTGTGTGAGAGAGTTTGTGTTTGTGTGGTTTTACAAAGATCAGAAAATAACATTTTTCGTCATTTAGAATACATCTTTCAGGTCATTGTAAGTTGTGGTTAATGAGAGAAATCTCTTACTATTTTAAGGATGAAACTGAAAACTATATATGTGCATGCACCACAGTTGCATTATTAGTCTGTAGTTGAACACTTAACTTCTATTTTTATCTTGGCTGTTGTTGTGAACAATATGAATAAGAATGTACTACAGAGTTATTTACGTGTTACCCAGAGAGAAATAATCATATGATTGGTGGGTCAGATGAGATTTCGACTTTGCATTTCTTTTCAAAACTGCATACTACTTTCTAAAGCGAGAATACGAAGAGTGTAGAAAATTTCCTTTTCTCCACACTCTAACCAAAGTTATAGCCTTTTAAGTTTTTTTTTAAATGGCAGGTTTTTACTATGTGCAGTACCCCAGACTGGCCTTAGACGCAAATGCACTTACTCCAGCATCCTAAGTGTTTGGAGTTAAAAGCCTTTACCACCACAAGTGTTTCCTTTGATTTTTTTGATAAGAGTTATAATAGTTATGAAGTAGTATCATAGTAATTTTGATTGCGTTTCTCTAATGACTTTGTTCACAAAGAATTAAGCCAGCATAGAAGTGGTACAACAAAACTTAGTAATCCCACTAGCGATTTTCAGGGCTTTTTGGAAAATATGTCTATTCACAAAATTTGTCCATTTTTAATCATTTCTTGTTAATCTCACCTTTAATCATTCTATACAAAATCAATACTTAATTCAATGTAATAGAAAGGAAAAAATTAAGCAACTCCTAACATTTTTCAATTGTCAATAACATGATATTGCTTAAATCATTTTCTGTTTATGCGTGAGATTCTATAACTCAATTTAGTTAGACCTTTTACAAGGCTATAAGTATTTTATGTAGTTTATGTTGATTGCTCTTTCCAAAGCCTGTGAGTCTAATTTCCCTTGGTTTCTTTCAGTCTCATGTAGTTCACATTTCAAACTGAAGAATAAATGGAAGGAAGCAAACAAAAAAATAAAGTTCCTCTCATCTGATGATGCTTCTACAAGAATGAGGAAAGAGTTCGTCCTTCTAAGAACCTATGATAAGATTTCAAAAAGAGAATTTATTCCTCTAGGTTTTCCCTATCTTTTCAATGTAACTTAAATGATATAAAACACAATATGCTGCTCATTTACTTTTACATTTGATCAGTTTTGCACATTTTCATATGGATTCACCTCAGTCTACAACATTCCTTCATTATAATTTCCCTGGTTTTTTTTTTTTGCACTATCAAGACATAAGATAACCATTTTGACTTACAGCATGAGATGTTATCCACTTAGCTTCCTTGGAAACAGAGCATAGCCAATAGATAAGATTATTTCTGGTTTCTCACTACATGTAATTGTTTCTGTAATACATATCACATTCTGTTTAGTATTTAAAAAACTGCTGGCTAAACTCAAAGCTAATTCATAGAAGTTTATGTTAAGTATTTCACAAGTGTTATGTCTCTTAACTGTTAAGAAAACATTAGCTCTAATGCTACCATTTTAGTGTTGGGAAAAATTTTAATTAAAGGCGCTAAGGTCCTGGCTCAATGACCAACAGTGAGGTGGGAAATGAATCAGTTTCCAAAGTCTTTTAGCAATACAAAAAGTAGGTAAAAATCTCTCCATTTTCTTACACTTTCAATTCAATATTCATATTGTCCAAGACACAATAGCATAGCAACTATTGCCCATGTAATTGTTTTCTGTCACATTTTGTCTTCAACACAAACTGTGTTGGTGACATTGGGTTATCATGCACAGAGCTGAGCTTATAAATTGAGATCCATAGAGAGCCAAATTTCTTCTGTCCCACAGTTCCAGTGTCCTTTGTAAAAAGTAGTAAAGCTATCTGAGCGCTGGTGGCTCATGCCTGTAATGCTAGCTAATCAAGAGGCTGAGATGTGAGGACTGTGGCTTAAAGCCAGCCTAGGAAGGAAAGTCCGTGAGACTCTTATTTCCAATAAACCACTAGAAAACCAGAAGTGGCGCTGTGGCTAAAGGGGTAGAGTGTTTGCCTTGAGCTGAAAAGCGCAGCAACAGAGCCCAATCCCAGAGTTCAAGTCCCACGACTGACCCAAAAACAAAAAAGTACTAGAAACTTTTAAATACCATCACTTACTGTCTTTTAAGAAGCCAAAAAGGAATAAACTCACATATAATCACTCCAAAATGTTTTCAAATTAGGAGATATAAAAACAGGTCCCCGTGAAGTAAACTTTCTCCTACTTTTAAGATTATTCTGAAAGTCTTGTGGTGGTTGATCACACCTGTAATCCTCACTACTCGAGATATCTACACAGGAGGCTGAGATATGGGGATAACAGTTGAAAGCCAATCAGGGCAAAAAAAATTCATGAGATTATTTTTCAAAAATTATAATGAATTAGCAAGGAGTTAGGAATGGAGATGTAGCTTATATAATAACTCACCAATCTAAAGAAGAATGGCCTAGCAAGACTTTGAAGACGTGAGTTCAAATTCTGACCATGTCAACAAGAAGAAACACACACAAACACACACACACAAACACACACTCACACACACACACACTCTTATTCATTATATCTTCATGTCACTGTTCTGCATTAATTTCTTTGTTAACAATATTATCTTGTAACATTTTTACACGTTTTTTATTGTAAAAATATTGTACAGAGGGGTTAGAGTTACATGAGTGAGATAATGAGTGCATTTCCTATCAAGCATTGTTTCCTCCTTTGTTTTTCCCCCACCGTTCCTTCACTCACACCTCCACAAGTACACATCCCAACTCCTAACCCCTCACTCCTCTCTCCCCTGCTAAATTGTGAAGTTCATACATCTCATTGCTACAATGGGTCAACCTACATCTCTATTTAAGCATTTTGTTTTTCCCTTTCCCTCCCCAAATTAACGAAGTTTATATACAAGATGCAGGAGCACCAACATCGGATACAGTAAAAACAAGGGTTATACTATGAGGGATGATCATATTAAAAAGAAAAAATCTCATTGTACATTATAAATACATTAGAAACAACAGCAAGAAAGAAAAAACCACTTATGTCCCTATCTTGGGGTTCATTTACCTTAATATAATTTTATCTAGTCATATGCACATAGCTTTTGATCTTTTCTGCTTATCCCAGACATATATTAGTTATAGCAAATAAAGGATACCATGGGAACTATGTTTCTTTGGACTTGGCTTACTTCATTTAGTATAATTTTTAATACGTTTTTTATTGTAAAAATACTGTATAGAGGGGTTATAGTTACATGAATAAGGTAATAAGTACATTTCTTATCAAGCATTGCTACCGCCTCCTTTGTTTTTCCCTAAGATCCCTTCCTCCCTACCTCCACAAATACAGTCCATAATCCTCACCCCCCACCCCTGCCTAAATTGCAAAGTTCGTTTATTACAATACTGTCTGTACATCTCATTGTTACAATGGGTCAACCTGTATTCATATTTAAGTATTTTGTTTTGTCCCTTTTCCTCCCTAAATTAGATAAATGTATATACAAGATGCAGAATATCGACATTAAATACAGTGAAAACTGGAGTTATTCCTTGGGGAAGGAACATACAAAGAAACAAAAAATTCGCATGGTACATTATAAGTACATTAGAAAAAATAGCAAGAAAGAAAAAAAAAAACCCTTGTGTCCCTATCTTGGGGCTCATTTCACTTAACATCATCTTATTTAGTCATTGTACATAGCTTTTGACCTTTTCTGCTTGTCCCTGACATCTACTAGTTACTTTTATCAAGTAGAGTCTGAATCAGGAGTGTTGATAAATGTCCGCACCTAAAATCTTAGCCCTAGGCTGAACCCGCAGTATTACATAGTTGAGGCCACAAAAGTGAGAGATTGGGTTTTGTTTTCTTTTTTGTTTTGGTTTTTGTAGGTTGTGGGGCTTGAACTCTGGATCTTGGGTCTGTACCTCAGCTCTTCAGCTCAAGGTTAGTGCTACCACTTGAGGCACAGCACCATTTATATCTTTTTCTGCTTATGTGGTACTGAGGAATCAAACCCAGGACCTCATGCATGCAAGGCAAGCACTATCCCACTACGCCACCTTCCCAGCACCTGAGAGACTGTGTTTTAAAAAAGCATCTAAACAACATTTGCTTTCTACTTTGGGTTATATAATGAAATATATGAATATCTTTTTATATTTTTGTGAATTGTCATATTTCTAAATTTTTAATAACCGAAGCTACTTTATCCTTTTCAAAGTCATGAAATATCTCTGAGACTTTCCTTCTGTGAAGATTGTTTTAGCATTTATAACTACTTCTGAGTCTTTATTTTTTATCAAAATTACTTTATATTTTATGTTGATGGGTTATCATACATCAAATACATTCAAACGTACATGTAGAATCTAAAGATGGCAGTATGAATATTCTCATATAGCTCTTGTTTCTCTGCTATGCACTTTCAGTATTACGATATTTCTCTCTCTTTCACTCTCTTTCATTTCCTCTTTTTTTCTTTCATGTTCCATGTCTGCTACTTAGAATTTCTGCTAGTTTACTATTATACTTCAGGTACCACTGATTTTATGGGAACATTATAACGACCGTCAGTTACCCTTGCATTCTTTAAGAGTTATAACAGTGACGTGATATTATTCTCTGTCATTCTAAATGGCAAAACAGATCTAGGATTCCTTTTCACTTTTACTACTATTATAAATTTTATCTCATAGGAATCATTGGGATGAATATAATACTTTTAACCTGTGACCTAAAAGTTCTTTTTCTTTTACAACCTTTTTATTTTATTATCAGTAAGTAACTACATGTAATGAAAACAAAGCTATCATATGGAAAATAGACTGAAGTTGTTCACAGGAATGAGATACAAGGTAATGGGGGAAGTGAGTACAAAGTGATACACATCATATACCACAGATACACAGAGCAGTTTATCATGTACACTGTGAGAAAGACAATGTGCTGGGAACTATAGGTTAAATCACAGAACACCTGATATGCATAAATATTCATATACATATCTATGTATTTATATATGTGTGCACATATATTTATAAATGTATATTTATTTATATATTCCTATACGTGTATATGCCCTTATATATGTACACATATATGTTACTATACACACTAATGCACACATACTTATACCCATGTATACATGCACACATGGAGGAAGTTACAGCCAACAGAAGTTTTACTAGTTGTTGAATATGTTTTAGACGGAGTGCTTGGAACCAAATATTTTGAAGATGGATTGGTATCTAAGAGAACTTTTACCCCTCCTCTTATCTCTTAAAACTGGCAGGTTTTAAAACTGGTAGGTTTTAAGAGATAAGATTCGACTTCAAATGTTTTTTTTTCTTTCTTGTGATTGTTTCTAACATATTTATAAAATGATTTTTTGTTGCTTTGAATGTCCCTCCCCCATGGTATAACCCCTGATTTCACTGTATTTGATGTTTGTAAAATTTTGGAGGGAAAGGTCAAAAACACACCCTTTAAATAGGTATACAGGTGGACCCATTGCAACAATGAGATGTCCAAGTAGTATGTCGAAAAACGAATTTTTCAACTTTGATGGGGGTAATGATTGGGTGGGGGGAGGTAGGAGGAGTATGAGAAAGGATGGGAAGGGGAAATACACAGGAGGTAACAATGCTTGATAAAAACTGTACTCGTTATATTACCCATGTAATTGTAACTCCTCTGTACGGTACTCTGCCAATTAAAAAAAATAACTCCAATCAAAAAAAAAAAAAACTCCATACATTTTTAGAGATCATTGTCATAATGAGATCTTAGAATTGTGTTCGAAACTAGCCCAGACAGAAAAGTACTTGTTAGATTCTTTCTCCAATTAACCACTAAAAACAGGAATTAGCTATGTGCCTCAAGTTGGAGACTGCTGGCAGTGACCACAACAAGGCTTAGGGAAAATGCCGAGGCCTTGCAAACAACAACAACAAAAACAACAACAAAATATAGCACATTAATTTCACAAAAGCATCTTTTAACTGCTGTGAACATTTCTAAGAAACATGAATACATGTCCGTGGAAAATGATAAGTAAAAATTATAGAATATTTGGGGCTGAGAAAGTGGTTCAGTGGTAGAGCGCTTGTCTTGCATGCATGAGGCCCTGGGTTTGATTCCTCAGCACCATATAAGAAAAAGAAAAAAGCCAGAAGTGGCTCTGTGGCTCAAGTGGTAGAGTACTAGTCTTGAGATGAAGAGCTGAGGGACAGTGCCCAGGCCCAGAGTTCAGGCCTCGCTACTGCAACTGCCCCCCCCCAAAAAAAAACAAAGTATAGAATATTTGCGTCTACATTAAAGACATGACTATATAGATTGTTTAAGATATTTAGGTAATGATTAGAAATTAAGAATAATAATAATATATTGGGACTTGTCTTTTATTCTATTTTAGATTGCAATAAAATGATATTTGTAATGATTATATAAAATTACTCTTGCTTGGTATTGGAATTATAAATGATAAACATTATTAAATGATTTCCATAGGAATGGATCATTTTCTTAATGGTATCAATCCTTTTGTAATTTCACAACAATAAAGAAAATTAGTCCAATGCTGGTTTGCTCTAAGACTGTATTTGTTTTCTTGTTCTAGTTTTCATATGTTGGTAGAAATTAAAATTCCGAAAAATCAATGGATGTTAGCATTCAGGAACATCTTCATAGATACCAAATTTGGAGTCGATTAAGTAGAATTGTTGTATTTCATTTGATATTTTCACAAATAAATCAAGATGATTGTGTATTTTGTTTCTTTTCACTGCTATTGGCTCTTAACGTGAGAATACATTTTCTTCCTAGCAAAGTAGAGAAAAGCAATTGGATTGAGGAAGTAACATATGGCTTTCATAAAATGCAGATTAATAGATTTGGGTCTTCTGTCATTTGCCAAAAGTTTCTTCCAGAAATAGTTATCAATTACTCATAAGTGATGCATAATTCCTAGATATTCCATTTATCACATAAACTTTTTGATTGAGTTATATCTGCATAAAATCAAAACAACAGATCAAAAAACTAAAAATAAAGAGAAATAACATCTTTGTTTTAACAGCCGTAGTTTACGAAGATTTTTTAGCCAACACCAAGATATCTTTTCATATATTCTGAAATTTGTGTGAAGTATTTTTAATAAATTTTTTTGGCTGTCATGTATTTCACATGCAATATATTATCTCCTTTTATTGTATACATTTTAGTGCTTTGGAAGTGAATTGTACAATCACAGGTTTTCCAAGCCTAATTTTCACAAACTTGCATTTCTTCAAATAGAAATGCTGTAAACTTTAGAACAGACATTAAAATAGATACAAAATTCAGTTACAGGATTTTGTTCAGCATACATCCTCTATAATGTGTCTTTTCAAAATTTGATTTGAGGCATTATTTCCAGGGTGTCACACATACAATTCAAGTGCACTGTCAATTAACTACATTCTCTGTCCAAACAAGTTTTTTTTTTTTTCTTCTCTTTAATACATACATAGAAGTGTGATCGCTGGATCATACAATTCTCTTTGACCTTTTGAATACTTCAAAATTTGCTTGCTAAAATGATTGCAGTTTTATAAATCATTCTGCTATGTTGAGAGTATATATTTCTCTACAAATGCATTACTATATTTTGTGTCATCTTTTTATATGATGGTCATACCAGTGAGTTTTTTATAATTTTTCTTAGATCATAAAGAGGAGCTTAATTCATATGCCCCCCTTATTGACTATTAATTTACATATGTTCTTTAAAAATATCATGTTTGGGAAAAATTTTATATGGTGTTAGAAGTTATAAATGTACGTAAGACTCAGTATCATTATAGCATTAATATTGTAGCATTAACAAATATGTGTCCTCTATCTGTTGGATATGTTTTTACTCCTTTCTTAGAATTAAGAACAGTAATCAGTTGATATTAATCAGTTTATTCTTGCTTTTCTTTAGCAACTAATACTTTCAATGTCAATCTTTTAGAAACCTTTACTGATCCAATATCATGAATGTTTACATTTATGTTCTATAGATTTTTATACCTCACATTTAGTTTGATAATTATTTTTTACTTTAAATTTTTGTATAAGGTTAGAGGTAGTAGTCTAAGATCATTCTTTAAATCTAGGGGGACAATAGTGCCAATATACCCATTTAAGATTATATTTTTATTTGATAAAGTCATGGCATCCTTGTCAAAATATATTGACCATAAAACTAAGAATTTATTTTTGATAAATCTGTTACATTCTTCTATGTGTCTCTTCTTTTTTTCTTTTTTTATTGTGAAAATAATGCACAGAGGGGTTACAATTACATGGGCAAGATTGAGTACATTTCTAATCAGGCACTGTAGACTGCTCCTTTGTTTCCCGTTCACATCCTTTCCCATCCTTCCCCCATCTCACCGAATCCTCCCACCGCAGAACCAAATTTTAAAGTTCTTTGTCGACATGACAACTTGTACTTCTCATTGTTGCAATGGGTCCACCTGTATCCCTATTTAAACGATTTGTTTTTCCCCTTCCCCGGCACAAATTATACCAACCTCAATACAGTGAAAGCAGAGGTTATACTGTGGGGGAGGGACATAGAAGGCAACAAAGAAATAATCTTATAAATCTGTTAGAAACAATCGAATTAAAGAAAAAAAAACATTTGAATACATATCTTAGGATTCATTTTCCTAACATCACCTTATCTGACCTTTTCTGCTTGACTCAGACATATACTAGATATTGCAAATAAGGGAAACCATGAGACCTATGTTTCCTTGGGCCTAGCTTATTTCACCTAATATAATTTTTTCCAAATCTTTCCATTTCCGAACAAATGGGGCAATGCCATTCTTTCTGAGGGAGGCATAGAATTCCATTGTGTGTGTATACCACATTTTCTTGATCCATTCATCTACTGAGGGGCATCTGGGTTGGTTCCATATCTTAGCTATAGTAAATAATGCTGTAATAAACATAATCGTGCTGGTAGCTTTAGTGTGTTCTTGTTTGTGAGCATTTGGGTAAATGCCCAAAAGCGGGATTGCTGGGTCATAGGGGAGCTCTATGCGGAGTCTTTTGAGGAACCTCCATACTGCTTTCCAAAATGGTTGAACAAGTTTACACACCCACCAACAATGCAATAAGGTTCCCTTCTGTCGACATCCCATCCAGCATCTGTTGTCATTATAGTTCTTGATTTTAGCTATTCTAACTGGAGTGAGGTGATATCTCAATGTTGTTTTGATTTACATTTCTTTTATGGGTAGGGAGGTTGAGCATTTCTTCATGTGACTAATAGCCATCCTGCTTTCCTCTTCAGAGAAGTTTTTCTTTAAGACTTTAGCCCACTTATTTATTGGGGAGTTGTTTCTTTGAAGATTTGTTGTTGGGGGATTTAATTTTTTTGAATTCCAGGTATATTTTAGATATGTGACCCTTGTCCGTTGTATGGCTAGTGAAGACCTTCTCCCAATCCGTGGGCTTTCTATTGATCTTGCTAGTTATGTCCTTTGCCTTGCAGAAGCTCTGGACCTCTATGATGAAAACTTAAAAAATTTGAAAAAGGAAATCCAAACAGAACTTAGAAAGGGGAAAAAACTCCTACGCTTCTGGATTAGAAAGATCAACATCGTGAAAATGGCAATACTTCCCAAGGCTATCTACAAATTCAATGCGATACCTATCAAAATTCCATCCTCATTCTTCAAGGAAATAGAAGAGGCAATGCAAAAATTCATATGGAACAATAAAAGACCCTGAATATCAAAAATGATCCTCAACAGGAAAGAACACTGCTGGAGGAATATCAATACCAAATTTCAAACTTCACTATAAAGACATAGTAATCAAAACAACTTTGTACTGGCACAAGAACTGACCTCAGGACCAATGGAATAGAAATGAAAATCCAGAAATGTACCTACAGACCTATAGCCATCTAATCTTTGATAAGGGAGCTAAAAAAAGAATGGAAGAAAAACAACCTCTTCAGTAAATGGTGCTTACTAAATTGGTTAACTACTTGGAGAAAAATGAAGCTAGACCCTTATATATCACCCTGCACCAGAATCAACTCCAAATGGATCAAAGGCCTCAGAGTAAAAGCGGACAATCTGAAAACATTACAGGATCGAGCAGGAGAAACCCTAGGTCTTGTTGGCACAGGCCAACATTTTCTTAATAGAGACCCAGAAACACAACAAATTAAAGAAAGGTTGGACATATGTGTCTATTCTTATAGTAGAGATATGTTTTCTTCACTACTAAACATGGTAATAAAATTCAAATCTAATATGAGGGCTCAAGCTACACCATTTTTCAAGATTGTTCTAACTGCCCTACATTCCTTGAATTTATATAGGAGTTCATTGAGCAAGTGGACCAATATTCTGTAGAGATATCTACATGTTTGATAGTCACTCATATTTTTCACCTTGTGAAAACACAAGACCCCAGATATTATATATAGAAAAATGTCTTTATGGAATGCTAGAAGCAACTAAAACTAATTTAGGAATGAGTTAAGATTTAGATAATACTATAGCCTAATAAATCTGAATGATAACGACTTGAGATGTACTACAGAGGAGAGTGAGAGGGAATAGGATGATGGACCACATAGGAGCTGTATGTCATTGGTATTGTGTTTCAAAAAACAGAAAGACTTCAGAGAAGAGAAGGAGGAAAATAATCGATGTGTCCTGAATCAAGTTTTTTTTTAATACACAAAATAGTGTGTACTGAGAGTCAGAAAAGGTGGGAAAAAATAAAATAGAAAATAAAGCATTGTATAGACCTCTTACAATGTAAAGATATTGCAATAGGAATATGATAATTAATTTCCTAATAAATAAGAGAAAGAATAGGTAAACTCTGAATGCAAATTCAATGAAGAGAGAAAATAAGCAAAGTAAAACCTTTATCAATAACAAACACAAGAGTTTGTAAGTGGAAAGGCAATGGAAATATTCTAAGTAACACTAAAATAACAATAAAAATTGCTATCGTGGATAGAATATGGTACACATTTCATTATATATTACTTTGAAAAAACATACTAGCAAAGAAAATTTAAAAGTCATAATTTAAAAAACTATTTACATTCTAACTAGACAATATGGTTCAGTGGTAAAACCTTGGCCTGGCATATGTGAAACAATGGTGTGATCTCCCAAGCATTACAAAGTACACAGAAACACACACACATAGAAACCACATAAACACACACACACATACACACCACATCCATTCATTTGGAATATTGATATTTTCATATTAAACAGAGAAAATTTTTACAAATAGTAAAAGTAGGTTAATATATGAAATCAAAACATTGCTCATAATACTTAAAAGTAGTAGAAATAAAATAATCACAATATACTTGGATTGTTATGGATTAAGTAAATTGAAAATTAAGAAATAGAAGACATGAGAATCTTCGCAAACAAGTTTTAAATAATAAACATTGTGAAACATATATGCTTTTATTTTGACAAAACATTGATGTTACTGTTGTTTTAACTCAAGATTTAGAATATGATATCCATGCACTCTATATCCCGCTATGAATGGCTATATCTCTAATCATTTCACTCTGGATATTTTTATAATAAGGTCTCATAGTTTCTCAGGCTTTCCCGAATTACAAACCCTATTTGCAGTTCCTACCAGAGCTAGAAAATGGAAGCCCCAAGTCACCATGCCTATCTTAAACATTTTTAATTCAAGTACAAATATTTACAAAAAAGTCACCAGGTAATGAAGCCTTTCTTAATAAAGTATGTGCTTTTTGAAAATACAGTAAGTATTTGTTACCTGGAAAAATATGTTTAGAACTATAAGAAAATAAATTTATTTAAATTCACTGACCATATAAAAATTAAGAAAATAATTTTAAATATTCACATGTTAAATATTTTTAAAGCAAAATATATGTGTCTGAATAATTTACATGTGTAAAAATCATGCAAAATTAAATCAACTAATCCTACCACTCTGAAAAATTACATTAAAGAAACAAAAGAAAATAAGTAATTAAGTTCAAAATTTGAAATTTAGAAAATAAAATGAAGTGTACACTTAGTTGACTTAAGTAACTGTAAACCCTCTGTATATAAATTTTATAATAAAAACGCATGAACAAAAAAAGCAAAAGTACCCATTGATCAATAGCAACAGCAACAGCAACAGCATCAGAAGTTGTTTGAGTATACAAAAAAAAATCGATGAGGGGATAACAATGTTCTTTCCATAAGAAATGTACTCATAACCTTACTTAAGTCACTGTAACCCCTGTGTACATCACCTTTACAATAAAATTAAATAGAAATTAAAAATAAACCAAATAATATACCTATTAAAATTCTTAGAAGATATTGGTTAAAAACTTTGTAAGAAACTGCCCCACGTACTCAAGGAATATACGTTGGTGATAATATTTAAATACTTAAATTTCAGCAGAGAAGAAAAAAGTTTAAAAACTGTTACAAAGTAAAGTAATAAATCAGAATATATTACTATAATAAACATTAGATTAATTTTCAGTGGTAGGCAAATATGTACGAAATGAGGCAATTTGACATTCGTTTGCACTTAATAAGAGAAAAAATTTTCTAGGTCTTTTAAATATATAATAAGTTTAATGAAGAAACTATTCTGTCACATTATATGATAATGAGATAAAGATGATTTTAGAGCAAACAACAGATTGTACTAAGTTTTGGATGAAAATCTATATACTTATTTTGGTTTTAGTAAATTGTGGGGATTTCCACTTGGGATATTGTTCTTGCTAGGATGGCATAATATCAGTGGTTAATATTAAGATAGTGGTTCCCTTTCCACAAGAACATGAACCTGATCTGTCCTTTGTGCCTTCATATCATCAATGGCATCAGAGTTGCACACCAACTTGTCTAGTTTCCTACCTTGGCTGGCCTGGATCCTTCCCATCTGAGTCTCTAGGATAGTGCAGGATGGTGGAAATGATACAATGAACCCAGCTATAGATTGAGAAGGAAGTCCACTAAAATTTGTCCTGGGTTCTGTTCTCAAGCCTCCTCAATAGTTAAGAGTACACATGGGAACCTCTGATGCAAAGCAGTAACAATATTTTTAAAGCAATTAGACATATACATGACTTAGACTTGTGATTACCTCAAGAAAAGAATAAAAGAGCAGTGAAGCCTAGTGGACAGGCAGAATTTTAACTAGCTACTTAGAGGCTGAATCAGCTTAGCTAGCTACTTGAGAGGCTGAGATCTGAAGAGCACTGTTCAAAGCCAGTCCCATCATGAAAATACATTATCTCCAAAAAACCAGAAGTGAAGCAATGGCTCAAGTGGTAGAGCAATATCCTGGGGCACAGAAGCTTAGGCATAATGCCCAGGCACTATCAAGCCACAAGAATGATGACTGCATGCATGAGAACACGCACATGCGCATGTGTGTACAGGCACGTGCACATACTCACACACATACACACAAATATGTATTTCAATACAGAGTTCTTTAATTTTTAACCTTGCTGTAATTTATTTCCCTGTATTAGTTCACAAATTAACAAAACCAACTAAGCACCAGTTTACATACAACTCGTTACGTTTTTCTAAAGTGTACTCTCTTTTTGGAAGCCTGCTTTTATTTGATCCAAATGTCAATTATTCAGGAGGTCAAATCATCTCCTTCAACTCGGTAGTGTTAGATGATTGCTTAGGTTCTTCCTAGCAATTTGATTTTGAGAAATCCTGCATAAAGCAACATATTTCTTTCATGAGAAGGGAAGCCACTGTCAAACAATTAATGATAGGTTTTTCTCCTCCAGGCAAGCATCTGTAGTTTTATTATCTTCATATAATTCATGATCTGTCTGTGTATCCCAAAGACAACTGTGAAAATAAAAAGACTTTTCTCAGCAACTTAGCATTTGTATACCATTAATAAATATGAAGGTGTTTAAATATTACTGAAATTGCTTTGGACTAAGTAATGTTCACCTTCACTATCTTGCAAAAGAAGAATTGGTTTCTCAGCACTTTAGGTAAGAACTTGCGTGAAAGAAACAAAAGGAAAAGTGAAGAAAAACTCAACACATACATTCAAATGAAAGAAAACAACCCCCCCCAAAACCACAAATTAATTCAGTACTTAAGAACCTGCAGGAAATGCAAAGATTTTTTAAAAAATCAGCTATGATAAGCTTATGAAAATCCTGACTATATGAGAGTGTACTGTTGTGAGGATAGTGGTTAAAGTCCAGACTGGGTAGAAAGATCTGTACACAATTCCAGGCATCTGTTATTCTAAATTCCAGGAAGAATAACATCAAGTGGGCTGAGCCCACGATTACACACAAGTAGGAAGCCAGATTCTATCTGAAAATTAATCAGGATCATTTAGGGTTGGGGCATGACAAAGTGGTAAGAACACCCATTTATGAGACACAAGACACTCAATTCAAGCTCTAATATTATGGGTATTAAAGAAAAAAGCTATGGCTTTAATGGAATAATTGTAAAATTTGAGTATTTGGGTGGACTAAAATCCATGAAAGAGATAGAATGAACCCATGTTGCAATGCTTTCTACTTAAGTGATAATGTATGTGATACTAAATACGTAATAGTGTTACCTTGCAAATGAAAATGGATGTGAATTTGGGTGATGGAAATACTCTATTTACACAGGGGTAAATTAAATAGACTTTTTAGGGTAGATTGTAGTTCTTGAACTAAGATCCTGAGTGATGTCCCTGAGCTTTTTCTCTCTAAGCTACCACTCTACTCTTTTGAGCACAGTTCCAATTCTGATTTTCTTTTAGTTGTTTGGAGATAAGAGGCTCTTGGACTTTCCTGCCCAGGATGGCTTCAAACTATGATCATTATATCTCAGCCTCCTGAGTAACCAGGATTCCAGGCATGAGCCATTGATGTTTTTATAATTTAGTAAATTGTTACAGAAGTTATAAATTAGCATTATAACCTGTATAATATATGTGTGTATGTATATATCAATGCATACAGATATAAATAATTTTGGGAGGTTTGGTCGTGGGGCCTGAACTCTGGGCCTGGATGCTGTTCGTCAGCTCTTCAGCTCAAGGCTAGCTCTACCACTTGAGCCACAGGGCCACTTCCAGCTTTTTCCTTTTTTGCTTATGTGGTGCTGAGGAATTGAACCCAGGGCCTCATGCATGCAAGGCAAGCGCTTCAACACTGAGCCACCTTCCTATCCTCAGATAGAAATATTTAATATATTTTTGTATCTATAGTAGGTTTATGAAATTATCATTCGTTATAAAATAAAATGGAAACAAAAGTTAATGATGAATAAAACAAGGATTTGTCAAATGTTTCTTGTTGAATTGAATATGTATTGCAAGAATCAGTTTGGGAAAACCAATTTTACTTTAACAAAACAAATAATGGCTATTAATTTCAATCCATGTATTGCCCATATCATGGATCCTCACACATGAGTGTCAAAATCAAACTACACTTTTTTGCCTTTGTATTTAAATCACCTGTTATAATTTAGGAGATAGATGAAGCAATCAAATAAAGATTAAAATAATAGTGGGTCTATGAATTAGAGCTGAAAAAGATTTTAAATATGATAATAGGCAATTACATTGCATATTTCTTACTTTTACTCTATTGTCATGTCCCTCATTCCCACATTAGGAAAGTACATCAAAGGTTCTCACTAAATTATGTGTACAATTATGAAAAAAATGTATTGAAAAATATGGGCACCGTGTGGTTTTAGCTTATTGAGACCATTAGGGGTTAGTTTGTTTTTGAAGACTTGCAACACGTTGTGATGGAGATGAAGGGAGGGATGTGCATATTCTGTAAAATTGGCTAGAGGATTGCTCCCAAAAAGATAGGGATGAATTCTTCCAAAAGATTATAATAAAATCACTTTCACAATCATGTTCACTGCTGTATGATTCACCATAGCCAAGTTATGGAAACAGTCCAGATGCCTTTTGGCGGATGGAGGGTTGGAGAATGTGTAGAACATATACACAATTGAATTGCACCCATCCATTATAAAGACTGTTAAATCATTTGTGATGAAATAGATAGATCTAAAAATATGTTAAGTAAGTTAATTCAGAACCAGTCACACAAAGGACCCATGTTCCGTCGTGTATTTTGAAGCCAAAATTTATGCAAGTTTAGACAACAGTATTAACCAACCCATGATATTTGCTGAGGATTAGTTAAAAGGTTTATTTTCTTATAAAATGGAACTTTTAATCCTACAAAATGAATATCAGAAAACTATCACTTGGAAGGTGTGAGGGGAAGTCAAAGGGAAGGAATAAAGAGAGCTATGAAGGAAGACAATGAAGGCATAATATTCAATGCAGATAGTATGAAACTAGAAAAAATAAAGTGGGGTGAGCTTTGGAAGTGTGTGGGAAAGTTATTTAACGATCCATTGTACTTATAAACTGATTTGTTGAAGGGAAATTCCTTCATACAACTATTTAATAAGAATATAATTAAAAACAATGGAGATATCTGATCTTAAACTGTGTTCTCTTAAACCATGAGTCAATATAATAATTTCCTCCTCAGAAATTTTACCTGCAGGTATTTTTCTCACAATGCAATGAATATCAATTCAGCACATTGCATATCCTAAATAGACACAATATAAAAATCACAGTAAAAATATTAGAATCATCACATGATAAAATAACAAGTAGAAAGTATCAAATACTGCTTGTTTTTCCAAGCACTTTACCTATGATATCTAATTTAATACTCACAATATTACCATAAAATGGAACTACTTCTATTTTTAATTCTCAGATGATGATATTGAAGACTTCTGAGTTGGAATTACTATTACAACATTGCACACATGTTAAGTGTTAGCATGTGGCTCATTCCCACCATATCAAATAAACTCATTCTATTTTATGACTAAAATACCAGCACTCAATCTACTAATTCTAAGAAAATTGCCCAAAATTGTTGGGCACACTCTAATAATATATCCCTTTAACTTTGTTAGGAAATAGGTAACAGGTAGATGCCAGTGGCTCACGTCTGAAATCCAAGCTAGTCAGGGGGCTGAGATCTGAGGATCACAGTTCAAAGCCAGCCCAGACAGGAAAGACTGTGAGACTCTTATCTCTAATAAACCACTAGTAAACTGGAAGTGGCACTGTGGCTCAAGAGGCAGAGCGTTCACCTTGAGTGGAAGAGCACAGGGACACTGCCCAAGCCCAGAGTTCAAGCCCCATGACTGAACAAAAAAAAAAAGAAAATAAGTAACTGTAATATGAAAAGTATAAGTTCATAATCAATTTATACTTCCCTGGTGAAAGGAACTGCTCAACTATAACATTCTTGATTTCTCGCTCAAAATAGTAAAAATCATATACTATCCCATGACTGAACTCTGCACTGCCTGGGGACCACATCTCTGTTTAACACAGTCATAGTGAAAGAACGACCTGCCAAATCCTGTTGGAAACAGACTGCAGATCTTATGGAAACAATCATTTCCACATTGCTCACCTAAGTTGTTTACCATTAGATGTATTTTGATTGCTTTTACACCCAACATTTTGAGAGAAATGTATTACTTTAAAATGTTCTTAAAGCAAGACTGATATAAAAATCACATTTGAACCCAGATAAATATTTTACGTTTCATATACCCCAAAATGCAGTCTGGCCTATCATTAATGTTAGGAACAAGAGGTTAAAACTCATAGACACCAAGACTTACATATGAATTTAAGACTCTCCAACTTGTGAATACAATTGGTTTAAAAAGACATCAATACTACTGCATTTTTTCAAAATGTGTTATGATAATGATAATGATAAACTATTAACACTTGAAAATAACTTATTTTCTTGGGCGTAGGACACAAAACACAAGATTAATCCTAATCATTTTAAAGACCTTTATTTATACTACAAATTCACTCTTCTACGTATACAGATTCTAAAACTAACTAAAGTTAAGAGACACAAAGGAAATAATTTAACTGCATCATCTATATTCAAAGGACTGTGTTAATAGAAAACAAAGTTATACTAATAATTAGCTTATGAAATTCACTTACATTCTATTATTCTATTTCATTTACTTTCATAAAAATTGGGTTTTCATAAAATGATGCATAAAAAGCCTATATACCTACTTACATTTTCAGATCTTAACAATATTTATTTCGAAATGTCTTCAGCTCTACAGTCAATGAACTGAAATAATACTTAAATAGTCAAAATTTTTTCAGAAATTTAGGACTCGCTCTGGGATGTTATTTATATTGGAAAAGATATTTAAAAAGCCTTATTTGTTAAAGTTGCCATAGTTAATCCCACAAAAGAGCCATTCGTGAAGATCCCTTTGCATGTACAAAACAACTTCAAATACATCCACCATTTGGAGATGACACATGATTTTGTTTGTTTGTTTTTGAAAGGAATATCTAACAAGCATATCCACAATACTGATTTTCAGGCAATAAGATGGGATATTCAAATGTAATATGGAGTTGATTATCTCTTAGAATAGATATGATCTTACTAAGAAAGTTATTTTCAACAGAAATCTGGAAAGAGTTTATCGACCTTGTGTTTCACAGGAATAACCAGAGAGTAATACTTGTTTGGTCAAGTCAGTCAAACCCACTTCATGAGTATATCTTAAATGTATAAAAAATTTAAGAGATCAAGTACATATTTTGTACTGACAATCAGCTTACACCAATAACTTACTACCTAATTATGTCTGTATCTTCTCACCTAACATATAATAAGTGCTGAAAGCGGTCTCTTTTATCTAACTTAATGTTGTAAATGCTTTGATTATGATGATGTTATTATTTGACAACTAAAATGTACAGAAGGGTGGTTCCATAGAAATGACATGACAGATACTGATAAATAAAATATTGCAACACAGTTAGATCTTTTCAGCCTCAACTTGTTCACAATGGCAAGCAACATTGCAACAGCACACACGTACATATACACATACACACATGTGTGCACATGTACACACACACATATACAGGCATGCTAAATTCAGGGTTTATTGTACAAAAAAGTTCAAATAAAATATTAGTGATTAGGACAAATGATTATTTACCTCATTACAAAATAATACACAATCCCGTCACCACGGGTGTTACATTTTACTTGCCTCGCCACATGTGACCACTTAATTTATTTTAATTAAATAATTCATTCATTTGTTTGGTGCTAATACTAAGGCTTGAACTTAGGGCCTGGCTCTGTCCCAGAATTTGTTGGGTTTTTTTTGTTTTAGTTTTCTCAAGGCTAGCATTTTACCGCTTGTACCACAGTACCATTTCTAGCTTTTGCTGGTTACCTTCAAATCAGAATCTAATGGATTTTTTTAATTTTTTCTTTTTTTGGGGTGTGGGTCCGGTCTTGGGGCCTGAACTCTGGGTATGTGTGCTGTCCCTCAGCTCTTCAGCTTAAGGCTAGCGCTCTACCACTTGAGCCACTGTGCCACTTCTGGCTTTTTTTCTTTTTGCTTATGTGGTGCTGGGGAATCAAACACAGGGCCTCATGCATTCAAGGCAAGAGCTCTACCACTGAGCCACCTTCCCAGCCCCTGGACTTTTTGTTTCTTGGTCTGGTTTCAAACCTCAATCGTAAGATTTCATCTTTCTGATTAGCTAGGATTAAAGACATGAGCCGTCAGCGTGGCTTCTATTATTCTTTTATGCTTATCTAATGCACATATTTAAATAGTAATTTAAAACGTAGATGATAAAAGCAAGATGTGCAGTGATGATATTGTTCTGTCAGAAATTCAAGTTAGTAATGTAAATTTCTTGGTAAGATCATTTGCAAAAAATATCATGATATAGTGTAAGAGAACTTACTATTGAACATATAAGCTTTAAGAGCTTTCTAATGGATCCAATATTTATTGTTACTCAACATTATAAAAAAATGTATAGTGCTGTAGTAAAATCGAAGTCCTTTGCATGACTACTTAAATTCTTTTGTTTTTTTTTTTTAAAGACACTTGTTTTCATCTAATAAATTAGGCCTGTCTATTGTTTTCATGTGATTTTGGTGATTGAAGGTGCTTAATGAGAAGTCAAAACATATTAGTAGTCCTTTGCTATCTATTCTCGCTTTTTCTTCTTAGAGAATATAATCAAAACAATAGTTCGGGCTGGGAAGGTGGCTCAGTGGTAGAGCGCTTGCCTTGCATGCCTGAGGCCTTGGGTTCTATTCCTCAGCATCACATAAGCAAAAAGAAAAAAGCCAGAAGTGGCACTGTGGCTCAAGTGGTAGAGCGCTAGCCTTGAGCTGAGGGACAGTGCCCAAGCCCAGAGTTCAGGCCCCACGCCCGGACCCAAAAACAAACAAACAAACAGCAGTTCAGAATCAGCATAATATTATTGTTACATAATTATCCTAATTTATTTTGCTTTTATGTTTTTGGTTTCCTCATTTCACTTTCTGCTTTGACATTTCCCAGATCATTTTTATAGAAGTCATTATTTCATGTTTTCTAATTCCTAGAATAAGCTGCACATAAAGACACCCATGGTCCTCATTTTGAGTCTGTACCTTTTAATATTGAGGAACATCTTTCCTCTGCTCTCCATAAATTCCTTACTCTCAAGTTAGAATAATTTTGAGTAGTAATAATGGAAAAAGAGAATAGAAATCATGGTGAAAAAACATATGCAGAAAATTCACTGGATATTTCTGACCAGTTCAATCTATGTAGGGAAATACATGGACACCTTATTCCCATTGGCATTCAAAGTCTCTGGTTAGGCAATTATGATGAAAATGAGGAACAAGATGAACAAGTGAGGAATGATATCAATTGCAAGAATTAAATGGAGAAGGATCCAAACAAATTTTTTCTTTGGGCTGCTGAAAATAATCAGCTTACTACAGTGTGGAGACTACTTTCCTAAAAGGCCACTCATGTGAATACTAGGGATGACGATGAATATACCCAACTTCATCAGGAAGCCTACAGTGGACACTTAGACATTGTCCATGAGTTGGTGGCTCAGCGACAGATGCAGTAACTGTAGATGGCTGGACACCCCAGCACAATGCATATATATGGAATAATACCAGTGTGGCTTCTTTTTTACTTCATCATGATGCAGATACCAATGCCAAAACTAAAGGCCTCTTGACCCCCTTGCATCTTGATGCTGAGAATTGAGATAGCAAAGATACTTTGGATCTCCTTCTGTTGAACCCTTATGTCAATCCAGGCCTGAAGAACAACTTGGAAGAAACTGCATTTGATATGGCCAAAAGGAAAAGTATGTATCACTACATCTTTGAAGTTGTGGAAGGCTGTACAAATTGTTCTCCTCAGTCCTAATGGTTTGGTTAAGTTTCTTAATTTTCAAAAATGACAGTCCATCCTTTTATGTCCTTACAAAATATTTTCACAATCTAAATAAAAGAAATCTCGTTGTTGTTGGTTTTTTTTTTTTTTTTTTTTTTTATTTGGTTGGTTGTGGGGCTTGAAGTCTGGGCCTGGGTGCTATACCTGCGCTCTTCGGCTGAAAGAGAGTGCTCTACCGCTTGCACCACAGCTCCACTTCCAGTTTTCTAGTGGTTTATTGGAGATAAGAATCTCATGGACTTTCCTGCTCAGGCTGGCTTTGAACCGAGATCCTCAGATCTCAGCCTCTTGTGTAGCTAGGATTATAGGCATGGCTACTGGCACCTGGCAACAACAATCTCTTACTGTAAAAATTCATGGATTCTGTGGAATACTTCCAAGTGAATTGCCTGCATTTGATGTCAAAATATATTCAAGAGTTTTTATATACATCTATAATGATTTCTGCAGAGTTGGTTATTTTTTAATCAGAAATAATTTTAACTTATCTTTTGAAATGAGTAGTAGAGAAACTGAAGTATTTCTGGTCATTGTCTGAAAATAGTCTATTTAAAAATATTCTATAATCTATGTTTGTATAATGTCCATAATCTTTTTTTATTCTCTTCTAGTTATACTCTAAATTCTACATTGTTTTATAATATATAGGTTCATTAGTATGTCCTTTCAGATTGCATTCCAGATAGAAACATTTTAAGATTCTTTTTTTTCCTAGGTCCTTATACTATTTTATTTCTTTGGGTAAAAGTGACAAAGTTGTCTATTTTCAACAGTTTTGTAAAGGTTATGCTATGTAAAGGCCTTTCTAAGGTGAAGATTTTATACACTGAGGTCAAACTA
The DNA here is from genome assembly GCF_019054845.1 of Dipodomys spectabilis. Taxonomy (NCBI): domain Eukaryota; kingdom Metazoa; phylum Chordata; class Mammalia; order Rodentia; family Heteromyidae; genus Dipodomys; species Dipodomys spectabilis. The sequence goes on along the minus strand of NW_024870868.1, from coordinate 1,159,328 downwards.
ACTTTTAATTATATGAATTACATGTATTATTACATTTGTAATTTTGTAATCAGCTTTTTAATAACTGTTTTTCATTTCTTGAATCTGAAGAATGAAAAATATGGAATACTTCACAAATTTTCATATCATCCTTGTGCAAGTGCCATGTTAATCTCTGTATTTTAATTTGGGTATACGTGTTGCTGAAGCATGTAGTGTCCTCTAAATTTAAGTAGTTAATGATGCAATCTTTAAACAGGCTTATATCCTTGGGTGCCTATTTGTAACAAGGAAACCTTATTATTCCTAACAATGCGATTGATCTTATTTCCCTAAAATTCTGTGAATACTGGAAAAAATTATATTGTTCAGTCGATTGCTCACATTTGAAATATTTTGTGTCAATAATTATTTTAAGTCTTTTTCATTTGGGATTTGATTGTAATTTCAAAAATTTATAGCTAGGTCCAAAGGTGATGGCTTTTTCAAGTACTTATTTATCCAACTGAGTTACCTTTGTGGAGCTAATGGATTGAAAGTAAGGCTTGATTAAGAGCTACTTCTAAACCTCTACAGCTGAAATTTTCCCAAATGAGGTCTTACAGGCACAAATATCTCCCTGACTCTTTACCCTTCTTCCATGTAGGAGCAGACCAACCAGAATATCTTACCGTGACACCCTAGATTGTCTTACTTGAACAAAACAAATCTTAGTTACAAGGGATCATAGAGAGATGAACATTTCAGACAGAACTGTTCAGACTAGAACGTATTTATCAAAATATAATTGTTTATTTTACCTACCATTTCAAAAGTAGCTAAAGACAAGGGGGAGAATAAATTGTTCATATGCATTTATTACCTAATGTCCTGGCCTGTCTACCATCCAACCATGCAGGAATTACACTACTGCCTTTCTATCATCAAATATTTTCATAGTTGCCGTGGAAGTCCCTATGTTTCTCCTCATTATTAGGCCTTAAATTGTTAATGTTTTAATCACCATGTTTCCACTTGCTTCCAGGTTATAAATTTACAAATGGTAAAGCTTTAGGTCTAACCCTATCAAACACTAAGTTAGAGAAAAAAGAATAATATTTTGAAACATAGTTGCCTTTGAAACCCTAACCACAACAGAACAATGCAAAACATGTGCCTTTTTATTATATTATACATAGTTATCTATTTTATATTTATATGTGCTGATTTCATACTTCACACAGTGAAACTTACTAGAATTAGTTGATAATTTGGCAAATTGATATTTATTTATTACAATAAATACAATTGGAATATGAATAATTAGGTTTAGAAAATATTTTAGAATATAAAAGTTATCAGTACCATGTCTTCGGTATAAATTTGTGATACCTTGTAAGTGTTCTTGATCTTCTGAATTCACATGGTAAAAAACAATGTTTTCCTCTAATCTATAAGGGATTTTACTCTGCTTCTCATGCATCATGGAAACAGAAAATAATTCAAGACCCATCTCAATTTCTCATTTCCTATATTTCAGGGCCCAAATATCTTGAGATGCAGAAATTAGCAGTAAGCAATTGTGAAATTCAAGGCAACTTAAAAGGAAGGAAGAGATCACAAAATCTGAGAGAATGTACTGTAATTCAAATTTTCAATTTACAGATGACCAGCCATTATGAGTGAACAAGATCTCAAAGTGTCATAAGATTATTTTTAGTACCTCTCCTCTAATGATTAATGAAAGATTTCAGTCCAGCATAAATTGGTTAAAAAATAGTTCCTGGAAGAATAGATCCATAATTGGTCTACCAAGTCATGGAAAACTTGACTTAGAGGTCAAATATAATTCAGAAAAACATTAATTGAAAAGCTCCTTAGTGCTTCAAAACACAGGTACTTCAGTACAACTTGGTTCTGTGCTATAAAAATGTTGTCACACTCAAACCAATGTTAACATATATTTAATCTGAAAATGTATTCCTTTTCAAATAAACTTTCTAAAATCACATTCTCCAAAATAACATTTGACAATTAGATGATATTTAGTGACATTACAAGTTTTTCAATTGTAGAGAGGAAGTTAAATAGAGTTGATTTATTTACCCAGCACTAATGCCAAATAGGTTCGACCATTTATTATACTGTAGAAATAGTACAACCCACCACTTTTGTTGTTCAGTAGGTACCTTCCAGAAATGTGTTAAATAGATCAGCCTCCCATATTTCAAACCCAAAAGTTAGCTAATAAAGTAAATTTCATCGCTTAATAAGGTACATTTTAAAAAGTCACAAATAATTGCCTTATCATATGTTGTTTTATGTTTTCCCTATCTGTCTAACATAGTAAGAAATATGACTTTATGTCTTGAATTTGGATACTCTTCAGAGATATGACATAAAATCTGTCTGCTATTTCTATCATATTTCTCTATAGTAGTAAATTTTAGTTTACTTCTTTTTCCAAAACTCATACATAGAATAAAGTATTATCCCATGTTAAGTTAAATAATCACACGCTATTGTACAAAGCCATTTATAAAAATTGGTAGTTAGGAATATATTCTAAGCCATTTTTAAACTTTCTTGTTGACTAAAGATGAATCTTCCAAATGGATGAGAATAACAGCATGTCTAGGTGTTTCACGTCTCCAGACTTGCAAATTGTTATTGCAGATGAATGAATTATGGAAATAAAAGCTGACATCAGTTCAAGTATATGCAGCATTGACATTCCATGGAATGTATATAAACCTGTCAAAATATCAACAGACAGTTTAACAGAATGACCATTAGGAATTTGAAACCAGAGAGGAATAATAGTAAAGACATAGAATTAATGAAAAATGGAACAAGGGAGATGTACAAGTACTTACGTTGAAAACAAAAATTGCAACTTTGGTGGGGGGGAGGAAGATTGTGTGCGGGGCGGGGGGAGAATGGGAAGGGATGGGAAGGGGAAACAAAGGCGGAGGCTACAATACTTGATAAGAAATATACTCCTTATCTTGCCCATGCAATTGTAACCACTCTGTACAGTATTTTCACAATAAAAAAAGAAAAATAGAACAAGGGGCAAGTACAGCTATAATACTCAATGTACACATGCGATAAAGGAAGTGTTAAATCAGAACTAAATCTTGGAGAAGGGGTAGGAATGATAGAAAGAGTGACTCTGATCCAGGAGCATTGGACAATTTGATATATTTAATTGTAACACACTTGCACAACCTTTTGAAATTCAGTGAAAAAACACAAAAAGCAAAAACACATAAAAATCACAACCAGGGCTGGGAAGGTGGCTCAGTGGTAGAGTGCTTGCCTTGCATGCATGAGGCCCTGGGTTCGATTCCTCAGCACCACATAAGCAGAAAAAAGCCAGAAGTGGTGCTGTGGCTCAAGTGGTAGAGTGCTAGCCTTGAGCTAAAGAGCTGAGGGACAGCACCCAGGCCCAGAGTTCAAGGCCCATGACTGGCAAAAAAAAAAAATCACAACCAAACATCCATCTCTAGAGAGTATGAATATGATCCCTCAAAATTTTAAATAGTTAATGAAGGGCAGTCTTTGGAAAAAACAAACAAAGCTTTTAAAAGAGGGCAGTTTGGGGTTGGGGAGAATTTTCAACAGATTTAAGTAGATTGTCTAAGATTATAAATCACCTACATCTGCTGCAAACCTTATCTTTCTTCTTCGAGTTCTCTTTGTCTGAACTGGATAGTCCTATCCTCAGACACACTTGATAGCTTAAAGATACTATGGAAGAAACAAGATCAAGAACATATTACCATAGATTGTTACTGGAAGTAAGTGAAAGTAATTGTTAATGGATGTGGAAACTGATCCCAGGAGAGGAATTGAACATAGAGGAATTTAAAAGTTCAAGTGAACTTTTGTTTTCCTTTTTACTGTACAAGAAAAGAATCGAAGGCTTGAAGGAAACTGGCTGTTTTGAGTGTCTTCTTTACTCATATAAACTTGTCTGTAAACTTCTAGTTGAGAGCATTACAAAAGTAAACAATGTGCCTTTTGAAGGCCAGCATAGAAGAAGAAGAAATAATGTTGTTTTAAAAGTATTGTACTGCAAAGAAACAAAGATATGGAGGCTTTAACGTGTCTTATGAATGGATGTTTCACTCCTGAGCTGATTCTCTTGTTGTACGATTCAGTTATCAATTCCTTTAGTCTGGTTCTGAGTTCTCCATAGCAATAAGGATTCCAAAAAAGCAGATTGCAGTGAGTATGATCAGCAAAAGCAGCCTCTTCAAAAGCAGCCTTTTCTCAGACCAGTACTCCTTTAAGTAGGGTCCCAAAGAAATACCTGGGGTTTCTTTTATTTGCTTGTTTGTTTAGTTTGTGCTGGTTCTGGGGCTTGAACTCAGAGGCTGGACCCTGTAACTGATCAGTTGTCTTTTCTGTCCACCTACCTCCAAAGCTAGTATTCTACTAATTGAGCCAAAACTTTACTTCTGGATTTTTTGGTGTTTAATTACAAATAAGAGTTTGACAGACTCTCGTGCCTGGGTTGGCTTTGAACTAAGATAGTAAGAAACCCAAGTGACATCAACTGTATGGACTTCTGTCTTAAACCAAGAAATATAAGATGAAATTTATTATAAAGCTAATATTTGACAATTTTTAAAAGAAGAGAATATGTCCAGCAAAGAAGCCATAACTTTAAAAACTCAGCAAAAGTAGGTGCACTGAATCATTTTGGAATTATTTTCTCTGCTTACAAAGATTACTGTTGATGTTATCATTCCTTTTGGGGAAACTTAAAGTCATATTTGCACTTTTTTGTTAGTTGTGGGGCTTGAACTCTGATCTTGGGTGCTGTCACTCAGCTCTTCAGTTCAAGTTGAGCACTCTACCACTTTAGATACAGCAGTACTTCCAGATTTCTGGTGGTTAATTGAATATCAATGTCTCATGGACTTTCCTGAACAGGCTGGCTTTGAACCACAATCCTCTGGTCTCAGCCTATTGAGTAGCTAGGATTACAGGCATGAGCCATCAGCACCCCGCTCATATTTGCATTTAGTGCAGTTAATGACAATAAGTAGACAAAGAATGGAAATCTGAATCAAATGATGTGACATTGCAGGTTTTCAGAATAATAGAGGTAGCAATAAATATGTCCTCTTTTTCCATTTTGTTACATTAATGACTTATGAGCTATGAGACGCTTGCATTAGCATCCTCTTCCATCTGTGTAGGTGTATTTTGTTTCAGGAAATGTTCATAGAGAAAGAGAAAGACAGATTATTAGAAAGCAAAGGAGATCATGTATGAAAGAACAGCATAGAAGGAGATACATTTATCACCCAGAGATTAAGAACTAGCTTAAGAGGTTTAGAATGCTAAAGGCAACGAGGAATATTCCTAGGTGACAAGTTCTTCAATAACCGAAAATGATTCCCTGGAACACTTTCTGCTATATCTTAGTTACTATCATTTATTCCTTCCATCTGGAGTTATTCCTTCTGTTCTGTCACTACTGTTAACTAGCCTCTGCCTTTTTGGTGCCAAGACTGGCCAAGAAGGTTTCCAAATCTCACTTAGACTACCTTTCTCATTCTGATTAGAAGTGACCACTCAAAACCCTGGAATCTTTGAATTTACAGAATTAATCTTCACCTGACATCTAAGCATATTCCTGGCATTAATTGCTGTGACCGAATGAACAAAACATTTTTTCAACACACTATCCTAATATAGGTAACGTACATGAATTAGGGACTATTGTCAGGTATCAGTATGGAAAGAGGAATCATATATTCCAAGTATGGATTCTTTATTTTTTTTCATTTACTAACTAAATGTTGCTGTTGTTTTTGTTTTTGTTGCTGTTGTTGTTTTGCCAGTTCTGGGACTTAAACTCAGGGCTAGGGAATTATGCCTCAGCTTTGTTTTTTCTAAAGGGGAACACTCTACCACTTGAGGAACAGCATCCCTTCCAATGTTTTTTTTTCTGTTTATGTGGTACTGAGGAATTGAACTCAGGGTTTCATGCATGCTAGGCAATCAACATACCATGAAGCCACATTCCCAGAGCCCTTAATAACTTTCTTAAGATGGCATTACATTTTCATTCGGTGACTATGTATCATAACTTTGGATAGAAATTTTTGCTAGAAAAGTACATAGAACAAAATACTAAGTCCAGTAAGGCTAGATGGAAAATGAATGATCGTCACGGTCTAGCCAGGGCACAGAGGGGATTACTTCATGGACCTGGTACAACAGAATGAGTGAAACAGCTCCTGACCCACAACCCACCTCCAGAATGAGAGGTAAACCTTGGTTCCAGCCACTTGGGGACGCTGGCCCACCTCCTCCAGCACCCATTCAAATCAGTTCCTATGAGGGAGAGAGATTGAAAGAAGGAATATCAGAATTACACTTAAGCCAGGTGCTGGTGGGTCAGGCCTATAATCCTAACTACACAGGAGGCTGAGACATGAAGATCAGGGCTCATAGCCAGCCCGGGCAACATGAAGCACCTGCAATTTTCCAACAGATTACTCACCTGAGCACAGTCAGGCTGTACAAGGAGATAGATGATCTGTCTCTCTCTCTGTCTATCTCTGTCTCTGTCTCCGTCTCTGTCTCTGTCTCTGCCTCTGTCTGTCTGTCTGTCTGTATGTATGTCTGTCTGTCTCTCTCTCTCTCTCTCTCACACACACACACATAAACTCAGAGCAGTGCCTCTCCTGAGTTTGTTGGAGACCAGATGTACAGGGAGCACCAGCAGAAGCTGGCAGAGCTGGGAAATGTGATCGCCCACTAGACCTGTTGACAGCTGGGGAGGGGGGAACAGGCCAATTGTATGTGTGTGTGTTGGGGCGGGAGCGTTCCTCCCAGATATTCACATCAGTTCTAACCACCAGGACCCTCACCTCCCTACTGGGTTTTTCTGGGACCCTCTTCAAATGAAAGGGTGACCCAGCACAGAAGACAAGGGCTCACACAGCAAGGGGGGGGGTCTATCTTCATAATCCAACACCCTCCACCCAAGTAAAAAGGAAAAGACCCCAGAAGGCAGGTGTGAACATGCTGCACTCAAACTCTGACTAAAGACACCAGGTTCCCACCAGGGAGAGAAAGGGTGCAGATACGCCTCTGTGTGGCTCCCATTAATCCAGGTCAGGGGCTCTGTTGTGCCCACTCCTCACCTAACCCTGCATCTCCCCGTTTCCTGGGACTCTGGCTGCTAGGGATGGGAGTGGGATCCTCAGGCCAACACTTACCCCCATCCCTTGGGTGCATTTGTGGCAGGGCCTTGGCCAGACTGTGGGGCATGGGACAGGCAGGGTTCACGGTGGTTGGGAGGAGAGGAGATATGGGGTCGAGGAATACGGGCTTATGTGGTGGCCACTCACATATGCTGCTGGGAGAAGCTATTGGAAACTGCTCTGGGAAGGGCAAGCAGCGATGGAAGAGGCATGGTAGACACTCAGGCCCAGAGCAGAGGACAGGGGTGCCATGATTAGGTCAGGGCCACAAGATGGCTGGCAGCACACCATTGCACCTTTGACTGAGGACTCCAAAGAGGCACTGCAGTTCTGAGCCAGCAGCACCAAGTTTGAAACGCTGTGCTGAGGGGAAGGTGATAAGGGGGCCGGGACAGGGGTGGGCACGTGGTGGGGCTGACCAAGGCCTCTCCTCCTAGGCCTCGAGTCTCTTATCACTCAGCCACCTCTAGCTTCCTCAACTGCTGGTAGTGGTGTCAACCAACAGAGGGAATCCCAGTGCTATAGGGCAGCAGGGAATGTGGGCGTGGCCACCATTCTTTTATCCCATTGGTCAGAAAGAACCAAGAAATAATGTGGGTGAGGCTGGAATCCTGTGATGCAGGCAGAATTGGCAGAATCAAGATGACAGCAGCCCCTTTCCCAGGGAAAGCTGTCCAATCCAATTGGGGAAAAGAGGGTGACCTGCTTTAGCTGGATGCCTGCATGCCTGTATGTCTGTTGCCAGTCCTGGACCATGAACTCAGGATCTGGGCACAGTGCATGAGCTGCTTTTGCTCAAGGCTAGCCCTCTACAACTGGAGCCACACACTCCACTTCTGGCTTTGTTGGCACAAGTTGGACAGGGGTCTCAAGGACTTTCCTGCTTAGGGTGATTTTGACCATGATCCTCCTATAACAGCCTTGTAAGTATCAAGGAGGACTGGTGAGAGCCAGTTAATCATTGGTGCCTGGTTAATCATTGGTCTTGCTGATGTTTTTGGACAGACTGGTGAGTTCCCTATCCTGAGGTTTAAGTGGTGGGAGCTGGAGCCCACATTTGGAATCCTGGTCCTGCCACTTCCAAATGGCAGGAGACCAATTAACGAATAGTTCAAGGTGAACACACCAGCCTGTGAGCAACTAAGGAATTAGGCCATTCCCAAGATCTGACATTGATCCCCAGGGTGGGCCACGATAGTCATAAATTCATTATTTAAACATAGGATCTATATTTACATACATGTGTGGACAGCATCTTGCATTTGGTGTACTTCTTCTCCTTATTTACTGTCTTATCCATGGAGTATTGTGTATTTTACTGAGAATGGTGACAGATATAACAGTGCTAACATGGATGGCAACCTATTTCCTTGGCTATAAGGTTTCCCATGCATTCTCCATCCTAGCTGAGACTCAGATCTTTCATAGGACAGGAAAACAGGTGCATCGATGGGCTTCTCACATAAGGATTCATCTTTTGGCAGTGTTGGAATGTGAACTCTGAGCCTAGCAGGCCAAGTTGGGGAAAGGTTCAAGGTGAGGACACCAGCCTGTAAGCAACAAAGGAGATAGGCCGTTCCCAGGACCTGACATTGAGTTTCAGGGAGGGCCAGATAGTCACAAATTCAGAATTTTGACATAGAATCTATATTTACATACATGTGTGGACAGCATCTTGCATTCGGTGCTCTTCTCCTTACTTTGTGTCTAGTTCATGGAGTTATTGTGTATTTTACTGAGTATGGTGACAGGTATAACTGTGCTGACATGTATGACAACCTGTTCCCATGGTTATAAGTTTGTCTATGCATTCTCCATCCTAGTTAAGACACGGGACATTCACAGCAGAGGGAAACATGTGCAATGCCTGACTTCTGACAACAGAATGAATCTTTTGTCAATGCTGGGATTTGAACTGAGGTCTGGGTAGCTCTGTTGCACTTTGGGGAAAGGGGAAGCTCACCATCCTTGAAGACTAGAATGTCAGGTCTGGTCCAGAGCCTAATTTGAAGCCCCAACACTGGACAAAATACAAGCCCACCTTTTGTAATCATAGGATCAATCTTTACCTATAGATGTGATATGCATCTTGTATTAAGTGTAATTATTCTTCTTATTTTGTGTCTTATTCAGGGATGTATTGTGTATTTTATTGAGTATGGTGATAGATATAACTGTGCTGACATGGATGACAACCTATTCCCATGGCTATAGAGTTGCCTATATAGAATTCTCCATCCCCACTGAGACCCAGGACTTTCACAGGACAGGAAAACAGGTGGATCGATTGGCTTCTACATCAAGGTGAATCTTTTTGGGCTGAGATTTGAACTTAAGGCCTACCTGGCCCAACTCGTGAATCAGTCATGGTCAGTACACCAGCCTGTGAGGCACTAAGGAGCTAGGCTGTTCTCAGGACCTGAGATGGAGCCCTGGCGGGGGCCAATATAGTCATAAATTCATCATTTAAACATAGGATTTGTATTTCCATACATAGGAGGGCAGCATCTTGCATTCGATGTAGTCATTCTCTTTATTTTGTGTCTTATTCATTGATGTATTGTGTATTTTCTTGAGAATAGGATGATAGATGTGGGGCACATGAGCAGCAAAGATGACGCTGAGAGGAAGGTGAGTGGGCAGAGCCCGAGTTGTTTATGTTAAAATCTGATTGCCTACCATTATTAAGCAAAGTGATGTCAGTGCCTGAACAGCTCGTGAATGGCAGGGAAAGTTCAGAAGCACTAGGGACAATTAAACCCTGGGCCCCAGGTGAAAAGCATATGATATGGTGACCTTTACAGTGATTGATTGGTTTGTTTTACTCCCCCTCCGTGCTCTGAAGTCTTTTGCTTTAAAAAGGCTTGCTATGTAATAATAAACAAGTTCTTGCTTGCCTTGACTCCCCACTGCATCTGATTGTCTCCGGGACTAAAGGAGGTTGGGGAATGGATGAGCAGCACACTTCTCTTTCCTTGGACCTCATCTGTCTTTCGCAGGGTGGATGAAGGACCAACAGAGAGATATAACTGTGTTGACCTGGATGACAACCTATTCCCATGGCTATAGAGTTGCCTATAGAGAATTCTCCCTCCTCGCTGAGACCCAGGACTTGCACAGCACAGGAAAACAGGTGCAATGACTGGCTGCTCACATCAGGGTGAATTTTTGGCAGTGCTGGGATTCGAACTTTGGACCTAGGTGGCCCAACTGCCCAATGGGTCTACATGAGCACACCAGCCTGTGAGCCACTAAGGAACTGGGCCATTCTGAGGAACACATTAGGAGGCAGAATGTACACACTCAACAATGAAGTGAGCTGCAAAACCAGTTCATTCATTCCAGGCGCAGGAAGCAATGAAACCTGAAACATTTGTTAGAGTTACACCAGGGTCAGGCTTTTCTCAGCCCCTTCAAACAATGACTAATTAATCTTCCTCCTTCTCGTGAACTAATACAGAGCCAGTTTAGTGGGGGAGAAGGGAGGAACAGAGAAGAAAACCCTGCTCTCTGGTCTTAGGGAGTGGGTTTTTGACTCTCCATCTGTCAGGATTGAAGACCCTTCTTCTACCTCTGCCAGTCTATTCTCCTTGCTTCATTCTCCACATCATTAATGCAAATCCCCAGTCCAAGGAGTGGCAGGGCTGTTTCTCCTCTGTCTCCAGGCACCTGAGTTAGAAACTGGCTCTGCCCTCTTGACTTTGGAGCCCTTGGCTGCCTGAGAAATGGGACAGAGACAGTCTTCCTGCTCTGTGGTTATGTGAAGGTGATGCTGGTTTCCTGGCACACTGCAGAAGGCCTCATGATTGGGAAGTGTTCCCTTCTTTCCTCAAGATATCTAAGACCAGATTCATCTATCAACTTTCTATCTATCTTTCTACCTATCTATCTTTTTACCTATCTTTCTACTTATCTTTCTTTCTTTCTTTCTTTCTTTCTTTCTTTCTTTCTTTCTTTCTTTCTTTCTTTCTTTCTTTCTTTCTTTCTTTCTTTCTTTCTTTCTTTCTTTCTTTCTTTCTTTCTTTCTTTCTTTCTTTCTTCCTACCTAACTAGTTATCTCTTTGCCAGTTCTTGGGTTGAACTTAAGGTCTGAGCACTGTCTACAGCACTCTGCTACTTTGAGCCACAGTAACAATTATGGCCTTGTCTGTGTATGTGCATCTGAGGAATCGAACCCAAGCCTTCTTGCATGCTAGGCAAGCACTCTCTCACTAATCCATACTCCCAGCCTCCTCATTGTTTCTTAATGGTAGTTTATACATAAGTATGCAATCATTTCATGTTCCCAAGTTTAATTTTCTGAATACCGGTTACTTCTACAAATCCTGATCTTCCGTTCTTCTACCTGATTTGTGACTGTTGCTGCCTTGGCCTCATAATAAAATGTAAATAAAGGCTGCTGAGAGCATAAGTGTGCATCATATAAGGACACAGGCCTGGAAACCTGGAAGAGAAAAGAAATGGCCTGAAATGAAGAGAATGATGCAGTGTGAGCAACTACCATATCCGAAAACTAAACCAGTAAATAAAAGCAGAAGAATTGCATAGGTCTGTTTGCACTCGGGGAGGTAATATGTATACACACATAAGTAGGTACTGATACATTAACTTGGCCTGCTCTTTTTGATTTTTGTAGCCACCCCAAGGCTTAAACTCAGGCCCTGATGTGTTCCTGAGATGTTTTGCTCATGGCTGAGGCTCTACCACCACCACAGCTCCACTTTAAGCCATCTGGTCGTTAATTGGACATAAGCAACTCTCAGGCTTTCCTGCCTGGTCTGGCTTGTATCTCCTGCTCGGTTTTCTCTCTCAAAGCTGGAGCTCTACCCCCTGGGCCACTGCTCCACTTCTGGTTCTCTGGTGTTTTATTGGAGACAAGAGTCTCACAGACTTTCCTGTTCAGATGGCTTTGAATGACTATCTCCTGAGGAGGTTTCAAGTAGATTTTCTCAGGGATTTGCTGAGGAGCTGCTCCACAGAAACTCTTAGTCTAAATCTCAAGATGTACTAGAGAAAAATGAAACATGAAGATGCTACTAGTGGGTTCTAGACAATTCAGGTTGGAGACACAAAACACTCATAATTATTAGATCATTTTATAGGTAAAATGAGAAATGCAGGCAGTATGAGGATCACTCCAACTTTCGTTCCTGTCATCCTGAGACAGTAAATTTACCTCAGCTCAATGCTAAGTGGCAGAACTGGCATGTCCTGTGGATATTTGGTCCCAAATACTGTGACACTCATTTCTCACTTTTGACCTCAGACCAGAGGGTGAGATGAAGAGAGAAAATCATTCTCAGTGAAAACAGCTCTAATAAACATTGGATAGTTTACTTATAAATTCAAACCATTGGAATAACCCTGTTAAGAAGTCAGATTGTCCAGATTATAAAATTAAAGAAGTAAATTTCTATTAAAAAAATTGTCTGTCGTGGGGCTTGAACACTGGGCCTGGTCATTTTCGCTCAGTATTTCAGTCAAGGTGAGTGTTCTACCAGTTAAGCCACAATGTCACATCCCCATTTGTTAGGAAATGGAAAGACTTGGAAAAAATTATATTAAGTGAAGTAAGCCAGGACCAAAGAAATATAAGTCCCATGGTTTCCCTTATTTGCAATAACTAGTATATGTCTGAGACAAACAGAAACTCTCAGACAAGTTGATATTAGGCGAAATGAACCCCAAGATAAGGATTCAAATATTTTGTTTTTTCTTGCAATTTTTTTCCAACATATTTCTTTGTTGCTTTGTATGTACCTCCCCCAGGGTATAAGCCCTGCTTTCACTGTATTTGATATTGATATAATTTTTGGAGGGGAAGGGAAAAAACAAACTGTTTAAATAGGTTTACAGGTGGACCCATTACAACAATGAGATATACAAGACATTATGTCGAAAAATGAACTTTACAACTTTGGTGGGGTGCGGGGTGGGGGTGGGGATGGTGGTGGTAGGGGGCTGGGGGTAGAGGGTGGAGAGGGGAAGAGATAGTATTGGAAACTATCTTGCCCTTGTAATTGTAATCTCTCTGTACAATATTTTCACAATAGTAAAAAATTATAAAATTAAAAAAGTGAAGAAGAAAAGAAAGAAGGTGATAGTGGCTGCTGACTGTAATCCCAGGTCCTCTGGAGGCTGAGAAGTAGAGAATCATAGTTTGAATCCAGTCCATGACACTATTATTTCTAAGAGATCACATAAAAACACAAAAATGAGGCTGTGACTCAAGCTTAATGCATTACCCTTGAGCAAAAGGAGCTTGAGGACAACGCCTAGGTTCATAGTTCAACCTCAGGACCTCCTCCCTCAAAAAAAGCCTGTACTTCCATGTCTTTGTCTATGTATGGATGTATTTCTATAGGTGAAACTCCTGAGTAGCACTGATGAATGGCACCAAGCTAGGAAATTTGTATTCAATACAATGAGCTCAAAACACAGAGACTTCTTTCAAGACACTGCATGTTCTGGGGCTCCCCTCATCGTTCCCAGTTTAACCTCAGGATTTCTCTGAATCTCAGACCTGCTGGGATATATATATATATATATATACATATATATATATATATATATATATATGTATGTATGTATGTATGTATATATATGTACATACATCCATATATATAATTACATATTTTATACATGAGACAGATATCTATATATAATTAAATTATGTATGAATCATGTGTTACTACCAATTAGGTATTTAATTATGTCTCCATGCAATTTTTATTCTGTTAATGCTTAATAAAATATTGATTAAACTTAATGCACCTCTATACTTATTGCACCTAATTTTATCCTAGAAGGATTCACTCAATTCTCTTATCATTTATTATAGTGACAATTCTTCCATCTATGACACTTTTTACATTTATTACAACCTATTACATAGCATATGGATTTGCATCTGAATTATACATCCTACCTGACACCGAGCACATTCACAGAAAAGAAAAATATGTGTCATGCTCCACTTCTCACTCCAAGGTCAAATTTTTGGCAGTGGTTTGATGTAAACTCAGGGCCTACAAGGGTCAGTTCATGAATGGGTGACTACCAGCATAGCAGCCTCTAGCCAATTCAGCTGACAGGTGGTGTCCAGGCCCTGAGATCAAGCCCCGTATGTTGACTCCAAATTACGCTTAGTGCGGTTATTCATTTTATTTTTCATCTCATTCATTTATTTACTATTTATTTTATTGACTGCTATTACACATAGAATATTTACTACATTTATTACATAGGATATAGATTATTTGCCTATGTATGAAACTTCACACCTGACACCCAGGACTTTCACAGAAAAGGAAAACATGTGTCACCATGGGCTTCTTACTCTACAATTCAATTTTTGTGAATGCTGTCATCTGAACTCAAAGCCTACAAGGCCCAATTCATGAATGGGTGAGTATCAGCACGCCTGCCTGGGGCATATGGAGCTGATAAGCTGTTCCCAGCAACTGAGATAGAGTCCCAGGGGTTGACAAAATAAGAACAGATTGACATGCAGATGGCAGTACACAAATAAATATAGATGATAATAGAGTGCTAGAGATGTGTATACATTATTCAGTTATATAGGCTAGATTCCTACCAATTCTTGGGTATTTATTATGCTTCCATGTAATTAATATTACTGTTTTCATCCTTAATGAATTGTTAATTAAATCAATCACAGTTCCGAAATGATTGTGTCCATGTAATTAATAGTATTCTTTTAATGTGTCACAAATATTCATTAAAATCCATCGGCCTTCTAAAAACTCTTTCTAATTTTATAGTAGTATCATTCAGGAACAACTAATTCAAACTTCACATTCATAACCTTCCATCAGTATTCCTATGAATAGGAAGGAGACTCTTAGGATCTCCCTCCATTGGTAGGGTTCAGGACCTGGCTTTGAACACAAGGCCTATGTTGCCGTGTTGGCCTATGGCTTCCTTAGAAGCCTGCCAGCCTTCAGCAATGCCAGGTTCTGAACATTTTTCATCTGTGTCATTCAGACCCAGGATGGTCACCTTGAAAAGAAAACAAATGTAAAACTGGCAGCCATCTGCAAGTTTCTGTATTTTTATTCTGTGTCGTTTTAATTTTTTTTTTCCTTTCAGCCATTGAGGCCCAGGAACCCAGGTTCAGCTGTGGATCCAGAGGCTGCAACCCAATCTAGGGTGATCAATGCTGAGGCAGAGTTGCCACGCCCTGAGTTCAACCTTGTACTTGACAAAATGAAAATACATATATACATTAAAAATATTTTAAAAATTATGAGAGCTCCTTGGCTTGGAATTCACACCATTTTTTCTGCCAGGACTGTTATTTGAACTCAGGGTCTGGGTAAATCTGCAGCACTGTGGGGGAAGGGGAAGCTCACCGTGCTAGAAGACAAGAATGTCAGGCCTGTGCCCAGGGGCTGAATTCAAGCCCTAGCACTCGAAAAAATAATATTCGTATGCATTTTAAATACATGATTTATACTTACATATACATGTTTACTGCATATTGCAGTTAGTGTAGATATTCATTTTCTTTTTTTATGTATTTATTATATATTTTAGAGAGTATGATTACATGTATACATTTTTTTACATCCTATTACATAGGGAATAGATTTGCCTATGTATTATCCATCATTCCTGAGACACAGAACTTTCACTGATAAGGAAAGCAAGTGGGACAATTGGCTTCTTTTACTAGGATTAAGTTTTTGAGAGTTCTGTGAATTGAACTCTGGGTCTAGATGGCCCACTTCATGAATGGGTCAATGTTAGCACACCAGTCTGATGCGAGTGAAGTTGTCGGGCAAATTTGAGGACCTGAAATCAAGCCCTAGGAGTGGCCAATATATAAGCAGGTGTGTATACTGCAGAGTGTGTATATGTATATGCATCTATAAATAAATTTATGTAGAGAGACATAGATTTATGTAGATTCTAGTGTATTACTTTATATAAAGAATGATGGCTATATCTTATTTTTATATATTCTATTATTACCAATTATTTGGTATCAAATTATACCTCCATTAATTTATCATGGTAGGAGACTTAATAAAATATTAATTAAATTAATCAATGGCCTATATTTATTGTGTACAATCTTATACTAGAAAGACTAGCTAATTAGTAATTTAATTAGTTCATTTCAAACATTCTACTAGTGTTCCTATAGATAGGAACGAGTTCTTTAGGATCTTCAGCTGTGTGTAGTTGGCATTCCTATGATCGAACCCAGGGCCAAGCTGTCTGGGTTGGGCTGAGGCTTCACTGAGAGCCCACCAGCCTTCGGCCATGCAAGGTCAGGTACAATTTCAACCGAGTCATTGAGATCCAAGATGGTCACAGTGCAAAGGAATCAAAGGTAAAACTTTTGAGTAAAACTTCCTGGTATTTCTTCCTCCATCTTGTTTTTTTTTGCAAGGCTGGGAGTTGAACTTGGGTCCTAGGATCCCTGGATCATCTGTGTGTGTAAAAGCTGCACCCCAGCCTAGGGTAATCAAGGCTGAGGCAGAGTTGTGAGTTCAAGCCCCGTGTCTGCCCCAAAACAAGATAAGGTCCTGGCTAGGAATTTAGGCCATTTTATCTGCCATACCTGGATTTGAACTCAGGAACTGGGTAACTCTATTGTGCTCTGGGTGAAGTGGAAGCTAACCCCCTGGAAGAAAAAAAATCCAGGAGCATTTCCAGGGTGTGAATTCCCAGCCCAGAGCTGGCAAAAATAATATTTATATATATATTTGTATAATACATATCATATATGTATTTGCATAAATGTTACATATTGTACCTAGGACACAATATTTCCACAGAAAGGAAAACAGGTCAACATTGGATTCTTACTCCACCTATTGCCTTTGCCACTGCTGGAATTTGAACTCAGGGCCTGGAATGCCCAAATCATCATGGGGTCAGTGTAAGCACCACAGCCTCTAAAAAATTCACTGCCAGGCAGTTCCCGGGACATAAGTTCTAGCCCCAGGAGTGGCCAATATATAAATGGATAGGTGTGTAAATTATTGCAAATACCTATATATACATATATATATACAGAAAGATGTAGATGTATTTTGCACTGTATATTTAAATATATAAATATAATTATTGAATGTGATGTCTATATATTATTAAATTACATATATTACTAATAGTTATTAGGTATTAAATTATGCTTCCATTTAATTATGTATCATGGATTAAGGCACAATAAAGCAGGAAATAGGTTGGATAGGATGAAAGTAGAGAGAGAGAGAAATAAGAAGAAAGAGAAAGGGGAAAAAGAAGACCCCAAAATTTAGAAAAGTAAAAATTAAAAATTAACATAGCAATGCTTAAAAATTATACAGATTTGAATATGAAATATTCTGAGAAGAACGTGGATATAATGAGAAAAGGGGAGGAATATAAAGGAGATGTGAAAAACAAAAATAAATATACTTAAAATATTATATAGGTAGAAAGAGGTAGTACTGCTATTAAGGAATTTAAGTCTAAGAAGTTTTGAATTGAGTAATAAATTTCTGGATTAAGTGTGTACACAATGTGGGATAAGGTCTATTAATCGACTATGGGTGTATCAGAGGATGTGAAGAACAGCAATTAAGTAACATAAAGAAGAACGAAAGAGGAGAAAAGGTGAAAAGAATGAGAAAGAAAGAGAAAAGATCAGAAGTTCAGTAGAGCTAAACAAAAAAACAAAAATAAAAGAAAATAAAATAAACTTTTAAAAGAAAAAGAAAGAAAGAAAATGCACACACATATACCCCTAAAATAAAAATAAAAGTTATAAGAGGAAGAAAAAAAGTTACTAGAAAACAATTTTTTCCAAAAAAGGTAAAAATTAAAAATTTAAAAAAGTTTTAGAAAAAATTTTTTTATAAAATGTACAAAAAATAACAAAAGAAAAAAATTCTTTGTTTTTTTTTGAGGGGAGAGGTGGGAAGATGCTGCATCTCCCTTGTGTCTATTACCAGCCTCTTGTTCGAGTCTCTGGTCTGCTTGTGGTGTTTGATTTTCCTGTGGCTTGGTTGGTTTAAGTCAGTTTGTTTGAGCAGGCAGAAAAACGCTCTGCTTTACCCAAGATTTTGTGATCCTACTCCCAGGTTAGTTCAATGGGAGGGAGATCTGCTTTGAGTATCACAAAAGAGGGAGATGGCTATTTCCTCAAGTTTTGGAGATGCTGTGATGAGACTAGGTTCTGGGTAGAGTTGAGGCCTTTCAACAAACAGCAGTTAGTTTGTGAGAAACTCACAGAGCCTAGCCTGGAGCCACACTCAGGGTTTCTGTTTACTGAATTTCAATTGATTGTTGACACTGATAAAGGGAGGAGCAGCCTCTGGCTCTGATTACCGAGTGAAGAAAGACACTCATGGGGCTTGCCCCTGAGCTGGGTGACTTTTCCCTGGTGCAGCTGAGTCTGGCAGGTCAGTTAGGTTCTTGTGACCTGCTAAATGACTCTAGTTTTTTTCCAAGGCCTGAGTTGGAGCTAGCTCATCCGAGCTTTGTCAGTATCAAAGATGGAGATCTCTGGTAGTGGGGGGGAAGGGGTGGCCTCCCCTCTTCTGCTCCCTGAGAAGGAGTGAGGACGTTAGGCTTCTACTCATGCCGAGTCTTGGTTCCTGGGTCTTCTCTAGTCTGCAGCGAACTGCAGGATGAAGATGTCTTTTCCTTGTCGGTTCTTGCTGGTGTTGAGTAGAATCTGCTCTACCACCGCATCGGGCTTCTTCATCCCAGACTCTCTGTGTTGCAGGTATGATGGGTAGGGCCAACGCCTCGCAGCGGTGGCTGCTGGCAATTGCTCAGATCTGTCTCCTTGCCTGGATTTACCCTCTCTGGCCTAATTCCCTGTCCTGTGATGGCACACTTGTGATTCTTTGGCTTAGGACTGTTCACTGGAACACTAAAACTGCTTTCTATGCGAGAGCTTGTTTAGCCTCCAGCTTCTCCTCTGCCATCTTCCCGGAACTCTAAAGATATTTGTAAAGTATATAATGAAGGAAGAATTTTCATCCTTTACAAAATCTATGCAAGATCTATGCTAAACTATTTATATTTTACTGTACCTTTCCTGCAACCAATTTCATATAGATTAACACTTGTCATACCAAGTTTCTATATATTCTACTGGAGATTTAAATTTTCATGTATGTATGTATATGTATATTTATATGTATGTGTTTATGTACTATCTATATATGTTCCAATGTGAATAATGAGACTTGAAACTTTGCTTAGTTTTGCTGTTCAGCAGTTAATCTGATCTGCTCAATCTGTGACAATATCAGTGCTTATTCTGATCATTCCTTTATTTACCACACCATCAACCTTGTAAAATCAGCTTCATTTCCTGGAGAAGATTACCAATCAGTCCAACCAATGTGCACCCAGAGGGTTTTAATAAAGCAAGCTTTAGAGAAGGAAGATAACCTGACGTGACAGCTACAGTATTTCTACAGAGACCTTACATCTTTCACATTTCTGCCTTCCTCCTCACACTAAAGAAACCATTGACTAACACTATGAGTATACTGCATTTATAACTTTATTAACAGTGTGTTTTTTCCAACCTGAAGCCTTCTTTTCCATGATTATTGACATAAACTTTTGGAAGAATTTTTTGATTGAGATGGGATTCCATCCAAAACAAAGCCACTTATATCAAGAATGCCAATGTTTTCAACTCAGAGTACTAAAAAAAGCGGGTGAAAATTAAGGTTAGCCATATATTTTAAGCACAAATATATGCAATATCAAGATATTTTGAAATTGTATGCTTTTATTGGTTAAAGTGGCTCAAACCTAAAATATTATCTACTTGGAAAACAGAGATTAGAGAATTCCAGTTCCAGGCAATCCCAGACACAAAAAGATGTTTCAGAAATTCTAACCATTTGCTGGGTGCAATGTTTTATGCTTGTGTTAAGAAGACCACAGTCCAAGCAGGCCCAGGCATAGTGATACTAACTCAAAGTAAGCAATCCAATTATAATCTGCAGGTATGATAGTAGTAGAGATGCTATTTCACAAGTATAGGGTTTCAGGTTAAATCCTCTGGTACCACTAGGAATTTAAGGGTGTGCCAGTGTAAGAATTTGGCATGTCTAACGTCAAGACTTCATACTCTTTTTACAAGCTTTAATAAAACCTTTACCTCTTTTACTACTTTGTACAGTATAACCATAACTTCCATGCCCCAAACAAATTATTTTCTATTAGAGATTTTCTTCTATCAATTAAGTAATATGTAATGTGTTGGGTACTGTCCCACTGAAATCATACTAAAGATCAAAAACCCATTGTCTTAGAAGTGACTGCAGATGGAAACAGAATCTCAAAGGTAGTATTTAAGTTGAAGTCTCCTCCAAGAGTAGCAGAATGCTTTGAATATGCCAAGTAAAGAGGAATCAGAAGCCAACTCTGATCTTGCAGTTCTAGTTCCACCAACTCAGAGGTGATGTATTTACAGTGTTAATCCTACCCAATCTGTGGTAGTTTATTATTACAATTACTAGCAAACATGTGCAATCTATAAGATATGAAAAATCATTGACTCTTGGGGTCCATGACTCAAATTTATAATACTAGTGATTAAGAAGGATGAGACTCGAGGGATAATGGTTTTCAGGCTGGGAGGAAAGTTCATGAGGTTATCTCTACAATTAACTACAAAAATTTCTGGGCTGGATACATGGTTCAAATGGTATACTGTTAGCAAACAAACTGAGAGCATGAGGTATGTTCAACTCCAAACTGGGAAAAAGAAAAAGTCCTTAGAATAATACTATGAGAAACAGAATTATGAATAGGAAAGCAGAAACAAAAGAAATAAACTTTTTGATTTAGACAAAGTTGCCCAATGTGAAATATGGCACAAATTCTAATAATTACGGTTTTCCTTCCTATACAGAAGCAATAAATAGTACTTTTACTTGACGAAACTAAAATGTAAAACTGTATACAATAATTACATTACTTTTATGTTTCCATAATTTAACTGGTTTTCCTACAAATTTCTAGAATACTGTAGCTTTGGAAATTCAATGAAAGTTGCATTTCATATAAGATTACAGAACCTTGCAAGGGTTGTCTAAAAATGATCTATACTGAAATGTTTGCCATTAATATCTTTCTCAAGATTCCAAATGCTTATACTTTCAGCAGACCTTTCAAGAACTCATAGCCAAAACATAAATTTAATTTGTTCATGCAATCATAGGAACATATAAATATGTCTCAAAATGTTAATGTACTGTCATTAATGTATTTTACCTAATAGAATTAAGTATATACCCTGAGGGAAATAAGGTACTGCCGTCTAAATATAAACTTGCAGACACACGCACACACCCATATATATTTAACACTCTGACTTAGGTTAGTTTCTTAACATTGGGTATCAGACAATGATCTAATAATCAAACTTTCCTGTCCAGACATACATTCATAATTTTGCACATAGAAAAACACCAGATCATTCAAACTAATGAGAATATTTAACAGAACCAACCAGCTCCTGAGCCATCTACTTCCTGATTTCATTCATTCATGATGATGCATTTTTCATATCATAATTAAAAATCTCTTTGAGTCTTTCTGATTAGCAGACAAAAATATGTCATCATATAATAGAAAATGTAGGTAAAATTACTTGTCCCTAGGTAATGTTTAATATATCTTAACAAAGACTTCTGTTTCTGTCTTGCAGAGTCTGTTTCTGGCATTTTGCCCTAATGTCTAATATTAAATAACAGAGGACATGCCCTATTCCTTAATTCATTTTCCCTAAAGGGTATGCTATGGAGTTGAATATGATTTGTTTGCTTAATCTAAATTAAATTTTCTCAACAATTGAATTACTGTTTATGTCACTCCTAAACCATTTGAAATATCAAATAGAACTAGAAATTGCCCTCGGCAATGATTTGTGAAAGGCATTAATGGTTGTGCAGGGATGAAGGACTTCAATTATCTAGAGTGCCTTAAAAATGGCACTCTTATTCAAAGGGCTGATCGTTTAGTAAGCTGTTAAAGTGTGGTCTTCTAACTTCATCTAAGAAGATAAAAGTTTGTTTTTCATCACATTCTTGCCTCCAAATCAGTAGAATTAGTGCCTTTGTACAGTTGATGTCCAGCTGTGACTGTAGTGAAACCTACAAACAACTGCACAGCTGTGTTAACTGCTCTAGATTTTGAAATTTTCGTCTACTAGCCCTTGTGATTTGAGCCAAGATTCATGGGATAGTCACATAATCCACACTTGCAAAGCACCACAATATACAAAAACCACGTACAAAATGGGGTTCAATTTTTTCTTTGTTGTTTCCTTTTTTTATTGATTCTCTTTTAAGGAGCTAGGAGATATTTATTTCTCATTAATGTTGATGTGACTTAAATAAATTTTCCAGATTTTTCAAATAAAATAGATATAAAATGGACATATTACTCACAAAATACAGCTAAACATTTGCATGATTTTTTTATTCTAATCCAGTTCTCAGTTCAAATAATCTTGAGATGAGACAAGCATATGTGTAAATTCAAATGTATCAAGCACACAGAACTCTGGAATCTTTGGGCTTTGATTTCTATATCAACTACACCTAGAAAAGAAAATTATCACTTACTTCAAGTCTTAAGTAATCTACTTAAAACAAGTTTTATTAATTTGATCAATAGATCTCATGATCTATGGAATTGATGCATTGAATAAGTTTTTTATTCTTTATTTCCACTGAATTAATATTGCATTTAGTTTCTTCTTTGCACATGAACTAATGACATTCTTGAGGATAAAACATGTGTTTTTCATTTTCGTTGCCAAAATGGAAATATTAGCCATTTTGAAACTTTAACTTTAAATCTGAACCTTCAAATTTCACTAGAACTTGAATTGGGTTATTTTCAACTTTAATATTAAAATAAAAAGCATTATTAAATAGAAAGGAAAATTATGTTATCACACCTTAATCCTTGAATTGACTTTATGATAAAAAGCAATTATATTTAAATAACAAGATAGACATAATTAAACAGGCCGTGAGACGTTAAAACAGAAAATTCCTTTTTGGATTTGTGTTTGTTGTTGTTTATAGTTTGTGATGATTTGGTCTTCTTTAACTTATGCCTGGTCTATTCATTGTACGTCTTCAGAAAATTGGGGAGGTGGGCACAGAGCATTAGGGAAAAGAGTGAAAAATTGCAGCAATGGAATTCATTGAACATTGATGAAAGTTATCTATTTAACACATGGGTGGGGACAGCAGGGTGGGACTGGGAACAAGGGAGGGGAATGAAGACATTTCACAAAAGGAAATGTACTCATTACCTGACTCATGTAATTGTAATCCATCTATAAATCACCTTAATAAGAACAACAGAGTAAATTTATTTTAAAAAGGTAAACAAAATGTTTTTTCTTAGAATCCTAGAAGTTTGTTTTGTTCACTCATTTGGGCTGGGTGAGTCTATCTCTGAAAAAAGCTATGTTGACATTAATCTGTCAAATTTTTGAGCTACTAGTAGATAAAATTCAATCATGACTGTGTTTTTTTTTAGACTCTGATTCATTTATTTCTTTAATCTAATTTGTATTATTTCTGTATACAGGTTTTGGTTTGGCTTGTTCCTGCTTTTCAAGGACCTAGTGGTGCATCATTAGTGCTGGTTCAAGATTGTTCTTATTTGTTGATGATATACTCAAAGAAATTTTTCTCTGAGTATTGCCTGTGCTATTGTGTCCCAGGGGTAGTAGTATTTTGTGTGTTCAATTCCACTGAATTCCATAAATGTTGGAAATTCCCTCCATATCATTTCAGTGAGTCACTGATGATTTAGCAATGTGTTATTCAGTCTGTGAATTTCAGAATTTTCTGTGATTTCTTTTGATGTCGAGATTAAACTTGGTCCCATCGTGGACTGACAAGATACAAAGAGTAATTTTATTTTTTATTTTTGAATTATGACATATTTTTCTTGTGATCTAGGTATGATCTATTTTGGAGAATGTTCCATGGGCTGCTGAGAGGAATATATATTGTGACACTGCTAGGTGAAATATTCTGTAGATATCTGTTAGGTATAGCTTGTCAATGTATTTATTTAGCTCTGAAGTTTTTTTGCTAAATTTTTATCTGGATGGCCTGTCCAGAGGTAAGAATAATGTATTCAAGCAACCAGCAATGAATTTGGACGTATGCATGTTTTCAGGGTAAGTAGTATTTGTCTGATGAATTTGGGAGCTCTAGAATACAAGGTATTGATATTTAGAATTGTTATATCCCTGTGATGGAAAGTTTTCTTTATCAATATTTAATGTCCTTCTTTGTTTCTTTTTACATTCATACCACTTTTAATTTAAAGCATATTTTATCTAATATTATTGAGGTACTCTGGCTACAATAAAGATGATGTACTGAAGGGTTGCAATTACTTAAGTCACATAGTGAGCACATTTCTTTTTGAAAAGTGTCCCCTCTTTCTTCTTGGTCTCCCAGTTTTTCCCTTTCAACCTCCCTTCCCAAAATGTTGTATAGTTCTTCTATAATGTAGTGTCCATTGAGTAGCACTGATGCATTTGTTCACCCTTTGTCCCCCCATTTCTGTGTTCCCCCTTGCACTTTCCAAACTTACATGTAAGACCAAAGGTGCAGAAATTAAAAAAAAATAACACTATCACAACACAGAAGGAAAAAGCAAAATATTAAAAAAAAAACCTCTCATCATTTCTTGGAGATCATTTTAATGAACATTATTTTATATGATAAAATTCATATAGCTATTGAGCCTTCATGATCCTATTCAAAAGGCATCCTCTCTTGATCTCACTGTATAAATGTTTAGAATCCCATAAAATTTATCATGTCTAAGTGTAATGTTTTCTCTTTTACCATCCAACTGTGTTTACTTGTAGAATTAGAGGCACATTCTACTACAAGAAATGAGGTAAATTAGGAAATCTATATTTCTCTGAGTCTGTCTTTCTTCTCTTAGTATAAGTTTGTTCCAAGTCTTTCCATTTCTTATTAATGGTGTATTTTCATTCTTTCTGGATCAATAGAATTGCATCATACCGAAGATTTTCTTCATGGCAAAGGAAATAGTTAGCAGGATATATAAAAAGAGAACAGAATGGAAGAAGATTTTTACTAGGTAAGCATCAGACAAGGGTTCACATAACTAACCCATATTTAGAGATCAAAAAGTTAAGCCCAACAAAAATAAAGCCTCAAATAAACAAGAATCCAATTAATATATGGGGTAAAGACTTAAAGAGAACTTCTTAGAAGAAGTAAGAATGACAAATAAGGGGCTAGGAAGGTGGCTCAGTGTAGAGTGCTTGCCTTGCATGCATGAGGCCGTGGGTTCAATTCTTTAGCACCGTATAAGCAGAAAAAGTTGGAAGTGGTGCTGTGGCTCAAGTGGTAAAGTGCTAGCCCTGAGCTAAAGAGCTGAGGGACAGTGCCCAGGCCCCGAGTTTAGGCCCCACAACCAACTAAAAAAAGAATGACAAATAGACACATCTCTCTCCATAAAAGAAATGCAAATGCAAACAACACAGATTCATCTCACCCCTGTTACAATGTAATTATGAAAAAAAATGAACAATCAAAGATACTGATAGGGTTGTGGCCCAAAGAAAACTCTATTACACTGTTGGTGGGAATGTAATCTTGTTCAACTACTTTAGAAAACACTATGGAAATTTTGTGTAATAAAGGTTTAATTTTACTTAAGTCAATTACCTAATGTGATTTTTTTAGCGCTTCCTTGATAAACACAAAAAAGTAGAGATGTATACAGCTGTTAACTATGCCATGGAAGCATTTCCCATCTCCTGAGGAAAAGTGACTTTCTCATCAGAATATCTGGCTGGCCCTGTAATTTAAATTAAAATTTTGGAGAAACAAACAAACAAACAAAAAAAAGAAAAGACAAAAAAGACTAAGTCAAAGCCCAACAAAATAAATACCAGTAAATATGTACTACAAGACAGGACAACTGGGGGGGGGGCAATATGGGAGGGGTAGGAAATTGAAGGTGAAAAGGATAGAATACGGGCAAGAATCCATTGTATAATTCCCAGAATTGAAATATACAAAGCAAAGGGTAGTGTGAGATGGGGGTGAAGATGTTGAAGTGGTAACACAATTGCAGGTGCATTGTACACATAAACTGCTTGGTTAAATGGCAAGTAATTCCATAACATAATCTTGAGGTACATAAGGACTGTGTTGATTGGAAGGGGTGGATGAGAATGTTGAAAGAGGTGAGATTGATCAAGATGCACTGTATCCATAAACTGTTTCAGTGAATGGCAATTCCATTGTACAACTACTTAAAGATAAAAAAATATTGAAAATATTAATTATGATAGTTGAATAGAGTTGAACCTCAAATCAATTCCCATTTTAAAATATTTTATGTTGGAGACTTGGAGATTAAAATTCAAATAATAAAACATTATGAATTTCTTTTTATCAGAATTTGTGAAATTAACTCAAAACTACTTTGTCTTTTGTCAGCCTTTGAGCTGTTATAAGAGAATACTTCAAAGTAAGTGTTTTAAAACCATCAGGAGTATATTACCCATATGCTCGAAATCTAGACATTGATTATAAAAATGGTTGTTCAAAGCAATTCCTTGTCTTATGGGGGGTCCAATTTCTGGTTCATCATTTGCTGGACATTCACATGTCAAAGTAGTTATATAAGGCTTCTTTTATCAGGATCATTATTGTAGTGTTATCTCTGAAATGTTGATTCTAATGTCACCAGACAGGGGAATAGAATTTCAACATGTATATATGGAAGGAGTTACATCGTCCAATACACTTTGCAACTTTTGCTTTAACTCAGTGTAGTGTATCATTTGGACATAATTTCGTAGAAAATAATAACTTAAGGACAAGCTTATATCATATGGCTTATGTGAATGATTCTTCTTACAATGGGAATAATTACAGTGATGGTAAAGGAAAATATGATTGTTTAGTGGCTCTTGAATCACATCAGAAGTAATCATGTAAACGTGGTACAACTTTCTAAGGCCCTTCTGATATATTTGAACAATACCCGATGAGTCAATTGCTTTCGGAAATATTCGTTTGAGCCAACAATTACAGATCTCCTTTGATTTTAATTAAGGCCTGCTAGTAGGACTCAGACACCAAAATCAGAGGATGCTAATTTCTCTGATAAAATACGTAATAACATTTTTATAATTAATATAACATGTAGACTGTAATATTAATAGCACTACAAATACTTGTATTCACATTATATAATATATTGACATACTTGGATTTCATCAGTTTTTAGAATATTTATACCTAAGTGTAGATTGTATGCAAATAGTTATTTGATTATGTATAGAAAATGAGAAAAAGATTTGCATACATATTACTACAGATGCAAACAGATTCAAGTGGTTATTTATGATCCTTCATTTCTTGGTTTCATTCATGCATGGAGAAAATGCAAAGAAGTGAAAATTGCAAAGTTGAATTTACTAAAGGATCAATTAGATGAAGTTTGTGTTGGGCTAAATAGATTTTATAAATTAAATTGTTTTGTTCCTTCCTTTCTTCCTTCCTTCTTTCCTTCCCTCCATCCCTACTTCTCTCTCTTTCTCTCCTTCCTTCCTTCCTTTCTTCCTTCCTTTCTTTCTTTCTTCCTTTCTTTCTTTTGAACTTTCTATCTTTCTTGTTTCTTCCAACTTCCTCTCTTTCTTTTACTCAGAATATTTCTTTTGGCTATAGAAAAAAATACCAACAGTTGTACTCAAAAGTGTTATGAGTAATTAAAATGTTATCTAGATTAATATTAATTTTAATAACCTATGTTATATCTTAGGACAATTGTACTAAAAACTTCAGAACGGGGGCTGGGAAGGTGGCTCAGTGGTAGAGCTATTGCCTTGCATGCATGAGGCCCTGGGTTCGATTCCTCAGCACCACATAAGCAAAAAGAAAAAAGCCAGAAGAGGCGCTGTGGCTCAAGTGGTAGAGCACTAGCCTTGAGCTGAAGAGCTGAGGGACAGGGCTCAGGCCCAGAGTTCAGGCCCCACGACTGGACCCCCCAAAAAAATGAAAGAAAAAAAATGTACTCATTACATTGGTCATGTAATTGTAAACCCCTTGTAAGTTATTGTCACAATTAAGAAAAAAAAATGAGGCCAAAATATCACCTCTACGGTTTCCTATGAAAAGACAGCAGAATACAATCTGTTCCTCAAAGAAATTGACTCGTAATGGACAATATATTGCCAATTTCATAAATGATGTAAGTATACTGACAAATTACAACTCATAATGCATCATATAAAATTTACTTTGTCCCCTGTAAACAACCTTTCAATCCTATCTATGTCTTATTCCTAAAATGATTCATATTTTATTCTAATCATATTTTTAACTTAACTTTAAGTTTTTGTATGGGAATTGCTGTTTGAAAAAGCAGTTTATGAATAGTGTTTAGTGAGTTATTTTTCTCTCCTGAGGTTTGAACTCTAGTTCTGAGCGCTGTCCCTGAACTCCTTTCAATGAACGATAGAGCTCTACCACTTGAGGCACAGCAGCACTTTTAGATTTTTCTGAGTTTTAATTGGAGATAAGAATCTCACAGACTTTCCTGACAGGGATGGTTTCAAACCTCAATCCTCAGCCTCCTGAGTATCTAGTAAAACAGGCATGAGCCGCTAGTGCCCGGCTTAATACAATGCATCCTTTTTATTGTTGACTAGTCCTGGGCCTTGGCAATGTCTTTGAGCTTCTTTACCTCATGCTAACACTCTATGACTTGTGTCATAGTGCCAATTCAAGCTTTTTTGTTTATGTAGTACGGAGGAATCAAACACAGGGCTTCACACATGCAAGGCAAACAGTCTACAATTAATCCACATTTCATGGCTAATACAATGCACCTTGAGGTTCATTATCGCTCATCCATCTCAATTCTATCTTATCCCTCAATTTACTTAATTTTGTAGAATATTCACTGACTCACAATGTCATATATAATCACTCAGAGGATATGTCACAGATTATATTTTATTTATAGTCTTATTCATCAACATGCTAAACTTACACATTACAGAATTCTGTGATTTTAAATTCTAAATTATCACTCAGATTCACTCACTACTATTCAAAATTTTTTACTAAGGTTAATGCAAATGCAATCTGTAATTCTTTGATAAAGTACAATGATTTTTAGAATGTCAAAGAGATGTACTATGAACATCACCTTCAGTTCTAGAATATTTTATCATCACTGCCCTCTCAAAATACTCCAATTTTTATTAGCTCACACTTCCTGTCATCATTTCAACCTACCCTCCACTTGACCAACCATTACTTCATAGTCTACCACTACAGAGGTGCCAATTTTAAAAAGCTCATATAATTAGAAAATGTAGTCTGTTTTATCCATTTCTCCTATGCAATATTAGTGTTTCCCAAGTAAGTAAGTCCATGTAATTTTTTTTCATGGATAGAGCATATTGTTTTGTATTCATGTATATACTTGTGTAACGTACTCAAGGGCAATTTCAATATTTTATTATATGGTATTGTAAAAACTTTTGCTATGTATATTCTTGTACATGTGTCTCATTGGACATATGTTGAAATATATCTTGTATATAAAATTATGATTGTAAATGCTGGATCATAGATGCAACTCTATGTTTAATATTTTAATGATTGCCAGTATGTTTAACAAAGTGACTATATTACTTTAAGTGCCAAGCCACAGTGTACAAGGATTCCAATTTCTACATAGTTGTTGTGCAGGGATATCTTATTGTTGTTTCTATTTCCACTAATTTCTATATGTATGCAATGTCTAAGTATGATATAATCTTTCCATATGTTCTTTGGTGGTTGGTATATTATTACAGAGATATACATTTGTATTTTTTGATAACTTATTCAGGAAGGTTAAAGTTTTTGATTGGCATTAATATTTATGTTTCTGATAATTTCTAAATCACCTGACCAGCATTCTTTGACTCACTGACAAATGAACATAAACTGGAATATATTTCTCTGACCAATATTAAGCTGTTAGTGTAAAATTGTTACATTTGTAGAGGAAAGATTACACAGTTCAATGGGTCTGTAAGGCACCAGATTAAATCCACAAAATTATTATCAAGGAATATTAATAAGGAGTAAAACCAAAAGTTTGTGGAATTACATTCTCTTTAATAAGTAGTGATAAATTAGACAGTATTGGGGAGAGTTAAAAAATGAACATTGACTTAAACATAACAATTTATTCAAATATTAACTACAAGCAAGATTAAAACATGGCATATAAACGAAATAGAGTGATATAAATGTAAAGCAAAGAAAGATTTCTTGACAATTTTGGAGATGAAGCATTTTTAACTCAGGCAATAAACTTATAGGAAAGAAAAACTTGATGCAATAAGGGAGCTAAAAAACTAGAATGGAAGAAAGACAGCCTCTTCAGTAAATGGTGCTGGCAAAATTGGTTAACTACTTGCAGAAAGCTAAAGCTAGATCCCTATATGCAGGGAGCCGGGACAAACGCCATTACAAGATGGCGCCCACTTCCTTTCAGCTTAGAGGTAAATGACTCCATATTAGGCAAGTGCTTGGCGGGGCTGCGGGTCCCTAGCTTTGCGCATGCGCCATCATTGTAAATCCTGAGCCAATCCCGTGGCACCTGGTGACGGTAGAAGGCGGACAGCCAATCCTGAAGCGACCCGTGTTCCAAACCCTATATAAGCGGCTGCATTTCCTTGCTCGCTCTCTTGCGCTCAAGCTCTCCCTTCAACTAAAAGGCTCTCCAATAAAGTGTGATCTGAGAAGACTCCTGGTGTGGTGGTCGTTCTTCCTCGCTGGCCGAGAAGGCGTTCGCCGCAAGTGGTGCCGAAACCCAGGACCTGCGCAAGAGGTCGAACAGGAGCCAGAACTCAACACATGGAGAGGAGACGTCGGTAAGTATCCCTAGGTATGTTGTTTTCTACTATGGACTATTGGTTGTTTGCATTGCTGCTTCCTTTGTGGTTTGTCTTTCTGGTGGTTCTCTGTGACTGTCTGCGTTGTGGGGATGACCACAAAGAGGGGGTCTCAAGGAGACCCCTGTACCCTTTTTTGAAGGAATTTTCAAACTGGTTCTCAGCCCTACATGTGGAAGGGCAGGACCAAGAACGCAGTGATCCTGTGAGTGACTCAGGGGAAGAAATGTTAGAGGAGGAAGGAGAGCAGCTCGATCCAGCTGATAATGAAGACTTAGAAGAGGCTGCAGCTGAGTATGAGGCAGACAGATATGG
This sequence comes from Dipodomys spectabilis, assembly GCF_019054845.1. Taxonomy (NCBI): domain Eukaryota; kingdom Metazoa; phylum Chordata; class Mammalia; order Rodentia; family Heteromyidae; genus Dipodomys; species Dipodomys spectabilis. The sequence goes on along the minus strand of NW_024870868.1, from coordinate 1,127,840 downwards.
GGGGCAGCGTCCCCAAACGATAAGAGTACCGCAGCAGCCAGAAAGGAGGAAAGGACCTGGCCCTCACCCGTCGGCCCCTCCCCCGCCGTGCCCGCCGGCGGGGCGGAGTCACTTTATAAAAGGGAGCACCTGGTCGCGGCTGGCGGCCGCCTTTCCAGTTTTTGAAAATCCAATTACTAATGAAAGAAATTTTGAACCGGTTTCCTACTCCCAGCTTAAGGATTTAGTTGAGGCAGTCCGGACTTATGGAGTGACGGCTAATTATACCATAGCCTTACTCCGAAGGCTGACTGTTAATGCCATGACGCCTACAGACTGGTTCGAGATGGCCCGCACCTGCCTTAACCACGGGCAATTTCTTGATTTTCGATCTATTGTTCACGATAAGGCTCAAGCTCAATATAGACAAAACGTCCATGATGGGCATCCTGATTGGACTGTAGACATGCTTCTTGGGCAGGGACCCTTTGCCGTGGATCAACTAGGGTACCCCTTTGAAGTGTACCAGCAAGTGAATACCCTTTTTTACAAATCCTGGCGAGCTCTTCCAAACAAGGGGGAGGCGGCGGGCAATTTAACAAAAATCACTCAGGCCCCTAATGAACCATTTTCCGACTTTGTTGCTCGCATGCTGGAGACAGCTGAGCGGGTGTTAGGAAATTTGGAGACAGCCATGCCATTTGTGCAACAAATCATTTTTGAACAAAGTACTCAGAAATGTCAGAGGGCAATCACCCCAGTTAGAACTCAAAGCCTGGAAGCGTGGGTAAAAGCTTGTAGAGAGGTGGGTGGCCCCCTGACCAATGCAGGGCTGGCGGCTGCTGTTTTGTCGGCTGCCAGGGCCGCAAAAGATAATAAGGGAAAAGGATGTTTTCGGTGTGGTCAGTTGGGACATTTTAAACGGCAGTGCCCACAAAATGGTGCTCCTACACAAAACACGCCCAGGCCGCTAAGGACTCCGGGGGTGTGTCCTCGTTGTAAAAAGGGGAAGCATTGGGCCAACGAATGCAGGTCAGTTAGGGATATTGATGGACATCTCCTCCCCCAAATTGGTTCAAACACTCATTCGGAACCAGAGCCAAAAAACGGGAAAAGGGGCCCTCGTCCCCAGGGCCCGAAAATTTATGGGGCATTTCAGAGTCCGGTTCCCGAACAACCCCCACAACAACCCTCCAACCAAAGAGAGCAACCTCAGGCTCCGCAGGGTTGGACCTCTGTGCCACCTCCGGACTGGTATTAACCCAACAGATGGGAGTTCAGATTGTGGAGACGGACATGACAGGGCCCCTGGATAAGGACACTGTAGGAATAGTTCTAGGACGCTCCTCCTCTACTATGAGGGGGCTAATAATTTACCCAGGGGTAATTGACCCAGACTATACGGGAACCATTAAGGTCCTCTGTCATGTCCCCCGCGGGGTAGTGTCTATTTCCCCCGGAGACAGAATTGCACAACTTCTGGTTTTGCCTTCCTTGCACGGCAACTTCCCTGCTAAGGAGATAAAGAGAGGTGATGGAGGGTTAGGCTCCACTGGAGTCGACCTTACATGTCTGTCCTTAGCTTTGGACCAAAGGCCCATGTTAACTCTTCAAGTGGAAGGAAAAAGATTTGAGGGACTGGTGGATACAGGGGCAGATAGAAGCATCATCCGAAGAGGGGAGTGGCCAAAGTGATGGCCAACTCAAAAATCCTCCCAAACCTTGCAAGGGCTGGGCTATGCTGAGGCCCCACAGTTAAGTGCTAAAGAATTGACTTGGAAAACGGACGAAGGCCAGGTTGGGAGGATGCAACCCTTTGTGGTTGATGTCCCCGTTAACCTTTGGGGAAGAGATGTACAGCAACAGCTAAAGTTAACTTTGACTAATGATTATTCAGAGGCCAGTCAGAACATGATGAAACAACAAGGATTTGTTCCAGCCTTGGGACTTGGACGATGTCTCCAAGGATGCAAGGAGCCAATAGAGCCACTTCCTAAGCAGGATAGAAAGGGTTTGGGTTTTTCTTAGGGGCCCCTGAAAACAAAGCTTCCACTAAAGGTGCGGTGCCCATACCTTGGTTATCCCAAAAAGCAGTGTGGGTTCCTCAGTGGCCCCTCTCTCAAGAAAAGTTGGAAGCAGCACAAACCCTTGTTCAGGAACAGCTACAGTTGGGGCATGTTGAGCCTTCCGTGTCATCCTGGAACACCCCAATTTTTGTAATAAAAAAGGCCTCTGGAAAATGGAGACTGCTACATGACCTTCAAGCAGTAAATGCTCAGATGCAGATCATGGGACCGGTGCAAAGGGGGCTCCCCCTGCTTTCGGCATTACCTAAAGAATGGCCTATTTTAGCCTTAGATATTAAGGATTGTTTTTTCTCCATACCGCTCCATAAAAAGGACAGGGAGCGCTTTGCTTTTACTTTACCTTCAGTTAATCATGAAACTCCGGATGCTCGCTACCAGTGGAAGGTTCTCCCTCAGGGGATGGCTAATAGCCCAACAATTTGTCAATTGTTTGTAGGAGCTGTGTTGGCCCCTGTTAGAAAAAACTTCCCAAAGGTACGGATTATCCATTATATGGATGATATCTTGTTGGCTGCTCCTTCAAAAGAGACTCTTCATAAAGTATTTGGGCAGATAACAAAGACCTTAGCTGAGAAGGGATTGATAATTGCCCCTGGAAAGGTTCAACAGACTAGTGTTGTTCAATTTCTGGGAACCATTGTTTCTCCCAATGAGATTAAGCCGCAAAAGCTCTTTATTCGAACTGATCACCTTAAAACACTTAATGATTTTCAGCAATTGGCAGGAGACATTAATTGGATAAGGGGATTTCTTAATCTCCCTCGGTCAGAGTTGTTACCTTTGTTTGCCATTTTGGAGGGTGACCCTGAAGTCACCTCCTCTAGGTCCCTGACACCTTTAGCACTAAATTCCCTACAAAAGGTTGAGGCAGCTTTGTCTAGGGCTCAACTTTCACGGGTTGATTTAAAATTACCTATCGATTTATGTATATTAAAAACGAAAAATTATCCCACGGGGGTTCTTTGGCAAAATGGCCCCTTGTGGTGGCTTCATGGCAACTCGGTGGGAACAAAGACAGTCCAATATTTTCCTGAATTAGTGGCTAAACAAGCACTTTTGGGCATAAAGTATTGTTTGATGCACTTTGCAAAGATCCCAGATAAATTAATCATTCCATATACCCGTGAGCAAGTTGAGATTTTGGCCGCTACAGTGGATATGTGGGCGATTCTTGTTTGCTCATTCCCCAATATTATTGATAATCATTATCCTAAACATCCTTTGCTTGCCATAGTTAAAAAAGATTTAATATATTTTCCTGTTGTTACTTTAAAGAAACCCTTGGCTGATGCTTTAACCATTTTTACGGATGGATCAAAATCTGGACAAGGTGCCTTCCTTGTTCAAGGACGCCGACAGCCGGTGGTCTTTAATTTTCGGCCAAACGTCCCACAGGCTGTTGAATGTTTAATTGTGCTTGAAGTTTTTAAAAGATTTGATCAACCTATTAATTTATTTTCTGATTCACTATATGTAGTAAATGCTGTTGCTTCCCTTGAAGTTGCTGCTTCAATTAAACAGGCTAGTACAATTTCTAATGTTTTGCTACAGATTCAATCCCTTATTTTAGACAGAAAACACCCTTTTTATATTGGACATATTCGTGCTCACTCTATGTTGCCGGGCCCAATGGCAAAGTGTAATGACTTAGTGGATCAAGCAACTCGGGCTGTGGCTCTGGTCGCTGCTGATCCTGTAAAATTGGCAGAGGATTTTCATAGGTTGTATCATGTGCCTGCAAATACCCTTAGGAAAAGATATAATTTGCCCAGACATGTAGCTAGGAAAATTGTTAAAGCCTGTAAATCTTGTGTTACCTTTCTTCATCCTCCCCATGTGGGGGTAAACCCCAGGGGGTTGAGACCTAACGCCTTATGGCAAATGGATGTTACTCATTTGACAGAATTTGGTAAGTTAAAATATTTGCATGTGTCTGTGGACACCTTTTCTGGTGTCATTCATGCCACACCTTTGGCAGGAGAAAAGGTGTCTCACGTTAAAATACACTGCTTGGAAGCTTGGGCAGCTTGGGGAAAGCCCCTTAGACTTAAGACAGATAATGGCCCTGCTTATACTTCCCAGGGTTTTCGTGCCTTTTGTGCACAACTGCAAGTTGCCCACACTACCGGGTTGCCTTATAATCCTCAAGGACAAGGTATAGTGGAAAGAGCCAATAGAAGCATAAAAGAAATGCTTCAAAAACAAAAAGGGGGAATTGCTGTGTCAGCGTCCCCCAGGGAAAGACTTTCCCTTGCGCTCTTTACCCTCAATTTTTTAATTTTAAATGATAAAGACCAGTCTGCAGCAGACCGGCATGTGACAAGAGACTCTACAGACAATAAAGACATGGTTATGTGGAAGGATGTCATTGATAACAAATGGTATGGACCGGATCCGGCTATTACGAGATCCAGGGGAGCTGTTTGTGTTTTTCCACAGGATCAAGAAACACCACATTGGGTCCCAACTCGGCTAACAAGATTGGTCAAGGAAACTCAGGACGAAAAACAGGATGATCAAGAAGGCGTTGAGCGTGATAATATTATTGATGGTCAAGACCTATCACAGTCAAGGAGAGCTACGATGGGGGATCCTATCGGTGTTCCCGAGGCCGATGCCAGTTAGGCATGATGCCCGCCTTTTTGCGGATTGCCATTGTGACTGTCAATTCCACGCGAATGGATCCCGGATTTGTGGAGGGGCTCCAGTCCTGGATTTCCTCCGCTGTTTCCTGGTTCAAGGAATGGGTGGGGGTGGGGTTTATTTTTAGCTTGCTGCTTGGGCGGATGCGTGGTCTGCCTATGGTTGGTCTGTCGCCTTCGAGCCCAAACCAGTAGGGACAAAGTTGTTATTTCGCAAGCACTAGCCGCTTTGGAGAGTGGATCCTCACCCCAAATTTGGCTGTCGGCCCTGAGAGGTCATTAAGCCTTATCATTTCGCATAGCCCTAGCACCCCGAGGGATCTGGGGATCCCATTGCACCGGGACGGGTATGTGACTGATAACTTGGAACAGGGTGCAAGGCAAGTGCACTGCACTTGAGAAGAATTTTCCTCTCAAGAAGAGCACGTTGGGCTGCAAGTGGGTTGATGCCCAAGGTCCCACCTCTGCAAAAAAGGCATCGGACGGGCCTGGTCGTCACTGGGGAAGGCGCCCCCCAGGCGAAGGCCAGTGCAAGGTCCTATTTTTGAGGCAGAGGCCCGACCTCTACTCTTACCTGTTACCAAAACAAAAAGGGGGAACTGCAGGGAGCCGGGACAAACGCCATTACAAGATGGCGCCCACTTCCTTTCAGCTTAGAGGTAAATGACTCCATATTAGGCAAGTGCTTGGCGGGGCTGCAGGTCCCTAGCTTTGCGCATGCGCCATCATTGTAAATCCTGAGCCAATCCCGTGGCACCTGGTGACGGTAGAAGGCGGACAGCCAATCCTGAAGCGACCCGTGTTCCAAACCCTATATAAGCGGCTGCATTTCCTTGCTCGCTCTCTTGCGCTCAAGCTCTCCCTTCAACTAAAAGGCTCTCCAATAAAGTGTGATCTGAGAAGACTCCTGGTGTGGTGGTCGTTCTTCCTCGCTGGCCGAGAAGGCGTTCGCCGCACCTATATATCACCCTGCACTAGAATCAACTTCAAATGGATCAAGGACCTCAAAGTCAAAGCACACACCCTGAAAAAAATACAGGATGGAATAAGAGAAATCCTAGGACTCCTTGGCCCAGGCAGATATTTTCTTAATAGAGACCCAGAAACACAACAAATCAAAGAAGGTTGGACAAATGGGATTGCATGAAATTGCAGAGCTTCTGCATGGCAAAGGACATAGTTAGCAAGATCAATAGAAAGCCCACGGATTGGGAGAAGATCTTCACTTGCCTTATAACAAACAAGGGTCTCATATCTAAAATATACCTGGAACTCAAAAAATTAAACCCTGCAACAATAAATCTTCAAAGAAACAACTGCCCAATAAATAAGTGGGCTAAAGACTTAAAGAGAAATTTCTCTGAAGAGGAAAGAAGGATGACCAATAGACACATGAAGAAATGCTCAACCTCCCTACCCATAAAAGAAATGCAAATCAAAACAACATTGAGATACCACTTTACCCCAGTTAGAATGGCCATACTCAAGAACTCTAATAACAACAGATGCTGGAGGGGATATGGACAGAAGGTAACCTTACTGCATTGTCGGTGGGAGTGTAAACTTGTTCAACCACTTTGGAAAGCGGTATAGAAGTTCCTCAAAAGACTCCACATAGAGCTCCCCCATGACCCAGCAATCCCACTTTTGGGCATTTACCCAAATGATCACAAACAGGACCATAAGAAAGCTACCAGTGCGACTATGTTTATTACAACATTATTTACCATAGCTTAGATAGGGAACCAACCCAGATGCCCCACAGTAGATGAATGGATCAAGAAAACATGGTATATATACACAATGGAATTCTATGCCTACATCAGAAAGAATGACATTGCCCCATTTGTTAGGAAATGGAAAGACATGGAAAATAATATAGAAAGTGAAGTAAGCCAGGCCCAAAGAAACTTAAGTCCTATGTTTTCCCTTATTTGCAATAACTAGTACATGTTTGGGTCAAGCAGAAAAGGTCAGATAAGTTGATGTTAGAGAAATGAACCCTATGATATGTATTTAATTGTTTTTTTCCCTTTCAGGTGATTGTTTCAAACACATTTATAAGATTATCACTTTGTTGCTTTGCATGTCCCACCCCCATGGTATAACCCCTGCTTTCACTGTATTTGAGGTTGGTAAATTTGTGGAGGGGAAGGGAAAAAACAAATTGTTTAAAAATAGGGATACAGGTGGATCCAATGCAACAATGAGATGTACAAGACGTTATGTGGAAAAACGAACTTTACAACTTTGTGGGGGGGGGAGCATTAGGTGGGGGGAGCGGAGTATGGGGGAGAGTATGGGAAGGGATGGGAAGGGGGCTACAATGCTTGATAAGAAATGTACTCATTACCTTGTCCCTGTAATTGTAACCCATTTCTATAGTAATTTCACAATAAAAAGAAAAAGAAAAAAAGAAAAACTTGATATAGTAGAACTCAAAACATTGTAAAATAATTTGGTGTGTGGAAGCTCATATAAACGTAGTGAATAGAATTTGGGAGCACAGGGCTCATGTATCTCATCCCAGCTACTTGGGAGGGTATGATATGAGTATTGTTGTTTGAATCCATCACACAAAATACAGTCCCTGAAAATCTTATCTGTGACTAATCAGCAAAAATGCAGAAGTGAGGCATCATTCAAAGGGTAAATTTTTAACAAAATGCAACAAATCTCAGGGACCCTGAGTTCAATTTTCAGGAGCATACATACATGTACAAAAGTAATAATAGTAATAATAATAGTGATGATGATGATGATGATGACGACGACGACAACAATGATAATGAAGGGTAACCATAGTCAAGGATAAAATATTTGCAAATCCTGTACCTGAAGAATGCCGCAAATAGAGACTCTATGTAGAATTCTGAAAACCTAATGTTAAAAAAATCAATTAGATGGAGGCATACAGCAAGTTTACACTCCCACCAACAATGCAGTAAGATTCCCTTCTGTCCGCATCCCCTGCAGCATCTGTTGTTTTTAGAGTTCTTGATTTTACCCATTCTACCTGGAGTGAGGTGGTATCTCAATGTTGTTATGATTTGCATTTCTTCTATAGCTAGGGAGTTTGAGCATTTCTTCATGTGTCTATTGACCGTCCTTTCCTCTTCAGAGAAGTTTTTCTTTAAGTCTTTAGTCCACTTATTTATTGGCCAGTTGTTTCTTTGAGGATTTGTTGTTGGGGGATTTAATTTTTTTGAATTCCAGGTATATTTTAGATATGATACCTTGTCCGTTGTAGGGCTAGTGAAGATCTTGTCCCAATCCGTAGGCTTTCTATTGGTCTTGCTAGCTATGTCCTTTGCCATGCAGAAGCTCTGCAAGTTCATGCAATCCCATTTGTCCAACCTTCTTTGATTTGTTGCATTCCTGAGTCTCTATTAAGAAAATATCTGCCTGGGCCAAGGAGTCCTAGGGTTTCTCTTATTCCATCCTGTATTGTTTTCAGGGTGTCTGCTTTGACTTTGAGGTCTTTGATCAATTTGGAGTTGATTCTAATGCAGGATGATATATAGGGATCTAGCTTTAGCTTTCTGCAAGTAGTTAACCAATTTTGCCAGCACCATTTACTGAAGAGGCTGTCTTTCTTCCATTCTATTTTTTTAGCTCCCTCATCAAATATTAGATGGCTATAGGTCTGTAGGTTCATTTCTGGGTTTTCAATTCTATTCCATTGGTCCTGAGGTCTGTTCTTGTGCCAGTACCAAGCTCTTTTGATTACTATGGCTTTATAGTAGAGTTTGAAATTTGGTTAATGATATTCCTCCAGCACTGTTCTTTCTATTGAGGATTGTTTTTGCTATTCGGGGTCTTTTATTGTTCCATATGAATTTTTGGATTGCCTCTTCTATTTCCTTGAAGAATGAGGTTGGAATTTTGATAGGTATCGCATTAAATTTGTAGATAGCCTTGGGAAGTATTGCCATTTTCACGATGTTGATCTTTCCAATCCAGGAGCATGGGAGTTTTTTTCTACTTTCTAAATTTTGTTTTGATTTCCTTTTTCAAGTTTTAAAAGTTTTCATCATAGAGGTCCTTCACTTCTTTGGTTAATTCCTAGTTATTTTCTTTTTTTGTGGGGCTATTATGAATGGAGTTGCTTTCCTAATTTCTGCCACACTTTTTTCATTGTTGGCGTACAGAACAGCCATTGATTTTTGAGGGTTAATTTTATACCCTACTACTTTGCCAAAGTTTTGAATCAGCTTCAGTAATTTGGGAGTGGAGTCTATGGGATCTTTAAATACAAGATCATGTCATCTGCAAAGAGGGAGAGTTTTACTTCTTTCCCTATTTGGATCCCCTTTATGTTTACATCTGGTCTTATTGTTGTAGCTAGGCATTCTAATGCTAGATTGAAGAGAAGTGGATAGAGTGGACATCCTTGTCTTGCTCCTGAGTTAAGAGGAAATGGCTTTAGTTTTTCACCATTAAGTGTAATGCTGGCTGTATGTTTGTCATATACAGCCTTTATTGTATTGAGGAATGTTCCATGGATTCCTGATTTTTCCAAGACCTTCATCTTAAAGGGGTGTTGGATTTTGTCAAATGCTTTTTCTCCATCTATTGAGATAAGCATGTGGTTCTTATCCTTGCTCCTGTTGATTTGATGAATTATTTTAATTGATTTGCGTATATTGAACCAGCTTTGCATCCTTGAATGAATCCTGTTTGATCATGTTGTATGATTTTTTGGATGGATTGTTCATGTACTCATTATCTTGCCCATGTAATTTTAACCCCTCTATACAGTATTTTCACATTTTAAAAAAACTACAAAAAGTAAAATAAATAAAAAAAATCAATCAGAGACCAGTAAAATACATCTTGTGCAAAATAAGCACAAGAAAAACATCATCAGTCATCAAATATATGCACATTAAAACAAAAATGACATCATAATAAATAATTAGGCTTAGAATATATATTAGAATATAAAAAGTATCGATGCAATGTCTTCGGTATAAACTTGTGATACTATCTAAATGTACTTGTTTTTCTGAATTCACATGGTAAAAGAAATTGTTGTTTTCCTTTAATCTGTAAGGAATTTTACTCTGCTTCTCTGTTTATTATTTTAACTCGCTAGTCCCAAAATGTTTTTCTCCATATTTCTGAAGCATTCCTACATATCATACCCAAATTTTGCTGATATGATGTCTAAAAGCTATTATACTTCTGCAGAACCCACGGGTGCTATGATCCAGGTCCCAGGTATCTACAGCATCAGATAACAAGGGCAAGACTTCTCACCTAGGCCCATGCAACATGCCAACAGAAAGTAATTGAAGACCCATCTTAATTTTTCATTTCCTATAATATTTCTGGGCCCCGATTCTTTATGACAGAGGAATTAGCAGTAAGCAATTGTGATATGCAAGGCAACTTAAAATGAAAGATGAAATCACAAAATCTAAGAGAAAGTACAGTAATTCAAACTTTCAATTTACAGATGACCATATGAGTGAACAAGATCACAATTGTCATAAAATAATTTTTAATACCCGTCTCCTAATGATTAATGAAAGATTTCAGTCCAGCATAAGTAGGACAAAAAAGTTCCTGGAATGATAGATCCATAATTGGTCTACCAAGGCTAGGAAAACTTGACTTAGAGGTCAAATATAATTCAGAAAAACGTTAATTGAGAAGATCCTTATTGCTTTAAAATACTGGTTCTTCAGTAAAACTTGGTCCTGTAGTATTAAAATGTTGTCATTCTCAAACCAATGATAACCTACTTTTAATCTCGTGAAAATATATTCCTTTTCAAATAAACTTTTTAAAATCACATTCACCAAAATAACATTTGACAAGTAAATGATGCTTAGTGACTTTACAAGCTTTTCAAGAGTAGGGTGCAAGTTACAATAGAGTTGATTTATTTACCCAGCACTAATGGGAAACAAGTTCAACTATTCATTAAAGTGTAGAAATAGTACCCCCACCATTTGTGATTTTCAGTATGTGCCTTCCAGAAATGTGTTAAATACATAAGCCTCCCAAATTTCAAACACAAACATTGACTAATGAAGTAAATTTCATCACATAATAAGGTATATTATTAAAAAGTCACTAATAGTTGCCATATCATATGTTGTTTCATCTTTTCCCTATCTGTCTAACATAGTAAGAAATATGACTTTAAGTTTAGAATATGGGTTCTCATCAGAGATATGACAAACATGAAATCTGTCTTCTATTTCTATCGTATTCCTATATAGTAGTAAATTTTAATATTATCCCATATAAAATAAAATAATCACAACCCATTGTACAAAGCCATTTATGAAAGCTGGTAGTTAGGAATACATTCTAAGCCATTTTTTAACTTTCTTGTTGACTAAAGATTAATCTTCGAAATGGATAAGAATAAAATCATGTCTAGGTGCTTAACGTCTCCACTCTTGCAAATTGTTATGGCAGATGAATAAATTATGGAAATATAAGCAGACATCGGTTAAAGTATATGCAGAATTGAAACTCCATGGAATACATATAAACCTTTCAAATTATTACCAGACAGTTTAACAGAATGACTATCAGGAAACTGAAACCAGAAAATGAATAATAGTACAATAATGGAATAATGAATAATGGAACAAGAGGCAAGTACAACTAGAATACTCAATGTACACATATGATAAGGTAAGTGGTAAATCTGAAATAAATCTTGGAGAAGGGGTTGGTTGAGAATAATAGAAGGAGTGACTCTGATCTAGGAGCATTGGACAATTAGATGGACATATTTAATTGTAACACATTTGCACAACCTTTTGAAATTCAGTGAAAAAACACAACGAAAAACAAAAACACATAAAAATCACAAGGAAACAGAAATCTCTAGAGTGTATAAATATGACCTCTAAATTTTAAATAGTGAAGGGCAGTCTTGGGAAAAGCAAACAAAGCTGTTCAAAGTGGGCAGTTTGGGTTAGGGGAGAATTTTGAACAGATTTAAATAAATTGCCTAAGGTTATAAATCACCTACATCTGATACAAATATTTTCTTCTGCGAGTTGTCTTCGTCTGAACTGGATACTCCATTCCTGAAACATACTTTATAGCTTGTGAGGATAGAATGGAAGAAACAAGATCAAGAACCCATTACTCCACTGGAGAGAAAACAGTCCTCTATGTTTTCTCTCATCTCTCTTCACTACTCTTTTTTCATACTTTTAAGTCAAGTGATTTGGAATTATATCTTTCCTTCTTTGTTCTGGCAAAGTAAATGGTCAAACTAATTCCCTAAATATTATTGGTCATTTTAAGTCTATCATGCTGTTTACTTGTCCAAGTGAGTCCATTGAACTTCCCCCTTGTATTTGGATGCCACAAAAACCCAACATCTATGTTAATGAGGACAAAATCTAATGTAAAATTTTGTCTCCAAAAAACCAATCCAAGATGCTGGGATCACAAATATTTAGCTATACGTTTTTTCTTTTACCTTGAAAGTCTTCTTGTGTCTAAAGTGCCCAGAAAAATAAGTACTCTACCACTATTTGCTTCAATCACTTCTAAACTCAAAGATATATTTTGCTAACATGATGCTTAGATGCAATATCAGGAACAGTGAAGGTATTCTTTGCAAAATTATTTCAATGGATTATTTTTTTCTTGGTCTTGCATTTGCTCAACAAGATGTATGGAGAAGAATAGAGTTAAATCACCCATACCTTGGATGACAGGGTCTGTTAAAACGGACAATACTTCTATGTCCTACCTCTATGTCCTCCTCTTAGCTTTTGCTTGTTTTCCAATTAATCACACCTTCTTGGCTTCAAGTCTTGTGAAGCTGAAAGACTGTAAGGCCTCCCCCACTGCTACATCTTCATGGTTTCTCTTTTAAAACCCTTTTATTTGGATGTCGAATTTATTTTCATGTCTTCATTCAATCTGTCCTTCATTGTAGTGAGCCAAATAGGCTCTGTAAAATCCACTTTAGGTAGCAAAAATATTAAGGCAATCCATGTCAAAAAGTTTTGGCTTTCCTCCACTTCTGAAGCCAATACGCTTAGCTAGGTCTTCTAATAACACCGTTTTCTTACCTTTTCAATTTGCTAATTTTTTTTCTGATCCCAAAACTTTTTGGCTTATGTAATAAGGGAAGTCTTCACTATCTGATGTTAATAAGGATATTATATATTTGAGCTACTTAGAAATGTGTAATTATTGGTTTGAAGTATTCAATCAGATTTTTTTCTGTGTTTCAGTGCTTCACGTGCAAAGACATTGAGCAAAATTTTACAATTAGAAAAGTGTAAACGCAATATCTTCTTTCATTGTGGAGGGCACTTTCTACCTAAATATTTTGACCCTAATTATCTTTTTCAGGAAATTACTGTTTGGTAATTAAAGGTCAATTCACAAATTTTGATGTCTTTTTTAAAGAACTTTGAATTTAAATTCCACTACAACCTTGTCTCACATATAGGAGTATATTTCCTTGGTAAGGACAATTCTCAAGGGAAGCTACAGGATTTATAGCAAGGTTTCTGAGGTTTGTTTGTTTAGTGTGAAAATGAGCCATCTTCACCCACATTGCTCTCTATCCACTAAGTCTCCATGGATTTCTTTGCATGAAAGCCTATTTTCCCGGACAATTTTAAATTTTCTTCATAGGCTAAGTTGTTAAAAATGTTTGAACAATTAAAATTTACCTTTCATAATTATAAAACTTTTTGAAATTCCTTTATCAGAATCATGAATTCACCAACCCTAATTCCACTTTTATCATCAAAAACAGTTCACATGTTATTTTCATGATATAGTGTCCATGAAACTATTATTTTCCAGTGGCTCTGTTATGCATATATATGACTATATAAGCCGATGTTGAGCAAAATGAACTCCAAGATATGGAAACAGAAATTTTTATTTGCGGTTGTTGTTTTTAATGTACTGTGTGATTTCTATTTTCTGTGTGTTTTTCCCTTATGGTTTATCTCCTGCTGTATTTGATTTTGGTACCCTGTGTATTGTGTATATATTTACCTTAATTAGGGAAGGTAAGAGAACAACAAAATGGCGAGACAAAGGACAAAGGGCAAACCAATGCAACAGTAATACTCAGAAGACAATATGTTGGAAATGTACATTACAACATGTCACAGGTGAAGCGGTGAAGCAAAACTGTGAGAAAAATGAAAGCAGAGGTCACAAGTTTGAAAAGTTATGTGTTCACTACCTTACAATTACTGTAACACCACTGTACATCACATTGACAATTAAATTAAATTTAAAAAGTAAGCTGCATGAAATAAAATTTCACTGCATTGGTATAATAAATATTATTCTTAATGTAGTAACTTTTTAAAAATAAATTCTATTTGACATCTAATTAGAATTAATTACCCCTTTTTAACAGAGGACCATCAACTTGAATGTTATCTAACTAGACAATATTTTCACAATATAATTACCAATATTTTGAAAAAAAATATTTAATACATACTCATACTAAAACTGAAAACAGTTTAATTCTATGGAAACCCATACTTTTAAAAGTAAATAAGTTGTTAAGAGGACAGAATATATATTTGTTCTTCAAAATTCCTATGACTTATAACTACTCATTTTCAAATTTTGAACATTCCATACCTGAGAGATTCAAAACAGTACCTGTTTGCATGTTATGTAATTCTACTATAGATGCAGTTTCTGCTAGAAAATAAAACTATGAAGCATCTGTAATAATTAATTCTTGAAGAGTAAGCAACTGTTTATCAGAGTAAGCTATTTTATCTAATATCATCAATCAAGATTTATGCCATTAAGTCATCCTAGCCCAACAGTTTTAAGGGAAATTCATTCCCTTAAAATTCCTTTAATTCACATCAAGAATAGCTTATCTTTATTGTGAAAAAATGCTACACCTATGCTAATGTGATGCCCTTCCTGTTCTGGAAAGAACACCACAATAATCTGGGTTGCATCATTTTTCACCCACGTATTCTTGAGATCTGAATACTTGCAAATATTATTTATATTTATTCTTTTTTAACTATCATAGATATTCTGGATGCTAAGATCGGAAGATTACAGTTCAAAGCCTACCAAGGCAGGAAGGTTCCCCAAATTCTTATCTCCAATAAACTTCACAGCAAAAGCCAGACAAAAGTGGCACTGAGGTTGAAGTGTTAGGGCACGAGCCTTGAGCATAAACAAGCTTAGAGACAGTGTCCAGGCCCAGAGTTCAAGCCCTAGTACAAACCAATAAAAAAAAAAAAAACGAACCCCAAACCTAGCTTTTTTCTCATTGTATAAGGAGGCACGTAATTAAGGAAACTGATTCCTTTGTTACATACAGGTAGAAGAAATTAGATGTCACACAATTATTCTCTTTGTTGGCAACTCTGTCTACATTATTCACATTATCATTTTATACATGAATTGTTGGTATTATCTATTAACTAAGTTCTAATTATAACTCACTTGAAAGAATATTCTAGGCTTATAAAATGCAAGAATCATTTGTGAATTTGTCAATTAAACCCTCTACTTAAAAAGAATTTTGTAGTATCCTATAGAATATGAAATTACTTACATAACCAAATATTTTAAATCTAGATTATAATTTAGCTTTTGCAATCCATCATTTCTTTGGAATCCAACAGAATGATGATTACTTACTTTTTCAAATTTTGGATGGGAATCATGAGCCATTTTGCATCTAGGAATGTTCTGTAATGAAGAGAGCATTTAAAACACAACTGAGGATTATATATGATTTGCATTTCAATAAGAAAGTTGACTTCTCAAAACATAGTGACAAAAAAAGCCCAGACTTCCAACTGTGTATTTCTTTCTTGTTTGGTTTGTTTTAATAAGACTAAATTATACTACCTGGTCCAGGGAAAGTATCACTATGTAATTCCACTCTCTAATCTCTTGTCTCAGTCTGAATGCTAGAATTTTAGGCTTGTATCACATTGCCCAGCCATAGTTTCTTGGTTTATTTAATCTAGATACAGACTAGCAATTCTGAACTTCTCCCGTGATATTATCCACTAGATTGCTCAGAGTGTTCATGAACTATTTTCAAAGATGTTCTAACATTTGACATAGGATATGAACATTTTCAGATGCACCTGCAGGGGTCTCTGATTCATTCCTCCATGGATCCAATCCCTTTAATTTTGATTACATGACTCTCTTACTATCTCTGATCCTTACCTAGGTAATAGTCTCAAACTTTTTTGAAGAAAGTTCACTTGAGGACTTTCTAATATTAAAACTTATCCCTTGATTCTAGTCTTTCTCAGGACATATTTTCTATTGTTTTCTAACTTTTCTACATATTCTGAGAGTTGTTTCATTTGTGTATTTGTGTGTGCACATAATAGTGCCTCTGTATGTATGTGTATGTTTGTATGTACGTATGCAAAAGCCTTAGCTCTTATTCATCAATCTTGCTCATGACTGGTATTTAATCACCTGAGGCATTTTTCCAGTCCAGCTTTTGGCTGGTTAATTATAGATAGTGTCTCAAAGACTGCTCTGCCCAGGCTGGATGCAAACTGAACTTCCCAGACTCCTTTACATTCTTAGGTTTTATTTCTCCAGTAGTATCAACTTTTGAACTACAAACATGTTTGTGAGTGTAAAGTCTAAGCTGTAGCCCAGTTTTTAATGCACGAATTCATATAAAGATAGATGAACATACATATTACATATGCTGAGTGTACAGTGTTAGAAATGTAATCTTAAGATGGGTGGCGGTAAGATTTCAGGATTGGGGTTCAAAGCCAGCCCAGGTAGGAAAGTCCCAGAGACTCTTTTCTCCAATTAACTATAACAAAACTGGAAGTGACACTGTGGCTCAAGAGGTAAAGCATAAGCCTTGAGCTACATAGCAGAGGGACAGTGCCCAGGCCCAGATTTCAAGTGCCAAGACTACCACCAACAAAAAAATATATATAAGTAAAGGAAAGAAAAAGAAATGTAATTTTAGCCACCAGTTCAATGCTAGTATAATCCCTGCTCTCTCAAGATGGACATTTTTTCCAGTTAAGTCCATGCTCTTATATCTGACTTGCATTAGAGCCAGAATTATTCTTCCAGTCTACTTTCTATAAATTTGCTTGATTTGCAAGCATGATTTAGAAAGGGAGTGGCCTCATACTTCGTGGTCCATGCAGGAGTAATGCTTTCTCTATATCACTCCCACAAATCTACATACTGGACTTGGCTTTATTGTATCAATGTTGTCTTATTTGTAGCGTCTTTTATTGTTGGGAGCCAACAGTAAATTTCAAAGGTCATCTTGACCCTTGTGCTCGCTTGAAGGCACGTACAAGGAACTGGCTTACTTGAAAGACACCAGGTGCCCGGGATTGCTTTGCTATGTCTGCAGAGTTTGTTTTACTTTCAACCAGTTGAACTTGTCTTGTTTTTACTGCACTCTGCTTTTACTGAAATTTTCCTTGTTTTTCTGGACTATAGTAACCTTATACTACTTCTTGAACTCTAACAGTATATATTAGGGAAAGTTAAAAGTAAAAGGTGCTGCAGTCTTGAGCTGCAGACCTCCTGACCCCAACCTTTGCCTTATGTCTTTTTTTTTCTTATCCTTGCCCCATAAATCAGTATTCCCTTTTGTTGCTGGAAGGCTCTGGCATTCATTCTATAGTGAATTGAATCATTATACTTAAACACAGGACTTCTCGTTCTCCTATTATTGCTATTGTTTCCCTTACTGTTAACTCATGTACACGGGAAAAAATGCGCAGCACATAAACTCACAAAAAGAATGATCTGAGAACCTTCTTCCCATTTAAAATCCACCTTAATTTACAGAGAACTTACAAAGTTTGAAGTCAATGTACTCATGGATAATGTATTTATAAGCAAAAAAATTTCATATTTTCCCTTTACTAAGTTGTCTTGGAAACACGTGTTACCTCAGGTACAAAGGTGTCCTTGTGTTATTTCAGTAAACCCAGAAAACATTCATTATGCCTCAGGCAACACCAGAAAACACTCATTATACCTCAGGCAACACCATCGATTGTTACTGGAAGTAACAGTTACTGGATGTGAAAACTGATCCCAAGAGAAGAATTGAATATAGAGGAATGACAAAGTTCAAGTTAATTTGTGCTTTCCTTTTTACCCTATAAGAAAAGAATTCAAGGCTTGAAAGAAATTCTGTCCCCGATTTTTCAAGTGTGTTCTATATTCATATAAAACTTTTCTGTAAACTTCTATTTGAGAGTATTACAAAAAGAAATAATGTGCCATTTGAAGGCCAGCATAGAACACAAATATAATGTTGTTTTAAAGGTGTTCTACAGCAAAGAAACAAAGACATGAAGGTTTTATTATGGATGGATATTTCACCGCTGAGATGATTCTCTTGTTGCAGGAGACAGTTATCAATTCCTTTAGTCTGGTTCTAAGTTCTCCAGAGCAATAATGATTCCAAAAAAGCAGAATCCAGTGAGTATGATCAGCAAAAGGAGGCTCTTCTCAGACTAGCACTCCTTTAAGGAGGGTCCCAAAGAAATATTTGGGATTTTTAGTTTGATTGTTTTTTTAGTTTGTGCTGGTTCTGGGGCTTGACCATGAGGCTAGACCCTGTCCCTGAACAGTTGACATTCCTGCCCACCTGCCCCAAAGTACTCTACTGCTTGAGCCAAAACTCCACTTCTGGTTTTTTTTTTTTTTTTTTTTTGGTGTTTAATTAGAGATAAGTGTTTGACAGACTCTCCTGCCTGGGTCGGTTTTGAACTAAGATAGTAAGAAAGCTAAGTGACATCAACTGTATAGTCTTCTCTTTTGAAACCAGAAATACTAGATGAAGTTGACTGTAAAGCTAATATTTGGCAATTTTTAAAAGAAGAGACTATGTCCAGAAAGGAAAGCTGTAACTTAAATAACTCAGCAAAAGCAGGTGTACTGAAATATTTTGGAATTATTTTTTCTGCTAGGGAAGATTATTGATCTTGTTGTTCCTTTCAGGGAAAATTAAATTCATATTTGCACTTGGTCATGGGGCTTGAACTCTGATCCTGGGCACTGTCCCTCAGCTCTTGAGCTCAAGTTGAGCACTCTACCACTTAAGCTATTACCACTTCTGGGTTTCTGATGGTTAATTGAAAATATGAGTCTCATGGGCTTTCCTGGCGAGGCTGACTTTGAACCACAATCCTCTGGTCTCAACCTCCTGAGTACCTAGGACTACAGGCGTGAGCCACCAGCACCTGGTTCATATTTGCATTTATGTGCACTGAATGACACTATGTAGCCAAAGAATGGAAATTTGAACCAAATGATGACATTGCAGCTTTTCAGAAAATTTGAGGTAGCAATAAATATGTCCTCTTTTTCCATGTTGTTACATTAATGATTCATGAGCTATGGGACCCTTATATTAATATCTTCTGCCATCTGTATAGGTGTTTTTATTATCAGGAAATGTTCATAGAGAAATATAAAAAGATTGAGATTTTTAGAAAGCAAAGGAGATCAAGTATGAAAGAACAGCATAGAAGGAGATACATTTATCACACAGAGATTAAGAACTAGCCTAAGAGATGTAGAATGCTAAGGGCAATGAAGATTGATAACTAGTTCTTCAATAACTAAAAATGGTTCTCTAGAGCAGTTTCTAGTATACCTTAGTTACTATCATTTTTTCCTTCCGTCTGGAGTAATTCCTTCTCTTCTGTCACAACTGTTAATTAGCCTCTGCCTTTTTGGTGTCATGACTGACCAAAAAGATTTCTAAATCTCACTTAGACTACCCTTCTCTTTGTGATTAGCAGTGACCACACACAATCCTGGAATCTTTGAATTTCCTGAATTAATCCTCACCTGACATCTAAGCATATTCATGGCAATAATTGCTGTAACCTAATAAACAATACTCTTTTTTCAACACAGTATCCTAATATAAGTAAAGTAAATGAATTAGGGATTATTGTCAGGTGTCAGTATGGAAGGGGCAATTATATATTCCAAGTAAGGTTTTTATATTTTGCATTTACTAGCCAAATGCTTTTTTATTTGCCAGTCCAAGGGCTTAAACTCAGGGATAGGGAATTAATCCTGAGCTTTTTTTTTTTTTTTCTCAAGGTTAGCACTCTACCACTTGAGGCACAGAACCACTTCCAGGTTTTTTTCTGAGGAGCTGAACCCAGGGTTTCATGCATGCTAGGCAATCACTGTATCATGAAGCCACATTCACAGAGCCCTAAATGACTTTGTTAAGATGGCATTACATTGTCATCCCGTAATTATGTATCATAATTTTGGCCAGGTGCTAGAAAATGATGTAGAAAACAATAAAATACGATAAGTCGAGTAAGGTTGGATGGACAATGAATAACCATCACGGTCTAGCCAGGGCACAGAGGGGCTTACCTCGTGGAGCTATTTCAACAGGCTGAGTGAGACAGCTCCTGACCCACAGCCAACCTCCAGGATGAGAGGGACACTTTGGGTACCAACAACATGGGGACTCTGGGTCACCTCCTCCAGCACCCATTCACCCATTCACTCTCTCACCTGTGAGAGTGAGAGAGAGAAAGAAAGTCAGAATTATAGTTAAGTCGGGTGCCAGTGGCTCAGAACTCTAATCCTAAATACACAGGAGGCTGAGATATGAGGATCATGGTTCATAGCCAGCCGGGCAGAAACATCTGTGAGACTTTTATCTCCAAAGAACTACAGAAAACTGGAAGTGGCACTGTGTGCTCAAGTGGTAGAGCACTAGCCTTGAGTTGAGGAGCTGGGGAACCATGTCCAGGCCTAGAGTTCAAGCCCCACAACTGACAAAAAGTATACTTCCCACCAAAAGAAGTAAACTGAATAGCACCCATTGTCCTAGGGAGCATGGTAGAGAAGTCAGGCTGAGCTTCCTGTGAATTTGACATCATAAATAGGTCATCTATCTTCTCAGAGCCTCGGTTTCCCCAGCTGGAAAACTCCACAGAATGAAGGATCCCCTTCCTTATGGGGATAGGGTAATGATGGAAGAGAGACATGTTTTGTTTCATAATCCCACAAATTGCACGATTAATAACAGGCCCCACCTGAGCCATTTCTGGGTATCTTCCTATCATATGCTCACAGAATTGCTGAGAACCTTATCTGAAGGCTGCTCCCTCTTTGCCTAGCCATGCTCCAGAGATCCCTCTGTATAAATCCCTTGGTTCCTCACAACTGTCCTGTGAGGAGACTGATGTCCGATGGTTGAGACCCTACCCAGAGCTTCACCTGTGGTGGACTTAGAGTTTAGGATAATCCATCTAAACTGATGACTGAGCATGGCGCTACATGTCAACCCTCCCAACAGAGGACCAGGCCTGGTGGATCATACCTTTTCACAGATAGGAAGACCACGATCCGCCCCAGCCTGAGCATAGAGTCTCTATCTCAGAAATGCCCAATACAGAAAGGTTGCTCTTCAGAGCCAGGGAGGGAAAACAAGCAGGGGATCATGGTGGCCACAGAGGGGTGTCTGACCCGGGCTGGGGTGGTGTTAGGGCAGCCACTCACCTGAATTTCTGGGAGAAGCTGTTGGCTGCTGCTCCAGGTGGGGCAAGCAGCCAAGGTGGCAGCATTATGGACTCATGGGCCTAGAACAGAGAACCAATGGCAGGGACCAGGTTGGGCCTTAGGCCGGCTGACAGCAGGCCATTGCCTGAGGTTTAAAACCCTGCACCTCCGGAAGGTGGGGAGGGGTTGGGAGATAAGGGTGGGCTAGTGCATCAATATACTACTATACTCCAAAGTCACATCGAATCTCTTGCTCACCACTCAGCCACCTCTACTTTCCTCAAGTACTGGTAGTGGTGTAAACTAATAGAGGGAATCCTGGTGCTACTGGGCATCATGGAATATGGGGCATGGCCACCATTCTTTTATCCCATTGGTCAGAAAGAAACATGAAAGAATGGGGATGTGGCCAGAATCCTGTTATGCAAGCAGCATGGGCAGAGTAATGATGACAGCAGGTCCCCCAGCTCTTTTCCCATGGAACTCTGTCCAATTCAGTTGGGGACAAGAGGGCGACCTGCTTTAGTTGGATGGCTGCAAAGATAGCGGTGTATGTCCATTTGTTGCCAGTCCTGGACTTTGAACTCAGGATCTGGCCACAGTCTGTGAGCTGTTTTTGCTCAAGACTGGCCCTCCACACTGGAGCCACAGGGCTTCTGGCTTTGTTGGCACTATAGTTGGACAGGGGTCTCAAGGACTTTCCTGCCTAGGGTGACTTAGACCATGATCCTCCTATCAGAGCTTGTAAGTATAAAGGAGGACTGCTGAGAGCCACTGATGCCTGCCTAACTATTGGTCTTGCTGATGTCCTTGGACAGACCGATGAGTTCCCTATCCTTGGGTTGAAGTGGTGGGACCTGGAGCCCACAGTTGGAATCCTGGTCCTGCCACCTCCAAATGGCAGGAGATCCTAAGAAACTTCTTCCTATCCATATGATTACCAACGGAATGTGATGTATGTTATGATTGAATGAGCAGTTCGTGAATGATTATAGGATAAATTTATGCACAAATATATTATAGGACACTGATCGATTTTAGCTAATACTTTATGAGGCATTTAAAGAATCACATTAATAAAATGGAGGCATAATATTCATTATGGACCTCACATAGTATAGAGGTGCCATTTTTTCTGCCAGGCCTGGGATTTGAACTCATGGTCTGGGTAACTCTGTTGCACTGTGTAGGAAGGGGAAGTTTGCCTCTTTGAAGTCAAGAAATTCAAGTCTGCTCCTTAGGCCTGAAATCAATCACTAGAAAACATCCTATTTATGTACATTTTAAATATATGATTTACATATATATATATATGTATATATATATATATATATATATATATGTATATGTTGACACCATATTGCCTTCAGTGTAGTTTTTTGTTTTATTTATTTATTGACCATTTATTTTATTGACTATTATGGTGCACAGAACATTTATTACCTTGATTATATAGGTTATAGGTCTGCATATGTATTTCACTTCATACCTGACACACAGGACATTCACAGAAAAGGAAAACCTGAATTGCCATCAGGTTCTTACTCAACGATTCATTGTTTGGGAGTGCTGACAACTGAACTCGTGGCCTACAAGGCCAAATTAATGAGTGGGTGAGTGTCAACACAAAATCCTGAGGCAAATTGCGCGGACAGGCAGTTCCCAGGATCTAAGATCATGCCCCAGGGGTTAACAAATTAAAAATAGATTTACATGCAGATGGCAGTATGCTAATAAATATACATCCTTATAGAGTGCCAGAGATGTCTATACATTATTCAGTTATATAGACTACATTCATACCAATTCTTGGATAATTATTATACCTCCATGAAATTAATGTTATTGTTTTCATCATTCAACTATTAATGAAATCAACCAGTGTCCTGAAATTATTGCTTTCCTGTAAGTAATAATATTCTTTAATGCTTCATAAATAATAAATAAAATAAATCATCCTCCTGAAATGATGCTGTCTAATTTTATAGGAGCATCATTAATGATCAACTCATTCACCCGTGGCACTGATAACATGCCACTGTTATTCCTATGGATGGAAACCAGTTTCTTAATATTTCCTGCCATTGGTTTCAGCACGGAGATTCAAAATCCTGGCCTATGTTGCCAGGTGGGCCTATGGCTTCCCTGATAGTCTGCCAGCATACAGCAATGCAAGGTGAAGTACCCTTTGCAACAGTGTCATTCAGACCGAGGAGGGTCACCGTGCAAAGGAAGAAAACATAAAAAGGCCACATTTTTTTCTGTGCATTGTTTTCCCTACAAGGCCTGGGGGTCTAGCATCCCAGAAGCAGCTTTAGGTCCAATGCCTGCACCCCCACATAGGTTGATCAGTGCTCAGGCAGAGTTGCCATGACCTGAGTTCAAGCCCCGTGCTGAGAAAAATTAAAAAATAAAAATTAGCTCCCTGGCTTGCAATTCGTGCTGTTTATTCTTCTAGGTTTTGTATTAGAACTCAAGATGTGGGTAAATCTGCAGCAATGTGGATGAAGGGGAAGATCACCTTACTTGAGGATTAGAAAGTTAGGCCTGTTGACTAGTCATGAATTCAAGCTCCAGACCTGGAAAACGTACTATGTATATACATTGTAAAGATAGGGTTTATACTTACCTATAGATTTTCAATCCATACATATATGGTGTGGTTGTTCCATATAATTTTTGTTTCATTTACTGTTGATTTTACTATGATGAAACCCATTCCGTTCATTACATTGATGACATCCTATCACAGAGCATCTAGATTTGTAGAAATGTTCTCCATCATGCCTGACATCCAGGATTCTCAGAGAAAAAGAAAACAAGTTTCACACTTGCCGTCTTTCTCCATGAACCACTTGTTGGTAGTACTGGGATCTGAACTCCGGGCAAGGTGAACACACCAATTTGTGAGCAACTAAGGAGCTAGGCCATTCCCAGGATCTGCCATTGATCCCCAGGTACACCATAGTCATAAATTCATAATTTAAAAGTAGGATCTATATTGACATACATGTGTGGACAGGAATTTGAGTTCAGTGCACTTCTCCTTATTTTGTGTCTTATTCGTGGAGGTATTGTGTGTTTTACTAAGTATGGTGACAAGTATACTGTGTTGACATGGATGACAATCTGTTCCCATGGTTATAGGGTTGCCTATGCATTCTCCATCCTAGTTGAGAGCCAGGACTTTCACAGGAGAGGAAAACGTGTGTAATAACTGTCATCTGACATCAGGATGAATTTTTTGTCAGTGCTGGGTTTTGAACTCAGATATGAGTAGCTCTGTTGCACTTTCGGGGTAGGAGAATCTCAACATCCTTGAAGACTAGACTGTCAGGCCTTGTCCAGAGCATGATTTGAAGCCCCTGCACTGGAGAAAATAGCAAGCCCACCTTTCTTAAATATAAGCTCTCTCTTCGCCTACAGGTGTGGTATGCATCTTGCATTCCGTGTAATTATTCTTTTTATTTTGTGTCTTATTCATGGATGTATTTTGTATTTTATTGAGTATGGTGACAGATATCACTGTGCTAACATGGATGACAACCTATTCCCATAGCTATAGAGTTGCCTATATAGAATTGTCCATCCTCGATGAGACCCAGAACTTTCACAGGACAGGAAAACATATGCAACTATAGGCTTCTCACATCAGAATGAATCCTTTTGTTGTGCTGGAATTTGAACTCAGGGCCTAACAGGTCCAATTGTTGAATGGTCATGGTGAGCACACGAGCTGGTGAGCCCCTAAGGAGCTAGGCCATTCCTGGGACCTTTGATGGAGCCCTGGTGGGGGCCAATATAGTCATAAATTCATAATTAAACAAAGGATCTATATTTCCAAAGAGGTGGGCGGCATCTTGCGTTCAGTGTAGTCATTCTCTTTATTTTGTGGCATATTCATTGATGTACTGGGTATTTTCTTGAGTATAGGATGACAGAAATAAATCTGGTGAACTGGATGACAACCTATTCCCATGAGTAGAGAGTTGTCTATACATTCTCCATCATCGCTGAGACCCAGGACTTGCACAGGTGCAAGGAAAATAGGTGTAACAATTGGCTTCTGACATGAAGATGAATCTTTTGGCAGGGCTGGGATCTAAACTCGGGGCCTAGCAGGCCCAATTGGCGAATCGGTCCACATGAGCACACCAGCCGGGGAGCCACGAAGGAGCTAGGATGTTCCCAGGACCTGAGATTGAGCTCCCACTGGGGGAAAGTGGGGAGCATAATATTCATCTATTCATAAGCTGAAGGTAGTATGCAAATAAGTACATATTTGTATAAAGTAGTAGAGATAGTGACCTGTGATGGAATTCAATCTGTGTGACTACTGATTCTTGGATCTTTCCTGATGTCTCCATTTCATAATGCTGATGATTATTGTCATGCTTCATCAACTCTTCTTTGGAAATAATCAATACTCCATGAGTCTTGCCCATCATTTCCTACTTGCATCATGCACGAACTACTCATTCAAGGATGAGATCGATGACATTCCATGACTCGTCATAAGTCCAGAAACGAGTATCTCAGAGTCTCCCGCCATTCCCTCTTCATAGAGGGGCTGAACTCAAGCCTCATTCCTGGAAAAGATACTTCTTATATACATTTTAAAGATACGATTCATAGGGGATTGGAAGGTGGCTCAGTGGTAGAGTGCTTGCCTTGTATGCCTGAGGCCCTGGGTTCGATTCCTCAGCACCACATTACCAAAAAGGAAAAAAGCCGGAAGTGGCACCGAGGCTCAAGTGGTAGAGCGCTAGCCTTGAGCTGAAGAGCTGAGGGACAGTGCCCAGGCCCAGATTTCAGGCTCCATGACTGGACCCCCCCCCAAAAAAAAATAACCAAGAAAAGATAGGATTTATACTTTGGTACAGATGTTCAGTCCATATTGTGTTTTGTGTGGTTATTCATTGTATTTCTTGTTTTAGCCATTTATTTACCATTTTATTGACTCTGATGACACCTATACCACTTAGTACATTGTTTACATCCTATCACATAACATCTAGATTTGTAGATATGTTCTCCATCATGCCTGACACCCAGGACTCTCCCAGAAAAGGAAAACATGTGTCACACTCGGCTTCTTACATCAAGATTAAATTTTGGCAGTGCTAGGATCTGAACTCAGGGCCTAGCAGGCCCAATTCATGAATGGATGAGTTTGAGCATGGCAGCCTCTAGCCAATGAAGCTGTCAGGTGGTCCACAGGTGCTCAGATCGACCCCCAGTTTTAGCCAAAACAGTGATACATGAATAGGCAGACAGTGGTATACAAATAAATAGATATAGGTAAAGAGTGCTAGAGCCGTCTATTTATGATTGAATAACACCTACTATGTTTCTACCAACTCTTAGTTATTTATTATACCGCCATTGAAGGAATATTATTCTTTTCATGCTTAATAAACTATTACTTAAGATCAATCAGCATTCTAGGATTATTGCATCCAATCTTAGACTAGACTGATGCATGAACTACTCTTTCAATCTGTATTCCTAAGCATAGGAAAGAGTCTCTTGTGATCTCCTGTCATTGGTGTCAGGACTGGGATTTGAACCCAGGGCTTATGTTGACAAGTTGGCCTATGGCTTCACTGATAGCCCACCTGCCATCAGCAGGTCAGGTCCACTTTGCAGCCGTATCATTCAGACCCAGGATGGTCACTGTGCAAAGAAAAAAATTGTAAAAACCCAGTCCTCTGCAGCTCTCCATTTTCTTTTGTGCTTTCCATCTTTTTTTTTCTTCCTGAAAGCCCTCTGGGCCTAGGATCTCAGGATCGGATATGGGTCCACAGACTGCACCCCAGCCTAGGGAGATCCAAGCTGAGATAGAGTTTCCACGAGCTGATTTCAAGCCCCATGGTTGGCCAAAAAAAACAAGAATAAATAAAAAATTAATTATTTAACTAAATTAAAAAAATAATGCCCCCAGTTTTTCAATTACTGCCAGTTTTCATTCCCAGCCTGGGATTTGAACTCAGGGTCTTGGTAAATCTGTAGAACTGTGAGGGAAGTGTTGCCACTACTTGAGTGTCAACCAAAAATGAAAAACTAAGTCACTGACATTGGTAGGGGAGGTAATTGTGGAGATGGGAGGGAAGGGATGATAAGGGGAAAAAAAAGGAGGAGTCAAAAATGCTCAATAGGAAATGTACTCATTACCTTGCTCCTGTAACTGTAACCACTCCCTACAACATTTTTACAATAATAAAACGTACAAAAAAAGATTGTAGTTCTCAGAGAAGCACTTTGAGGTAAGGGAAGGATGTCTGAATAGCTCTACAAAATTCTACAGTTTTTTTTTTTAATGTTCAGTATGGAACTGAATAAACATAACTGCTTCCATTTAAAAAAATTAAGTCACTGTCTTGGAACTGGGGCTAGTATTTCTGCCATTGCTAGGATTGGAGCCCACCGTCCAGGTAACTTTTTGGCACCATGGGTGAAGGTGAAACTCACGGTCTTTGAGGAAAAGAAATTCAGGCTAGAGTTCCCAGGGCCTGAATGAAGGCCCTGCAAAGAAAAAAAATATTTCTATACATGTGGAATATAAGATATATACTTACATACATATGTTAATTTCATATTATGATTTTTATTATTAATTTGGTATTTTATTTTACTTTGATTCATTAATTTATTATTGTATTTATTATTATTATACACATAATATTCATTAAATTTTGCACTTCTATTATAAAATTATACACAATAATTTAGGACATTAATTAATTTTTCATTAGTATTTTATTAAGTGTTGAAACATAATACATAATTAAATGGAGCATTTGTCACAGTCCTCACATGTTTAGAATCTCTCCCAAGTATGAGCTTTATCTTATCTTTGGACTTCTTCCTATTGGGATTTCTTTAGCTGGTTTGTAGTCAGAAGCCTTTTCTTGAGGATAGGGAAGTGAAGAGGAAAATTGTCAGGGTGGGGCTAAAAATATTGCTTAGTAGAAAAGAGTTCACTCAGCATGCGTGAATGCCAGGGTTTGAATCCTCAGTGCCACATACTCAGAAAAAGCCAGAAGCTGTGGAGTGGCTCAAGTGGTAGAGCGCTAACCTTGAGAAAAAGAAGCTCAGAGACAGTACACAGGCCCTAAGGTCAAGCCCCAGGACCGTCAAAAACAATAGGCCAGATGCCAGTGGCTCACACCTGGAACCCTAGTATCTCAGGAGGCTGAGAGCTGAAGAACACAGTTCAAAGCAACCTAGGCAGGCAAAGCCTGTTAGACTCTTCTCTTCAGTGTACCACCAAAAGACCCCATGTGGTGCTGTGACTCAAGTGGTGGAGTATTCGCTTTGAGCTGAAGGGCTCATGGACAGTGCCCAATCTTGAGTTTGAAACACAATTGGAAAAAATTGAGGGTTAATCAAAGTACTTTTCCTACTTGTTAATTATGAGAACATTCTTTGGAAAATGAACACTGATGTACACCAGAATTGGAGTAAGAGCTCCCGGTTTGAGTGCAGCACATCCATATGCTCAGCCTCTCAGACTCTAGCATTGTAACCTTGTGTCCTACAGGGTACTGAAAGGTCCAATTTTGAAAAGCTTAATATGCTCCCCAAGCTCTTTGTGATTATCAGTTGACTTGTATTGTCAATTTCATTACAGTTCTAAACCTAGCAGAGAACCAGTAGCTCAGGCCCATCCCCCTAGCTCAGGAAACTGAGATCTCAGGATTCACAGGGTGAAGCCAGCCAGGTCAGGAAAGTCTGTGACACTCTGACTTCCACTTCTGAAAATTGTTCAAGATGTTCAAAAGCTTCCTATGTTTCCCTTGGTGTTGAGAAGTACTTGCACTCTAAATGTTCTTAGAGTTCTTGAGCTATAGAAGCAAGAAAGAAACATTATTGACCCATCCTGGGTTCAGATGAAGCTCTCCGGATACAAGCCCTATCCCTGTTAGCAGGAAGAACTCCAGTGTAACACTGTATTTGAAGGACAGAAAACAGTTTCAAAAGCCAGGCTAGGTACAGAGACCAGGCCTATCAGATTAAGAGCAGAATGTACACACTCAACAGGGAAGTGAGCTGCAAAACCAGTTCATTCATTCCAGGCACAGGCAGCAATGGGGGGAAACCTGAAATATTTTTTTAGAATTACACCAGTGTCAGGCTTTGCTCAGCCTCTTCAAACAATGACTAACCTTCCTTCCTCAGGTGAAGGGAGCCTCAGTCTATCGTTAGCTTGCCAATAGAGAGCCAGTTATGTGGGGGAGTGGGGAGGAACATAGTAGAATAACCCTACTCTCTGGTCTTAGGGCGTGGTTTTTTGACTCATCTGTCAGATATACAGGCCCTTCTTTTAGTTCTGCCAGTCTATTCTTCTTCCTGCATTCTCCATATAATTATTGCAAATCCTCAGACCAACTAGAGGTAAGGCTGTATCTCTTCTCTCTCCAAGCACCTGAGTTAGAATCTAGTTCTGCCCTCTTGTCTCTGTGGCTACCTGAGAAGTGGAAAAGGGACAGTCTTCCTGCTCTGTGGTTGTGTGAAGGTGATGCTGGTGGCCTAGCACACTGCAGAAGTTCTTATTACTGGGAATTGTTTCCATCTTTACTTCTGACATTCAAGACCAGATTCCTCAATCATCTATCTATCATCTATCTATCTATCTATCTATCTATCTATCTATCTATCTATCTATCTATCTATCTATCTATCTATCTATCTATCTATCTATCTATTTTTCTATCTATCCACCTATCTATCTATCCACCCATCTATCTATCCACCTATCTATCTATCTATCTATCTATCTATCTATCTATCTATCTATCTATCTATCTATCTATCTATCTATCTATCTATCTATCTATCTATCTATCTATCTATCTATCTATCTATCTATCTATCTATCTATCTATCTATCTATCTATCTATCTATCTATCTATCTATCTATCTATCTATCTATCTATCCACCTATCTACCTACCTATCTACCTACCTATCTACCTACCTATCTACCTACCTATCTATCTATCTATCTATCTATCTATCTATCTATCTATCTATCTATCTATCTATCTATCTATCTATCATCTATCTATCTATCATCTATCTATCATCTATCTATCTATCTATCTATCTATCTATCTATCTATCTATCTATCTATCTATCTCTGTCTGTCTATCTATTTATCTATCTAACTTTCTATCTACCTACCTACCTACCTACGTATCTAACTAGGTATCTGTTTGCCAATATATCCTATGTGTTAGGATGTAATAAATGAAATGTTATATTGTAATAATACTAAACAAATAAGGGTACTAAACGTCATACTCACTCAAACCATGTATGTAAATAGATATCATATATGAAGATTATTTTTTCCAGTGCTAGAGCTTCAATTCAGGCCCTGGGAACTGGTCTGAATTTCTTGTCTTCAAGGATGGTGAGCCTTTCCCCTTTACCCACATTGCCACAGTATTATTCAGACCCTGAGTTCAAATCCCAGTCGTGCCAGAAAAATGGAGCAAATTCCAAGCCAGGGCCTTTTTGTTGGCCAACAATGGGGCTTGAACTCAGATCTTCGCATCTCTGACACAGCTCACCCTGGGATCCTAGGACCCAATTTCAAATCTTGGGCTTGGCAAAAAAAAAAATAGTGAGAAGGATAAAATGGAGAAGTTCAAGAAGGTGGTTTTACATTTTTTTTCCTTTGCATTGCGACCATCTTGGGTCTAAATGACAAGGCCCAGAAAGTGTATATGACCTTGCATGCTGACATTTGTCTTTCTATTAGGGAAGCCATATCCCAAACCTCAACTTAGGCCTGGAGGTCAAATTCCGGGACTGCCACTAATGATTGGTGGGAGATACTAAGAAACGCATTACAATATACATCCATACAAATGGAATGTTAAAAAAGTAACAATTAAATTAGTAGTTAATGAGTTTACTATAAAATTATACACAACAATTATATTAAATTGACTAATTTTCAATTAATACTTATTATGTATTCAATCATGATACTTAAAAATGGAAGGAATAATTTAATTGTAAATAATTGGTAGTAATATAGGATATGTAATTTCATAATATACAGACATCTTTCTCTTGTTTTATACATATACATATATACATGTTTATGTATATATATGCCAATCTACACATTTATCTGTTTATATACTTGTCACTCCTGGGTCTCAGTGGTATAGTGAAGGCTAGTACATACAAAGTCCTGGATTCGATTCCTCACTACCACATGCACATAAAATTCCAGAAGCTGTGCTGTCGCTCAAGCAGTCTAGCACTAGCTAGAGCATAAAAGGTTAAGGGCTGTGTCTAAACACTTACTCAAACCCAGGACTGGCACCACAAAAAGATTGAATGTGGTGACTGCAACTCTATAAGGATAGGACTTCAAGTACCTCATCACAGAGCAAACCAGGAGTCTGGTGCTGACAGCTGCCATCTAACCTGATTTAGCCACAGGTATACCACTGGAACCCAGCCACGTAATCAGATGTCTGCTGGTTCGCTCACCCCTGTCATCCAAGATACTCGGGGGCTGAGATCTGACATTGGTGGGTTTAAAACCCAGCCCTGGCAGGATGTCTGTGAAACTCTGATCTGTGGCTCAAAGTGGTAGAGCTCCAGCCTTAAACAAAATCTCTTAGGGCAGTACAATCTCTGTGGCTGACCCTCCCCCCCACAAAAAACCCACTCCTCTGAATCATTAGATGTGAACTTTGTGCAGTTTGTGATGTGTTTATGAAAGAATGGCAATACTGATGAAAGCACCCTAATACTAATGACAGCTTGTGGGATACAGCTATGTGATGAGTCCTTCCTGGGGTGCTGGGTCCTTCATGGGGTGCTGTGTGTTGACTCTTGCACAAGATGTTACGTGCTGAGTCCTTCACAGTGTGTAGTGTGCTGAGTCCTTCATTGGGTGCTGGGTGCTGAGTCTTTCACAGGATGCTGTGTGCTGAGTCCTGTAAAGAATGTTATGTGTTTTGTCCTCCTTCAAAGGGTGAATTCTTTCTTCCTGTCCTTGTAAGAGCTCCACAACTAAGATGATTATGCAGACAAGAATATTGAGGCTCAGATATGTCCCCATGGCAGGGACAAAATTATGTATTACTGAAAACTAATGAGTTGTCTACTGTAGACAATTGTTTGTTTTGTTTTTTTTCTCAGTCATGAACCTTGAAATCAGGGCCTAAGCACTGACTGTTACTTCTTGGGCTCATGGCTAGCAATCCACCACGTGGAACCAACGACCCCGTTGGAGCACAGTGCCACAGCTTAGGGTCCTATAGTCGAGGTCTGTCATCCTGCCGTCTCAGGAAGTTGAGATCTGAGGATCTGGGCTCCAAATTATCACAGACATAAAATATACCATGAGACTATTATCTCCCACTCACCACTAAGACACCTGAAGTGGAAGGTGGGTGTTTGTGGGTCATGCCGGTCATCCTAGCTACACGCGAGGATGAGATCTGAGGATCATGGTTCAAAGCTAGTTTGGGCAGGAAAGTCCTTGAGACACTTAGCTCCAATGAACCACTAGAAAACCTGAAGTGACCCTATGGCTCAAGTGGTAGAGCACAAGATTTGAGCTGAATTGCTCAGGGACAGCACCCAGGCCCAGACTTCAACTCCTACAACTGAGAAAAACAAAAAAAGACAGAAATAAACTAACAAAAACGTAAGTAGAGGGCTAGGAATGTGCCTTGTGGGTAGAGTGCCTTGCATATATGAAACCTTGGGCTTGATTTCTCAGGGCCACATCACTAGGAAAAGACCTGAAGTAGCCCTGATTCATTTAAGAGAGGGCAATCCTTGCATGAGAGAAACTAAGTACAGTACTCAGGTCCTCAGTTCAAGCTCCAGGACTAGTGTATGCACATACATACACACACACACACAGAGAGAGAGAGAGAGAGAGAGAGAGAGAGAGAGAGAGAGAGAGAGAAAGCAGAAGTGAAGCTGTGACACAAAATGGTAAAGGACTACACTTCTGCTCAGAGCTCATGGTCAGCACCCAGGCCCTGTGTTTAACCCCAAAACCCAGCCACCCAGGGCACAACTAGGAGAGGCCAAAGGTTTCAAAACCTGATGAGCTTCACCAGCCTTAGCTGACAGGAAGCTTTGTGATATCAGACATGTGCTTGGATTTCCCAAGCTTCTTTAAACCTAGGAGAGGCATCATAGGCCCATCATCGCCAGCAATGAAACATTTCATTAGGTTCAGTGCCCTAATTGTCTGCCAGAAGAACTCCTGAATTTTATTGAGCATGTATCTGAACACCGGAATATAGTCTCACAAAGGGAGGATAAGTGCACAGAACTTGGCCTGGCATGGGAGGTAGCACAAATGAAGGCTTCGTTTTAAGAGAGAGCACTGGGGATAGACATAGCTTGGAGTACAAAAAGGCCTTTTTCTCCTGACCTTCAGAGCCCGCCCACACTCTTCCTCACTATCTGACCCAGATGGATATGTTTGTTACCCAGCGGTACAGGACTGAGGCTTATTGTCTGCCTGTCCAGACAATGAGAGCGGCTTCTTCCAGCAATCCTGGGATACGGACAAACCCACAAGAAACAGTGAAGGAAGCCCCGGAACACGCACTGTCTGGAAAGAAGTCTCTGTGTTATGAACTCATTGTATTGAAAACAAATTTTCTAGCTTGGTGCCATTCATCATAGCTACTCAGGAGCTTCACCAATAGGAATACATCCATACATACACAAAGACATAGAAGTACAGGCTCTTTTTGAGGGGGCAGGTCCCGGGGTTGAACTATGAGCCTAGGTGTTGTCCCTGAGCTCCTTTTGCTCAAGGGTACTGCATTAAGCTTAAGTCACAGCCTCATTTCTGGGTTTTTCTGTGATCTCTTAGAAATAATAGTGTCATGGACTTTCCTAAGCTGTTTGGATTCAAATTCAGATTCTCTACATCTCAGCCTCCTGAGGAGCGGGGATTACAGTCAGCAGCCACTGGCACATTCTTTCTTTTCTTCTTCATTTTATTAATTTTTAATTTTTTATTATTGTGAAAATACCATACAGAGGAGTTACAATTACATGGGCAAGATAATGAGGACATTTCTTATCAAGTATTGTTGCCTGCTCCTTTGTTTCCCCATACCATCCCTTCAGCTCTCCACCTCCCCATCCCACACCCCTCTATTACCCGTATCCCCACTCCCCAAACCCTCCACACCACCAAAGTTGTAAAATTCGTTTTTCGACATAATGTCTTCTACATCTAATTGTGTAATGGGTTCACCTCTAACCCTATTTAAGCAGTGTGTTTTTTTTTTCCCTTCGCCTCCACAAATTATATCAACATCAAATACAGTGAAAGCCGGGCTTATACCATGGTGGAGATACATACAAAGCAACAAAGAAATCTTCTTATAAATATGTTGGTAACAATCGCAAGTAAGAAAAAACATTTGAATCCTTATTGTGGGATTCATTTCAACTAACATCAAGTTATCTGACAGTTTCTGTTTGTCTCAGACATATATTAGTTATGACAAATAAGGGGAACCATGGGACCTATATTTCTTTGGGCCTAGCTTATTTCACTTAATATAAATTTTTCCAAGTCTTTTCATTTCCTAACAAATGGGGATGTGACACCGTGGCTTAATTGGTAGCACACTCACCTTGAGCTGAAGAGCAAAAGGACAATGACCAGTCCCAGTGTTCAAGCCCCATGGCAGACAAAAATTAAAAAAAATACAAATTTACTTCTTCATTTTTTCACCGTGACAATTTGACTTCTTAACATGGTCATTCCAATGGTTTGAATTTATAAGTAAACTACTCCAATGTTCTTTATAGCTGATTTCACTGAGAAGGATTTTCTCTCCTCATCTTACCATCTAGTCTCAAATTTGAGGGCAAAAGTGAGAAATGAGTGTCAGAGGATTTGGGAGCAAATATCCACAGGACATGCCAGTTCTGTCAGTGAGCATTGAGCTGCAGTGAATTTACTGTCTCAGGATGTGAGGACTGAAAGCTGGAGCGATCCTCATACTGTCTGCATTGCTCCTTTTGCCTATAAAATGAACTAATAATTATGAGTGTTTTGTGTCTCCAACATTAAGTATCTAAAACACACTAGTAGCATTTTCATGTTTCCATTTTTCTGTAGTACCTCTCAAGATTTAGACTAAAGGTTTGTGTGGAGTGGCTCTCTGGCGAATCCCTGAGTAAAGCCACTTGAAGCCTCGTGAGAGATTGCCATTCAAAGCCAGCTGAGCAGGAAAGTCTGTGAGACTCTTGTCTCCAATAAACCACCACAGAAACAGAAGTGTAGCAGAGGCCCAGAGGGTAGAGCTCCAGCTTTGAGAATGAAAACCGAGCCAGAGATACAAGGCAGACCAGGCAGGAAAGCCTGGGAATTGCTTATGTCCAATTAATGGCCAGATGGCTGGAAGTGGAGCTGTGTGGTGATAGAGCCTCAGCCTTGAGCAAAACAGCTCAGGAACACATAAGGCCCTGAGTTTAAGTCCTAGGATTGTCACAAAACATTCAAAAAGAGAAGGCCAAGTTTATGTATCAGTACCCTACCTACTTATGTGTGTATATATATTACCTCCCCGAGTGCAAACATACCTATGCAATGATTCTGCTTTTATTCACTGGTTTACTTTTCAGATATTGTAATTGTGCACACTGCATCATTTTCTTCATTTCAGGCCCATCGCTTTTCTCTTCCAGGTTTCCAGGCCTGTGTCCTTATATGATGCACACTTAAGCTCTCAGCAGCTTTTATTTACATTTTATTATGAGACCAATACAGGAACAGTCAAAAATCAGGCAGAGGAAGAGAAGATCAGGTTTCATAGAAGTAACTGGTATTCAGAAAATTAAACTTGCGAACTTAAAATGGCAGCATACTTACGTAAAACTACCATTAAGAAAAAGATGAGGGGGCTGGGAATGTGGATTAGTGAGAGAGTGTTTACCTAGCATGCAAGAAGCCCTGGGTTCGATTCCTCAGCAGCACATACACAGAAAAAACCAGAATTGGTGCTGTGGCTCAAGTACCAGTGTGCTGTACACAGTGCCTAGGCCTTGAGTTCAACCCAAGGACTGGAAAAGGGATAGCTAGATAGGTATGTAGGTAGGTTGGTAGGTAGGTAGGTAGGTAGAAAGAAAAAGAAAGAAAGAAAGAAAGAGAGAGAGAGAGAAAAGAAAGAAAGGAAGAAAGAAAGAAAGAAAGAAAGAAAGAAAGAAAGAAAGAAAGAAAGAAAGAAAGAAAGAAAGAAAGAAAGAAAGAAAGAAAGAAAGAAAGAAAGAAAGAAAGAAAGAAAGAGAGAAAGAAAGAGAGAAAGAAAGAGAAAGAAAGAAAGAGACAAAGAAAGAAAGAAAGAGAGAAAGATGATAGAAAAAGAAAAGTTAATAGATGAATCTGGTTTTGGGCGGCAGGAAAAGAAGGGAACACTTCCCAATCATGAGGTCTTCTGTAGTGTGCCAGGAAACCAGCATCACCTTCACACAACCACAGAGCAGGGAGATGGTCTCTGGTCCACTACTCAGGTAGCCAAGAGCCCCAGAGTCACGAGGGCAGAATCAGGTGCTTGGAGACAGAAGAAGAACGACCCTGCTTCTCCTTGGACTGGGGATTTGCATTAATGATGTGGAGAAGGAAGGAAGGAGAATGGATTTGCAGAGATGAAGAAGGGCCTTCAAATCTGATAGATGGAGAGTCAAAAACCCACTCCCTAAGACCAGAGAACAGGGTTTTCCTACTCTGTTCCTTCCCTCTCCTCCACTAATCTGGCTCTCTCTTGCTAACTAATGATAGACTGAGTCTCCCTTCACCTGAGGGATGAAGGTTAATTAGTCCTTGTTTGAAGAAGCTGAGAAAAGCATGACCCTGGTGTAACTGTAACAAATGTTACAGGTTGTCCCCCGTTGCTGCCTGTGCCTGGAGTGAATAAGTGTTTTTGCAGCTCAGTTCCCTGTTGTTGAGTGTGTACATTCTGCCTCCTAATCCTGCAGGTCGAGGGCTCTGCACCTAGCCTGGCCTTTGCAACTCGTTTCTGTCCTTCAAATACAGTGTTACACTGGACTTCTTCTGCTAACAGAGCTACGTATTGCATCCTGAGAACTTCATTTGAACCCAGGATGGGTCAATGATATTTCTTTCCTACTTCTATAGCTCAAGAAATCTAAGAACATTGAGAGTGCAAGTAACTTCTTATCACCAAGGGAAACAGAGGAAACACACCTTTCAGAAGCAGAAGTCAGAGTGTCATAGACTTTCCTGCCCTGGCTGGCTTCACCCTGAGATCCTGAGACCTCAGTCTACTGAGCTAGGGTGATGGACATGAGCTATTAGTTCTCTGCTAGGTTCAGAACTGTAGTTACACTGACAATACAAGTCAACTGCTTATCAAATAGAGATGGGGAGTATATTAAGCCCTTCAACAATAGACAGTTCAGAACCCTGTAGGAGCCAAGGTTATAATGCTAGAGTCTGAGATGCTGGGAATATGGATATACTA
The DNA here is from genome assembly GCF_019054845.1 of Dipodomys spectabilis. Classification (NCBI taxonomy): domain Eukaryota; kingdom Metazoa; phylum Chordata; class Mammalia; order Rodentia; family Heteromyidae; genus Dipodomys; species Dipodomys spectabilis. The sequence continues at coordinate 1,090,111 of NW_024870868.1, read as the reverse complement.
TACTTGAACCTTGAGCTCAGACTCCAATTCTGTTGTACATCAGCGTTCATTTTCCAGAAAATATTCTCATAATTAGCAAATAGGAAAAGGACTTTGATTATCCCTCACTATTTTTCCAGTTGTGTCTCTCAAATCGAAGCCTGGGCACTGTCCCTGAGCCCTTCAGCTCAAGGTGAACACTCTGCCACTAGACACACAGGGCCACATGGGGTATTTTGGGGTTCATTGTAGGTAAGAGTCTAACAGGCTTTCCATCCCGAGGCTGTCTTCAAACTGTGGTCTTCATATCTCAGCCTCCTGAGATGGAACGATTCCATGTATGAGCCATCGGCGTCTGGCCTAATGTTTTTGCCAGACCTGGGGCTTGAACTTGGACCTGGGTACTGTCTTTGAGCTCCTTTATCTCAAGCTTAGCACTCTACCACTTGAGCCATTCCACAGCTTCTGGCTTTTTCTGACTATGTGGCACTGAGGATCCAAACCCTGGCATTCATGCATGCTGAGCAAGCTCTCTACCACTAAGCCACATTCCCAGCCCCAAGCTTACAGTTTTATCCCTCAATTTGCCTATCCTCAAGAAAAGGCTTCTGAGTATAAATCATCTGAAAAAATCCCTATAGGAAGTTGTCCAAAGATAAGACAAATCTCATACTGGTGGCAGACTCTAAACACATGTTGAATGTGACAAATGGTTCAATTTAATTATGTATCATGATTCAACACTTAATAAAGTATTAATGAAAAATGAGTCAATGTCGTAAATTATTGTGTATAATTTTATAATAGATGTACAAAACAGAATAAAGATTATGTTTATAATAATACTAAATACCATAAAAAATAAAATGTATAAAATAAAAATAAATACAAAATCAATAATAATAATCATAATATGAAACAAACATACATATGTACATATATATCAAATATTACACATGTATATAAATACCATTTCCATTGCAGGGCCTTAATTCAGGCCCTGGCAACTCTAGCTTGAATTTTTTTTTCCTCAAGGACAGTGAGCTTCCCCTTCACAAATGGTGTAAAAGAGTTACCTGGACGGTGATCTCAAAATCCATCAGTAGCAGAAATATTGGCCCCAGTTCCAAGACAGTGACTTAATGTTTGTAATGGAAGCAGTTATGTTTATTCAGTTCCATACTGAACATTAAAAAAAGCAGTGTAGAATTTTGTACAGTGTTCAGATACCCTTCCATTATCCCCAAAGTGCTTCTTGAGCACTTCGGTAGTTTTTGTACATTTTTTAATTGTAAAAATGTTGTACAGAGGGGTTACAGTTACATGAGCTAAGTAATGAGAACATTTCGTAGTGAGCATTGTTGCCTCTTTGTTTTCCCACTATCCCTTCCCTCCCATCTCCACAACTACCTTTCAATGCCGAGCTCAGTGACTTATTTATTTTTGGCTTGGCATGGGGTGTGAACTCAAGGACTGGCAACTCTGCACCTTCCCTCACATTGCTACGGATTTACCAGACGCTAAATTGAAATCTCAGGCTCAGAAAGAAAACTGGCAGAAATTTCAAACCAGGGAGCTTTATTTTTTTTAATTTAGTTAGTAAGTTAGTTAGTTAGTTAGCTAGTTAATTTTGCCAAACACGTGGCTTGAACTCAGGTCTTGGCAACTCTGCCTCAACTTTGATCTTCCTATGCTGCGGTGCAGCCTCCGGATCCATAGCTGATCCTGGGACTCTAGGCCCAGTGGGCTTGCAGGAAGTAAAAAAAAAAAAAAGAAAAGCAGAACAGCATAAAAAGTGGTGAGCTGGGGTTTTTTACAATTTTTTCTTTGCACAGTCACCATCCTGGTTCTGAATGACACAGTTGCAAAGTGGATCTGACCTAACATTGCTGATGGCTGGCAGGCAATCAGGAAAGCCATAATCCAAAATGACAACATCGGCCCTGGGTTCTAATCCTGATTCTTACACCTACCAATGGCAGGAGATCACAAAAGACTTGTTCGTATGCAAAAGAATACCGATTGAAAGAGTAGTTCCTGCATTTGTCTAGTCTAAAATAGAGGCAATAATCCTACGATGCTAATTGATCTTAATAGTTTATTAAACATGAAAAGAATAATATTATTTCAATGGCAATATAATAAATACCTAAGAGTTGGTAGAGATGTAGTAAATGTCATTCAATCATAGATAGACGGTTCAGACACTCTTTACTAATAAATATTTATTTATTTTTAGGGGGTGGGGGTCCAGTCGTGGGGCCTGAACTCTGGGCTTGGGCTCTGTCCCTCTTCTCTTCAGCTGAAGGCTAGCAATCTACCACTTGAGCCACAGCGCCACTTCCGGCACTTTTTTCTTTTTCTTATGTGGTGCTGGGGAATCGAACCCAGGGCCTCATGCATACAAGGCAAGCGCTCTACCTCTGAGCCACGTTCTCAACCCTATATATTTATTTGTATCCCACTGTCTGCCTATCTATGTATTGCTCTTTTGGCCAAACTTGAGGCTCGATCTCAGTGCCTGGGAACTACCTGACAGCGTCATTGGCTAGAGGCTTCCGTGCTCATACTCACACATTCATGAATTGGGCCTGCTAGGCCCTGAGTTCAGATCCCAGTATTGCCAAAAATTTAATTTTTGATTGAAAATCTGAGTGTGTCACATATTTTCCTTTTTTGGGAGAGTCCTGGGTGTCAGGCATGATGGAGAACACATCTACAAATCTAGATGCTATGTGATAGAATGTAAACAATGTAATAAATGGCATACGTGTCATCAGAGTCAATAAAATGAATGGTAAATAAATGAATAAAACAAGAAATAGAATGAATAACCACACCAAACACAATATGGACTGAACATCTGTATGGAAGTATAAATCTGACCACACCACACATGATATGTATTGAGCATCTGAATAGAAGTATAAATTCTATCTTTAAAATGTATGTAAGGAGTATGTTTTCCACACTTGAGGCTTGAATTCAGACGTCCTATGAGAAGGCAATGGCAGGAAATCCTGATATACTAGTTTCTGGACCAGGAAAATCATGGAATACAACGGATCTCATCCTTGAATGAGTAGTTTGTGCATGATGTCAGTAGGAAATGTTAGGCAAGACTCATGAGGCATCGCTTATTTGTGAAGAAGTGTTGATTAAGCGTGACAATAATGACAGTCATGAAATGGAGGCATCTGGAAATATCCAAGAATCAGTAGACACATTGTAGATTGGATTCCAACACAGGTCACTGTCTCTCCTACTCCATACAAATATGTACTTATTTTCATACTACCATCCACTTATGAATGGATGACTGTTGTGTGCCCTCCCGATGTCCCCCCACACACACACCTGGGGGCTCAATCTCAGGTCCTGGGAATGGCTTTGCTCCTTAGTGGCTCATAGGCTGGTGTGCTCACATGGACCCATTCGTCAATTGGGCCTGCTAGGCACAAAGTTCAGATCCCAGCAGTGCCAAAAATTCATCCTGATGTCAGAAGCCAATTGTTGTACCTGTTTTCCTTTCCTGTGCAAGTCCTGGGTCTCAGCTAGGATGGAGAATGCATGGGCTACGTTGTGGCCAGGGAAATAGGTTGTTATCCATGTCAGTTCCGTTATACTTGTCATCATATACTCAAGAAAATACACAACACATCCATGAATAGCATACAAAACAGAATAACTACTCTAAATGCACAATGCAGTCCACACATGGATGTGAATATACATCCCATGTTTAAATGATGCATTCAGGATTATTGTGGCCTCCCTGGGGCTCAATCTCTGTTCTTGGCAAAGACCCAGCTCCTTAGTGGCTCACAAACTGGTGTGCTCATATGGACCCATTGGGCAGTTGGTCCTCCTAGGCCCAAAGTTCGAATCACAGCACTGCCAAAAATTCACCCTGATGTGAGAAGCCAGTCGTTAGACCTGATTTCCTGTGCTGTGCAAGTCCTGGGTATCAGCTAGGATGGAGAATGCATAAGCAACTCTATACTCATGGGAATAGGTTGTCACCTAGGTCATCACAGTTATATCTATCATCCTGTACTCAGGAAAATACACAATACATCAATGAATGAGACACAAAATAAAGAGAATGACTACACCGAATGCAAGATGCTGCCCACCCATGTATTGAAATATAGATCCTCTGTTTAAATGATGAATTTATGACTATATTGGCCCCCACCAGGGCTCCATCTCAGGTCCTTGGGATGGCCTAGCTCCTTAGTGGCTCACAGGCTGGTGGGTTCACCATGATCCATTCAGCAATTTGGCCTGATAGGCCTTGACTTCAAATCTCATCACTGCCAAAAGATTCACCTTGATGGGAGAAGCCAATCATTCCACCTGTTTTCCTGTCCTGTGAAAGTCCTGGGTCTCAACGAGGATGGAGAATTCTATATAGGCAACTCTATAGCCACGGGAATAGTTTATCATCCATGTTAGCACAGTTAAATCTATCACAATTCTTAATAAAATACAGAATACATCCATGAATAAAACACAAAATAAAAAGAATAACTACACTGAATGCAAGATCCATACCACACCTGTAGGTAAAGAGGGATCCTATGTTTAAACAAGGTGGGCCTGTTATTTTGTCCAGTTCTGGGGCTTCAAATCAGGCCCTGAACCAGGCCTAACATTCTAGTCTTCAAGGATGGTGAGCTTCTCCTACATCCAAAGTGAAACAGAGCTACCCAGACCTCAGTTTAAATCCTAGCACTGAGCAAAGATTCATTGTCCTGTCAGAAGCCAGGTGTTGCACATGATTTCCTCTCCTGTGAAAATCCCAGGTCTCAACTAGGATGGAGAATGCATAGGCAACCCTATAACCATGAGAACAGTTTGTCATCCATGTCAGCACACTTATACCTGTCACCATACTCAGTAAAATACACAAAAGCTCCATGAATTGGACAAAAAAATAAGGAAAAGTGCGCTGAATGCAAGATGCTGTCCACATATGTATGTAAATATAGATCCTATGTTTAAAATATGAATTTTTGACTATCTGGCCCTCCCTGGGACTCAATGTCAGGTACTGAGAATGGTGTATCTCCTCCATTGCTCACAGGCTGGTGGCCTCACCTTGACCCTTTCCCCATTTGGGCCTGCTAGCCCCTGAGTTCAAATCCCAACACTGCCAAAAGATTAATCCTGATGTGAGAAGCCCATAGATTCACCTGTTTTCTTTTCCTGTGAAAGTCCTGGGTCTCAGCTAGGATGGAGAATGAACAGAAAATCCTGTAGCCATGGCAATAGGCTGTCATACATGTAAGCGCTTGTCAACATACTCAGTAAAATACACAATACTTCCATGAATAAGGCAGAAAATAAGGAGAAGTGCACCAAATGCAAGATGCTGTCCACACGTATGTAAATATAGATCCTATGTTTAAATAATGAATTTATGAGTATCGTGGCCCACCCTAGGGATCAATAGCAAATCCTGGGAATGGCCTAACTCCGTAGTTGCTCACAGACTGGTGTGTTCACCTTGAAGTATTCACCAATTGTTCCTGCTAAGCCCTGAGTTCAGATCCCAGCACTACCAACAATTGGATCATGCAGTAAGCAGAGTGTGAAACATTTTTTCTTTTTCTCTGAGACTCCTGGGTGTCAGGCATGATGGAGAACATGTCTACAAATCTGGATGCCATGTTATAGGATGCTCTCAATGTAATAAACGGGATGGGTATCATCATAGTAAAATCAACAGTAAATAAATGAATAAATGAAAAAGTACATGGAACAACCACACCAAACGCGTATGGACTGAACACCCATAGGTAAGTACAAATCTTGGCTTTACAATGTATATAAAAAGTCTGTTTTCCATGCCTGGGTCTGAATTCAGGCCTAGAGTACAGGCCTGACTTTCTTATCTTCAAGTATGGTGAGCTTCCCCTTCTTCCATAGTACTGCAGATTTACCCAGACCCTGAGTTCAAATCCAAAGCCTGGCCGAATAAATGGGGTGAATTGCAAGCCTGGGAGCTAATTTCTTTTATTTATTTTTTTGTTTTTTGCTCAACAAATGGCTTGAATTAAAGTCATGGAAACTCTGCCTCAGCCTATGATCACCCTATGCTGGGGTGCAGCCACTGGACCCACAACTGATCCTGGGATCCTAGACCCCCAGGCCTTGTATGGAAAAAAAATGCACAGAAAAAAATGCGAAGATGGACTTTTTATGATTTCTTCCTTTGCACGGTTACCGTCCTGGTTCTGAATGACACTGTTGCAAAGGGTACTTCACCTTTAATTGCTGAAGGTTGTTGGGCTATTCGGGAAGTCAAAGGTCCACGTGGCAATGTAGGCTCTGATTTCGAATCCCCATCCTGACACCAATCAATGGCAGGAGATAATAAGAGACTCCTTCCCATCCATAGGAATAACATTCAAATGTTATCAATGTCACTGTTGAATGAGTTGATAGTGGATGATGCTCCTATAAAATAAGACAGCATGATTTCAGGAGACTGATTTTATTTAATATTTATAAAGTATTAAAAGAATATTATTACTTACAGGAATGCAATAATTTCAGGACACTGATGGATTTACTTAGTTTGTTAAGGATGAAAACAATAACATTAATTACATGGAGGCATAATAAATACCCAAAAATTGGTAGGAATGTAGTCTATATAATTGAATAATGTATAGACATCTCTGGCACTCTATAAAGAAATATATTTATTAGTGTACTACCATCTGCTTGTCAATCTGTTCTTATTTTGTCAACCCCTAGGGCTCAATCTTAGGTCCTGGGAACTGCCTGTCAGCTAAATTTGCCCCAGAATGGCATGCTGACACTCACCCATTCATTAATTGGGCATTGTAGGCTGTGAGTTCAGATGCCAGCATTCCCAAAAAATGAATTGTGGAGTAAGAAGCTGATGGTAACACATGTTTTCCTTTTTTGTAAAAGTCCTGAGTGTCAGGTATGAAGTGGATTAAATATGCAGACTATATCCTATGTAATCAATGTAATCACTGTTCTATGTGTCATAATAGTCAATCAATTGAAGTCAATACATGAATAAAACAAAAAATAAAATAAATTAAGACACTGAACAAAATATGGAGTCAACATATGTATATAAATATAAATCATATATTTAAAATGTACACAAATAGGAAGTTTTCTAGTGGTGGGGATCGATTTCAGGCATATGGAACAGACTTGAATTTTTTGACTTCAAGGAGGCAAGCTTCCCCTTCCCTCACAGTGCAACAGTGTTACCCAGACCATGAGATAAAATTTCAGTCCTGGCAGAAAAAATAACACCTTTATACTATCTGAGGCCCAATTCTTAGGTATTTCATTATGCCTCCGTTTAATGAATGGGATTGTTTAAATGCTTCATAAAGTATCAACCAGTGTCCTATAATATAATTGTGAATAATTTTATCCTAGAATCATTCAAGAACTGCCCATTCAATCATGACATACATCACATTTCATTGATAATCATATGAATAAGAATGAGTTTCTTAGCATCTCCTGCCATTTGGAGGTGGCAGGACCAGGATTCAAACTGTGGGCTCCAACTCCTACCACTGAAACCCAAGGATAGGGAACTCTCCGGTCTATCCAAGAAAATCAGCAAGACCAATGAGTAGACAGGCACCAGTGGCTCTCACCAGCTCTCCTTGATACTTACAAGACTGTGATACGAGGATCATGGTCAAAGTCGCCCTAGTCAGGAAAGTCCTTGAGACCCCTTTCCAACTTGAGTGCCAGCAATGCCAGAAGTAGAGCTTTGTGTCTCCAGTGGTAGTGGGCTAGCCTTGAGCAAAAGCAGCTCATGGATTGTGCCCAGATCCCAAGTTCAAGGTCCAGGAATGGCAACAAACAGACATACACAACAATCTGTGCAGCCATCTGGGTAAAGAAAGTCACCCTCTTGTCCCCAACTGGTTGGACAGAGTTCCCTGGGAAAGGGGTTGCTGTCACCTTGACTCTGCTAATTCTGCCTGCATCACAGGATTCTGGCCACACCCCCTTTATTTCATGGTTCTTTCTGCCCAATGGGATACAAGAATGGCAGCTACGCCCACATTCCATGATTCCCTGTAGCACTGGTTTTCCCTCTGTTGAATGACATCACTACCAGCAGTTGAGGAAGGTAGAGTTGGCTAAATAGTGAGTAAGAGACTTGAGGCCTAAAGGAGAGGCTTTGCTCAACTCGACACATGCCAGCCCGCACCCTGGCCCCCTCCCTCATTTCCCCACAGCACAGCATTTCAAAGGTGGTGCTGCTGGCTCAGATCCGCAGTGTTCTTGGAGTCCTCAGGCAATGGTGCATTGGTGTGCTGCTGGCTGGCATCCCTGACATGGTCCTTGCCCCCGTGTCCTCTGCTCTGGGCCTGAGTGTCCGTCATGCCTCTGCCATCACTGCTCGCCCCACCCAGAGCAGCTGCCAGCAGCTTCTCCCAGTGCCATATGTGAGTGGCTGCCACACATGCCCACACCCCGTGACCCCATATCCTCCCCCCTTTCCCCAAAACTGTGCCTCTCCCATGTCCCACAGTCTGGCCCAGGTCCTGCCAAAAATGTGCCCCAGGGGTGGGTGTGGGTGTAGACCTGAGGACCCCAAACTATCCCTAGCAGCCAGTGTCCTAGGAAATGGGGAAATACAGGGTTGGGTGAGGAATGGGAGCCACAGAGCCTCTGGCCTGGAACAGTGGGAGACTCATAGCGGTGTGTCTGCACCCTTCCTTTCCCTGGTCGGAACTTGGTGGCTTTAGTCAGAGATAGGGACCACCATGTCCACATCTGCCTTTTGGGGTCTTTTCCTTTTCTCTGGGGGTGGGGGGTGTTGGATACAGAAGATAAACAACCCCTTGTTGTGTGAGCCCTTGTCTTCTGTGCTTAGTCACACTTTCATGTGAAGAGGGTTCCAGAAAAGCCCAGTAGGGAGGTGAGGGTGCAGGGGTCAAAACAGAAGGATAATATCTGGGGGGAACACCCCTCCACACACACACACAAACACATACACGTGGACTTTCAACCCCTCCCAGCTGTCAACAGTTCTCCCAGGTGATCACATTTCCCAGCTCTGCCAGCTTATGCTGGTCCTCCCGGTCCATCTGGTCTCCAACAAACTCAAGAGAGGCACTGTTCTCAGTTGGTGTGTGTGTGTGTGTGTGTGTGTGTGAGAGAGAGAGAGAGAGAGAGAGAGAGAGAGAGAGAGAGAGAGTGAGAGAGAGAGAGACATACAGACAGACAGACAGAGACAGACAGAGACAGAGACAGAGAGACAGAGAGACATAGAGAGAGACAGAGAGACACAGAGAGAGAGATGATCTTTCTCCTTGTACAGACTGACTGTGCTCAAGTGACTGATCAGTTGGCAAATTGCAGGTACTGCATGGACGATCCTTCTCTCACCAGTCTGAATGAGTGTGTTTGTGTGTAGAAGTGGGTTGTAACATGGAAGCTGGATGCTTTGGTAACTTCTACCTGCTATCTTTGAGGGGTGCATGGGCTTCACAGCTGAGGTCTGGGGGCCTGAAAGGGTAAGACGCTTGAAGGGGACTCAGCAATGTTAAATTAGAAGAACAAGGGATCTGTGTGTCCTGGAGCTGTGTACTCCCTTGGACCTGGTTGGTAACAGTGGAAGCTTGGGAGGACCTGGGAGTGCGGTGCTTAGGGATTGGTTTCCCAGGAGACAGAGAACTTAGTAAGGATGTGAGCCCTGCTAATATGGAGTGCAGCAGCATAGGTCAGACTTTGGGTCTTCTCATCATGACGTCTGATAGGCAGGCAAACCCAATTTTAAATCTTGAGCTGTGATTTTCAGATCTAGGATTATAGGCATGAGCCTCTGGCACTGGGCCTCTGGTTCTTTTTGGTATATTAGGGTTTGACATCAGGCCTTAGGCTTGCCACTCATGTATTTGACCTTGCGAGCCAAGCTTTTCTGTCGGGCATTTCCGAGACTAAGACTTCATATATGCTCAGGCTGGGCTGGATCGTGGTACTCCTATCTGTGATTGGCATGTGCCACCAGGCCCGGTCCTCTGTAGTTGGGATGATAGACATGTAGCACCATGCTCAGTCAATGGTTTAGATGGAATATCCCAAACTCAGTCCATGGCAGCTGATTCTTGACCACAGGTGAAGCTCGGGGTCGGGCCTCAACTACTGGACCTCAATATCATCATGGGACAGTTTTGAGGAAACAAGGGATTAATACACAGGGATCTCTAGAGCTGGGCCAGGTACAGAGGGCGGGGCTGTCAGATCCTGTTCTCAGCAATTCTGTGAGCATATGACAGGAAGATACCTGGAAAGGGCTTAGATGGTGTGTGTGTTATTAATGGGGCGACTGGTATGGGATTATGAAACAAAACATGGCTCTCTTTCATTATTACCCTACCCCTATGAGGAAGAGAATCCTTCACTTTGTTCAGTTTTGCAACTGGAGAAACTTAGGCACAGAGAAACCAGGTGACCAAATCATGACTCCCAGCTGACAAGAAGCTTGGTCTGACTTCTCTGCCATGCTCCCTAGGACAATGAGTGCTATTCAGTCCACTTCATGTGATGGGAAGGTCCACTTCTTGTCAGTCATGGGGCTTAAACTCTGGGCCTGGTTGTTGTTCCCAAGCTTTACAGCTCAAGGCTAGCACTCTACCACTTGAGTCACAGCACCACTTCTGGTTTTTTGGTGGTTCTTTTGGAGATAAGAGTCTCACAGATGTTCCTGCCTGGGCAGGCTATGAATCATGATCCTCACATCTCAGCTTCCTGTGTAGTTAGGATTAGAGGCCTGAGCCACCGGCACCTGCCTTAAGTGTAATTCTGACCTTCTTTCTTTCTTTCTTTCTCTCTCTCTCTAAGGAACTGATAGAATGGGTGCTGGAGGAGGAGGCCAGCATCCCCTTGTGGCTGGAATCAAGGAGACCCTCTAATTCTGGAGGTGGGCTGTGGGTCAGGAGCTGTCTCGTTCAGTCTGTTGTACCAGCTCCATGTGGTAAGGCCCTTTGTCCATGGCTAGACCATGACAGTTATTCATTGTACATATAGCCTTATTGGACTTAGTATTATGTTCAAAGTCCTTTTCTAACAAAAATTTCTGGCCAAAACTATGATATATAGTTATGGAATGAAAATGTAATGCCATTTTAAGGAAGTCATTTTGGGCTCTGTGAATGTGGTTTTATGGTACGGTGATTGCCTAGCATGCACAAAACCCTGGGTTTAATTCCTCAGTACCACAAAAACAGAAAAAGAAACACTGGAAGTGGTGCTGTGCCTCAAGTGGTAGAGTGTTAGCCTTGAACAACAACAACAAAAAAGCTGAGGAATAATTCCCTAGCCCTGAGTTTAAGCCCCAGGACTGGCAAAACAACAACAACAACAGAAGCACAATAAACATTTAGTTATTAAATGCAAAATAAAGAACCCATACTTGAAATATATAATTCCTCCTTCCATACTGATACCTGACAATAGTCCCTAATTCATGTACTTTACTTATATTACGATACTGTTTTGAAAAAAAATGTTTTTTTCATTAGGTCATGACAGTTAATGCCAGGAACGGGCTTAGATATCAGGTGAAGATTAATTCTGTAAATTCAAAAATTCCAGGCTTTTCAGTTGTCACTGCTAATCACAATGAGAAGGGTAAACTGAGATTTGGAAACTTTGTAGGCCAGTCATAGCACCAAAAAGCAGCGGCTAATTAACAGTTTTGACAGAAGAGAAGGAATAACTCCAGGTGGAAGGAATAAATGATAGTAACTAAGATATAGCAGAAAGCATTCTAGGGAACCACTTTTGGTTATTGAAGAATTAGTTATCAACCAAGGTTATTGCTCATTGCCTTTAGCATTCTAAATCTCTTAAGCTAGTTCTTAATCTCTGGTTTATAAATGTATCTCTTTCTATGCTGTTCTTTCATACCTGATCTCCTTTGTTTTCTAAAAATCTGTCTTTCTCTATATCTCTATGAACATTTCCTGATACTAAATACACCTACACATATGGAAGAGAATGCTAATGTAAGGGTTCCATAGCTCATGAGCCATTAATGTAACAAAATGGAAAAGGAGGACATATTTATTGCTATCTCAATTTTTCTGAAAAGCTACAATGTCACATCATTTGATTCAGATTTCCATTCTTTGTCCACTTAGTGTCATTAACTGGAATAAATGCAAATATGAGCGGGCTGCTGGTGGCCCATGCCTGTAATCCTAGCTACTCAATAGGTTGAGACCAGAGGATTGTGGTTCAAAGCCAGCCTGGTCAGGAAAGTCCATGAGACTCTTATCTTCAATTAACCACTGGAAATCAGAAGTGGTGCTGTATCTAAAGTCGTAGAGCACTTAGCTTGACCTGAAGAGCTGAGAGACAATGACCAGGATCAGAGTTCCGGCCTCACAACCAACAAAAAAGTGCAAATACAACTTTGTTTCCCCAAAAGGAATGATGAATTCAAGATTAATCTTCCCAAGCAGAGAAAATAATTCCTAAATGATTCAGTGCACCTACTTTTGCTAAGTTATTTAAGTTATGGCTTCTTTGCTGGACATATTCTCTTTTAAAAATTGTCAAATATTGGTTTTATAATAAACTTCACCTAATATTTCTTGGTTCAAAAGAGAAGTCTATACAATTGATGTCACTTAGCTTTCTTACTATCTCATCTCAATGCCAACCCATTTAGGAGAGTCTGTCCAAATCTTATCTGTAATTAAACACCAAAAAATCAGAAGTTGATTTTTGGCTCAAGCAGTAGAGTACTAGTTTTGGGGGCAGGTGGGCAGGAAAGACAACTGTACAGGGACAAGTTCCAGCTTCTGAGTTTAAGCCCCAGAACCAGCACAAACTATACAAACAACCAAACAAAGGAAATCGTAGGTATTTCTTTGGGTCCCTCTTTAAAGGAGTACTGGTCTGAGAAGAGGTTGTTTTTGCCGATCATACTCATTGGATCCTGCTTTTTTGGAATCCTTATTGCTATAGAAAATTCAGGATCAGACTAAAGGAATTGATAAGTGAATCCTGCCAAAAAAGAATCACCTCAGGAGTGAAACATTCATCCGTAAGACGTTTTTAACCTCCGTGGTTTTTTTCTTTGTAGTAGAACACTTTTAAAAAAAGTTATTTCCTTTTGTTATATGCTGGCCTTGAAATAGCCATTGTTTCCTTTTGTAATACTCTCAACTAAAGTTTTATATGAGTAAAGAAGACACTCAAAAAAGTCAATGACAGAGGTTCCTTCAAGCCTTGGATTCTTTTCTCTTACAATAAAGAGGAAAGCAAAAGTTAACTTGAATTTTCTCATTCCTCTATGTTCAATTCCTCTCCTGGGATCAATTTTCACATCCAGTAAAAGTTACTTCCATTTACTTCCAGTAAGAATATATGGCGCTGCTCCAGATAAAATGAATGCTTTTTGGCTTCATTGAAATAGCACAAGGACAGCTTTGGACATGAGGTCACACATGTTTCAGAGACAACTTAGTAAAGAGAAAATATGAAATTTAAATTGCTTATAAATACATTATCCATGAGTAGATTGAGTTCAAACTTCTTAAGTTCTCTATAAATTAAGGTGAATTTTAAACGGGAAGAAAGATCTCAGATGATTTTCTTGTGAGTGTATGTGCTGTGCATTAATTTCCCAAGTGCACATGAGGTAAAAATAAGAGAACCAATAGCAATAATAGGAAAAATAGAAGTTTCGTGTTTAAGTATAAGTGTTCAATACAATATAAAAATCTCTACAAATAAGACAACATTAAAACATTGAAGCCAAGTGCAGTATGTAGATTTATGGGAGTGATATAGAGAAAGCAGTACTCCTAAGTGGAACATGAAGCGTTTTTTGAGTCTTTGGTATAACATGGTATGAATAGAATAATTGTGTGACATCTTCTTTCTTCTACATATATGTAATAGGCAACAATTTCCTTAATTCTGTGTGTCTGTACACAATGATAAAAATGCTAGGTTTGGGGTTCAATTTTATTTTTGTTTCTGTTTTATTGGTTTGTCCTAGGGTTTGAACTCTCATCCTGGATATTGTCGCTGAGCTCAAGGCTCATGCCCTACCACTTCAATCTCACTGCCACTTGTGTCTGGCTTTTTCTGAGAAGGTTATTGGAGAGAAGAGTCTAAAAATCTTCCTGCCTGGGTGCGCTTTGAACCATAATTTTACATTCTTAGCATCCTGAATATATATAATATAGTTATAAAGTATAAATATAAATAATATTTGCAAGTGTTCTGATCTCAAGAGTACCACTGTGGGAAAAATGATGCAGCTCAGTTTATTGTGGTGTTCTTTCCAGAATAAGGAGGGCATCACATTAGCAGAGGTGTAGTATTTTCACTATAGAGATAAGCTATTCATGATGTGAATTAAGGAATTTTAAGATACACCCTACAAGTTCGAAACTGTTGTACTTTATGGCATAAATCTTGGAATTGACAGTCATAGAAATAATGGTTTACACTGATAATCAATTGCTTACTCATGAAAAATTAATTATTACGAATGCTTCATAGTTTTATCCTCTACCAGAATGTTTCTATTTTTCTGTTGACTTCTCAATCTGTAAGACCCCATTGGAAACTGCATCTATTCCAGAATTTCATAACATGCAAACAGGTACTGTTTGAACCTCTCAGGTTTGGAATTTTGAGAATTTAAAAATGAGTAGTTATTACTGATACAAATTTTGAAGAACGCATATATTCTGTCCTCTTAACAATTTATTTACTTTTAAAAGTTATGGGTTTCCTTAGAAATAAACTGTTTTCGGTTTTAGTATGAGAATATACTAAATTTATTCTTTTTTCAAAATATTGGCAAGTTCATTGTGAAAATATTGTCTAGTTGGATAACAGTCAAGTTGATGGTCCACTGATAAAGAAGGGGTAATTAATTCAAATTAGATGCCAAATAGTATTGATTTTTAAAAGTTAATACATGAAGAATAATATTTACCATATCAGTACAGTGAATTTATATATTATGCAGCTTATTTTTAAAATTTTATTACCAAAGTGATGTACAGTGGGGTTACAGTAGTTGTAAGGTAGTGAACTCCTAACTTTTCAAACTTGTTACTCCTACCTCAATTTTCTCACAGTTTTCTTTTATCCCTTCACCCCTCACAAGTTGTAATGTACATTTCAAACATATTGTCTTGTGCATATTGCTATTGCATTGGTTTTCCCTTTGTCCTTTGCTCACCATTTTGTTTTTCCTCTTCCGTACCTAATTAAGGTAAATTTATATGCAATACAAAATCAAATACAGCAGGGATAAACCATAGGGGAAAAACCCAAAGAAAACAGAAATCACATATTACATCAAAAACAACAACCACAAATGAAAAAAATCTGTTTCCAAATCGTGAAGTTCATTTTGGTCAGCATCAGCTTAAATGGTCATATGTACGCATAACAAAGCCATTGGAAAATAATAGTTGCATGTACACTATAACATGAAAAAAAACGTGTTAATTTTTTATGGTAAAGGTATAATTAGGATTGGTGAATTCGTGATTCTGATAAAGGAATTTCAATAGAATTTTAAAGTTATGACAGTTAAATTTTAATTGTTCAAACATTTTTAACAACTTAGCCTATTAAGAAATTCCCTGGGAGAATAGGTTTTCATGCAAAGAAATCCAAAGAGACTTAGTAGAGAGGGAGCAATGTGGATGAAGATGGCTTTTTTCACATTAAACAAACCTCAGAAACCTTGCTGTAAATTCTGTAGGTTCCCTTGATAATTGTCCTTACCTGGGAAATATCCTCTCACTGTGTGAAACAAGGTTGTAGGGAATATAAATTCAAAGTTTATAAAAAATAAGATGTCAAAATTTGTGAATTAACCTTTAATTACCAAACTGTAATACTCTGAAAAAAATAATTTGGGTCAAAATATTTAGGGAGAAAGTGCCCTAACAATGAAGGAAGGTATTGGGTTTACACTTTTCTTTTTGTAACACTTTCTTCAATATCTTTACACGTGAAGCTGTGAAACACAGAAAAAATCTATTGGATATTTCAAACCAATAATTTCACATTTGTAAGTGGCACACAAAATATAATAGTGAGGTAGTGAAGACTTCTCTTCTTACATAAGACAAAAAAGTTTTGGGTTCGGAAAAGAATTGAACAAATTGAAAATGTGAGAAAACAGTGTTCTTAGAAGCCCTAGCTAAGTGTATTCCCTTCAGCAGTGGAGG
Organism: Dipodomys spectabilis; assembly: GCF_019054845.1. Classification (NCBI taxonomy): domain Eukaryota; kingdom Metazoa; phylum Chordata; class Mammalia; order Rodentia; family Heteromyidae; genus Dipodomys; species Dipodomys spectabilis. The sequence goes on along the minus strand of NW_024870868.1, from coordinate 1,073,888 downwards.
GAGGCCAAAACTTTTTGATATACATTTTGTCAATATTTTTGCGACCTAAAGTGATTTTACAAAGCAGATTTGGCTCACTACAATGCAGAACAGATTGAATGAAGACATGAAAATAAATTCCACATCCAAAAGAGGCAACTTAAAAGACTTTTAAAAGGGAAATCATGAACATGTAGCAGTGGGGGAGGACTTATAGTCCTTCAGCTTCACTAGACTTGAAGCCAAGAAGCTGTGAATAATTGGAAATCAGGCAAGAGCTAAGAGGAGGACATAGAAGTAGAACATGTAAGCATTGTCCTTTTTACCAGACACTGTCTTCCCAGGTGTGAGTGATTTAATACTATTCTCCTCCATACATATTATAGAGCAAATGCAAGATCAAGAGAAAAATAATCTATTGAAATAATTTTGCAAAGAATCACTTCACTGTTCCTGATATGGTATCTAACGAGAGTCATAAGAGAGAACATAAAAGTGCAGAATTTTTCGGTTTCCTCTAAGCATCTTGTTAGCAAAATATATCTTTGAATTGATTGAACCAAAGAGTGATGGAGTTCTTATTTTTCTGGGCTTTAGACACAAGAAGACTTTCAAGGTAAAAGAAAAAGGAAAAAAATGAAGCCAAATATTTGTGATCACAGCTTCTTGGACTGGTTTTCTGGAGAAAAGGTTTACATTAGATTTCTCCTCATTAACATAGATGTTGTTTCATGGCAACCAAATGCAAGAGGGAAGTTTACTGGACTCGTTTGGACATGTAAACAGCATGATGGAAAAATGGCCAATAATATTTAGGGAATTACTTTGACCAATTACTTTGCCAAAACAAAGAAGGAACAATATAATTCAAAATGAATTTACTTAAAAGTATGAAGAAAGAGTAGTGTAGAGAAATGACAGTAACCATCGAGGATTGTTTTCTGTCCAGTGGCGTAATGGGTCCTTGAGGTTGTTTCTTCCATTCTATCTTCACAATCTATCAAGTGTGTCTCAGGACTGGAGTATCCAGTTCAGACAAAGAGAACTCGCAGAAGAAAGATAATATTTGCAGCAGATGTAGATGATTTATAATCTGAGACAATCTACTTAAGTCTGTTCAAAATTCTCCCCTACTCCTAACTGCCCACTTTGAACAGCTTAGTTTGCTTTTCCCAAAACTGCTCTTCATTAACTGCTTAAAATTTTGAGAGGTCATATTCATACTCTCTAGAGATTGCTGCTTGTTTGTGATTTTTGTGTGTTTTTGTTTTTTGTTTTATTTTTAACTGAATTTAAAAGGTTGTGCAAGTGTGTTGCAATTAAATATATCCAACTAATTGTCCAATGCTCCTAGATCAGTCACTCCTATCATTCTCAACCAACCCCCCTCTCCAAGATTTATATCTGATTTATCACTTCCTTTATCATACGTGTACATTGAGTATTTTAGGTGTACTAGCCCCTGGTTCCATTTTTCATTCATTTCATGTCTTTACTATTATTTCTCTCTGCTTTCAACTTCCTAATAGTCATTCTGTTAAACTGTCTGTTAACAGTTTACAAGCTTTATATACATTCCATGGAATGTCAATGTTGCATATACTTGAACTGATGTCAGCTTAAATTTCCATAATTCATTCATTTGCAGTAACTATTTGCAAGACTGGAGACGTGAAGCACCTAGACATGATTTTATTATCATCCATTTGGAAGATTAATCTTCAGTCAACAAGAAAGTTTAAAAATGGCTTAGAAAGTATTCTTAACTACCAGCTTTTATAAATGGTTTGTACAATGGTTTGTGATTATTTTTTTTTACATGGGATAATACTTTCTACCACCTATAAGTTTTGGAAAAAGAAGAAAACTAAATTTACGACTATAGAGGAATATGATAGAAATAGAAGACAGATTTTATGTTTGTCACATCTCTGAAGAGTACCCAAATTCAAGACTTAAATTCATATTTCTTACTATGTTAGACAGATAGGGAAAACATAAAACAACATATGATAAGGCAATTATTTGTGACTTTTTAAAATGTACCTTATTAAGTGATGAAATTTACTTTATTAGCTAACTTTTGGGTTTGAAATATGGGAGGCTTATCTGTTTAACACATTTCTGGAAGGCACCTACTGAACAACACAAATGGTAGGTGGTACTATTTCTACACTTTAATGAATCATTGAACCTTTTTGGTTAAATAAATCAACTCTATTGTAATTTGCTCCCTACATTTGAAAAGCTTGTAATGTAAGTATCATCTACTTGTCAAATGTTATTTTGCTGAATGTGATTTTAAAAATTTTATTTGAAAGGAATACACTTTCAGGAGATTAAACGGAGATTATCATTGGTTTGAGAGTAAAAACATTTTTATACCACAGACCCAAGTTGTACTGAAATACCAGTGTTTTGAAGCCCTAAGGATCTTCTCAATAATTGTTTTTCTGAATTACATTTGACCTCTAAGTCAAGTTTTCTGGTTCTTGGTAGACCAATTAAGGATTCCTTCCAGGAACTATTTTTTGGCCCACTTATTCTGGACCTAAATATTTCATTAGTCACTAATGGGAGTCTTAAAAATAATCTTATGACACTTTGTGATCTTGTTCACTCCTATGGGTTGGTCATCTGTAAATTGAAAGTTTGAATTAGAGTACTTTCTCTCAGATTTTGTGATTTCATCTTTCGTTTTAAGTTGCCTTGCGTCTTACAATTGCTTACTGCTAATTTTTGCATCTCAAGGAATTGGGGCCCTAAAATATGAGAAATGAGGAATTGAGATGTGTTTTCAATTACTTTCTGTTTGCCTATTGCATGGGCCTAGGTGATCATGTAGGTAACTGGAACCTGGGATCCATTCATCTACTGAGGGGCATCTGGGTTGGGTTCATATCTTAGCTGTGGTAAATAATGCTGCAATAAACATACTTGTGCTGATAGTTCTAGTATGGCCTTGTTTGTGATCATTTGTGTCAATGTCCGAAAGTGGGATTGCTGGATCATAGGGGAGCTCTATGTGGAATCTTTTGAGGAATCTCCATACTGCTTTTGAAAATGGTTGAACAAGTTTACACTCCCACAAACAATGCAATAGGGTTCCCTTTGGCCACATCCCCTCCAGGATCTGTTGTTATTAGATTTCTTATTGATAGCCATTCTAACAGTGGTAATGTGAATCTCAATGTTGTTTTGATTCGCATTTCATTATTTTTGATAGAGAAGTTGAGCTTTTCTTCATGTGTCTATTGGCCATTGTTATTTCCTCTTCAGAGAAGTGTCTCTTTAAATCTTTAGCCCACTTATTTCATCAGGCAGTTGTTTCTTTGAGGATTTGTTGTTCGGGATTTAATTTTTTGTGATCCAATCATATTTTAGATATGAGGCCGTTGTCTGTTGTATGGCTAGTGAAGATCTTCTCCTAATCGGTGGGCTTTCTAATTGATTTTGTTAGCTATGTCCTATGCCATGCAGAAGCTCTGCAGTTTCATGCAATCCTATTTGTGCAACTTTTCTTTGATTTGTTGTGTTTCTGGGTCTCTATTAAGAAAATTTTGGCTTGTGCCAAGGAGACCTAGCATTTCTCCTATTCCTTCCAGTAAAGTTTTTAGGGTGTCTGCTTTGACTCTAAGAATGACAATTAATTTTGTATGTCAGAACTTGTTTTTTTTCCATTCTTTGTGTTCATAGGAATGTGTCTATTTTGTGTAAACCAGCTGCTCCATAAGGTATCATTCCGGGTCATATAGTAGTTATTACATGGATCTATGTAAGTATTGTGTAATGACATAGAGCTTTCTAATGACTTACATACATAAATCTATTAATGTTAATTGTCATGAAGAATGCCAAACTTCCGTTTTTGTGACCATGTCCATCCTTGTTCTCCCTATTGTCTAGCAGTTTATATCACAGTCATCTGGCACATGGCATAGACATGGACTCGATGGATCCTGGTTTTGAGATGGCCCCAAATACAGCAAATATCAGAATCAATGAGATCGAAGCAGTTGTCCCAGGTGCCTGATTGTATGAATGTCCTCAGCTTTCAATGGTCTCACCTGCCTGTGTCAGAAGCGTGGTGATGGTCTGTCACCATCAAAGCTCACACTGAAGCTTAACTTCTCAATGTAGCAGTGTCAGAAGATGGAAACTTTAAGAGAGGTTTCAGTCATAAATGGATTAATGCCATCTAATCAACTCTCAAGTGACTAACATTAACACTATTAACAGGCAAATTATGCCCCTTACACTCTGTCATTCTAGCACATGGCCATGATGTTGATATCCTCTGTGATATGATGCACCTAAGGAGCCTTGTCCCATGTGCTACCATGCTATTTAGACTTTCCAGCCACTACTATTGTGATTGAAATAGACCTTTTATTCCTTATGAAGTGTACAGCTTAAAGGATTTTGTTAAACCATGACCAAATGGATGAGATGCTATTCTTTTTATCTTTTTCATATTGAGGATTAAACTGAGGGCCTTACAATTACTAGGCAGATATGGTACCAGTTGAGCCTGCATAACCCCAACCCTTATTTTTCTTTTTCAGTTTACTTTTCATATAGGGTCTTGTGCTAACATCACTCAAGCCACCTTCAGTATCCCATCCTCCTATATAGCTACCTCCCAATATCTGGGATTACAGGCCAGTGACACCACAGTTTGCCAGTTAGAATATGCTGTTCTTTTGGGGAAAGAGATACAGACCCATGAGATGCTTATGTATTGTGTGTGTGTGTGTGTGTGTGTGTGTGTGTGTGTGTGTGTGTGTGTGTGTGTGTGTATTCATGAGAACTGTTCTTGGTGATTTACTTAGTACTGAGGGTGAATCTTCATGAAGAATCTGTATTATTAATTCTTTCACTAAAAAAGAAATGCTTCTCTGCGTGCTCATAGCTCTCAACTGTAAACCTAGCTCTTCAGAATGCTGAGATTTTGGGATAACATTGTTTTTTTTTTTTTTAATTTAATTTTATTTTATTTGAGAACATACTGTACAGAGGGGTTACAATTACATGGGCAGGATAATGCATACATTTCTTACCAAGCATTGAAGCCTCCTCCTTTGTTTACACTTCACCTCTTTTCCTAGCCTCCCCCCTCCTCCCACCCAATCATACCCCCCCTCCCCACCCACACCGACATTGTAAAGCTGGTTTTGACATGACATTTTGTACTTATCATTGTTGCAACAGGTCCACCTGAATCCTTAAACGACTTGTTTGTCCCCATCTCCTCCACATGTTATACTGACATCAAATATAGTGAAAGCGGGGGTTACACTGTGGGGGAGGGACATACAAAGCAACAAAGAAATAATCTTATAAATGCGTTAGAAACACATGCATGAAAGAAACGAAACCATTAAAATACATATTTAAGGGTTCGTTTTCCTAACATCACATTATCTGACCTTTTCTGCTTGACCCATACCTATACTAGATATTGCAAATAAGGGAAACCATGGGACCTATGTTTCTTTGGGCCTGGCTTACTTCACTTAATATAATTTTTTCCAAGCCTTTCCATTTCCTAACAAATGGGGAAATGTCATTCTTTCTGATGGAGGCATAGAATTCCATTGTGTATATATACTACATTTTCTTGAACCATTCATCTACTGAGGGGCATCTGGGATGGTTCCATATCTTAGCTATGGTAAATAATGCTGCAATAAACATAGTTGTGCTGGTAGCTTTAGTGTGGTCTTTTTTGTAAACATTAGGGTAAATGCCCAAAAGTGGGATTGCTGGCTCATAGGGGAGTTCTATGTGAAGTCTTTTGAGGAACCTCCATACTGCTTTCCAAAGTGGTTGAACAAGTTTACATTCCCACCAACAGTGAAGTAAGGTTCCTTTCTGTCCACATCCCCTCCAGCATCTGTTGTTGTTAGAGTTCTTGATTTTTGCTGTTCTAACTGGAGTGAGGTGATATCTCAATGTTGTTTTGATTTGCATTTCTTTTATGGCTAGGGATGTTGAACATTTCTTCATGTGTCTATTGGCCATCCTTCTTTCTTCTTCAGAGAAGCTTCTCTTTAAGTCTTTCGCCCACTTATTTATTGGGCAGTTGTTTCTTTGAGGATTTGTTGTTGGGTGGTTTAATTTTTTGAGTTCCAAGTATATTTTAGATATGAGACCCTTGTCCGTTGTATGGCTAGTAAAGATCTTCTCCCAGTCCGTGGGCTTTCTATTGATCTTTCCAGCTATGTCCCTTGCCCTGCAGAAGCTCTGCAACCTTATGCAATCCCATTTGTCCAACCTTTCTTTGATTTGTTGTGTTTCCGGGTCTCTATTCAGAAAATTTCGGCCTGAGCCAAGGAGACCCAGGGTTTCTCCTGTTCCATCCTGTAATGTTTTCAGAGTGTCTGCTTTGAGTTCAAGGTCTTTGATCATTTTGGAGTTGATTCTGGTGCAGGGTGATATATAAGGATCTAGCTTTAGTTTTCTACATGTAGTTAACCAATTTTGCCAGCACCATTTACTGAAGAGGCTATCTTTCTTCCATTGTATTGTTTTAGCTCCCTTATCGAAGATTAGATGGCTATAGGTCTGTAGGTTCATTTCTGGGTTTTCAATTTTATTCCATTTGTCCTGAGGTCTGTTCTTATGCCAATACCAAGCTGTTTTGATTACTATGGATTTATGAGAAGTACAAGTTGTCATGTCCAAAACGAACTTTACAATGTTGGTGGGGGGGGGGCTGGGGGGAGGGAGGAAGGAGAAGGATTGGGATTAGGGGGGGAGGGGGGAGGCTGGGAAGGGATGTGAAGGATAAACAAAGGAGGAGGCTGCAATGCTTGGTAAGAAATGTACACATTATCCTGCCCATGTAACTGTAACTCCTCTGTACAGTATGTTCACAAATAAAATAAAATTAAATTAAAAAAAAAAAAAAAAAAAAAAAAAAAAAGAAATGTACTCATCATCTTGCCCATGTTATTGTAACCCCACCCCTTTGTACAGTATTTTCACAATAAAAAAATTGCAGAGCCCCCTCATAAGTAATGAAATATATTCATGGTACTCAAATAAAATGAGCATATGAAGCTAACCAAAAAAAAAAAAAAAAAAAAAAAATAGAGTTTGAAATTTGGTATTGATATTCCTCCAGCAGAGTTCTTTCCGTTGAGGAGCGTTTTTGCTATTCGGTGTCTTTTATTGTTCCATATGAATTTTTGGATTGCCTCTTCTATTTCCTTGCAGAATGAGGGTGGAATTTTGATAGGTATGGCGTTGAATTTGTAGATAGCCTTGGGAAGTATTGCCATTTTCACGATGTTAATCTTTCCAATCCAGGAGCATGGGAGGTTTTGCCATTTTTTAAGTTCTGTGTTGATTTCCTTTTTCAAAATTTCAAATTTTTCATCATAGAGGTCCTTCACTTCTTTGGTTAAGTTAATCCCTAAGTATTTTATTTTTTTGTGGGGCTATTACAAATGGAATTGCTTTCCTAATTTCAGCCACACTTTCTCATTGTTGGCATACAGAAAAGCCATTGATTTTTGGGGGTTAATTATATAACCTGCTACTTTGCCAAAGTTTTGAATCAGCTTGAGTAATTTGGGAGTGGATCTATGGGATTCTTTAAATACAAGATCGTGTCATCTGCAAAGAGGGAGATTTTTATTTCTTCTTTCCCTATTTGGATCCCCTTTATGTCTGAATCTTGTCTTATTGCTGTAGCTAGGCATTCTAATACTAGATTGAAGAGAAGTGGCGAGAGTGGGCATCCTTGTCTTGTTCCTGAGTTAAGAGGAACTGGCTTTAGTTTTTCACCATTAAGTATAATGCTGACTGTAGGTTTGTCATATACAGCCTTTATTTTATTGAGGAATGTTCCATGGATTCCTAATTTTTCCAAAACCTTCATCATAAAGGGATGTTGGATCTTGTCAAATGCTTTTTCTGCGTCTATTGAGATAACCATGTGGTTCTTATTCTTGCTCCCGTTGATGTGATGAATAATATTAATTGATTTGCATATTTTGAACCAGCTTTGCATCCCTGAAATGAATCATGTTTGATCGTGGTGTAAAATTTTTTGGATGAATTGTTGAAGTCGGTTGGCCAAAATTTTGTTGAGAAGTTTTACATCAATGTTCATCAAAGAAATTGGTTTATAGTTCTCTTTCTTTGATGAGTCCCTGCCTTGTTTTGGGATGAGGGTTATGATGGCTTCATAGAATGTGCTTTGTAGTGAGCTTTCTCTTTCAATTTCATTGAAGAGTTGGAGGAGAATTGGTGTGAGCTCTGCTTTGAAGGCCTTGTAAAATTCGGCTTTAAAACCATCTGGTCCTGGACTTTTCTGAGCTAGGAGGTCTGTTATTGCTGTTTCTATTTCAATGCTTGATATGGACCTGTTAAGCTAGTTTAACTCATCTTGGTTTAGTTTTGGCATGTCAATATTTGCTAGGAAGAGGTCCATTTCTGTCCAGTTGTCAAACTTATTAGCATAAAGTTTTGAGAAGTATTCCCTTATAATGTTCTGAATCTTGGTTGTTTCCGTGGTGATGTTTCCATTCTCATCTCTGAGTTTATTAATTTGGGTGTGTTCTCTTCTTTTTCTGATAAGATTTGCTAAGGGTCTGTAAATTTTGTTAAGTTTTTCGAAGAACCAACTCTTTGTTTTGTTGATTCTTTCTATAGTTATTTTGGATTCTAGTTCATTTAATTCTGATTTAATTTTGATTATTTATTTCCTTCTACTGGATTGGGGTTTATCTTGCTGCTCTTTTTCAAGGAGGTTTAGATGTGTCATTAAATTGGTAGTTTCAGTTCTCTCCAATTTGTTGATGTAGGAGCTCAGAGCTATAAACTTGCCTCTGAGTACTGCCTTTGCTGTTTCGCAGAGGAGGTAGTAATTTGTGTGTTCATTTTTGTTGAATAGCATGAACATTTGATTTTCCTTTCTAATCTCTTCCATGACCCACTCATGATTCAGCAGTGTGGTGTTCAGCCTCCATGTGATACCGGACTTTCTTTGGTGGCTTTTGGTGTTGAGTTCTAATTTTATTCCCTTGTGGTCAGAGAGAATGCATAACTTCAATGTTTCTGAATTTAGACAAGTTTGCTTTGTGGCCTAAAATGTGGTCTATTTTAGAATACGTTCCTTGTGCTGCTGAGAAAAACGTGTATTCTGATGTTGCTGGGTGAAATGTTCGGTAGATGTCTGTTAAGTCTAGTTGATCTATGCAGCTGTTTAGATCTGCGGTTTCTCTGTTGAGATTTTGTCGAGTTGATCTATCTAGTGGGGAGAGTGGTGTGTTAAAATCCCCAACAAATAATGTCTTTGGATCTATATGGGATTTGAGGGAAAGTAGTGTTCCTTTGATAAATTTGGGTGCTCCATTGTTTCCCGAATAGATATTTAGAATTGTAATATCCTTCTGAAGGAGAAATCCTTTAATTAGTATGTAGCGACCTTCTTTATCTCTTCTCACGAATTTGAATTTGAAGTCTATTTTATCTGATATTAGGATTGCAACTCCCACCTGTTTATGGGGTCCGTTTGCTTGGTAGATTTTGTTCCAGCCTTTCACATTGAAAATGTGTTTGTTTTTATGGGGAAGATGTGACTCCTGCAGGCAGCAGATAGAAGGGTCTTGTTTTTTAATCCAGCTAGACAGTCTATGTCGCTTAATTGGAGAGTTCAGTCCGTTAACGTTAAGCGATAGGACTGAGAGGTATTTGGGAGTTCCTGCCATGTTATCTAACTTCTTGGGGGCTGTGAAAACTGGGTTCTTCTTATGGTTCTTGGATTTGTAGGACATCTTTAAGAATCTTTTGTAGGGCTGGTTTGGTGGAGATGTATTGTTTCAATTTTTCTTTGCTATGGAAGGTTTTTATTTGGCCTTCAGTTATGAAGGAGAGTTTAGCTGGGTACAGTATTGTTGGTTGATAGTTGTTTGTTTTTAGGGCATGGCATACATCATTCCAGGCTCTTCTTGCTTTGATTGTCTCTGCTGAGAAATCTGAGGTGATTCTAATTGGTTTCCCTTTATAGGTGATTACCCTTTTCTCCTTGACAGCTTTAAGGATCTTTTAATGTTCTGAGTTGATCCTATGTGGAGTATAATGTGACGGTGGGATGTCCTATCCTGGTCTGGTCTATTTGGGGTTCTAAAGGCTTCTTGTATCTGAATAGGCCTATCTTTTTGTATGTTTGCGAAGTTCTCTGCTAGGATCCTGTTAAACAAATTTCCTAGACCATTAACTTCTGTTTCTAGGTGCTCCTCTACACCCATTATCCTTAGATTAGGCCTTCTGATGGTGTCTTCCAGGTGTTGGATAGATCTATCATATTTCTTGGACTTGTCTTGGATGGTTGTATGTTCTTTCTCTATAATATCTAGGCTGTCTTCAATCCCTTAGATTCGATCTTCTGCATGGTCTAATCTGCTGTCAAGACTCTCTACTTTGTTTTTTATCTCTTTTCCTTCTAATTGGTCAGCTTTGATGGCTTCAAGTTCTTTGTTGAAGCTCTGTTTTAGGTCTTGTATGAATTTCTTTACTTCCTTAATTTGGTGTTCAGTGTTTGTCCTCAAATCACTTAGTTGATTGGTTATGGTTTCTTTGGACTCCCATTCGTTCTGTTGGGTTCCATTCAGCATTCCCGTTGTGGTCTCCCTGACTTCCTTCAGATCTTTGTTAATGGATTCCATGAATGCCTTTAGTGATCTTTGTGTGTTCTCTACCTGGTCTCTCAATTCCTGTATTACTCTTGGATTAGCTTCCTCCCGTTCATGGGATTCCTGCAGATCTCTTTGAGTGTTCTCAGCCTGCTCACACCATTCCTCCCTTTCTCTTTGAGTATTCTCATGTTGTTCACGCAAATCCTGTATCAGTTTTTGAGTAGCTTCCTCACGCTTATGATATTCCTGTATAAACTTCTGGGATGCCTCCTCTCTCTCCCTACCACGCTCATACAGAATCCTTTGTACGTTGTCAAACTTCTCATTTATCATGTTTGCCAGCAGTGTTTGTAGAGCTATTTGGGAACTCTTCTCTGGATTATTCATTATCTATTCTAACCCCTGATTATCAAGATTGGGAATTGAGGTACCCGAATTTGCCATTTGTCTTGTGTTTTCCGGCTTACTCTGCCCATTTGAGATGAAGATAGCACCAGTTTTGTGCTAGAACACTATCTTAAGGCAACCATCAACCAAAGTTTGCATTTGTATAGTCAATAGTCTACAGATACAATCTAGTTCAACAGATACATCTATTCGACATCAAACAACTATATGTTAAAGGACTTCGAACCGCAGAGAAGAATTTGGAAAACCAGAAATTATTAGGGTTAGGAAGAGATGTGGGTAAAAAATAGGAATAGATTGTTGTGGGGAGGCACAGGGAGAGTTAACTATGTCCTAATCACAGTGCAGGAAATAGGTTGAGTAGGATGCAAGTAGAGAGAGAGAGAAAAAGAAGCAAGTTAAAGGAGAATGAAAAGAGACCAGAAAAAAATAGAAACGGAAAAATTAATGTTATTAAGAGATTAAAAGACCATCTATTTAGAGAGGAATGTGAATATATAGAGAGAAAGGGAGGGACATAGAGAAGATGTGAAAAACTTTAAAAAAATGCTTAAAATATTATATAGGTATAAAGAGGTAGTACTGCTATTAATGAATTTAAGTCTCAGAGGTTTTGAATTGAGTAGTAAGTTTGTGGATTAAGTGTGTACACAATGAGGGATAGGGTCTACTAGTTAACTACGGGTTTATCTGAGGATGTGCAGGACAAGAGTTAAGTCACATAAAGAAGAACAAAAGAGAGGAAAAGGTGGAAAGGATAGGAAAGGGAGAAGAAAAGATTAGAAGTTCAGTAGAGCTAGACAAAAAACCAAATGATAATTAAGAAAGAAAAAGAGAAAGAAGACAAGAAAAGAACGGAAAACGCACATTCACGTATTCCTAAAATAAAAATTATAAGAGGAGAAAAAAAAAGTTACTGGAAAACAATTATTTTTTCAGAAGAGGCAAAAATTAAAGATTAATAAAGTTTTAGAAGAGGAAATAAATTTTTTTTATATATATAAGGTAACAAAAAACAAAAAAAAAGATAAGAAGAAGAAAAAAAAATTCTTTGGTTTTTTTTGGGGGGGAGGGGTTGGAAGAATCCTGTATCTCCCTTTTGTCTGTAACCAGCCTTTTGTTGGAGTCTCTGGTCAGCTTGAGGTCCTGTAGCTTGATTGGTTTCTTAAGTCAGTTTGTTGGAACAGGCAGAAAAATTCTCTGCTTTACCCAAGATTTTGAGATCCCCCTCCCAGGTTAGTTTACTGGGAGGGTGATCTGCTTTGAGAATCACAAAAGAGGGGAATGCAGTGATGAGGCTAGGTTCTGGGTAGAGTTGAGGCCTTTCAACAAACAGTAGCTTTTCCCTGGGGCTATTTTGTGAAAAAACTCACAGCGCCCAGCCTGGAGTCATTCTCAGGGTTTCTGTTTTTCAATTGATTGTGGTGGCTGGTAGAGGGATGGGCAGCCTCTGGCTCTAGTTACCCAGTGAGGAGAGCCACTCCAATGGCTGGCGCCTGAGCTGGGTGACTTTTCCCTGGATGGAGCTGAGTTTGGCAGGTCACTTCGCCGTTAAGTTCTTGTGACCTGCTAAATGACTCATTTTATTCCAAGGCCTGAGCTGGAGCTAGCAGCTCCTCCGAGCTTTGTTGGTATCCAAGATGGAGATCACTGGTGCTGGGGGGGGAGGAGTGGCCTTATCTCCTCTGCTCCCTGAGAAGGAGTGAGGACATCGGGCTTCTACTCACACCGAGTCTTGGATCCTGGGTCGTCTCTGGTCAGCAAACTGCAGGATGAAGATGTCCGCTCCTTGTCGGTTCTTGCTGGTGTTGAGTAGAATCCGCTCCTCCACTGCGTCTGGCTCCTTCGTCCCGGATGACCCCGCAGCGGTGGTCGCCGCCGCGACCCTGCCTCCGCAGCGGCAGCTGCTGGCAAGCGCTCAGATGTGTCTCCTTGGCTTCACCTCTCTTGACTAACTCTCTGTCCTGTGATGGCACACTTGGTGTGATTCTCTGGCTTAGGACTGTTCACTGGAACTCTAAAACTGCTTTCTATGTGAGAGCTTGTTCAGATTCCAGCTTCTCCTCCGCCATCTTCCCGGAACTCCTCGGGTAACATTGTTAATCCACGTGAGCCAGGAAAAGTCCATGACACTCTGATCTCCATTTAATCACCAAAAAAGTCAAAAGTCTAGCTGTGGCTTAAGTAATAGAGTAATATTATTGACGAAAAATATAGAAATAGCACCTAGACTCTTTTTAAGGTTCAGGACCAGCACTCATACAAAATCTCCAGATAGCACTTGTGATATTACAAGTCACCATTATGTCTAATGGATTATCTCTACAGGACAGTTGCAGTAAAAAAAATCTTGTATTTCTTCATAAGATATGTTCATTCTGGACCAGGTTTATGCCCCATTTTTCTCTCTGGAATGATGTCTTGATTTTGAAATAGAGGAAAAATTCAGTGAAGAATATGGTCTCTGTATCCCTCCCTTATCAATTGTTAACATGATCGCTTTTTTTATTTTTTGGCAGTCTTGGTGAATGAACTCAGGTCCTGGCCACTGTCACTGAGCTGCTTCTTTGCACAAGACTAGCACCCTATGCACAGCGTCACTTCTGGCTCTTTCTGTTTATGTGGTACTGAGTAATTGAACCCATGGCTTCATGCATGCTGGGCAAGCACTGTACCACTGAGCCACATTCCCAGCCACATGTTCTCTTTCTAAAATATGTCTTTTTATTTGTGTATTTATTTTTTATTTTGAGAATACCGTACAGAGGAGTTACAATTAAATGGACAAGGTAACGAGTACATTTCTCATCAAGCACTGTTGCCCCCTCATTGTTTCTAACATGTTTTCACCTCTGTCCCATCTCTGAAGCCACTGCCACTGCTCTTGAATATATCCTCAGTTTTACTCCTACTTTTCATATCCTATAACTGCCGAATTATTTTCCACTCAACCCACAGAATTAGCTTTCATTTTCTTAAATTTCAGACCTCATTGGCTAAAACCAAACAATAACTCAACATTATCAGTGTCTGAAATTGAAGACACTTAGAATAATAAACAATTTTTTCAATTTTTTTTCAGTTATACGCTTGAATTTTGGACCTTGTGCACTGTCCTTCAGCTCTTCAGCTCAAGGCAAGTCCTCTAACACTTGAGCCACAGTGCCACTTCCAGTTTTCTAAGTTTATTGGGGATAATAGTCTCTCAGCCTTTCCTGCAGGGTTGGCTTTGAACTGACAGCCTCAGATCTCATCCTACTGAGTAGCTAGGATTACAGGAATGAGCCACCAGTTCCCATCTAATAAATAGCTTTTCATGTGTATCAGGTGATACACAACAACTCAGACCCTTGGGAAGTCTTTTATCTTCCAGTCTGGGCAGGATCTAAACCTACAATATACTCTGGTAGATAACAAAATTAAAGAGATTCTACAAATGTAATTAGTTCCCACAAGAGTTGGATATGAGTTATTTCCAAGGTGTGAGTGTAAATTAAGGGTTTTCTAGAGGTCAGAGATGTCAACAGAATGAATCAAGCAGTAAGGAGAATATGTTTGTCAAGAAAGTATAGGGGTGCCTAGGACCTGACAACAGTGTTTGTATGATAGGTGACCAGAAAGCAGAAACCACAGTCTCACAACCACAGGACCTAAACCCAACCAGGCATCCTTTAATCTTGAAGAGATCCCCACATTCCATGATAGACTATAGCTTTTTGGCCCCCTGCTAGAAACTGAGAAGCTGCTATAGACAAACCACACCCATACTACCAGCCCAAACTGCTAACCTAAAACAGTTGGTATTTGATGGACGCACAAATAAATATGTGGTAATTTGCCACAGAACATGACAAAATAAATGCATCTCTCAGAGTGCTGGTGCCTCATACCTGTAACCCCAGCTACATAGGAGACTGATATCTGAGGATCCAGATTCAAAGGGATCTCAAGCAGCAATATCTGTGACATTCATATTGCCAATAAATAACAAAAACCTGGAAATGGTGGTATGGCTTAAGAAGTAGGGAAACAGCCTTAAGGGAAAAGATAAGTAAAGCACAAGACCCTAAATAGAAACTCCAATACAAGCACTTACACATACACACACACAAAAAAAAAAAAACACAAAAAAGAATAGAAAAATGAAAACATTTGTTGAAGACCACCTGGTATTTTCTGCGCTCTGTGTAAAACTCTAACATCTCTCAATTTTTTTCCTTGTGTGAAGTAATTTATTATATTTTATAACTCCAACATCAAGATATCTAACTACACAACTACACAAATGTGTTGGCCACACATTTTTCTATATATCATATTGTAATTGTTACTGCAAACAAAGTACCTTTTCTACTAATTTAATCTACTTAATTGCAGAAACTGGATTTGTATCTTAGTTGAAATTAAACTTAAGCCTTTTAACTCATCAAAAGGGAAAAGTTATGCTGTATCTTCAGGTACATTCGTATATGTCACGTTTCCTACAAATGAAATTGATAGATTGCATCACTTAAAATTCTTATATCCCAAATCAATACAAGACTCTGATTAAAACTAAAAAAATTAAAGTGTTTTCTATTCCTGTTTCATTTGGACAAATTACTTAAAGATATCTTTGGACTTCCATAGAGATATTATATCCAAAATTCATCTATACCATAGAAAAAAGTTCACAAAAGGTTATCTATAACTCACATAGATGTTGCTCAATTCACTAGAACAAAAGAACTATAAATTCTAACCTACATATATAAACATCCCATAATAATTTCTAGAAAATTCCATTTTTCTTAGAAAAATGCTGGCTGCCAACAAACTCACTAATGGTGAGAAGAGAAAAAGAAGGTGTGCAATGGCTGACATTTTACAAAAACCTTATTTACATGTGGGTACACAGAAAGACATGCAATGTTCTGGTTTACCTGGAAAGAAATGGAACTCATCATAATAAGAGAGAAAAACCCTTGGCAGGAACTACACATAACTGGACTTTAGCTTCTTTGCTCATGCCTGCTGCTCTACCACTTGAACCTCACTCCACTTTGGGCTTTTTAATCATGAATTGAACACAAGAGCATCATGATCTTTCCTTGCTTTGAACCTTGATCCACAGATCTCAACCTCCTGAATAGCCAAAATTACAGGAATGAGCCTTCAATGCTGGCATTAGTGACAGACCAACACACTGATTTCAAGCTCCAACACCAGCACAAAATCCAAAACCACAATCAAACTTGATAGCCAATAAATATACTAATGTTATATTAAACCAATATAATGAAAGGTGGAGAAATGTGAAGGACATCAGAAAATGATTATCATTATTAGCTTTTCTGATTTTTAAAAACTTAAAATTACTTTCTTAAAATGTAAAATAAGTATAGAAGACCCCTGGTAGCAAGGTGTGTGTTTCAAATTAGATAGCTGATGAAAACAAACTGAGAATGCTGAGGAAAACAAAGAATTTAGAATTCAGTGATTACTACACAGAAAATATACCTGAGAATCTGTGCTTTGAAAAAGTTTCAATTAGGCTAAGTTAATGACACAAAAACATTGTTCTTCTCATTAATGCTCCTCATAAAACAGGTCTACTTTATTCTCTTTATCTAGGAATGGTCTGAATGTTTGATTCACTTTTCCCAAAATGAGACTAAAGACATTCAGTCTTACAAAACTCCAAATTTTGTATCTTAGTACTGAAATTAAGTATATCAAGTATCTTCTTTGTGTTGGGAGTATCATAATAACTTTAAACTTGTTCTTTTATCTTTGAGGCTGGGGGGGTGTATTTTGACAAAAGAGGACAAGGAAACTCTGGAGGCTGAGATCTGAGGAACATGGTTGAAAACCAGCTCAGACAGGAAAAAGAGAGACTCTTGTCTCCAACTGAAAAACAAAAAGCTGAAAGATGTGGCTCAAGTGGGAAGGTGCTAACCTTGAGCAAGCAAAAAAAAAAGGGGGTGGGGAGAGAGGAGAGCACCTAGGGCCAAACTTCAACCTCAAAGACCGTCACACATATACACACATAACTCTGACAACAATTCAAATTAACATCATCTGAACTGCCTAATGGGAAGTGTGCATGAGAATTTAAAAATATTTCCATTTTTAAGAAATACATTTTTAAAAAAGATATACATTAGCATTTTCAATTATGGTTAAAATTTTACTTGGTTGCCAAGTTTCGGTGGCTCACACCTGTAATCCTAGCTACTCATGAGGCTGAGATATGAAATTGTGGTGCAAATACAGCCCATGCTGAAAAGTCCTTGAGACTCTTATCACCTGAAAGTTGGAAGTGGAGCTCTGGCTCAAGCGGTAGAGCACCAGCCTTGGGCTGAATCACTGAAAGACAGCGCCTAGGCCCAGAGTTCAATCCTCATGACCAAAATTCAATTTTTTTTTATATGGTCAAAACACAGGTAAAAATTCTGGGAATATATTGGTTGGCATACTTCATTCTGCCTTAAGCAAAAGAACTTTGTCTTTGGATTTATTATAAGATGATTATTGCCATAGCATCACTTTAGCTCAAGTTCTAGTGTTTGGCATAAAAGAGGAGGCTTTGTGGTCAACATATGAAAATTTATCTTAAATCATCAATACAAATGAATTGATCTCTTTTGTGGTGAAGTTCTTCACATCATTCAATGTTAAGTTGTCTAGGATGATACATACATTCACTCACAACCTTTCAACAAATCTAAGCAGTCAGACTGAGCATGGTAGATAATGCTAGTATGGAATGTAGTATGCAAGGTGGAAAAGGAGAAAACTGGGGGTAGCTTCAGACCACAGCAACTCACTTGGGTTGAACTTATTTCCCCAATGAGTTGATGTTGAAGGCATCACCACTAAGTTTCCAAGGTTATACTGTAGGGCAAGCCCTTCCCCTCAACAACTATATAGTGAGGGAAAGCCTGTCTTATCAGTTTCTACCAACATATCTGTTTCTAGACTATGACTGTATCTAACTAGATTCCTCAAAACCTAAAAATTTGAAACAGTCCAATACACTGGAATAAACCATTTTTTCTATCCTACACTCAGATGTAGGGAGAATTTAAAAAGATGTTCAGGGGCTGGTTTATAGTTCATTGAGAGTTTTTGACTAGCTAATGAAACATCCTGGGTTGAATACTCATTAATACAAAAGGAGATACAAAATCAGCTTAAAGTCCAGAAAGTGGAAAGTAACTGAAGTAAAACTCCTGAAACACGGACCAACTCTCCTGGTATGTGTTAAAAAAAGAAGAAGAAGAAAAGCCACCCCTGGCACCTGCCATAGCTACCAAGTGTGTTATACCTGGACCCATCAAATCTCAGGTAATCAAAACTGAAGAAACAAAACCATAAAGACTATGGTTTACTGCAGGGTATTGAAGGATGAGGGAGGGAAAATGGGGAGAAGGAACCCTGGTAATGGCAGCAGCCATATAAGTAAAACAGTGAATGACATTATCTTGAGTAGAACTTGGAGAGATGCACATGGGACACAGGAGAAATTACATTGACACCCTACTGCACTACAAGTTAAAATGAACCTTTGCAAGCTAATACCTCAGTTTATGGACATATATATTCAGTCAGAATGTGTATACAGATATATGCACATAGTCCATATGTGCACACAGATCACATCCAAAAATAGGAAGAAAGTAATACCACAGAGGATAAACAGTTCAAATTGAACAGTGTGTTGGTCCCAGCTAATACGTCAGAACGTGGATTCTTTACCTCCCTTCCTTGCATTCTTTGGATATGGTTATGATGTATATGGCTTGGAAGTTAACTAAAGATAACTACTGCTTGGCAGAGGAGCCTTATTTTTTATTATGGCAGCTTGCCATAATTGATCTCCCCTTCCTGGATGAATGATCAAATGATTAAATATTAATGATAGCATCCTTAAACATAAAACCTGGCTGCTTTGACTGACATCTTCCTCCATGTAGCTCTCACCATTCAAGCATAAGATATTTGGTAATACATTGTTAGGTTGAGTCTTAGTTGCCTTCATTCAGTCATCTTTATATATATCCAATGGTTGTTTGATTTGTCTTTTGTTTTGTTGTTTGAGTTTTTGTTCACCCTTCCTGCTCCATGCCTCCATTTTCAAATGATTTATAACTGAAGTTAAGTAAAACATTAAGTACTTAGAATTGTCCAAAGATGGAAGGAAATATTAATGTGAATGCACATACAAAATAACCTTAATCCTCCTTTTGTTTCCTACAGGGAGAAGGCTGGTGGGGATCTATTTACCTTGCAAGGTGGCATCTGGCCATGGTACCTGCACCTGGACTGACAGGGACCAGGAAAATGGAGAACTAGGAGGTGAAGAATAATAGGCCCTTGGGCAGGGAATTTTTGTAGGCCCTAGAAGCTGTGTTCAAGTCCCAGTTTTGGAACAAAAAAGAGTTAAAGAAAAGAAAGGAAAAAAACAGAAAGGAAAAGGAAAAAGAAGGACCTATTGCTTGAGTGTATTTTATACATTAACTATAACTATGCCTCATGGGTATGGGTGATATGAATCTGTTACCCCAGATATGTCCCATTCTATCAATTGGTCTTCGCTATAAACCTCTTCCCAGGGCACCAGAGAGTTTTGCCCCTGCCAGGTGAATAGTTAGATGGAGTTTCTTTCCTTTAGTCTAGATTGTGGGGCATGGGGACTCTAACAAGCTGGGCTTACCCCCGACAGAGCACAGATGAGCATAGCACACAGCACATGGAGAGAGCCATACTGGAGAGCACTGTTTCCAGTTAAGTGGACCCAACCCCTCTTCTTGCTCCCCTATCCACTCCTTCACTATGCTAGGTTCCTTGTCCATTACCTCACTTTCCCATCATACCATCACTGCCCCCATCCACTGGCCCATCGCCACCCCATGTTTCCCCAGCCTACCACCCTGGTAAGCTATGCCTACTATAGGCTATGTGCCCTATTACCCCGTTTTGAATCAGTCCCCTTCTTGAGGTCAGACACCCCTCAAGAACCCACTCACTCTCCTGACCCTCCCCTCTCCCAGCCACAACGTTTAGCTCCACCCCCACCTTTATGGCCCCACCCCTTCTAGCCCTAACCTTTATGGCCCCTGTGCTGTCCCCGTACTGCCTGCCCAAACCTCTGGTGGGAACACAGGAGTGGGAAGGGTAATGTGCATATGCCCAGCACTTACTACATAATGCCAGGTGCCAGAATGTTCCAAACATGAGCTATGGCTGCTGCAGAGAAGGAAAGCTCAGGTCAGAGTCTTCCTCTCCTCCCTGCGTGGCTAAGCCTGGACAGCCACAGGGCTCTCTGGTTTCCCTGAGTTCACTGGTGGTTGTGGGGCTGGAGATGCAGTCCTCGCCTCCATCTCCTCAACCAGTGCTGTGCCTTCCTGAGGGATCATTGGCTTCACTGTGTGGACCTCCAACTTTCCACGCAGTGTGGGCCCAGCTGCCAGCACTATACCATGATGAAACCGATTTTAAGAGGCCCCCTCCCTAAACCCCTCTATTTTCCATTTTCTTCTCTGTTCTCCTATGGGAGCCTCCCATCTCAGCGCGGTTTCAACTGAAATGTGCCATCCCCTCTTCCTGGGGCCCAAAATCCCTTCCCAGGCTCCTCCTTCCACCACCACCCGGCTCCCCCACCCCCTGCCCCTCAACACATGGGCCAACCCTGTCCTGTTCCCTGATCCTCCAGTGCCCCACAAACCTTTGTTGGGTTAGGGATGTTGGGACTCAGCTGCCAAAGACAATCCTAGAAGACCCAGTTTCAAGGATAGGGCCCCACTCACCCCAATATCCTCCTCTCCACCCCTGATGGTCTGAACCTAACTCTCAACTCGGCCCCTCCTCTCTCAGTGTAGGAAGATTCATTGGTGAGGGGAAGAACCTCCTCTATAGAAGGAAGATAGGGGCTTAGAGTTCACCCCCATCCCCTCTTGGTCATGCCTTCAGTAGTCACCGGTTGTTATGAAGCAACTTCCAGAGGCATTGCAGCTGTATGACATAAGTGGGTGCCTTTCCACTCTACCATTGAGGGAACAAATTGCTGGTGAGGGATTGAGTGCATGTATAGATATGTTTACTGGAATGCATGCAGGTTGTGCCAGAGTGGCCAGACAGGTGCTACATTGGACCCAGGAGAAGGAAGGCCAGGTCTTGCAGACTGTCCCAAGGTGGAGCCAAGTTACCTGTTCTCCACTTTCTGGACTGCCATCTTGTTGGTTCCTCCCAGTAGTCCCATGTACTGTTATCCCAATTACCCCAATTTTGCAGCAAGTGCGCCTTCTTCCTCATTTCTGAGAAACAATTCCCGGGTGAGGTTTTGTGGGTATGTGATTGTAACTGTGCATTCCCAAGTTTGAGGTACACACATTTGCCTCTTCCTGTTAAATTGTGGTTCCAAGGGAAGGAAGACCATACACAGAGTATTTCAGGAGTCCCTTCCAGGCTATAGACTTCATTGCCCTGGGTTATGTGCTTAAAGCCTGCAATGATTCTGTCCTTCCAAACCAGTGCTTAACCTGCTACAGAGCATGATGAACAGCTTTTCCTTACTTTTTTAAATACTGTATAGAGGGGTTACAATTACATGAGAAAGGTAATGAATACATTTCTTAAAAAGCATTGTTGCCCCCTCCTTTTTTCCCCCTACCATCCCTTTCCTCTCATTTCCACAACTACAAATCCCCAACCGCTGCCTAAATTGTAAAGATTATTTTTCAACATAGTGTTTTGTACAACTCATTGTTACAATGGGTCAACCTGTATCTCTATTTAAACATTGTGTTTTTACCCTTCCCCTCTCCAAATTATACCCACATCAAATAGAGTGAAAGGGGATATACCATGGAGGAGGGACATACAAAGCAACCAAAAAATCACATGGTACCTTACAGATACATTAGAAACAATAGCATTAAGAGAAGAAAAACAACTTGTCGCCCTATCTTGGGGTTCATTTCACTTAACTTCTTATCAGGTCATATGAACATAGCTTTTGGTGTTTTCTACTTGTCCTACACATATACTAGTTATTGTAAATAAGGGAAACCATGGGAGCTATGTTTCTTTGGGCCTGGCTTACTTCACTTAATATAATTTTTTTCCCAAATGATTCCCTTTCCTAACAAATTGGGCTATGAGGGGCTGGGAAGGTGGCTCAGTGGTAGAGTGCTTGCCTTGCATTCATGAGGCCCTGGGTTCGATTCCTCAGCAACACATAAGCAGAAAAAAAGCAGGAAGTGGCATTATGGCTCAAGTGGTAGAGCGCTAGCCTTGAGCTAAAAAGCTGAGGTACAGCCCCAGGCCCAGAGTTCAGGCCCATGACTGGACCCAAAAACAAAAACAAAAGCAACAACAACAACAACAAACAATTTGGGCTATGTCATTCTTCCTGATGGAGGCATAGGATTCCATTGTATACATATACCTCATTTTCTTGATCCATTCTTCTACTGAAGGGCACCTGGGCTGCTTCCATATCTTACCTATGGTAAAAAACGCTGTGATAGGGCTGGGAAGGGGCTCTGTGGTAGAGCACTTGCCTTACATGCATGAGGCCCTGGGTTTGATTCCTCAGTACCACATAAGCAAAAAGAAAAAAGCCAGAAGTGGCGCTGTGGCTCAAGTGGTAGAGTGCTAGCCTTGAGTTGAATAGCCGAGGGGCAGTGCTCAGGCCCAGAGTTCAGGCCCCACGACTGGCAATCCCCCAAAAAATGTTCTGATAAATATCGTTGTGCTGCTAACCTTAGTATGGCCTTATATGTGATCGTTTGGGTAAATGCCCAAAAGTGGGATTGCTGGGTCTTAGGGGAGCACTATGTGGAGTCTTTTAAGGAGCCTCCATGTTACTTTCTAAAGTGGTTGAACAAGTTTACAATCCCACCAACAATGCAGTAGGGTTCCCACCTGGGAACATCCACTCCAGAATCTGTTACTAGTGTTCTTTTTTATATTAATAAGTTTCTTAGATTGTGAAAATACAGTACAGAGGGGTAACAATGACATGAGCAAGGTAATGAGTACATTTCTTATCAAGCATTATTGTCTCCTCCTTTGTTTCCCCTTACCATTCCTTTCCTACCATCTCTCCTCCGGGTCCTCCAAAGTTGTAAAGTTCGTTTTTAGAGATACCATCTTGTACACCACATTGTAGGAATTGATCCACCTATATCCCTATTTAAACAGTTTTTTTAACCTTCCCATTCACAAATTTTACCAACATCAACTACAGGGAAAACAGGGTTTATACCATGGGGGAGGGAAATACAAAAAAAAAAAGAAATGATCTTATAAATATGTTAGAAACAATAGCAAGAAAAACCATTTGAGTCCTTATCTTGGGGTTCATTTAGCTTAACGTCAACTTGTCAGACGGCTTCTGCTTGTCTCAGACATATATTACTTGTTGCAAATAAGGGAAATCATGAGACCTATGTTTCTTTGGACCTGGCTTCCTTCACTTAATATAATTTTTTCCAAGTCTTTCAATTTCCTAAAAAATGAGGCAATTGTTGGAGGGAGTGTAAACTTGTTCAACCAGTTTGGAAAGTAGTATTGAGGTTCCTCAGAAGACTCCACATAGAGCTTCCCTATGACCCAGCAATCCCACATTGGGCATTTACCTGAATGATCACAAACAAGACCATACTAAAGCTACCAGACCAAGTATGTTTATTGCAACATTATTTACCATAGCTAAGATATGGAACCAGCCAAGATGCCCCTCAGTAGATGAATGGATCAAGAAAATGTGAATGGAATTCTATGCCTCCATCAGAGATCTTCATTATAGCAATTCTAACTGGGGTGAGGTGGAATCTCAATGTTGTTCTCATTTGCATTTCTTTTATGTCTAGAGAGGTTGAGTATTTCTTCCTGTGTCAATTGGGCATTGTTATTTCCTCTCTAGAGAAGCTTCTCTTTAAGTCTTTAGGCCACTTATTTATCGGGCAATTGTTTCTTTTAGTATTTGTTGTTGGGCGATTTAATTATTTGAGCGCCAAGTACATTTTAGATATGAGATCCTTATCAGTTGTGTGGATAGTTAAGATCTTCTCCCAGTACATGGGCTTCCTATTGATCTTGTTAGCTATGTGCTCTGCCATTTAGAATCTGTACAGCTTCATGCAATCCCATTTGTGCAACCTTTCTTTGATTTGTTGTGTTTCAGGATCTCTATTAAGAAAAATTTGACCTATGCCAAGAAGACCTAGGGTTTCTCCTAGTCTGTATTTTAATTTTTTTAGTTTGTCTGCTCTGACTCCTAGATCTTTGATACATTTAGAGGTGATTCGCTTGCAGAGTGATATATTCAGATATAACTTTAGTTTTGTACAGGTGATTAACCAATTTTGCCATTTAGTGAGGATGCTGTCTTTCTTGCATTCTATTTTTTAGCTCTCTCATCGAAGATTAGGTGGCTAAAATTCTGTGTGTTCATTTCTGAATTTTCAATTCTATTCCATTGTTCCTGAGGTCTCTTCTTGTGCCACTACCACACTGTTATGATTACTATGGCTTTGTAGTAGAATTGGTAATTTGCTATTGATATTCTTCCAGCACTGTTTTATTCTGTTAAGGATTGTTTTTCCTATGCACAGTATTTTATTGTTCCATATGAATTTTTGGATTACCTTTTCTATTCCCTTGAAGAATAAGGTTGGAATATTGACAGGTATCACATTGAATTTGTAGATACCCTTGGGAAGTATGGCTATTTTCACGATATTAATCCTTCTGATCCAGGAGCAAGGGAGGATTGCCACTTTCTAAGTTCTGTTTTGATTTCCTTTTTCAGGTTTATATAATTTTCATCTTAGTGGTCCTTTACTTTTTAAGTTAACTCCTAGGTATTTTATTTTTTGTGGGCTTATTACAAAGGAGTTGCTTTCTTAATTCTGCTGTGCTCTACTCATTGTTGGCATACAGAAAAACCATTGATTTTTGAGGGTTAATTTTATATCCTGCTTCTTTGCCAAATTTTCGAAGCAGCTCGAGTAATTTGGGAGTAGAGTCCATGGGATTATTTAAATACAAGATTATATCATCTGCAAAGAGAGAGAGTTTTACTTTGTCTTTCACTATTTGGATACCTTTTATGTTTGCTTCTTGTCTTATTGCTGTAGCTAGGCATTCTAATAATGAATTGAAGAGAAGTGGAGAGTGGACATCCTTGTCTTGTTCCTGAGTTAAGAGGAAATAGCTTTAGTTTTTCACCATTATGTATAATGCTTTCTCTCAGTTTGTCATATACAGCCTTTATTGTATTGAGGAATGTTCCATGGATTCCTAATTTTTCCAAAGCCTTCATCATAAAGAGGTGTTGAATCTTGTCAAATGCTTTTTCTGCATCTATTGAGATAACCATGTGATTCTTATCCTTGCCCTTATTGATGTGATGAATTACATTTATTGATTTGTGTATTTTGAACCACCTTTACATCCTTGAAATGAATAATCCTGTTTGATCGTGGTGTATGATATTTTTGATGAATTTTTGAAGTTGATTGGCCAAGATTATGTTGAGTAGTTTTGCATCGATGTTCATCAAATAGTAGGTCTATAGTTCTCTTTCTTTGATGAGTCCCTGCCTGGTTTTAGGATGAGGGTCATAATGGCTTTTTTTTATTATAAAGGTACTCTACAGAGGGGTTACAATTACATGAGTGAGGTAATGAGTACATATCCTATAGAACATTGTTACCCCCTCCTTTGTTTTTACCCTATTATCCCTTTCCCCCTTACCTCACCAACTCCTCCCTTCCCCCACACTCAAAGATATAAAGTTCATTTTCTTGTACATCTCATTGGTATAATGTTTCAACTTGTAACCTTATTTCAATATTTTGGTACTTTTCTTCCCCTTCCCAACTTTAAAGAATTGTATATATAAGATGTAGGGTGTTGTACTAATCTTTCTTCACCTTGGGAACTCCCTGATTCCTCGTCCTAGTTGGCCCAGGTGCGTATATCATCTGTCGTTTTTTTTTTTTTTCAAGGTAAGTGGTTCCTTTTCCTTCCTCAACTGTAGGAACACAATTTTAGTACAGGGGTTGTGGGGGTGTGTCTTTGGCCTTAAGTGAACATCGTTTTCTTTCTCTTGCTGTCACTTACTGACCAAAAGATTTTATGTTGTAATATACACAAATTTGTTGATATTTTCCTATATATATATTTCCTTTGTGAAATAAATTTTCGTTCTTAAAACACTCACTTAGTATTCCTTAAACGTCCATGGGATGCTTTCTACCTTTGTGTCCTTATTTCTTTTTAGGAACTGTTTGCAAAGGCTTTAAGTCATGGTATACTTGGTATTTATTCATATACATAGCTAGCTATCCTAGTGGCTGTTTATTGCACAATCTAGTGTCTGATATCCAGTTCCCACTTAGGTTTGGTTCTTATTTCTCTCCTATTTTCTTATTGCGTTTCTTCAGCTTTAATATCAGACTGTCTTGATTACTATGCTTCAGTGTGACAAATCTTCATTTCACGTGGGATGTGTCCCCACTTGTTCTTCCTCATTCTTTGCGTCTTTGATCTTTCACAATCCCTCCCCTCCTCTATTGTTGGAGACCAAACCCAGGTCTTCTGCATGGATGGCAAGTTCTCTACAAGTGAGCAACATGCCCACCCAGCTCTTAATTATTTGAAACAGCAGTCACTGGGTCCATGTGGGGATTTTTTAAGTTTCCCTCTAGAATTAGGGTCTCTTTACTTACGATCCCTGACTTTGGTCACAGAATAAGAATTTCCAGAGAAATCACCATGGCAAGAAAAGTTGGCATAGCTTTATTGAGTAAGCAAGCAAACAATCAGCAGCAGACAGACAGAGGCACACTCAGTATGTGGGTGCTGTCACAGAGAGAAGCATAGAGCTGTTTGACATCAGGGGAGTTTTTCTGAAAAAGCAAGGTCTGTCATAAAGTCATGCAGATACTTGTTTATCTTTGCTTTGTGTCATTCCTGGTGTTACACCTTTTGAGTTCTTGATTATTTATTTGGTGACTCACTCTTTAGTATATTTCTTCTAGGAAAAAAATACATTTTGCCATACAACAGATATTTGTCCTTAAGATGAGGAATGCATCCTCTTGATTCTCAGGCTGTATTTAGAAGCAAAGAAGATGTGCTTGCATGTTTCTAAATGTCTTGTTTCATTTTGAGTTCCTGTCTGCCATTCCTCAAGGCTTATTTTTCCTAACTGATGGTGCCTCCAATCTATACAAATTGCTGTGAAGACTTATCATAGTATTGCATTCAATGTATAGAAGGTTTTGATGGAAATTAATACCTACTTGATGCTGTGTATTACTGTTCACAATTGAGCCATGGTTCTCCTTTTAGCTCTATTTCAATTATTTTTGCAAGTTTTAATTTTCTTTACAACGTATGATGTGTTTTTGTTAGATAGTTCTTAGTGTGCTTTTATTGGGTTGTTTTGGTATGAACAACACTGGGGATTGAACTCATACCTCGTTTATGGGAAGAAAGCACTCTAACACCTAAGTCACAATCAGCTATGGAAGTTTATTGTTTGTTGTTTGTTTGTTTTTCTTGGTCATGGGGCTTGAACTCTGAGCCTGGGTGCTATTCCTCAGCTCTTCATCTCAAGGCTAGACCCCTAGCACATTAGCTACAGTGCAACTTCCAGTTTTCTGCGTGGTTATTGGAGATAAGAGTCTCATGGGCTTTTCTTTCTCAGGCTGGAGTTGAACCACAATCCTCAGATCTCAGCCTCTGAGTAGCTAGGATTGCATGTGTGAGCCACTGACACCCGGATATGGTAGTTTTTTTTTTAACAATTGAAATTATTTATTTTTGTCCTAATTTAATTTAATATTTTTATCACTTTTTTCATCACATGGAATTGAGTATAGGACCATTTATATGTATGTTTGTGCATGCTTCTGTGTACATATGTGCCAATACTAAGGCTTGAATTTCCTTAACTTTTTCCAAGCAAGGTTGGCACTACACCACTTGAACCACACCTTCAAGGATTTTTTGCTGCTTAATTGAAGGTAAGAATCACTGACTGGCTACTTTGAAGGATTAGTTGTGCGATGAGAGTTCGGAGCCAGATTGTGCAGTCTCTTTCCCTTTTCCCTCTAAGAAACTAGTCAGGAAAAGCTGCAAGCGTCACTGTGGCTCAAGAAGTAGAGCACTAGATTTAATGAAAAGCATCTCATGTACAGTGCCTAGGCCTGAATTTCAACCCTGGGGCCAGCGGGTTAAAAAAATAACAAACTCTGAATTGTCTGACCATTCTAGCTTTAAACCATCATCTTATAGCTCTTAGCCTCTGAAGTAGCTGGGATTACAGGTATGAGCCTTTAGTAATAGTAATAGTTTTCTAATATTATTATTGACAGATGCTTTTAAGAACACATGGCTAACAGTGACTCATGTTTATAATCCTTGATATTATGGAGGGTGAGACATAAGATCCTCGGTTTGAAGTTGGGACCAATTACAGAATGTTTGAGTCATATCTCCAACTAACAACCAAAAGGTTGTATGTAGAACTGTGGCCCAAATTTTAGAGTCATAGCCTTGATCAGAAAATCTCAGAGACAGTGCTCAGGTAATGAGTGCAAGTCCCAGGACCAGCACAAAAATTTAAAATAAATAGAACACAAAATAATCCCAGGTATGGCTAGTGACAGTTTGCATATTTTTCCAACAAATTATGTACCCACAGCCAGATGAAACTTCTGCTTATAAATCTGCACTAATTATATTTAAACAGTTATTACACTCTTTCATTTAGAAAGTTAGCCAAGAATTAATGCCAGTTGAAGAGAAATTGTATGTGATTACTACTTCAGCAACAATGCATTTTTTTTACTTTTTAAAAGTGTCACCTATTTATCACCTTTCATATATATATATATATATATATATATATATATATATATATATATAACATTATTAAATTAATTTCAACTAAATATTAACTTCACTATCCTCTAAATTTAAGTGTTGAACTAAATTTTATATCAGAGTGAATTGTATAAACATTAGGGAAATAACTGAGGCAATGAAAAGGGGAGCAACTTGGTTTGAGACTGGCTACCAAGGTAGGTCTTCAAGAGGCCAGGGCTGTTTCTCATTCCTAAGGTCCATTTCCCTGACTGGTCCTCCTCCCCTTGAGTCTAATCAAAGGATTAGCTTATAGGTATGAGAACAGCAGAAGCTCGAGTTGAAGGCTTTCTTTAAAGCCTCTTTCTTTTGTTTAAATGCAGGAACAAGAGAAGTCACTGGCTTACTAGTCTCTGACCTGGAAAGAAATTCGAAATATGAAGACCAACCTGTGTGGTTTGTATGGAGGAGGATGTGGTGGTGACAAAGAATAGATAGAACTTTTGCGCAGAACTTGCACATTCTTACTCCTGTGTGTAAGCCAGCAATCTTCCCATAGGAAACTGCAATGTCCCAAAATGTTAGAAAGGGGCTTTAATTTTGTTAGAATTCCTTTTCAGTGGGATCCCTGCTCCTCCACTGTTCCTTTAGATTCTGTAGTTTTAGAAGGCAGCAGCATGCTTAACAGAAACAATCACTTCTTTCCACAGCACTGGATGCAGCAAGTATGTACACATTTAATGAAAGTTTGAAAATAACCTTTATCAGGTAGGAGAACAATGAGAGGGATGGGATGATAATGGGGCTAAGCTATTATTGGTTAGATTGTGACAAGTGTTGCCTGTCTGTTGAGAGGCCTCTGGCCTTCCCCGAGCAACACCTCATTTGGGCCTAACAGCAAGGGTCTTACTGGGCTCCCCTACATACACATGTAATCAGCTTCTTTTTAGAAGCTGGTGGGATTTTTAAACTTTTAGAAGCTATCAGATGAACTGATTGAACTCAAGAGGGTTCAGGTACTTAACTGTTCACTGCTACTCAGGTTAGAGTCCTGGGTAATGTATTGGACAGTTTATGTAAGTGATAAGATCAAAACAAATTGAAGGCTTCAAGTAATCTTAAAGATCTTTAAGAACATAAAATCCAGTGGAAAGTGACACTGTGGCTCCAAGTGTTAGATTACTGGCCTTGAGCAAAATACTCTCAGGGACAGTACCCAGGCTCTGAGTTCAAGCCCTACAATCGTCACACACACACAAAAATTGAACAAAGTATTTGCTTGTCTCATTTTAAATGTCAATTTAAGTTTTTTATTTAAAGTTTATACAAAAAGAAAGTATTTGGTGTTCTAGGAAATTTCTCCAAAAGTTAATGTAGAGCAGAATGTAGAGCCATTGTGAGATTAATTAGGAATTCAGAGCTGTGAACGACTATAGTTTTATAAGCTGAAGTCAATACATGTCAGAGAGATGGAAACAAAACTTGGCTTTCTAGCAATAGACTTTCAAGCCTTTTCAACACATTTGGCTGGGTAGATGGTGCTACATTTGGTAATTTTGCTCCACTCTGAAAGTATTGTGTAAGAAGAAAATCCTATTGGCTTTCTTATTTATGAACTGCATGTGAAAACTTTAGCAAAGGACCTTGTGTGGCCCCTTTTTAACTAGAAGTATTTCAAGTTTTTTAAGACCTCAGAATCCTTCTGTACTCTAGCCAGGCTGCTTTGAACTATTTAATTTGAAATTTATTAGCATAATCATTTATCATTGTTGGGAGGATATTCCTATGCTTAGTAAATCTACTTGTTGGAGTTATTTGTAAGCAATGAAGCATTGGGTCTTTCAGAGTTAGCCTGTGAAGAGTAGAATGGATTGAGGTGACATTTCCATGATTTATAGGCAAAATCACCCTGTTCTATTAGAAGTGTGGGATCAAATGTGTGATGGGCCTTGGTTTAAGGTTTCTTTTATTTTACTATGTATGAATCCTCCATCATATATATGCCTTTAATCTTTCTGATATGTTGTATTATAAACGTTTGGTTTTAACATGATGTGAATTAGTTTTTAAATGAAACAAACAGGACATTTGGCCTTAATGATGGAAGAATTTGATTAATTTTAATAGACAAAAATATTGTCAGAATTAAATTATAAGTTTATCATCAATGGAAAATAAATATTGAAAGTACATAAAGCAGAAGAATTTAGGTGGTGGTAAATATATTCAGCCTTTCTTGTTTATAAGGTAAAAAATGATTTGCAATGGGTAACAGTCCTCTTGGTCACCTAGAGTTGTTACTTCAGCAAAGGTATGATAATGTCTGAGGATGCTGAACCCTAGGTTTCTAAAAGCAAGAAACACAGATGTAAGTCCTCAAAGATGCTGACCAAAATGAATGAAATTCACACTCCATTAATAGGAGGGAAGGACACCATTTTGTTTGCTATCTTCAAAAGCCAAATGCATTTTTCTCTGCAGGTGACTATCAGCAAAGCGGTGGATGATTGTAGACAGACTAGTTTCGTGGATCTTATTCAATCAAGAGAATAAGGAGCTGTGGTGATGGCTGGTGTAGATGGACAATAGTTCTACAGACAGCTGACATCATCATTGAAGAAAGGCCTGAGAAGTTTCAGAAAGTGAGCCAGCAGTGTCCAGGCAGGTGTAGTTTGAACACCCTTCTTACTGCTGAGAATCTTATAGTACAGGCATGATTCCTATAAGGGTTGAAGAAAACAGTTGCTTTCTTTACATTGGCAGGTCTTACAGCAAGAGGGGCTGTGTGTCCTGAAGTATCTTGGTGTGTCAGACTAGTGAAACAGTCTAGTTATTACACAAGAACAGAGGTCATCTATGGTGAAATTGATGATTTCAGGTAGTCACTAGGCCTCAGATGTAATGTAGCTCCATAATATCTGTAACAAGAGAGGTGTTCATGTAGTTAAATGAAACTGAATTATATCCACTTGTGAATTCCCAAGTAAATTAGAATAGAAGATATCCATGAGAGAAGTCAGTGGGGCTGCTGCGTCAATAAAGTAAGAACAAACCATATTTTGAATTTGTTTATTGAACCTTTCTTGACTTTCCAACCTTTCCCTTTGAAATTTCATTAACTATCACGTATGATGAGAATTTCTCAATTACAAAACTCTTTAAGAGTCACTCCATATTTGTGGCTAAAGAAATAAATAGTTTTGGAGGCTGGGCACTAGTTGCTCAATCCAGTAATCTTAGCTACTCAGAAGCCTGGGAACTGATGGTTGAAGTTCAAATCCAGTCCAGACAAAAATCTCCCTTTAGTCCTCAAAAACCATGTAAATGTAGCTTTAACTCAAGTTATAGAGCACTTGTCTTAACAGAAAAGCTAAAGGACAGTGCCCAGGCCTTGAGTTCAAGTTCTCATAGTGGAACAAATAAAAAGTAAAAAAAGAGAGATGGAGAAATACTGGAATTTCTTGTTTTCATAAATTACCAGGACCATATGGAGGTAATAATCCTGTTAAGTTAAAAGAAGGTCCAGTTGAAGCAAATGGATGAACAGTTGAAAAGTGGCAGCAGAAAGACAAGAACCTTCTGTATGGATAACACGCTTAGCAAAATCAAGGGCATTCATCTTCAAGAAAGTACACCTCTCTAATGACATATTCATCTTAGATTATTCTCCTCATATCTATGAACATCCTCTAAGATTGGCTACACATATCCACTAGAGTCAGCTGACCACAGCATACTGTTTGTGACATTTCCTGGATAAAGTTGCTTGTTCTCATTGTCATTAGCCTTCAGCAGTTTCAGTGAAGAGCATGTTCTCCCATTTTGCCTGTAGTCGATAGCCTCCTCTTCTATTTCACAGCAAAGAAACTGTGGCTAGCAGGCTTGAGAACTGTTACATTCAGGGGTTCTTCAGCTTTGCATTTTCCTTTCCTTTCTTGGTAGGTGAGTTGGAATAAGAAAAAAAATTAAGCAGTGTGTTTTAATTTTAACTTAAAGATATTTATTTGAAAATACTACAAGTTATAATTCTTTAAATTTATTATTAATTCGCATATAATAGGGCTAGTTTTAGTGTTGCATGCCTTTAAACCTAAATATTTAGAAAGCTGAAAGCTGAGGATCATTGTTTCAAGACAGACAAGGTAAAATCTATCATGAGACTGCTATCTTCAACTAAGAACCAAAAAGCTCAAGGTGGAGCTGTGGCTCAAATGGAAGAATGCTAACTTTGAGCACAAAGGAAAAGCAAAAAAAACTAGGCCCTGAATTTAGTTCCTAGTACTAGGACACAGGAATTGTATATGTGTATATATATATATATATACATATACATATATATATATACTATATGTATGCATAAATATGCATATTTGTGTGTCAATATGTATATAAATTGTATATGCATATGTATATGCATATATATAATTATATGTTATTAGCAAGTGTCAACTATATGCAAGTGAACATTTAGTCTTGCTCTTAAAAACAGATTCATATGCAATTATGAACCCTTGTGATTTATAGGATCTAACATACATAGGAACATAAACCACCAGACTGGAAAATTAATAGAATGGTTTTTGTTGTAGAATAGACTGTATGCACAATATTAGGTAAATGATACTAAGTTATTCACTAAAACATTGAAAGCAAAAGCATAATAGTACAAGAAATCACATTTAGACCTGGACTATGATATTCAGTGGACAGGTAGATCATGAAAATATGATAGCTATATGCATATAAGTATGCATATATATGTTCATATTCATATATATGCTTATATACATACATATGTACATGCACACTGGAATTTTATTTATCCATTTGATAAAATGATAATGCATCATTTGCAAAGAAAGGAAAGAAATTGGGAGAAATCATGTTAGGTGAAGTAAGGAAAGAAAGTTAAACCCAAAGTGACAAATGAGATATATTTTCTGTTATATAGGAAGTTAGATATAATCTAGATCACTGCAATATGCACACATTGGGGTGGAATCCATGTATACACCTAGGTACGAACTGAAATATGATTGGTTCAGAAAAGAATTCAAAGAATGTAATTCCTTAGAATAGCTAACTCAAATTCCAACAAAAGAAACACTAGAAATCAAGTATTCACAGGTAGGGCTGGGATTAGGGTAGGGAGAAATAGATAAATGAAGCAATAAAGTGGGGAAAAAAGCAATGATCTAGCTTAATGAATATCCTACAAAATGAAGAAACTTGAGGAAAAGATGGGAGTGCCTGTGTTGGGAAAATTATGAAAGAAGTGACATTGATTAATATCCATTATAGACATGTACTCATGTATTGAATGTCAACTCATGTGTACAAGTAGAAATCAAAATAAAATTTAGAAAAGCAATACTCGGTATGCTTATTCGATTATTTCAGTGATGGCGGTTCTCTGAATAACTAACAAACAATCAAAAGTTCAAGAAAATAAGTAACAGAAAGGGAAGTCATGTTTGGCTGCAGAAGAGGTTTCAGAAAAGAGGGGGCAGATTAATGAAAAGAGGAAGGGATGGGAAATACAATCATATTGATGATATATATGTAAAATTGGAACCAGGAAACATAGGATGGGTAGTGTTGGGAAAGATGGGGTAGATCAATGGAACATTAATCAAGATGCATTGTACTAATAAACAAACTCATTGAATTGAAAACTCTTCGCACAACAACTTTATGATAAATACAAATGAGTAAAAATAAAGACATGATTTAAATTTGTGCTCCATTTCTTGTAGCAAAGTAATATATAGTAAGCTTTAGTTTGGGCAAAAAGTAAAATTAAATTAGCTACATGACAAAACAAGAAACGGGAAATGTATTGGGGTAACATTGCATTTGGAAATATACATGCCTCATGATATGCATTTCAAAAATATCAATATTTTGATTACTTTTTTATGTTTTTTTAATTGTGAAAATAGCATATGGAGGGGTTACAATTACATGTACAAGATAATGAGTACATTTCTTATGAAGCATTTTTGCCTCCTCCTTTGTTTCCACTTGCCATCCCTTCCCATCTCCCCCCTCCCTCTGCCAAAATTGTAAAGTTCGGTTTTCAACATAATGATTTGTACATGTCATTGTTGCAATGGGTCCACCTGTATCCCTATTTAAATGATTTGTTTTTTTCCCTTCCCCTCCAAAAATTATACCAACATCAAATAGAGTGAAAACAGGAGTTACGGAGTATGGGAGGGACATACTAAGCAACAAAGAAATCATCTTATAAATATGTTAGAAACAATTGAATGAAAGAAAAAAACATTTGAATACTTATCTTGGGGTTCATTTCACCTAACATCAACTTCTCTGACCTTTTCTGCTTGTCTCAGACATATACTAGTTATTTCAAATAAGGGAAACCATGGGACCTATGTTTTTTTTGGCCTGACTTACTTCACTTAATATAATTTTTTCCAAGTCTTTCCATTTCTTAACAAATGGGGCAATGTCATTATTTCTGATGGAGGTATAGAATTCTGTTTTGTATATAAACCATATTTTCTTGATCCATTCATCTACTGAGGGGTATCTGGGTTGGTACATATCTTAACTATGGTAAATAATGCTGCATTAAACATAAATAAAGTGATCTGTGAACTTTGGGACACTATTATCATAATGTCTTATGATACATAATTTAGCTAGAGTTGCTAAGAAAATCATTGTTATTTATCTTATATTGTAAAATATAAGGAACTCTTATAATACCACTACATTATAACATAGATACAGAAGTTTCTCTCTTTAAATTGCTCCATGGGAGACTGTTACATATAAGCTGCTACAAGATCCAAAACCACAAATATAAATGAAATTACTTAGAAGGAATTGTTAGGAGGACAATTCTTATCTTTCACAATCAATATCAGCCATGGACTTCCTGAAAGAAAGTCAATCAGAGACAAATGTGTTTGTTTCGCTAGGCCTCTAGTGCCAAACAAGAGTGTTGAAAAGACCCATTATAGGAACTTAATTCTCAAAGTCAGACCACAGTATGGTCAGAACCTCAAAGTCTACTATATGGAAGAGACTATCTCTGACCCCCATGCTCTTCTTTTTACCAAAGAAAAAGTTCTTTTAGTAATTTATGTTTTTTGAATTTATATAATGAATGAAGATTTTTCACATAAATGAAGTTTGAAATCCCTTTGATCCATTTCCCATGCTTAAAACTAGCAACACAATAAATAATAGTGGCCACAAATTAGAACTTTTCTGTATCAATGGAAAAACAATATAGAGAATATAGATTCTACAGAGAACCAAAGGAATCCAGAGATACATCTATTTTCCATACAATTGTTCCAACGGAATAAAGACCAACACGGTTTCTTTAAAGTAAGAATTAGTCTAATGTCTGCACACTCACACTTAACAAATATTTATTGTAAACTTACTGAGTGTATTCTAGGTAGACTTTCTTATTGTTGACAGACAAAAATTGCTTGAGTGAGACACAGGAATCTTAAGAAAGTCTTATAGATAAAGGACATAGTGTGTTAGAAGAGGAAACCATGGTAGGAAAATCAAACTTACTTTTTGTTGGTCACAGGGCACGAACTCAGGGCCTGAGTACTGTCTCTCAGCTCTTTGGTTCAAGGCTAGCCCTTTACCTCTTTGGGACAGAGTACCACTTCGGGTTTTTCGTTGATTAGCTACAGGCAAATCTCATAGGCTTTCTTCCCAGGCAAGTTTAGAACCATAATTCTCAGATCTCAGCCTCATGACTAACTAGGATTATAGACGTGAATCACCAGTATCCACCACCCCACAAACTGAAACTTTTGAGCTTCTAGTGAGTTCAATCAATTTTCAGTGGAAACCTCAAAAAGTGTGGTCAGGAAAGACCTCATAGAATGGTTCTATCAATATGATTGATCTTCAGTACAAATCTGATCTTGTTGTCACCTCTTGGCAGCAGCAGAGCCTGGGTCTATTCTATCACAAATGTAAAAGACTAGCAAAAGGATAGCCTATGGTATTTCTGCTTAGGAGTCAGGACAAGTAGTTGAATGCAGGAATGAAGCAATATGTTCCTGGCATAGGAAGGCGTGGGAGAGACAACAGACTAGAAAGAAAACTGGTGGACCCAACATGTAACCCCTTCTCCTTCGAGGAAAATGACCTCCTACAAATTGGCAGTTACACAATTGACCTACTGCATTTTCTGATATGAAGGAAGGTGTCATATCTCACTAAACAACTCACTTGTAGTCAAAGAAAGGGAAATTCTTTAGTGTCCCCCTTAGGCCCAGTCTCAGTTAATCTCCATCTTAGACTTTGTCCAGTTTCTATTCCCACCAGAAAGTCCCTGATGAGGCCCTGTGGGAACTGAAACCACTATCAGTTTTGGATCTGTTCCTTCTGTCAATGCTGTGGTGGGTGGTGGGAAAGCTCATTCTCTGAATTGTGCCCTAGTTCCAAATCTCTTCAGAGAAAGTCAAGGAATAACAGATTCTGCCTGAGGGAGTGAGTTTCTCCATTTCAAAAGAGATCAATTAATATCTGATCCTGAGGCCCAGGTGGAAGTCCTTCACTAGATCCTCTAAGCTGGAGTGGAAGTTAGTACAGACTCTAGGCCACCCTCACATTTCTCCATCTCTTTCTCATGAACACAAAGATTACAGGAGTTGAGTTCAGAAACAAGGAAAAATGAGAGTAGTAGAAAAATCATGCCCAGTGGGAGGAATTAGAAACTATGGGTAAAAATGAGGTCACAAAATCTCGTAGGATCACTCATGTAATTCGGGAATCACATCATAAAATTAGAGAATAAACATAATAAATTACTGCCTAAATTAGTCACCCTACTGTTCTGACTACAAGTGTTCTTTTAAAAGCTAGGTGTCCTAGATATAGGTTGATGAGGAAAAGAAAGCACATTCTTTCCTCACAAAGTTCTACTGAGTATCTTCATCCATAGCATATATATATAGCATCCTATATTTTATTTTAATCCATTTGTTATGAAATTAAACAAATTATGGGGAAAATCTTTCTATGGTAAATTTTCTTCCATGGCCTACTTATTTGATATTATTAAGTATTATTTTTATAGTTTCATTTCTTAAATTTGAGCAAAATGTTTTGTTAAATTAACACAAATTAGTTGCACATTTTTCTTATTTTTCTGTGTCTGTATATGTGAAAATATACCTTGATCAGCACCCCATATGTTTTCTTCATCTTCTTTCCTCCCTTCCCACACAAACACAGATATCTTCAAACAATCACATCAACATTTTTGGCCATATTCTCTCTCCTTCACAGTTTGATCCTTCTGCAAATTCCTACTATTACGTATACAAAATACAGTTACTGTTTTGTCTTTTCATAAACATTTTAAGTGTATTTTATGTTTTGGAATGAGTTTCATCAGTGTGCACCAAATATGCATATACTTCATTCAACTTGACCATGCAGATGAATGTTTTTCTAACATTCATCCATCTTCTACCATTCAACAGCTTCTGATGTGTCTTATTTTATACTTTCTTTATTTAGCTTTTCAAGATAATTTCTTATTAAGCTTCTAGCATTATCTTTTTCCCAATTGTTGCCTTCTTAACATTGCTTCAAATTATAAACTATATATGATCGTCCTGTATGTGTTCACTAATATATTTAAATTTTGGTCTAATATTCATCTATTATAGGATATCCTTAACCTGTTGTAACTGCTCTGAAAATCAATATGGATGTTCCTCACAAAAGCAAAAACATAGTGCCATAAAAGCCCA
Source organism: Dipodomys spectabilis (assembly GCF_019054845.1). Lineage (NCBI taxonomy): Eukaryota > Metazoa > Chordata > Mammalia > Rodentia > Heteromyidae > Dipodomys > Dipodomys spectabilis. The sequence goes on along the minus strand of NW_024870868.1, from coordinate 1,035,217 downwards.
TGAAATTAGCATTAGGTGTATATCCAAAAATACGTTGCAATGAAACAGTAGAAGCATTCACTTCTCTTATATCCGAGAATATGTTTATAGCTATGAACAGCACATTTTCTTTATTCCCTTTACTGGTACACCTAGGTTGATTTCAGATCTTGGTTGTTATGAATACTGCTACCATGAACACGGATGTTCATGTTTAATCATATTCCTTCAATATGTATCCAAGTTATTGTAAAGGTCATTAAAATATGTGGGGTTTTTTGGTATTTTGTAAATCTCCACTCTGAGTTCCATATGGCTTGCACTAGTTTACAATTGCCACACAACTAAACACAGTTCCTGATTTATTTCAACCTCTCCAGCATTTGTGTTTATTTGTTTGAGTGGTTATAAATATTCTGATGTGTAAGATTGGAGCTCAGTAACTTTTTGATATGTGGATAAGAATTTCAAATATTTCATTTATTTATTAAACATTTACATTTGTACTTCATTCCTGATCAGTGTCCTTTTTGATATTTGATCAATTTTTAAGTTTTACAATTTGTGGTTTTTTCCCATTCCAACTATTAACATTAGTTAAAAAATTATTACAGTTGTGCAAAATTTACTAAAATCAAGTGATTGTACAATTATAACACTGGATTTTTCTTTGTTTGTTTGTTTACACCCAGGCAATTATTTCAATAAAGATGTTGAACTTCTTTCACTAGAAAAGTAGATTGAAAGGATAGTATCTCATATTAGTGCTAAGATAATCTCAAATTAACAGTCACTGCGTAGGCCTCGACAATTGGGCAAAGTAAAACACATTAATACAGCACAAATTGCATTTGAAGAGATCCAAAGGCTTCATAAAAGATGTTTTCAAAAGGCACCTACTTCATGAAGCAAATGGTGAAATTTAAAAGCAGACCATAGGAATCTGATTATCAAGAAGATAAAGGGATAAAAGTATACAGAAAGACAACTTTAGAACATTGACTAAGAATTTGTGGAGGGGGGAAAACCACTAGATACAAAATCTCAATGCTGAAGGGAAGAAGTGTTTTACCCTAAAACTCAGGTGTGTCTGATTCTCTCACACCACACACACGCACACACACACACACACACACACACACACCTCGTGTACACATAGAAATCCAGGGGCAGCTGTATCTGGGACAATGAAGCTTTTTTCCTCTTGCTATCAGATAATCAAACATGATAGTGCAGTTGGCTCCACAGCCACCCTACACTTGAGCAAGAGGAGGGAAAGGATGCCTTAGAATGCAGCACAGGTTTGTGTATCCCTGGCTTTCTATGTAAGAATGAAGTTCGTGGTCCCATAGGCATGGGTGGCGAAGGTGAAATAGGGGTCCACTTTGCCTGGAGGATGGCACACCATGAGCCTTTTATGCATGGCGAACCAGGTGTGGGAAGCCCTGTGAGCATCTCCATAATGACCTCTCAGTGGCATGGAGTTGACACTGTACTTGGATGTGGCAGGAGGCAGGAGGACAGCTGGAATCCAGAAGGTGGAAGAGGCCCAGGAGTGAATGGGCCTTTCTGTGGCGAAACCTAAGGCAAGCTAAGGAAGTTCCCAGCTCACACATGACAGCCACCATGCTGGTCCCCAGAGGACACACCTAGTCTTGTCAATGGCAGAAGTCCAGATCTACAGCTGGAACTTTCCCAGTGGCCCTTGACCTGGCTGGGCTGGAACAGCACCAGCCAGGCATGTTTCCTCGACCCCGCTGTGTGTGGCCTCCCAGACACTGCTCTGTGGGCAGGCCGAGGCTGTGCTGGCCATTCTTGGTGCCAGGTGCGAGACCAGTCATAGACTGAGCCCACAGCATTGGAGCTGCCCCTCACAAACTTCCAGGAGGTGTCAAAAGAGGTACACTGCAGCTTGAATCCTGTGGCGTCCACCCTCCACACCCCCAGAGTTTGCCTCCAAGTCCCAGCCTTTGTTGTTGAAATTCTTCATCCCCCTAGTTGTCTCATTTCTCATTGTCTGCTTTGCCAGCACTTGAGACTCCTTCCTCTCCTCACTAGACTGCCAGACCGCAAGGGATCTGCCCCAAACATCCCACCTCAAAGACAGTCCCCAGACCTAGCTATCATAGGGGTGGCTGCTGCCTGAGCCACTGACCTGCCCATCCTTCCTCCCCTCACCAGCCTCTGCCTACCTTCCCCTCCCCAACACCCCCAGCACCAACCCCAGTGCAGCCTCCCCTGTGTCCTACCCTCCTCTCCTCACCCCCAGATCCGACCCCAGCATGGCCACTGCTCTGGGAAAGCCAACTGCGTGCTCCAGGTAGCATCAAGGGTGCCACAGTGTGTGGTTGGCTGAGAGCTGGAGGCAGCATAGGTCTCTCTGATCAATGTCTTTCACTTTACTTACTCATGTATTCATTATTAATTTAGTATTTAATTTTTGGATCTTATAAGTATCGTTTCATTAATCCTTTGCAGAATAGCTGGTAGAAATACGGTACCAAAATGCAGATTGTCTGTTTAATTCTTTCCAGATTCAGAGATGTTTTAGGTAGTCATAATAATAATGATCTCTCATTTCTATAGCAGAGTGCTATTCAGAAATAATTGCTTGTGCATCTGTTATTAATTATTTAAAATACTTAAAACTTTTAAATTTCAAATATTACAGGAAGATCTTTGATTCATGTTGAGTGGATATTTGTGAGTAAGTTGAGTTGTTGTATACATTCCTGTGTGTGTATGTACGTGTGTGTGTGTGGGGAGTGTACATGTATTATTGAAATCACAGATACAGATGATGAGCGCTGTTCTGAACTTGTGTCCTTTTTCTGAGATATATATTGTGGTGTTTCTTTGTTGGTGGTAGGCTCCGACTGCTTGCCTTTGCCTGATGTGCACTTTCCAGCTCAATTTTTCAATAAAAGCTTCTTATTGAGCATATAGGGCTCTGGTATTACTTTGTCTTTAGTCTGCCATCAGTGATCATATTTTCTTCTTTAAAAATTAACAATTAATATAAATTTTATTTCCTGGTTGATTTTCCCCTTTAATTTGCATTTAGAATATGTATTATAAGACCTTTGAGCTCTGTATTCATGTGAAAAACCATTTTGAGTTCATTTCTTATTGGACAGTCTCATCACTTCCTTTGCTCTCTCTCTCTCTGCTTTTCCCTCCTGTCCCTGTTCACAAGTGGTATAGTTCATTGTCAAAATAATATATACAGAGAACCATCGCTGCATTTGTTTCCCTGTTATCCATGAACTTCTGTGGCTTCCTCACTGCCCATAAATGGATAAAAAAGATCAAAAAAATCCCTCTTGTTTCCAATTCCTGCAATTCATTTCAATATAAACATCAGTAGTTTTATGAGAGTGTCAGGGTCTGTCCACACATCCCGAACACTTATACTTCAAGCAACAAGTCATAACTCTCACCAGATTCTAAGGTCCAGAAAGTAATTCTTTTCACTTTCCGCGCAGGAAGAAGCTGAGATTCAGAAAGGTTAAGTAACTGACTGGAAATACCGGATTCAGCATTGAAGCTCATTCTTATAGCTTACCTAATTCAGAAAGTGAGATCTGAAAACCACAGTTTGAAACCAACCTAGATTGGCATATCCATTATGTGTTATTCTCCAGATAACCAGCAGACTTGTGTGTTTCAAGTGGTAGAGTTAAAATGCCATTAGTCTTGAATGGGAAACATAAAGGACACTGCCAATATGTTGTTTTTTAACAACCAATGCTATCCCATACAAAATCTGACACCACACACACACACACACACACACAAACACATACACACACACACACACACACACACACACACACACTTTATAAAAGATTTTAGTAATGAAATCCAAATAGTTAATTTTTTTATTTTCATATGTTTTAGAATTAGCTTTAGTGAGATTTGACTTGGTAGTCTCTGCTGATGAGCCACAATTTGAAAACTGTTGAAATGGCTACCCATATCCGGGCTCAGAGAAACATTCTCCTATTTAAGTGTTCCTCCTTTCCAGCAATGATAAATTGTCTTTCCTTGGCCCAGTTTCCACTTTGGGACTCAATATCTTAGACTTTCCTGTCTTAATAAGCAGGATTATGGGTGGCAACTACTGTACTGGACGGTATGTGACTTGGGAAAAGTGTTCAAAATTCACTATTCTGTGGAGGTTGTTAGCACTCACCCATGATCATTCTGTGCTCAGAATTAGGAACATTTTAGGGCCAGGAATTCAGGGGAAGCACTGTGTGCTACTTCATATTTTTGATTTACTAACAGATTTCCATCCATTGTTTACTTTAAGCATTGTGTGAAGAGAATGATTGCTTCTAGGAGACAGAAGCACTGCACTAACTGTTGCTCTCAGAACACAGGAGGAGGGAAAAGAATTTCTGAATGAGCCATATAGCCTAGACACTGAGTTCTTAGAAACTCAGTCTGCCTGTTATCTTACTTTAAACCTAGAAAGTCAGAGCCAGAAGGGGCTTGTAAGCTCCATTTATATTCCTGATCATGGGACTCCGTTCCCCTCAGTCCTTCTGACCCTTGTCTTTCTTTTTTGTTACTTCATTGCATATTAAGAACACACAACCGCAGGTTTCCATTATCCTAGTAGATGTTTTGCATTCCAGGACCTTCCTTCCAGGGAACTCTCTCCTTGAGACCTCATATGCATATATCCACAGATGTGAGTGACTCACAGACTGTGGAACATAGTTGCTCAATGATTATCAACCCAGAGACTCATGCAGGTTGAATTTGGAGCCTATCTGAGAGGCCTTAGTCTAGGCACTGTGGGCAACATTGACAGCAATTCCTCAGAGCAATATCACTGACAGCAAGTGAGCCCTGACTAGTTCTTAGTCCTTGACAGTTCTACTTAGGGGTGTGAACAAATGACTAGGCATGTTTAGTCTATTGCACCGTACCCCAAGCACTGAAGTCATTTTACGCCTAGGAGAAAAATCTCCCTGTGTAAATCAGAACACATAAGAAGCAGATGATGTGCCACACTCAAACGCTCCAGGAGAAAAGAGTGTATTGATGTCTCCACAGATGGGAAATAATATTCTGAGTGGTGAGAAGGGAAGATTTCAGATATTAAACTATGAAGTATTTATAAGTTTTTGAATTGCTAACCCACTTCCTTGTTGCCCCTTAAATCTAGTTTCAGGAAGTGGTGGAATTTTTATGATCACAAAATGGAGCTTTTAAACCCAGACCCAAACTTAGGTGAGCTTCTTAGATCTTCCCACCTGCTACTCATACCAAATAAAGAGATGTGGTGAAGATCAGGAAAGGACATTGATTAGATTGCAGTCATAACATGACAACAACTTCGCGCAACTTCAGAAAACTAAGCAATACTCACTAACATTTCTATTCACCCATGTCATTAGGTCTGAGTTGTATCTAGGTGTCCTCAGTGCCTTCAGAACAGGAAGATCTAGCGCAGAGCCCAAGACTGGTCTGGAATTTTGTAAATAAACTAACTTGTTTGATGGAAACTATTTGTACTGTCATAATGGAAATGTAGAGACAGATCACAGCACATTTGCACTTTTGTCAATGAGCAGTGATTGGGAGGGGAGTATTTAAGATGCTACCCATGTTCTTAGTTGCCTAGTACCACCTTGGATTCCAGAGTCAATATTAATAAACAGATATAGAAGTTACGCCACCATTACAATTGCCAGAAATTGGCACCACCGGATAAGCCCCCAAAACCAGCCTATACCTGCAGCACTGGCAGGATCCCAGAAGGCCCCTGTCAACCCTGCACAAGATCTCCAGGAAACCACAGCTGCAGCCAATCGCTCTATGCTCTATGGGCCAATTGCCCAGCCAATTGAGCTTTCTGATGGGACTTCTCCCTCCTTGCTGCCCTGCACAGACCCCTGGCTCACACAGCTGTTGCATGACCAAGCTTCTGCAGGCATCTCTGGTGACACACCTAGCAGCCACAGGCAGAAACCCCCAAGGCTTCCAGCGCCTGCCACCTCCCACCACGTCTGCTACAGACCAGCACGGCTCCCCCCACAATCCACACCAGCCTGCCACTCCAACCTCTACCCAGTCCTCCCAGTGCCAGGACTCCTCACACCACCACATAGGAGAGAGACCCTTCAGCATCAGCAAAGCCATCCCCCCACCTTGATCTGCTAACACACAGACCCTCTCCTTTAGAACCTGCCAACTCCATCTTAGCCACCATAGCACAGGCTCTGTGGTCCAGCACACCAACAACTACAGACTTGTGAATAACACACCTGGGTCCATGCCCTGGGGGTGGTAATTCTCTGAGGGATCCCAAAGCCCCCTGACACAAGCCCACTTCCAAAAGGGATGGATTACATCAAAACTGAACACAGACATAAGCTCTGTTCCTAAGGCTCCTGTGGCTACCTGGGAAAGCCTGGGAACCCAACTCCAGGCCTATGATAGCAGTCTACAAACCTGAAACACCCAAAACTGCCTGCCACCAGGCCTGAGAATGGAACTCTAGGTAGCAGGCACCCTCCCCAATCAAAAAGCCATCTGCTCCCAACCAAGCCACAAGGAAAGTGGACTACAGCAAGGCACACAAGGTTCCATCAGGAATCTGCTCTGAGTACTACAGGGAGAATAAACTCCCCAAAGAACCTGAAAAATCCATTCTTTAGTATTTTCTTCTGGTTTTTGTTCTGCGTTGTTAGTTGTAATGTCTGATCATTTGTTGTTCATTTGTATTTCTATGTGTTACTTATGTGTATTGTGATTTAGAATTTGCTATTCCACTTAAAACTTCTGTTTTTCATTATTATTTGGTATCTGCTTCTACTTTACTATTTGCTAATTTGTAAGTTTTTTCTTCTTTCTTTTCTTCTCACTCCCCCTTAACCTCTCTCTCTCTCTCTACCTTACACTATTACTCCATCAGGGCTACCCTGTCTAGTTCTATGCACAAATAAGGCCTCCTTCTATGTGAGTAAACAATAATTACAGGAGTTAACAGAGTAAGCAACTTTTCAATAATATCTGACTGATATTTTTCTAATCTCAGCAAGCCTTCCCAATACACTTTCTTATTTTCATCTTGATCTCCAAGCTACTCCGTACATAACCTTTCTTCAAATTCTTTTCAACCTGTTACATTCAGTAACAAGGTATTTATTCTCTTCCTACTACATATACCTCTCCCCTAAGCTGTTCTTACCCCTCTACTATCATTATACCCAAGTTCTCTTCTGAAATTTATTTATATCTTTCTAATCTTAACCCTTCATTTCTCATTCTAATCCAGCCCATTGATCCTTAATGATTTATATGTGACTCAACTTGCAGTTGGTTCTACATTTGACTACAAAATTGGTTCCATTTGACCACTTTGAGTACAAGTGGCCCATCTTGTTAACTCTAAGGAGCAGACTACTTATTAATCAAACCTAGATTGCCTCAAAAGTTACAACTATATGCAATCTCGACCCCAAAGCCAAAATATCCCCTGCAAGCAAAGAAAAAGAGAGCTAAACAGGAAAACACCTCACCTTACCACTGAAACCCTAAGATCTACCCATCTACATAACATCGGGTTGGCTCCAGTCCTAAAAGACTGTCCTACTCTTGTAGCAGTGTGGTTCTTGTCTCCAAATGGGCAGAACTAACTGCAGAAACACAAGAAAAATAGCCAATAAACAAATCCCACCACCATCTCCACATAAACAAGCTACATAGCAGTCCCAGTATGACATAGAAGATAATGATCAAGATAGATTAAAAGCATGGCTGGTAAACCTGCTGAATGAAAAATTGGAAACCCTTCATGGGGTTATCATAGAGTGCAAAGAGGCCAACCAGAAGTTAATAGGTGACTTCATGGCCTCGACAAATAAAAAGGTAGAGGAACTCCAGCAGAGGGAGAAAGAATCAAATGAAAAGATAGGAACCTAGAAAATGGAGTGGAAAGAAAAATCTGATAACCAACTCCAGGAGGTAAGGCAATCTATTCAAGACTTGAAAGAGGACCTTAATAAAGAGCTGGGCACCATTAAGAAGACCAGCAAGAAGGAAAGGGGTTAAACACCAAAGTACAAAGTCTTCAACCTAGAATGGAAGAAGCCGAAGAAAGAATATATGTAGCTGAAGACAGTTTAGACTCCATAGAGAAAGAGCACACCATTTTTCATAACAAAATTAAGCATGACAAATCAATGCAGGAAATACAGGAAACGTTCAGAAAGCTTAATTTGAGAATAATAGGAATACAAGAGGGGCTGGAGAGGGAAGCCAATGCATTAGGAAATGCATTCAGCAAAATCCTAGCAGAGAACTTCCCAAATATACAGAAGGACAGGCCCATACACATACAAAAAGCTTTTAGAAACCCAAATAGACCAGAATAGGACATCCCACCTCTACATTACAATCCATACCGCTCAATAGCCACTAAAGAAAGAATTCTTAAAGCTGCCAGGGAGAAGAGATCAATCACATATAAAGGTAACCCAATCAGAATTACCTCAGATTTCACAGAAGACACTATAAAAGCAAGAATGTCCTGGAAAGAGGTATGCCATGTCCTAAAGTCAAATAACTACCAACCAAGAATAATCTACCCAGCTAACCTCTCATTCACAGCAGAAAGACAAATAAAAAGCTTCCACAGCACGTTAAATCTGATGCAATATACCCCCACCAAACCAGCTCTTCAAAAATTCCTCAAAGAGGTTCTACATATAGAAAACCAACTAGAACAGAATATAGTCAATGAAGTGGTCCACAAACACAGAAATATGTAATCACAAGAACAGCCCAGGCACAGCTTCCCCCCCAAAAATTGTATAAAATGGTAGGGACAGACAAACACCTCTGTGTCTTAACCCTCAATATTAATGGTCTTAACTCTCCAATTAAGCGACATATATTGTCCAGTTGGATCAGAAAGCAAGATTCTTCTATCTGCTGTCTTCAAGAGACACACCTTGCCCAAAAAAATGAACATTCTGAAAGTGAAAGGCTGAAATAAAATATATCAAGCAAATGGACCCCATAAACAGGCAGGATTTGCAATCCTAATATCATATAAATAGACTTCAAATTAAAATCAATGAGAACTGATAAAGAAGGTCACTACATACTAATTAAAGGATCTCTTCTTCAGGAGGATATTATGATCCTAAATATCAACTCACCAAATAATAGAGTACCAAAATTTATCTAAGAAACACTACTTTCAATCCAGTCTCACATAGATTCAAAGACATTAGTTGTTAGGGACTTTAACACACCATTCCTTTCAATAGAGAGATCAATCTGGCATAAACTCAAGAGAGAAACCTCGGATCTTAAAATATGCATAGATCAACTAGACTTAACAGACATTTAACGAATATGTCACCTCGCAGCATCAGATTACACCTTCTGCTCAGCAGCACATGGGACATTCTCCAAATAGATATCATTCTAGGCCATTTAGCAAATCTGTCCAAATTTTAAAACATTGAAATTATGCCCTGTATTCTCTCAGACCACAAGGGAATAAAATTAGAATTCAACATCAAAAGCCCCCAAAGGAAATACTGTAAAACATGAAGGCTGAACAACACACTCTTGGATCATCAGTGGAAGGAAGAGATTAGAAAGTAAACACAACTGTTCATGACATTCAACAAAAATGAACACACAAATTACCAGCTTCTCTGGGACACAGAAAGGCAGTACTCAGAGGCAAGTTTATAGCTCTGAGTTCCTCCATTAACAAATTGGAGAGATCTGAAACTAAAAATTTAATGAGTCACCTAAAGTTCCTTGAAAAAGAACAAGCTAAACCCAAATTCAGTAGATGGGAACAAATAATTAAAATTAAATCCAAATTAAATAAATTACATTTAAAGAAAAACTATAGAAATAACTGACAAAACAGAGGTGATTCTTCGAAAAAATTAATAGAATTGACAGACCCCTACCAAATCTAATCAGAAAAAAGTAGTACACACCCAAATAAACAAACTCAGAGATTAGAATGGAAACATAGCTGTAGAAATAGCCAAGATTCAGGGGCTGAGAAGGTGGCTCAGTGGTAGAGCGCTTGCCTTGCACACTTGAGGCCCTGGGTTAGATTCCTCAGCACCACATAAGCAAAAAGAAAAAAGCCGGAAGTGGCACTGTGGCTCAAGTGGTAGAGAACTAGCCTTGAGCTGATGAGCTGAGGGACAGCGCCCAGGCCCAGAGTTCAGGCCCCACGACCAGACCCCCCCCCAAAAAAAAAAATAAAAAAAGAAATAACCAAGACTTAGGATATACTAATAGGATACTTCTCAAAACTTTATGCTAGTAAGTTTGAGAATCTTAAAGGTATGGACAAATTTCTAGCAAATATTGACATGCCCAAACTAAACCAAGATGATTTAAACCAACTTAACAGAGCCATATCAAGCATCAAAATAGAAGCAGCAATAAAAGACCTCAAACTTTTCCCAGATGCCGGTGGCTCACGCCTGTAATCCTAGCTACCAGGAGGCTGAGATCTGAGGATCACAGTTCAAAGCTAGCCTGGGCAGAAAAGTCCGTGAGTCTCCAATAAATCTCTAGAAAAAACGGAAGTGGTGCTGTGGCTCAAGCGGTAGAGTGCTCACCTTGATCTGAAGTGTGCAGGGATAGCGCCCAGGCCCAGAGTTTAAGTCCCATGACCGGCAAAAAAAGAAAAAAGACCCCCCACCAAAGAAAAGCCTAGGACTAGATGGATTTACATCTGGATTCTACAAAGCCTTCAAGGCAGAACTCACGCCAATACTCCTCCATCTCCTCAATGAAATTAAAAGTAAAACATACCTACCACACTCTTTTTATGAATTCAGCATAATCCTCCTCCTAAAACTAGGGACTCATCAAAGAAAGAGCACATTTCTTTGATGAATTTCGATGCAAAATTTCTCAATAAAATCTTGGCCAATCAACTTCAACAACTCATCAAAAAAAATCATACACTGAGATCAAACAGGATTCATTTCAGTGATGCAAAACTGGTTGAACATAAACAAAACGATATAATTCATCTCATCAACAAGAGCAAAAATAAGAAGCACATGATTATTTTAATAGATGTGGAATAAAACTTTCACAAGATCCAACACTTATGATGAAGGCTCTGGATAAACTAGGAATCCATGGAAAATTCCTCAATACAATAAAGGCTGTATATGACAAACCTACAGCCAGCATTATACTTAATGGCAAAAGATAAGACCATTTCCTCTAAATTCCGGGAACATGACAAGAATGTCCACTCCCTTCAGTCCTCTTCAAACTAGTATTTACTATATTCCAATAATGAGAAGAGGGCAGGTGAAATTAGGAAAGCAATCCCTTTTACAATAGCCCCACAAAAGAATAAAATACTTAGGAGTTAAGTTAACCAAATGGATGAATGACCTCTATGACAAAAACTTTAAAAACAAGATTTAAAGGAGAACTAAGCAAGTGGAAAAATCTCCCATGCTCCTGGATTGGGAAGATTAACATCGTGAAAAAGGCAATAATGCCCAAGGCTACCTACAAATTCATTGCGATACCTATCAATATCCCAACTTCATTCTTCAATGAAATAGAGGAAGCAATCCAAAAATTCATATGGAACAATAAAAAATCCTGAATAGCAAAAACAATCCTTAGTTGAAAGAGAAGCACTGGAGGAATATCAATTCAAAATTTCAAAACTCTAATAAAAAGCCATAGTAATCAAAACAGCTTGGTACTGGCACAAGAACAGACCCTAGGATGAATTGTTTAGGACTGAAGACCCAGAAATGAGCCCACAGATCTATAGCTACCCAACCTTTGATAAGGGTGCTAAAGAAATTGAATGGGGGCTGAGAAGGTGTCTCAGTGGTAGAGTGCTTGCCCTGCATGCATGAGGCTCTGGGTTCTATTCCTCAGCACCACATAAGCAGAAAAAAAGCCAGAAGTGGTGTTGTGGTTCAAGTGGTAGAGCTCTAGCCTTGAGCTGAAGAGCTGAGGGACAGCACCCAGGCCCTTAGTTCAGGCCCACAATCGGACTCCCCCCCCAAAAAAAAAGAAGTTGAATGGAAAGAAAAAACAGCTTTTTCAGTAAATGGTGTTGGTAAAATTGGTTAAAAACTTGTAGAAAACTAAAGATAGGACCGTATCTAACACCCTGCACCAGAATCAACTCCAAATGGATCAAAGACCTCTAAAGAAAAGCAGAGTCCATGAAAACATGACAGGAAGGAATAGGAGAAACTCTAGGGTTCTTTGGCACAAGCCAAAAGTTTCTTAATACACACCCAGAAGCACAACAAATCAAAGAAAGGTTAGGCAAATGGTATTGCATGAAACTGCAGAGCTTCTGCAAGGCAAAAGACATGGCTCGCAAGATCAACAGAAAGCCCTCGGACTGGGGGAAAATCTTCACTAGCCAAACAATGGACAAGAGTCTCATGACTAAAATATACTTAAAACTCAAAAAACTAAATCTCCTAAAAACAAATCCTCAAACAACTGCCCAATTAACAAATGGGCTAAATACTTAAAGAGAGACTACTCTGAAAAGGAAATAAGAATAGCCAATAGACACATGATGAAATGCTTAGCTCCTCTAGCCATAAAAGAAATACAAATCAAGATAACACTGAGATTCCACTTCATCCCAGTTAGAATGGCTATAATCAGGAAATGTAGTAACAGATGCTGGAGGCCATGTGGCTAGAAGGGAACCCTACTGCATTGTTTGTGGGAGTATAAACTTGTTGAATCACTCTGGAAAGCAGTATAGAGGGTCCTCAAAAGACTCCACACTGCAGGGCGCTGGTGGCTCACGCCTGTAATCCTACCTACTGAGGCTGAGATCTGAGGATCATGGTTCAAAGCCAGCCTGTGCAGGAAAGACCATGAGAATCCTATCTCCAATAAACCACTAGAAAACTGGAAGTGGCGCTGTAGTTCAAGTGGTAGAGCGCTCGCCTTGAGCTGAAGAGTTGAGGGACAGAGCCCAGGCCCAGAGTTCAAGCCTCACAACCGACAAAAAAAAAAAAAAGACTCCACATAGAGCTCCATTATGGCCCAGCAATCCCACTTTTGGGATTTTACCCAAATAATCACAAACAGGGTAATACCAAAGCTACCAGCACAATCATGTTTATCACAGCATTATTTACCATAGCTAAGATAGGTAACCAACCCAAATGCCCCTCAGTATATGAATGGATCAAGAAAATGTGTTATAAATATATACAATGAAATTCTATGCCTCCATCAGAAAGAAGGACATTGCCTCATTTGTTAGGAACTGGAAAAAGTTATATTAACTGAAGTAAGCCACTCCCAAAGAAATATAGTTTCCATGGTTTCCCTTGTTTGCAATTCCTAGCATAGGTCTAGAACAAGCAGAGAAGTTCAAAGGCTATGTACACACGAACACATGAGATAATGTGAAGCAAAATGTACCCTAAGACAGGGACACAGTGGTTTTTTCTTTATTGCTAGTGTTTTATAATATTCTTAAAATGCACTATGTGAATCTTTTGTTTCTTCTGTATGTTTCCCCCCTGCCCCCCACCGTGTAACTCCTGTTTTCACTGGATCTGATACTGGTGTTCTGCACTTGTACATACAATTTTGTAATTTGGGGAGTGGAAAGGATATTGGGGAACGTTTAAATGAGGATGCAGGCTGACCCATCTTGTGATGACAAGATGCACAGGACACTATGTTAAAAAACGAACTTTACAATGCAGGGGAGGGGGTCAGGAGGTGTTGGGGAGGGGGGAGGGAAGTGATGGTAGAGGGAAAACAAAGGAAGAGTTAAATGCTTGCTATGGAATGTACTCATTACCGTACTTATGTACCTGTAACCCCTCTCTACAACATTTTTATTATATATATATATATATATTCGTATATATATGTATAGATATACATATTTTTTTTTAAAGAAAATGAACTTTACAACTTCAGCGGGGGAGGGGTTTAGTTATAGAGGTGGGAGGGAAGGAGTGGTAGGGGGAAACAAAGGAGGAGGCAACAATGCTCAATAGGAAATGCACTCATTGCCTTGTTCATGTAACTGTAACCCCTATGTACAGCATTTTTACAGTAAAAAACTTAAAAAATTAATTCATGATTCAAAGCAAGCCCTAGCAGGAAAGTCTGTCAGATACTGATGTCCAACTAACCACGAGAAAACAGGGAGTGGCACTGTGGCTCAAGTGGTAGAGAGCTTGGCTTGAGCTGAAATTCAACCCACTACCAACAAAAAGAAAAAAAAAAATGAAAGCACCAAACAACCTGAAGATGTTGTGCAGAATAATGAGTGTGGCATAATGGAATTACATAACTTACTCACTTGCAACCTAGTTTACCAGGGGAGATGGTGGGTGATTTGTGTGTGTACCAAAACCTGCAAAATTATTTTGCTCTTTCCCAAGGAGGGAGGAAGGGAGGAATGTAGGAGGGGAGAAGGAGTTTGTTTGGCCTTGAAGTTTGGTTCAGTGATTGCCTTCTGGAGTCAAGTTCAGAGAAATTCCACTTGTAATCCTACTTACATGCCGGGCAAAGAAGTCATTCCATGGAAGTGGTCTGTGTCGTGTCCTTGGCAAGGTCCCAACCACCACTGGGTAATCCAAGTCCCAATTCAGGACCAAGATGCCTTGAAGACAACTGATCCACTGGGCAGGAGGACCTAACCACGCCCAGAAAAGAGAGAAAGTACCATGCTGAGGGCAGCACCGGAGATCTAGACTGGGTAGAGATTTTTTTGTGATTCTCATTTTGTATTACCACTTTGATTCTACAAAATAAACTATGGATTTTAAATTTCTTCTCTCCCTTTTGATAAAACTCACAAAAACGTTGTCTTTAGCTTTTAAGACACTTAACACTTAGGTCTGGCCAATCTTTTCCAGGATAGTGAATTACTTAATTGTATTTTGAACGCATAAAACATGCATATAAAACTAGCATATTTCGATCTTATGAGAAAACAGCCTTGTTCTTCTCTGGTGTTATGACTAGTGTGATAATGCTCACTCAGGTTTATATCATTGTGCAATCATTGTTCCATTTTCTTCAGTAAACAGTTTTTCAGGACAGGAGAGCTGTGAGGGGAGAATATGGGATGAATAATTTATCTGTACTTCTTGTGGCCTGGGAAGAGCTTCTCAGAATGTTTGCAAGAGGAAATAGAACTCCATATAGACTGAATATAGAAAAAGATACACACCTTCAGTGCCACAGAAGGACAAATAAGAAAACTCATCCAGGCTCAGAGCAAAGCAACATGATCGGTTGTTTAGGTGCGTGAAAATTTGTGGATTGTCTTTCTTACCATAGAGAGATCATTCAATGCTTGCATTTACAATATGTTCCAGGACTCATATCTGTTTAAGTCTGTTTCCTCTGAAGCATCTTTGGTAGTGACAGAAAGGAGAATGTAACAATGGCACCTAGTTATGTTCTCTGAACGAGATTTTATCTCTTTCCCAAAACAAGTTAGGGTTTTAATGAATGACTTGGATTTCCTGAGAGAAATTCATGTGTATTTCTTGTTTCTATTAAAGTTATCAAATGAATAACCTTAAATTTGTAAGATGTTATTATAACAAATATGAGATAATGATTTTTATGTTACTAGGATGCACCCAGTTTCCTTTTAGATAGAAAATATTTGGCTGGCTTCCAACTACAATCTTTGCATCTCAGCCTCCAGAGTACCTAGGGATGTAGGCATCAGTCACCTCTCCAGGCTGAGACAAATATTTTTGGTAAGGAAAATCACTATGATATGGAACATGAGGCATGAAGAATGTAGACTAAAAAGGAATATTTTGAAAGCATTAACAAAACTGAACTTATCACAAACTTACTGTCTTCAGTGAGGAGAAAAATGAGAAAGAAGTTACAGAGGTAGACAATTGGAGACTAAAGAGAAGTTAGTGATATTTCTTTGTTATCAGAGCTACTAAAGATTTCTTTTTAGAAAAATTCAGCTTGATATAGTGGTACATGCCTACAATTCTAAGTACTTAAGAGCTAGACAGTGGAAAGTATAGGAGGTTTGCTGTTTGTATGGTAAAAATGTGATACAGGTACTTCAATATTTAAAACAAACTGGTGCCACATGTTTATAAGAGGCAAACGTAGGAGGATAACGGTTTGAGGCCAGTCTAGGCAGTTAATAAGAAACTATCTGAAAAGAAATCTAAAGCTCAACAAAGTGCTAGGTGTATGGATCAAGAGCAATTACCCAGGAAGTTTGAGACCTTGAGTTCAATCCCTTCTCCTGAAAAAAAAAAGAGACAAGAAAATGGAAAAAGATTATGATACAATTTTCAAGATATTGTCTATGCATTGTTTGGCTGCAATTTCCTTCTTCAATTGCCTTAAAAGTTTTTTGAAGTCATTTACACAGATGAATACCATTATTTGGGGAATTCACAGGAAATTCTTTACAACTCGTTTGGTTACAGAAAAACTCTGTAAATCCGAGTTCAATGAGCTCGAAAGGAGAGGTAATGGTTTCATGAAAATGCACTTCATAGCTATGCGTCAGAATGTGAGGAATGATTGAGTTGATTTTATATCAATTTTAAAAATTAGGGTAATTTCTTTTAGAATTTGGGATACACTTTTAAGCAAGATTTTTAGAATGCAAATGTGTGTTCTGTTTCATCTGATGGTGTTACATATCTCATCATCTAGGGTTAGGAGGATGTTGTCTTCGTTTTCAAAATACAGAAATGGAGGCAAGAGGAGACTTCGTGTATTTCTGAAGGCTGATGTGTAAATGACAACTGAGACTGAGCAGAAACTAGAATCATGACTCAAATTCATTTCATGATTTGCAAACCCCGTGACTATACTAACATTTAAAAATTTTGTGCTAGCTGGGTGATATTGGACATGTTTCTTAGAGTTGTCATGTGTTGTTTTATTCTTGTAAACTGGTAAAAATATTGGTGTTTTCCAGAAATAAAGAATTTAACTTTTGTAAAGTGTTATGCACAGAACATGAAATAAAAATTCCATGAATTCTGAAGTTCTTTATGCATTTCTGAAAATTATTATTGGAAGAATCAAGATGGTGAAATTATTTACATTCCTTACATTCCAGAAAACATTATCTGAACACATTTGAGAAGAATTTCAATAACATTCTTGTAATGTATGGGTTTTGGATGTGCTTATTTGCCTTCTCTCTGTATCTTCTTAATTGGGTTATTTATTGTCTTATCCGTGTGTTTAAGAGTCCTTTATATATATAAATAAAAACTATTTGTGAAGAACTTTATATTTTTCTTCATTATATTAGCAAAAATGCTTGCTATGTGTTTGAATACAAATGTTTGACATCTTTGCCTGACTTCAGAAGAACTGGGAATATTTTCATTCTAATGCAGTACTCTTTATCAGGTCAAGAAAGTTCCCGTATAATAATTTTGACAAAATTCACCACTCTGCTATTTTGAAAAGTGCAGATTTATTATAGGGTCACAGCAGGGAATTGCCCTGTGACCTGTCTCCTCTGCAGGCATGGAACCCTTATTTGCAAACTGTTGATCATACTAGAAGTAATTTTTGCTTGTAGGACTATTAAATTTTTGGCCTATGTACTCAGGATGTTTTGCCAGGAAACAAATCCACACATAGAAATTAGATCATCACAACTCTTTAAATTGGCATTAGCAATACATATTTGTATTCTTGATGTGCAATATCACAAACTGTGTTTGTGACAGAATAAATATAAGTGGATCACCTAGAATCTGGGTATGGTTAGTAAACTTTTTGAGAATTTTCTCATACTTTCAGAACTCTCATAAACATAAATAAGACAAACCAAATGAGGGGGTTTATACCTATAATCCTAGCTACTCTGAAAATGGAAATATGGATAGTCACTGTTCAAGGTTATGCTGGAAGACATACAAGAGATCTTCTTCTCAAACCATAAAAGCTGGATGTGCCAATGTGTGGCTGTCATCCTACCTATGTTGGACATACAACTAGGAAGTTCACTATCCAGGTATCCTAGGAATAAACAAATGCAAGGTTCTATCTCAAAAATAATCAAGGCAAAAATTGCTGGATGTGGCATGAATCAAGTGGTATGGTGCCTGCTTGGCAAATGCCAGGCTCTGAATTTGAATCCAAGTATTTACCAAAAAATTAAAAGTAAACAATATGAAATAATTCTCTAAACTTCTCACTTAGTGTAATTATCATATGTATTCTCCAAATAAACTTGTAGTGAAGGCAAAGAATTAAATAATCCAGATCAATATAAAACTCCAGAATCATAGAATGGCTAAGATTCAGCTTTGAGATCATTCAATGTCTGGATCTTACTCTTCTTAGATCCACAATCTTATAGGAAAAGAAAAGAATGTATATGTACAATACATTTATTTACTCCCTTCATCCAGTTTCACATATCGAAATTCTATCTCAAATGTAATGTTATAGAATTGGGCCTTTGTGAGTACATGGATGGTAATTAAGTCATGCAAGCAAAACTTCATGAATTGGATTTAAATAAACAACACCAAATAAATTTCACTCCTGAACTTTAAAACAGGGCCTCACTCAGAAGTAAAAAATCCTGCCTATGCTGGCATTGTAATCTTGGACCTACAGGCTCCAGAATGGAGAAATAAATTTGTTGTTTATAAGCAATTCAGTGTCTGGTAATTTGTCATCATACGTCAAAAGGACTGACAGTAAGCCAGCTGAAAAGGACTGTTGTGGTTTTTTTCTTTCTTTCTTTCTTTTTTCTTTCTTTCTTTCATTCTTTCTTCCTTTCTTTCTTTCTTTCTTTCTTTCTTTCTTTCTTTCTTTCTTTCTTTCTTTCTTTCTTTCTTTCTTTCTTTCTTTCTTTCTTTCTTTCTTTCTTTCTTTCTTTCTTTCCTTTGGTTGTGCGGCCTCAAATCCGGGCCAGGGCACTGTCCCACAGTTCTTCAGCTGTAGACCAACGCTCTATCACTTAAGCCTAGGCCCCAAATCCGGCTTTTTCTGATTATGTGGTGCCGAGGAATTGAACCCAGGGCCTCATGCTTGTAAGGCAAGCACACTACCACTGAGACACCTTCCCAGCGCCACTTTCTCTATTTTATTTTTCCATCTTTCCAGAGTCCTTCTGATATTGAAAAATGCTAAAGCTCCATAGAGAAACGTTTAAAAGTGCCCTTTTGTCCAATTCTGACTTCACAAATTTTGGAGTGTAAGGAATGACATCAAGTACCCGAGAGACCTAAGACAGGACACTTCATCATCTTCCGCTTTGCTCATCAGCACCTAGTTCAAATTTACACTATATAAACAAATCAACTAATGGTAGTTATAATAAATTTTAAAATGCATACCCAGAAAACACTTTATGAACACTCTTGCACTGTAGTCTCATGGGCTTCCATGTCCAAAATAGGAAACTGAGGTTTAAAAAGAGGTTGCAAAACTTGTATATTGGTTCATTTAAACTCAGACTGATCTATAATCATACTTAGGCTAACATACTATGTGCACTTATTTTTCTGCTCACAGAAAATTTTTCAAGTTCTACACTCTTATATGCTACCATGATATCTTTATCCTGGGTGCTTTACTGGTGCCCCCATGTCATATCAGCTGAAGTTGATATATCTGTTCCCACTCAGATAAAACAGCTGAGAATTGGGCAACGGTACTTTTAAAATCTCCCATGCAGTAATAATGTGTAATTAAGAGTATGAAATCCTGGGCTAGAGAATAAAACTTGTAGACAGGCACCAGTGGCTCAAGCATGTAATCCTAGCTCGTCAGGAGGCTGAGATGTGAGGATCATCGTTCAAAGCCAGCCCAAGCAGGAAAGTTCATGAGATTCTTATCTCCAATAAACCACTAGAAAACGGAAGTGGCACTGTGGCTGAAGTCGTAGAGCCCTCGCCTTGAGCTGAAGAGCACTTGGAAAGCCCCCATGCCCAGAGTTCAACCCCATGACCAACCAAAAAAAAAAAAAAAAAGAGGAAGACAATAAAATTTCTATGATGATGCTAAGCCTACCTCACAAATCTTTCTTGGTCTCTTCCTTCCTTCATTTTTATTGCTGGGGATTGAACCCAGGGCCCTGTGCATATTAAGAAAGTGCCATAACACCAAGCTATATGGCCATTTCCATCTCTCCAATTTCACTCTCCAACTCACCTTGTTCCAGATACCTTACATTCCTTGGTCATAATATTTGGAGAATACTGAACTTCCTAAGTTTTTCATCATTTTACAGAATATTTGTTTTCTCCCTTCCTATGTATCAAGACACTGTGCAGGAAGGATTCTTTTCAACTCCCCAGGCAGAGTTCATATATCATTGCATTTATAATAACAACTCACTTAAATAATTGTTTGTCTTCTTCAGACTATTAGTAGACCCATGTTGAATCCTAGCTTTTATATAAACAGGAATAGAATTCTTCTTGTGTTATTTTACTCTTTTTGACTTGGTCAAATTTTCCTGATTTTGTAGGAAAGGTTTTTCTGCAAGAATAATTTTCAGGACATTTCTGCATATTGTGTATAATAAAATTAAGAGATTTCTAGCCAAATCAAACAATTCAGAATTCTAGAGCTTAATGACTGTACTCTGGGTTCCTGTGCACCTGGCACTGCATTTGGCATCTTGGTAGTACAAAAATAGACAATCTATATTGAAGGTTGCTGTCTTTTTGGTTTCCCCTTTTCAGCCATATGAAGCATTTAAGGTGTATAGCAAGTAAACTGTGGGAGTATGAGCTGGTAATCTTTTAAAAATATTTTTATTGTAAAATATTGTATAGAGGGGTTACAGTTACATGAGTAAGGTAATGAGTACATTTCCCGTTGAGCATTGTTTCTCCATCCTTTGTTTTCCTCCTACATTCCTCTCTCTCCTTACTTCCCTAACTCTTCTTTCTCTGTATCCCGAAGTTGTGAAGTTCATTTTCAACATAGTGTATTGTACATCTCATTGTTACAATTGGTCAACCACTATCCTTGTTTCAGCATTTTGTTATCCTTCCCCTCCCCAAATTAGAAAAATGTATATACAAGATGCAGGGAACTGGAATCAAATCCAGTGACAACAGAGGATATATGAGTTGGTAATCTTTAGCCTTCAAATTCCAAAACAAAAATAAGCAATGAAAGATCAAATTTGTTCATAAGGGTAATCTCTGCCTTCCAATGATGCTCTGATTCTTCCACTAAAATAAAATCCTGTTCCAGGCTGAAATGCAGATACCCGTGGAAATGATGACATTAAGTTGCTATTATTTAAATATGGCTTCCTATTAATGAAATACCATGGAAAAGGTTTTTACAAAAACTGGATGATAGCAAGAGTCATTTCAGACAAAGTTTATAGTGGGTAAGGTGGGTAAAAGTTACAAAATTGGAACTACATGCTGGGAAAAAGATTAAATTCACAGGGAGGAGTAACTTACTGTTTTAGATGAGCCAAGTTAAGATGGATCATTATGTAAGAAGAAAGTTTGTATTTGGTTCTTTCTAACTCGCAGATACTTTTCTATAAAAAATGAATACTAGAGTGAAAAATCCAAAAGAACTTTGATGATACATATAATATTTTGGAGACAACAAAGATTTTCAGTAATAAAAACAGTTCAATTAATTATGGAATTTATAAACACTGGACTCCCATGTAATCATTATAAGTGATGCTCTTATAACAGTATGAAATTTCTAAGGATGTTATTGGGTAGGAAATATATTCATGATACAATGAGATGAAAAGTCAAAGTATAAAGTAGGCTCACACCTGTAATCCTACCTACTCACAAGGGTGAGATTGAGGATCATGGTTCAAAGCCAGCTCCCAGAAAAAGTCCATTCAACTACCAAAATGCCAGAAGTTTAACTGTGGCTAGCACTGAGGTGGAAAAAACACAGAGAACAGTGTTCAGGCCCTGAATTCAAACTCCAGTTTTGGCAATAAAAAAATGAATAATCAAACAGATATATGAACCCAAATTGTAGGCATATATATATATATATATATTTATATATATATTTATTTATATATATATATATATATATATATATATATATATATATGGGAACAGGATGGGAACAGCACAAAAATTTACTTAATGGAAATTAAAAGTGACAATATGTTGGAAATGATCTGTACAACTTGGGCGGTGGGATTGAGAGAGCCAGGGAAAGAAGAAGAAAATGAGGGAGGGTGTAACAAGTTACACAAGAAATGTTATAACTGCTTTACTTATGTAAGTATAACCCATCTGTACATAACCTTGACAATAATATTAAAATTACAAAAAACAAAACAAAGCTTTTATTTATGATATTATATTTAAAAGTATATTTTAAAAGAATTGTAGGCATGTTTTAAATTTCTAATGCATTGTCCGTCTCTACTGGATTATACTGGAATATTGGAAGAATTACTTACACATGAGTCCATGAGTAAGGACCCCAATAAAAATTCGACAAAGAAATGAAACCTGGACCAAAGGGTCCTAATCATAATACCTTACTTCTATAGCAAATCACACAATCTCCCAAATCCTCATAATTTAATCATGATGATGAACCAAAGTCTCCATTTGTAGAAATACATACTTGCAACAAGGATGGAAAAGGCACCAAGAGCCAAAGTAATGATACACAATTTTAAGAAAGATTACATAATAAAGGAACGTGTCCCACAAATTTCCAACTCTAAATCTGGGAAAGTCAGTTATCTTTGTCATGCTAATAAAAAAGCACAAATAAAAGCTAACTGTGGGAATCAAAAAGATTGTCTGAGAACAGGTGTTCATTGTGACAGCAAAGCAACTCCAGTGTGAATTTCTATGTCTCTCTTTCCTTGTCTTATTCCCACCTCATTCTTGAATTCTGAAGGTCAGATTCTGGGGAGCCAGTTCTCTTAGCTCCAGTAATTAACAAAAGTGTGGTGGGAGATACATAGTTCATGGATTCTCTTTTTTTATTAAGCTTACTGAGTAATAATGGGACTATAAAACACAAGAAAGTCTTAAGTTTTCCACTAATTTTTAAAATGCCTGATGTAAGAAGAATCAAAATTAATGAAAAAAACAACTCAGACCAAGGGTATCTCCTATTCCGTCCTGCAATGTTTTCAGGGTGTCTGCTTTTACTCCGGGGTCTTTGATAAATTTGGAGTTGATTGAATGACATTGTCCCATTTGTTAGGAAATGGAAAGACTTGGAAAAAATTATATTAAGTAAAGTAAGCCAGGCCCAAAGAAACATAGGTCCAATGGTTTCCCTTATTTGCAATAACTAGTACATGTCTCAGACAAGCAGAAAAGGTCAGATAAGTTGATGTTAGGTGAAATGAATCCAAGATAAGTACTCAAATGCTTTTTCTTTCTTGTTATTGTTTCTAACATAATTAAGATGATTCCTTTGTTGTTTGTATGTCCCCTCCCCTGGTACAATACCTGTTTCACTGTACTTGATGTTGGTATAGTATGTGGAGGGGAAGGGATAAAATTGTTTATTAGTTTTACAAGTGGACTCATTGCAACAATGAGATGTACAAGACGTTATGTCAAAAAACGACCTTTACAACTTTGGCGCAAGGGGAGGCATGGGGGTGGGGAAGGCGGAGATGAAAAGGGATCATAAGGGGAAACAAAGGAGGAGGCAACAGTGCTTGATAAGAAATGAACTCATTACCTTGCTCATGTAATTGTAAAACCTCTGTACTGTTTGTTCGCAATAAAAAATGTAAAAAAAAAACCTCAGAAAACATATAAAGATATTTGTGGTGTACTGATACCAGGCAAAATTAAAATGTCATGTGTAAATACCAAATGACATTTACAAGCACAGATCCTAATTCTTCTGTGAGCTAATGTGATAATTACACATTTATACTTTCCAACAAAATCACCATTGAGAATACCACAGCCAATTCCAATCACAGAAGCAATGCTGCAAAGAATTGCTAAATTTTTCATCTATTCATTCCTAGAGTTGAGAGAGTTGATTCTGCTGACGTTGACTGTTTGATCCTCTTCCTCCTCATAAATAAATGTGCCTATGTAGAACAATTTATATCTATATCTTAACTTGATGGGTTTCTAGAATTTCTGGTCTGATCTTCAGTCTGAGTACCAGCTATGGTGCATATGTAGTTTAGGAAGATGGACTATTTCTTAACAAGCAGAAACACACTCTAAAACAGTTTTAACAGAAACATCTTTGATAATGGAAATATTCTATATATGCGTTGTCTAACAGACTAGCCACTGGCTATATGTGGCTACAGAATCTCAAACGTTAATAGTGTGTGAGAAATTAATCCTTCCAATTTCAGTTAAATGGAATTTTAAATAATGAGATTCATCTACTCTGTTAACTGGACAGTGCAGTTTTCAAATAAGGAAGCTGAAGTTCTCACAAAGATGGTGATAATATATAACCAAGTGAAGAAGATTTTATTGGATACTAACTGCATGCCTCTGAAATATCTGAGCTTTTATGTTTTATAGAATTCAGTCATCACTCACCTAGTTTGACAGCTGGGAAAAAAGTGGTAGGAGATATTCATAAGCTACTTGGGTTACTGAAAATTGTTCTTTGAAGATGAGGATTGTGCATGAATCTTTTCTATATTTAGCAGACAGCAAAGTGTGTAGAATCCTGTAGGAGGTAGAAATATAATGTTTGTTTTTCATTATGTCAAAGAGGTGCTCTGTTTATGAAAATGGGAGAGAAGTGAGACAGGCGAATTCTATAAATATACAAACAATATATACAAAATTTGCTACATTCTATTCCATGATAGGCCCTGGAATGAACTTTGGTTCTTTGTACATACTATAGATATTTACACACTAAAAAACAGAAATGTAATCCTTTAATACTGTTAAAATACATAGACTATCTTCTTAAAATATATTCGTGGACCTATTTTTTCCTTAATTTCTTCCACACCTGCATTAAGAAATGTCTCTAAAAGAAAAACCTCTAGGTGTGTAAAATTTGAACTCCATCTATTTCTTTTGTTGAATTGTACTCTAGATAGGATTGAAATCCCTATTTCATCTTAAGGCTTAGATCTAGAAAAAGAATAAGCATTCTCGACAAATTGTCAAGCCTCATTTTTAAGGAGAGCTATGTACTTACTAGGAGAAATATGTATCTGTCTTGGTAGCTAGGAACCTTCAAGAAAAAAAAGAAAAAGAATAATTTCATGGCAATCTCATGTATTTGCATACCGTCAAGTGAACGCTAGCTGCTCTATATTCTATAGTATATTTGCAAGAATATTTTCATAATCTATTTCTAAGCTATTGTCATACTCCAGAGTAAAGTTCAGGTATGCCTATGTCTCATTATATAGATTGTAGTTGCTCAAAGTCAGAACCTATTGTTTGTATAGGATTCACATGGCTATCTTTACTTCACTCCGTGTCACTGAGGGCTGGGAGATTCACTTCAAATATATAAATACACACATATACCCACACATATCTGACTGGCTTTCACTATTGTCGTACAAATTAACTCCTTTTTGCCTCTAACTCAAGAGTATCATAAATCTTCTAGCATACAGGAAAATGTGATAAGTTCATTATTAACTTGCAAGTAGGTTATATCTCTAGCTTCACACAATTCTAAATACTCATATGAAGAAAAATATATATCTAGAGTTTTGGTGTGCTTTTATATTACAAAGCTCTCAATTTTCATCTTATTTTCCTTGAAGAGGCACCAGTGCTCGATAGGTAATATACTTATTACCTTACTCATGTAACTGTAACACCTGTACAGTATTTTTACAATCAAAAACGTACAAAAAGGAAAAAAAGGGAAATTGGATGTCACGTATTTCCATTAGAACTAACTAAATATAGGGGCTTTAAGTTTCTACAGGTTTTAAGGACCTAGTAAGTTTTGGATATGCCCCAAGGCCATTACGAAAAGCTGAGGGAGAGAGATCTAAAAGTGGAAGTAGATAGGTGACCAGAGCATAATTTTGTATCTTTAGTTCACTGTTACAATAACAGGGGTACAAATCAACATGATGGTTTGTAGATACAGGACCAGAAGACGTACTGGAAACTGACATCAGAGTAGGGTCATTCATTGTGGGAAAACACAAATCAGGAGGCAAGAAAGGATGCAATCAACCGTGTCCATGAAACAACACAGAATGGTATAAAGTCAAAGTGTTAACCAGCCCATGAAGAAAGTGTTTAACATCACTAATCACCAGAAAGTTTTAGTCAAAATAATGAAGAAAATTACCGCTTCATATGAATTAGGCAGGATAACTACAAGAAAAGGAAAGAACAATGTTGACAAAAGTGTGGTAAAATTGGAACCCCTCTATGGGAACCAGTAGAGCATCTCTTCAAACAATTTAAAACAGGATTATTCATACTAGTCACCTAACCACTCAGGACAGGGGCTGAAATAAAAGGATAGTGGTTCAAAGCCAGCCTGGGCAGAAAATGGGAAGTGGATCTGTGGTTTAAAGTGGTAAAACACTAGCCTTGAGGAAAAGTTCAGAGACAGTGGCCCTGACCTGAGTTCAAGCCCCATGACAGAAAATAAAAAAAGAAGAAAAGAGAATTTTCATATGATCCAATTACTCCATTTCTGGGTATATACTCTAAAGATCTAAAAGCAAGGTCTGGAAGAGATCCTTGTACTCTCATATTCATTTTGTACGATACTCAAAACCTGGAGGCAATCCAAGTGGCCATCAACTAATGAATAGCTAAGGCAAATGTGGTTTATACCCACAGAAGTATATTATTTCAACTTTAAATAGAATTATGTTTTGACAACTGCTATGTTATGCATGAATATTTGGGACACTTTGCTAAGTGAAATAAGCCAGTCATAAAAAGATCTAATATTACATGATTCTACTTATATCAGTTATATAGAACAGTCAAATTGATAGAGACAGGAAGCAAAATCGTACCTGATGCATATCTTGAAGCAGAGGAGAGTGGAAAATTGTTTTACTGAATATACAATTTGAATTTTGGAGGATGAAAAGTGTGAACACTGATCTTATACAATATTGTAAATGTACTTACTACAACTATGCTGTATTCTTAAAATGATTAAAATAATAAAAAAAAAAAAAAACCTGGGAGAGGAGAAGGAGAATGATGAAGAGGTAAGTATAATCAAGGGACATTGTATGCCTATGTGGATATATCAAAATGAAATACACTTATTTAACTAGGTAAAGCTAATACAGAGTTTAAAATAGATAATACATTTTAAGTTGTTGCATTTGAGCACAATTATTGAAAAGAAGAGAAAAACAACAACAGGCTTGGAAACAATTTAAATTGTCAGAATTCTATAAACCTGTGTTCAAAACTATATCTCATTTAAGTGTGTGAGGGTTTTTTTTTTTTGGGGGGGGTCTCTGGTCGTGGTTCCTGAACTCTGGGCCTGGGCACTGTCCCTCAGCATTTCAGCTCAAGGCTAGTGCTTTACCCCTTGAGCCACAGCACTGCTTCTGGCTTTATTCTTTTTGCTTCTGTGGTGCTGGGGAATCAAACCGATGGCCTCATGCATGCAAGACAAGCACTCTACCACTGAGCCACCTTCCCAGCCCCTGTGAGGTTGTTTTTTAAACATGTTTTTATTAGTATTATCTTTAAGTAGTTGTACAAACAAGTTCCCATTCTGCACAACAGTATATGAATACGATGTGTCTGACAACATAATCACCCATCCCTCTCAACCCAACCCTTCTCCCACTTTAAAAAAAAATTGAGATAGGTGATTACATAATACTCACATAATTCACAGCATTGTGGAATTATGATACTTAGTAAAAGTCACAAACGTATTTTAACCATACAAGGAAAATGATCATTTTCATGGTCTATAAAGTGTGTGAATTCTATAAGCTTTGGCCATACCAAGTATTTCTTCCATATTAGGTGATGTTTACATTTCTTGCCTTTTGTATAGTGTAGATTATTCCCGCTTTCCCTCTTATTCCTCCCTTCCAATCACTGTCTTTGGATTGCTTAGTTCTTTTCCTTCTATGACCAGTGGAGGTGATTGGCCTCTTGTTGTGTGTTGCTCTGTTTTCCACTCATTGTCTTCCTCCTTCTGGCTTCCCTCCATTGAGTGCAGATTTTTTTTTTTAATGTAATGAGAGTATGCTCAGGGAAATCACCCCATTAGTTCAAAATAGATTGTCAATGTGCCTTCATTTGGATGTTTTCATACACATTTTCAATATATAATAGCATATGTAGCATAAGAAATATGTTTCTTCTTTTTCTTATGCTTGAAAGCAGTTTCTACTTGCAGATAAAATGCATCAACTATTCCTCATACAAAATAGTAAAACATTACACACGAGTTCTATAGCCCTTGATATACATAACAAAACATCTCAGGTGCTTACCATAATATCCAACCTTCTTTCTGAATCAATAGATTTAACTGAAGTCTAGGGTAAGTCAAATAGTGATAACATTTCCCAATAGTGATAATATTTAGATAATACAGATAAAAATATTACCTGATAGCATCTAGGATATTGCTTTAAGGCCAGTCCACACATGTTCTGTATTTTTGATTTCCTTCTTTCTGTTCCTTCATCACACTTCCTGGAACTTGGAAGTGATTACTGGCAATTTAGGGGTCACTTTGGGCCAAGACAGTGAGAGCTATATCCTAATGCTGGGGTATGCCTCCATCTTCTTGGAATCTTCATGCCTGTACTGTCTTCCTCTGGGCTTTCAACAGATAAGAGACTAAACCATTACTAGTTGCATTTTTATGATCATTTGAGTTCTCCTATCTTTAAGATACTTACACTGTGGATTGAGATGCACTCACAGAAAATACATAGTATTGCATATATATTCCTTTAAGTAGTTGTAGCAAGGGTCATCATTCAACAAGTCAGAAAGTGAATACAATGCAGCTTGATCAATATCACTCCTTTTATCATTTTTCTTTCATTTGTTCATCAAAATGTCATTACCAGTTTCTTCTCTTCCTCCTTGTTCTGAGATAGAAATTGATCTATTGTAAAGCCAAAGGATATGCTTCCTTCACTAGCTAGACCACGTTCACTGACCTTTGCTTTCTTAAAAACTGCTTAACTCCTGCAAGAGGGAATTGAAGGCTGCCAGACAGGAAGGATTGAGTGTAAGGTGTGGGAAGTGTTCTCATACTCTGCATCTAGAGGGCTACTAAACATGTTGATCTGCTCGATGCCTCAAGCAATTCAGAAAGTGGCTTGCATTTTCTAAAACCTAAATCCAAACTTTCCCCTTCTCCTTCCCACCAAGAATTCTCCCTCAGGCCTCTTCCTACCATAGTGTCTTGGCAGCTTAGAACTGCTTTACCTCAGAAATGTGGCACCAGAAGTGTGCCCTATGCTCAGCCAAGCATCTGGGATCTGGCTGATTCATCTATGGCTCTGAAAATACTGCAGTCTAATCTGTGTCCTGTGCTCAGGGTTCAATACGTGTGCTTAAATCCATAGCTACGTACCTCCAGAGAGAGCAGGCTTTCCTCTATTAGCATTAGGAGCAGAAGTACCAGATAGGTTCTTTATAATAAAGCAGCCACACACAGCGGTTGGTTTCATAACCACTTGCTGAGGTGAGTTTGCCTAAGGGAGCCAAAGCAATATGTGAATAAGGTGTTTTCAACTGGAAGCTCATAAGCCTCCATTGCTAAGAGGAAGCTGCTGATAATAAATTCTGTCTGGGAATGGACTTTGTAGGAGATAGAATATTTTTCTGTAAAAGTGATTGCTTGAAGGAAAGCATTGACTACACGTAGCCATAATCTTACAAAAAGCTATTTTAACTAAAGTATATCCTGTAAGTAAAATCGTTCTAGGAACATGGTTCAACTCATAGGCACAGTTTAATTCATAGAGCACAAGCGTAGTAAGAATTTTCTAGCAATTTCTGGAATGGTTGTCCTGGTTTCATTGATTGCTCTGAAACTGATCCCCTTTCAAACTAGCCAGCTGAGCTTCAAAAGAGGCAATTGAGCAAGATTTTGAACACAACTTCTGATCAATACCAGAAGTAGTAACTCATTAGGGGTAAAACCTACTTCCTACTCAGACTTCCTACTCAGAGCGGTTGCTTCATTGGCTTCCTGCCAATAACATGCCCTTCAACAGAACTAAACTTTGCCGTGCTAAGTTTCTTTCAACTTGCTTGTCTTTCTTGGGATATTGGGTTACACTATGGGAGTATTCCCAATAATCTGGGGTATTGTCCACAATCTTTGTTATGCAAGGCGGTAACCCTTTAGAAGGAGACACATCCTGCCTTGTTGGGGTAGCTCAAGGTTGGGTTAAACCCACCCATTGTGGTTAATGATGGAAAGTGTATCAGCAATGTCAGGAAAGGGCCGAGGGAAGCACCTCAATAAAAAGTTACCTCATGCATTGGCCATGAGAGGAAAAATTGGACTAGTGCCCATTACCTCATTGGTTGGGGACTTTCATGTGCTGAGTGAGTCTTAGGCACAACGAAAACTTGAGTCTTGATGTTTGTTTTCATTCTCTGGCCCAAGAATAAAAATGTGGGAGCTGGAGGAAGCCATATTTGAGAAATCTCCAGTAAGGGGAGAGTTGAATATGAGAGGGGAGCACAAGAAACTTACAATAGATAGGATTTAGTGCACCAAAAACTGAAATCTCAAGAGACCTGTTAAAATGGGGAATAAGAATTCTAGGCCTAAGGAACCAAAGAAAAATGATCCAAGGACCTGCTTCTGATAATCCACTGGGAGAATGGTGAAAAAGATCTCAGAACACTATTAAATAATGGATAATTTTTATTATTGAGATCCATACTGTGCACTTGTCCAAACAACAATTTGTTATACATAAGTGCTTGAAGGTGTGTGTTTTAAATCTTATATGCTGAAAGGGGAACTCAAAAAAGTCATGTCCAAATCTGGGTGCCAGTGGCATGCACCTGCAATCCAAGCTACTCTGGATCTGAGGATTGGGGTTCAAAGACAGACAGAGAAGAAAAGTCCTTGAGACTCTTATCGCCAATTAACCACCAGAAAACTGGAATTGGTGCTGGGCTCAACTAGTAGGGCTTTCTTTCGCCTTGTGCTAAAGAGCTCAGGGACAGTGCCCAGGCCCAGAGTTCAAGTCCTATGACCAATAAAAATTAATGCTTAGGTGAAATGGATTAAATAGTCTGCTCACCATTACTGTTAAGACTGTGTGGCACAGAGACCAGAAAAACAAGTGGCACACTTCCCACAGTAATGAACCTCAGACCCCCAAGGGCATGGAGTGCATGATCGGTTGGCCAAACACAGCTTGGGGAAACTCGAAAGACCCTGCTATTGCTGTTTGCAAGAGGAGGATCTAAGACAAAAATCCTATCTTCCCAAGGCCAACTATACCCCTTGCCTCTGTAGGTACGGGGGACAACTGGCATTTCTGGGAAACTTATCAAGATGCAGTGAAGGCTGAACCTGTGAAGAGTTGAGCAGTAAGCACTAAATATAGCCAGGGGAATTGTCTGATGGTATTGTGGAAGACCAGTGCTGGAGACGTTCCTGGCCAACTAGAGTAGAACCTGTGCTTTGTTCAATTTGCCATCACTTACATCCTAGCATTTCATCCACCTGTCCGTTCTCAAACATTTTATACTAGTTAGGAGAGACCCTTTCCCCAGAGGGTCATTCATATTTCATATTTACATAGGTACTATTCAGGATCCTCCCCCAAAAGTTTCCAAAAATTCAAGCCAGGCCCCAAATAGCAGCTTAGGAATCAGTATAATTAGTATAAATAAGTTAGTATAATTAGTATAAATAAAATGTAGTTTGGAGGCTAGGAATATGGCTTAGTTTTAAATTGTTTGCCTAGCATGCATGAAGCCCTGGGTTTTATTCCTCAGCACCAGATAAACAGAAAAGGCTGGAAGTAGCACTGTGGCTCAACAGGTAGAGTGCTAGCTTTGAGCAAAAGAAGCTCAGGGAGCACCAGGACTGGCAAAAATAAAATGTAGAGTAGAATAAGATCAACAGAGATTTGTTAATTATACTAAAAGATTTTTTAACCCCCTAAATTAAGTGCTCTAGTAAGATGGCATGGGAAAATTAATTCTAGAAACATTATCTATAAAGGGTAGATTTTTTTTTTTGTGATTGAAGGCCAAAGCTGCACAAAGGACTTAGAAGAATTCAACATTGGCAAGTGAGAGAACTAAAAACTCAGATAAAGGGCTGAGAAGGTTGCTCAGCAGTAGAGTGTTTGCCTTGCATGCTTGAGCCTCTGGGTTCAATTCCTCAGCACCACAAAAGCAGAGAAAGCCAGAAGTGGTGCTGTGGCTCAACTGGTAGCGCACTATCCTTGAGATGAAGAGCTGAGGAACAGTGTCGAGGGCCAGAGTTCAGTCCCAAGACTGACCAAAAATGAAAAAAAAAGGCAAGCTACACCTAAAGGGTTTCCTACCAAGAGGGACAGAGGGTTTCCTACCGAGAATGAGGGAGTTTGGTGGATTTTTATCTAGCAGGAATGCAAGTTTCCCTTCTAGTGGGAGAAGGATTGCCTTCTAGTAAGGAGGGTGTTAATGATCACATTGGTCAAAAACATAATTCAGTTTCATAATGCCCAGATAAATGTCTAATGTTTGTCAGGTATTGACTTGTGAAAACATATATTCATTAATGTACTACCATCTGCGTGTCAATCTGTTCTTATTTTCTCAACCCCAGGGGCTCAATCTCATGTCCGGCATAGTTTGTGTCAGCTCATTTTGCCCCAGGATTGCATGCTGACCCTCACCCATTCATGAATTTGGCCCTGTAGGCCATGAATTCAGATGACAGCACTCCCAAACAATAATCGTGGAGTAAGAACCTGATGGTGACACATGTTTTCCTTTTCTGAGAAAGTCTTGGGTGTCAGGTATGAAATGGAAAACATATGCAGTCCTATATCCTATGTAATCAAAGTAATCAATGTTCTATGTGCCAAAATAACCAATAATATAGTCAATACATGAACAAAATGAAAAATAAAATGAATAACTACACTGAATGTAATATAGAATCAACATATGTATGTAAATATAAATCATATATCTAAAATGTACACGAATGGGATGTTTTCTAGTGTTGAGGATCGGTTTCAGGCCTAAGGAACAGAACTGAATTTCTTCACATCAGGGAGGCGAGCTTCCCCTTCCCTTACAGTGCAACAGAGTTACCCAGACCATGAGTTCCAATACCAGTCCTGGCAGAGAAAAATGGCATCTCTATACTATGTGATGCCCAATTCTTAGGTATTTCATTATGCCTTCATTAAATGAATGTGATTGTGTAAATGCTTCATAAAGTATTGATTAAAATCGATCAGTGTCCTATAATAGTGTATAATTTTATCCTGGAATCATTCAAGAACTGCCTATTCAATCATACATACATCCCATTCCATTCGTATTCATATGGATATGAATGAGTGTCTTAAGATCTCCTGCCATTTGGAGGTGGCAGGACCAGGATTTGAACTGTGGGCTCCAGCTCCCACCACTTAAACCTACGGATAGGGAACTCACTGGTCTGTCCCAAAACATCAGCAAGACCAATGATTAGGCAGGCACCAGTGGCTCTCAGCAGTCCTTCTTGATACAAGCCTGTATAGGAGGATTATGGTCAAAGTCACCGTAGGCAGGAAAGTCCTTGAAACGCCTGTCCAAGTTCAGTGTCAACAAAGCCATAAGTAGACCCGTATGGTAGAGGGCTAGCCTTGATCAAAAGCAGCTCACGGACTGTGCCCAGACCTTGAGTTCAAGTTCCGAGATTGGCAACAAACAGTCATACAGAACAATCTGTGCAGCCATGCGGCTAAAGCAAGTCACCCTCTTGTCTCCAACTGAATTGGACAGAGTTTACTTGGAAAGGGGCTGGGGAGCCGCTGTCATCTTGACTCCACCTATGCAGCCTGCATCACAGGATTCTGACTGCACCCCCATTCTTTCATGATTCTTTCTAACCAATGGGATACAAGAATTGTGGCCACTCCCATATTCCATGCTGTCCAGTAGCACCCAGATTCCCTCTGTTGGTTGACACCACTACCAGCAGTTGAGGAAGTTAGAGGTGGCTGGGTGGTGAGCAAGAGTCTTGAGGCGACTTTGGAGTGGATTAGGAAACTTACAGCCTAGTCAGTGAGTGGGAGAATAGAGGATTACCCAGAGCCTGGGAATGTGGCCAGCCCATCTCTCCCATCCTAGTGCTCAGATGTCTTTAAAAACCAGACTCCGTGAGGGAGTTGTGGGCAAGAAACAACTGCCAGATCACCGACAGAAGAATCCTGCCATCAGACCTGCAACATTCAAAAAAACAAAGAACACAAAAAAGGGAGGGATCCCCAAGACAAACACCACTGGAGAGCGTGATTCAAAGGAAGGTCCAGGGGCCACCCCTGCCTTTGGAGAGTGTTACAGCCATCAGGGTCCAGAGTGTCAAGGTTCCGGATACCACCAAAGATCTTCAGAGGTGCTACCAACACATGGTGCCTGCCCTGGACCGCAGCAAAAGAAGAAACCAGGTGCTCTGTGCCAATATCTAACCACTGAATCAGGAAAAGACAGACCTGCAGTATCAACGGGAGAAAGAGAGGAAGAAGATAGCCCAGGGGCACAAAGAACTGAAAATAGAGCTAGAAATCCACAAGCCACTCAAACAATAGTTGGTTTTGGCAGAAAGCGATTTACAATCAGCACCGGCCCACATGCAGCACGTGGCCGATCACAGAGTAATGGAGCACAAAACTCTCACCAGCTGCCTGCAGGCCACATAGCAGCGAATGGCAGAGTTGGAGATGGAGGCTTCTGCAGTCACTGCTGCACAGAAGGAGATTGAAATACTCTTCGAACAGCTGAATGATGTAACACTTCAGCTCGAGTAAAAGATCAGAAGCTTCTATGACCTGGAGCAAGGGAACAGAGATTTTCAGGAGAAGCTGGAAGCACTCTGGACATAGAGGAGCAACAGGAATAACAGAATCTGCAAGCTCCAACAAGCACTGGCAGGGCATGAGGTACTGACAAGACTACTGGACAAATTTCCTAGACCATTAACTTCTGTTTCTAGGTGCTCCTCTACACCCATTATCCTTAGATTAGGCCTTCTGATGGTGTCTTCCAGGTGTTGGATAGATCTATCATATTTCTTGGACTTGTCTTGGATGGTTGTATGTTCTTTCTCTATAATATCTAGGCTGTCTTCAATCCCTGAGATTCGATCTTCTGCATGGTCTAACCTGCTGTCAAGACTCTCTACTTTGTTTTTTATCTCTTTTCCTTCTAGTTGGTCAGCTTTGATGGCTTCAAGTTCTTTGTTGAAGCTCTGTTTTAGGTCTTGTATGAATTTCTTTACTTCCTTAATTTGGTGTTCAGTGTTTGTCCTCAAATCACTTAGTTGATTGGTTATGGTTTCTTTGGGCTCCCATTCCTTCTGTTGGGTTCCATTCAGCATTCCCTTTGTGGTCTCCCTGACTTCCTTCAGCTCTTTGT
This sequence comes from Dipodomys spectabilis, assembly GCF_019054845.1. Lineage (NCBI taxonomy): Eukaryota > Metazoa > Chordata > Mammalia > Rodentia > Heteromyidae > Dipodomys > Dipodomys spectabilis. The sequence goes on along the minus strand of NW_024870868.1, from coordinate 999,698 downwards.
TAATGGATTCCATGAATGCCTTTAGTGATCTTTGTGTGTTCTCTACCTGGTCTCTCAATTCCTGTATTACTCTTTGATTAGCTTCCTCCCGTTCGTGGGATTCCTGCAGATCTCTTTGAGTGTTCTCAGCCTGCTCATGCCATTCCTCTCTTTCTCTTTGAGTATTCTCAAGTTGTTCGCGCAAATCCTGTATCAGTTTTTGAGTAGCTTCCTCACGCTTATGATATTCCTGTATAAACTTCTGGGATGCCTCCTCTCTCTCCCTATCACGCTCATACAGAGTCCTTTGTACGTTGTCAAACTTTTCATTTATCATGTTTGCCAGCAGTGTTTGTAGAGCTGTTTGGGAACTCTCCTCAGGATTATTCATTATCTGTTCTAACCCCTGATTATCAGGATTGGGAATTGAGATACCCGAATTTGCCATTTTTCTTGTGTTTTTCCAGCTTACTCTGCCCATTTGAGATGAAGATAGCACCAGTTTTGTGCTAGAACACTATCTTAAGGCAACCATCAACCAAAGTTTGCATTTGTACAGTCAATAGTCTACAGATACAATCTAGTTCAACAGATACATCTATTCGACATCAAACAACTATATGTTAAAGGACTTCGAACCGCAGAGAAGAGTTTGGAAAACCAGAAATTATTAGGGTTAGGGAGAGATGTGGGTAAAAAATAGGAATAGATTGTTGTGGGGAGGCACAGGGAGAGTTAACTATGTCCTAATCACAGTGCAGGAAATAGGTTGGGTAGGATGTAAGTAGAGAGAGAGAGAAAAAGAAGAAAGGGAAAGGGGAATGAAAAGAGACCAGAAAATAAAATAGAAACGTAAAAATTAATGTTATTTTAGAGATTAAAAGACCATCTATTTATAGAGGAATATGAATATGTTGAGAGAAAGGGAGGGACATAGAGGAGATGAGAAAAACTTTAAAAAAATGCTTAAAATATTGGTATAAAGAGGTAGTACTGCTATTAATGAATTTAAGTCTCAGAGGTTTTGAATTGAGTAATAAGCTTGTGGATTAAGTGTGTACACAATGGGGGATAGGGTCTACTGGTTAACTACGGGTTTATCTGAGGATGTGCAGGACAAGAGTTAAGTCACATAAAGATGAACAAAGAGGAAAAGATGGAAAGGATAGGAAAGTGAGAAGAAAAGATCAGAAGTTCAGTAGAGCTAGAAAAAAAAACAAAAAGATAATTAAGAATGAAAGAAAAAGAGAAAGAAGACAAGAAAAGAAAAGAAAACACACATTCGCGTATTCCTAAAATAAAAATTATAAGAGGAGAAAAAAAAAAGTTAATGGAAAACAATTATTTTTTCAGAAGAGGCAAAAATTAAAGATTAATAAAAGTTTTAGAAAAGCAAAAAAATTTTATATATATATAAGGTAACAAAAAATGAAAAAAAAACAAAACAAGGAAAAGAAAAAAAAAGAAAAGAAGAAGAAGAAAAAAAAAGTTCTTTGATTTTTTTTTTTTTTTTGGGAGGGGTGGGAAGAGTCCTGTATCTCCCTTTTGTCTGTAACCAGAGTCTGGTTGGAGTCTCTGGTCAGCTTGAGGTCCTGTGGCTTGATTGGTTTCTTAAGTCAGTTTGTTGGAACAAGCAGAAAAATGCTCTGCTTTACCCAAGTTTTTGAGATCCCCCTCCCAGGTTAGTTTACTGGGAGGGTGATCTGCTTTGAGAATCACAAAAGAGGGGGATGCAGTGATGAGGCTAGGTTCTGGGTAGAGTTGAGGCCTTTCAACGAACAGTAGCTTTTCCCTGGGGCTATTTTGTGAAAAAAAAAAAAACTCACAGCACCCAGCCTGGAGCCATTCTCAGGGTTTCTGTTTTTCAATTGATTGTGGTGGCTGCTAGAGGGCGGGGCAGCCTCTGGCTCTGGTTACCCGGTGAGGAGAGCCACTCCAATGGCTGGCGCCTGAGCTGGGTGACTTTTCCCTGGATGGAACTGAGTCTGTGAGGTCACTTCGCCGTTAAGTTCTTGTGACCTGCTAAATGACTAGTTTTATTCCAAGGCCTGAGCTGGAGCTAGCCGCTCCTCCGAGCTTTGTCGGTATCCAAGATGGAGATCACCGGTGCTGGGGGGGGAGGGGTGGCCTTCCCTCCTCTTCTCCCAGAGAAGGAGTGAGCAAGTGGGGCTTCTACTCACGCAGAGTCTTGGATCCCGGGTCGTCTCTGGTCTGCAAAGTGCAGGATGAAGTTGTCTGCTCCTTGTCGGTTCTTGCTGGTGTTGAGTAGAATCAGCTCATCCGCTGCGTCTGGCTCCTTCGTCCCGGACTGTGTCTCAGGTATGCCTCCGCGGCGGTGGTCGCCGCTGCGACCCTGCCGCCGCAGCGGCAGCTGCTCAGATGTGTCTGCTTGGCTTCCCCTCTCTTGACTAACTCTCTGTCCTGTGATGGCACACTTGGTGTGATTCTCTGGCTTGGGACTGTTCACTGGAACTCTGAAACTGTTTTCTATGCAAGAGCTTGTTCAGATTCCAGCTTCTCCTCCGCCATCTTCCCGGAACTCTACCCATAAAACAATTCTATATTATGATTGGTGAACTACAATGTGGGAAAGGACCAGAAACAAGTTGTTGGTTAGATCAAGGGGGCTGACATACTTTAAACTGGTTGGCTTGTACCACAGGGAAATCTCAAGAGGATATGTGCTAAAATGCAGGGTGTCTGGTTTAGATAATGGTCACCAGACCACAGAAGGGGCTGTTTTGGAGTTTCTGATACCTTGACATCCTGCCTTAAGCAAACACCATGTGTTTCCCCAAATTATCTGTGCAAGGCTATTTCAGATATCTCCACATCCTGGCATCTAGTGTTCCCAGGACTGTCTGTGGCTGGAATAGGTCAAGGGTGGCAGAACTGAGTTGGGGTCTTCAGGAAAATAGCGTTGCATAGGTTCCTCAACACCAGTTGCACACACCAGCCCAGGCAAAGCCTTCTTGGCTTCAGTTCTTAAATGGCAGGAAAGGATGCTTTGTTCAAGCTGCAGACTTAGTACTCTCTGAGGGCTTCTTCCAGCTTGCCCAGGTTGGGGGGCTGGGCATGGGCAACCTGCTGAAAGCCCATCATCCAGGCCCTGTCGCTGAGCTCCTTTTGCTCAATGGTAGTGCTCTGCAACTTGAACCACTCAGTGATTTTGTTTGTTTATTTCTTTTGTTTTCCTGTGATCTCTTAAGAAATACAAGTGTCGCGGACTTTCCTGCCCAGGCTGCATTCAAATTGGCATCTCAGCCTTCTGAGGAGCTAGGATCACAGGAAGGAACCACTGACAACCTGGCTTACTTTTCTTCTTGTTGTTCTTTTTTTTCGTGACAATCTGAAATATTAACGGTGTCATTCCAATGGTTTGCATTCCAAGAAAACTTCCCAGGCCTGGAATTCGAATACTAGGACTGGCACCCACAAATAGAGGGAGATCCTGCAAACTCATATTTATTCATTTGAATGCTAATGGAATGTTATAAAAGTAATAAGTAAATGTGAAATTAATTCATGATTCTATTTTAGAATGCGACACAAAAATTATTGAATTTATATCTTCCATTCTAGCACCATGGTATGATTAAGGATATTGACTGATATTTTATTAATGCTTTTGTAAGTATTCAACGATGATTCTTCATTAAATGGAGGCATAATTTAATAACTAATAATTGGTAATTATATATATAACTTAATAATATAATATTCCCTCTGTATATATATACACATATATATATGTATATATATATATATACATATATATACATGTATATACATGTATATATATATATATATTGGGCACTACTGTGGCTTGAATATAGGTCCTCAGAATTTCCTGGCAGCTCAGTTTGCTGGAGGCTGGTGTGCTAAGACTGTGACCCATTTATGAATTGGGCATTGTAGGCTGTGAGTTGAAATCCCCGCATGGCCAAAAATTTATTCATGGAGTAAGAAGCCAATTTTGACAATTTTTTTTCCTTCTCTGTGAAAGTCCTGGGTCTCAGTATATGTGATATGATATAATAAAATAAATGTTATATGTACAATAATACTAAATAAATAAGGGTAATAAATATCATATGGAGTAAACCCATATGACATAGATCTAATATATGACTATTATATTTTATAGTGCTGAGGCTTCAATTCAGGCCCTGGGAACTTGTCTGAATTGCTTGTCTTCGAGGACGGTGATCTTCCCCTTCACCCACAGTGCCTCAGAATTCCCCAGACCCTGAGTTTAAATCCCAGGCCTGCAAGAAAAATGGGGCAAATTCCAAGCCATGATGATGATGATGATGATGATGATGATGTTTTGGGTCAACCACCGGGCTTGAACTCAGGTCTTGGTATCTCTGCCACAGCCGATCCTTGGATCCCAGGTCCCGAGTTCAAATTTCGGGGCTGGCAAAAATAAAAATAAAAACGAGAAGCATAAAACTGAGAAGTTCAAGGAGGTGGTTTTACTTTTTTTTTTCCATTGCATTGTGACCATCCTGGGTCTAAATGACAATGCCCAGAAAGTGTACATGACCTTACATTGCTGATATTTGGATGACTATTAGGGAAGCCAAGCCGAAACCGGCTACTTAAGCCTGGAAATCGAATCCTGGACTGCCAGGATGGCAGGAGATTCTAAAAAACAATTTCCAATATACATCTGTGTGAATGGAATTTTGTAAAAGTAACAATTACCTTAGTAGTTACTGTATTATTATATTATAAAATTATACACAATTATACAACTTTGAATAATTTTCAATTAATATTTTATTATGTATTCAATCATGATGCTTAAAAAAGGAAGGAATAATTTAATTGCCAATAATTGGTAGTAATATTGTATATGCAATTTCATAATATAGAGACATCTCACGTTATATACATCTATCCATCTATCTATCTATCTATCTATCTATCTATCTATCTATCTATCTATCTATCTGCAAGTCTAAACATTTATCTTTTTATACACTTGTCACTAATGGGGCTGAGTGATAGAGGGCTCACCTAGAACGTACAAAGCCCTTGTTTCGATTCCTCACTACTGTGTGCATAGGAAAATCCAGAAGTTGTGCTGTCGCTCAAACAGTTGAGCACTAACTTTGAGCATAAAAGATTAGGGGCTGTGTCTAGACCCTTCCTCAAGACCCATGACTGGCACCAAAACAAAAAATAAAAAGGAAAATATAGAATGTTCTGACTGCAACTATATAAGAATAGGGCTGCAAATACCTCATCACAGAGCAAGGAGGGAGTCTAGTGCTGACAGCTGCCGTCTAACCTGACTTAGCCAGAGGTGAACCACTGCAACCCACCTCCACAGAACCGGATGCTGCTGGCTTACTTACCCCTGTCATCCAAGATACTCAGGGACTGAGATCTGACACTGGTGGGTTTAAAACCAGGCCCTGTCAGGATGTCTGTGAAACTCTGAGCTGTGGCTCAAAGTGGTAGAGCTCTAGTCTTGAGCAAAAAATCTTAGGACAGTACCCCCAAACTGTCATTGCAATTCCATGGCTGATGCCCTCCCTCCAAAACCCCATCCCTCTAAAATCTAAATTTGGACTGTTTGTGAGGTGTTTCTGAAAGAATTGTGATACTGATGAAAGCACCTTAATTTAATGACAGCATGTGGGATACAGCTATGTGATCAGTCCTTCATGAGATGTTGTGTGTTGAGTCATTCACGTGGTGCATTTTTTCATCTGGTTCTTGTAAGAGCTCCACAAGTAAGATGATGATTTGCCCCTGTCAGGGCCAAAATTATGTATGTACCTATCTCTAGTGAGTTGTCTCCTGCAGACAATTTTTTTGGCTTAAGTTTCTCAGTCATGAACCTTGAACTCAGGACCTAGCCACTGACACTTACCTGTTGGGATCATGGCTAGTGCCCTACCATGTGAAGCCAAGGAACACCTTGCAACAGAGTGTTAGGGTCTAGGCGTATAGTAGCTAAGGACTGTCATCCTGCCTACTCAGGAAGCTGAGATCTGACGATCTGGGTTCAAAACTATCCCAGACACAAATGGTCCATGAGACTTTTATCTCCTATTCACCATTTAGAAACTTGAAGTGGAAGCCTCGCGCCTGTCATACAAGCTACTCAGGTGGCAGAGAGCTGAGGATCACGGGTCCAAAACCAGCCTGGGCAGAAAATTCCTTGAGATGCTTCTCTCCAGTGACCCACCACAAACCAGAAGGGGTGTTGTAGCTCAAGCAATTGGCTTTAGCTGAAGAGCTCAAGGACAGCACCCAGGCCTAGATTTCAATTCTTCCAACTTCCAAGAAAAGAAAGAAAGAAAGCTGCAGTGGTGTACTGAGAATGTGTCTTATTGGTAGAGTGTTTTGCGTGTATGAATCCCTGGGTTTGATTCCTTAGTACCGCATCACTAGCAAAACGCCTGAAGTGGCTGTGTGGCTCAAGTGGTAGAATGCTATCCTTGTACAGGAAAAACTCAAGTACTGTACTCAGGTTCTGAGTTCAAGCTCCAGGACAAGTGAATGAACACACATACATGTACACACACACACACACACACACACACACACACACACACACACACACACACACACTGATGCCAGAAGTGAAGCTGTGACACCAAATGGTAAAGCACTGAGCTTCTGTTCTGAGCTCATGGTAAGCACCCAGGTCCTGTGTTCAACCCTGATACACAGCCACCCAGGGCCCAACTAGGAGAGGTCAAAGGTTTCAAAATCTGATGAGCTTCACCAGCCCTAGATGACAGGAAGCATTGTGAGATTACACATGTGCTTAGATTTAGCAAGCTTCCAGAAACCTAGGGAGGCACCATTGCCAATAATGAGTCAATTCATTAGGTCCAGCTACCTAGTTGTCTGCCAGAAGGACCCTTGAATTAATTGTAGCAGGTTATTTTAAAACTAGAACATAGTCTAACAAAGACAGGATAAGTGCAGGGAACTTGGCCTATCATGGGAGGTGGCACAAATAAAGACTTCCTGTCAAAACAGCGCTGGAGAGAGAGATAGCTTGGGGGTACAAAGAGGCCTTTTTCTCCTGGCCTTCAGAGCCAGCCCACACTCCTCCTCACTAATTGGCCTCGATGGAGTTTTTTGTTACACAGCAGTACAGGAGTGAGGGCTTTTGTCTGCCTGTTCCAACAATGAGGCAGACTTCCTCCAGCAGTCCCTGGTGAGGAGAAAACCTCAGGATAAAATGGGAACAGCAAAGGAAGCCCCGGAACACGCACTGTCTTGAAAGCACTTTCTGTGTTATGAAATCATTCTATTCAAAGCAAATTTCCTAGCTGGATGCCTTTCATCATAGGGACTCTGGACCTTCACTGATAGAAATATATGCATACATACATGGGGACACATAGAGTTACTGGCTATTTTTTTGGCTGTGGCGGGGGTTGTACTATGAGCCTAGGCACTGTCCCTGAGCTACTTTTGCTCAAGGATAGTGTTCTGCCCTTGAGCCATAGCCCCACTCATGGAGATTTTGTATTCCTGTGGTCCCTCAGAAATGAGAATGTGGTGGACTTTCCTGTCCTGGCTGAATTCAAACCGGCATTCCCTACCTCTCAGCCTCCTGAAGTGCTAGGAATACAGGCAGGATCTGCTGACACCTGAGTTTCTTTCTTCTCATACTTTTCTTTCATCGTGACAATCTGAAATCTTCACAGTGTCATTCCAATGGTTTGCATTTCAAAGTAAACTACCCAGGTCTGTAGTTCAAATGCCAGGACTGCCACATACAAATGGCAGGAGATCTTGAGAAAATCATTCCTATCTATAGGAATGCTTACTGTAATGTTATAAAAGTAACTATTAAATTTGCAGTTATTTCATGATTCTCTTATAGAATGCAACACAAAAACTATTGGATTATGTCTTCCATTCTTGAACAATGGTATGATTCTCCTAATTAAGGTATAGTGACTACTTTTACATTAATGCTTTAATAAGTATTCAACCATGATATTTCATTAAGTGGAAGCATGATTCAATAACTAATAATTCATAATATATATAATTTAATATCCTTACATTGTCTCTCTCTCATATATATAGCTAAAGACACATCTGCCTGTCTATCTATTTATCTGTCTGTCTGTCTATCTATCTATCTATCTATCTATCTATCTATCTATCTATCTATCTATCTATCTATCTATCTATCTATCTATCTATCTATCTATCTATCTATCCACCAATGCTCTTGCTTCATTGGAGGTCCTCAGAACTGACTGGCAGCTCAGTTTGCCAAAGGCTTTTGTTTTACAACTGACCCATTCATGAATTGGGCATTGTGGGCTGTGAGTTCAAGTCCCAGCATGGCCAAAAGTTTATATGTGGAGTCAGAAGCCAATTTTGACACATTTATTTCCCTTCTTGGTGAAAGTCCTGGGTCTCAATATGATGTCTAATCCATATGCAAATAAATCCATGTGATAAGATGTAATAAATGAAATAAATGTTATATATGTAAGAATACTAAATAAAATAAATAAAAATAAATAAGGGTAACAAATGTCATATGGAGTAAACCCATGTACGTAAATAGATCTCATGTTTGAATATTATTTTTAACAATGCTGGGGCTTGAATTCCGTCCCTGGAAACTGGTCTGAAATTCTTGTCTTCCACCACGGTGAGTTTCCCCTTCCCCACAATGCCAGAGAGTTAATCATACCCTGAATTGAAATCCCAGGCCTGCCAGAAAAATGGTGCAAATTCCAAGCCTGGGTCTTAATTTTTTTTGACCAGGATCATGGACTGTCTTGAAAGCACTCTCTGTTCTATGACATCATTCTATTCAAAGCAAATATCTTAGTTGTTTGCCTTTCTTCATAACAACTGTATGTTCACCGATAGAAATACATGCATACATACATAGACACATGGAGTTACTGGCTCTTTTTTATTTTTGGTGCAGGTCCTGAGACTTGAACTATGAGCCTAGACATTGTGCCTGAGATCCTTTTACACAAGGACATAAGGTAGCACTTTATTGTGCCTTAATCCATGATACATCATTAAATTGAGGCATAATTTAACACCTAATACCTAGTAATTTAACAATAATTTAATACCTAATAATTATTAGTAATATATTACATGTAATTTAATAATATACAGACATCTCACATTCTATCAATATATTTATATGTTTAAATATACAGTGGAATATATATATATATATATATATACATACATACATATATATATATATATACATCTCTCTCTAAATATATACATATATATATTTATTTGCAGCAATTTACAAATCTACCTATTTATATATTGGCCACTCCTGGGGCTAGAACTCAGGTCCTGGGAACTGCCTGGCAGTGAATTTGTTTGAGACTGCTGTGCTTACAATGACACCTTGATTAATTGGGCATTCCATGCCCTGAGTTCAAATCCCAGCAGTGCCGAAGACAATAGGTGAGTAAGAAGCCAATATTGTCCTGTTTTTTTTGTGTGGAAATATTGTGTCCTAGGTACAATATGTAATATCTATGCAAATACATATATATGATACACATTATACATGTATATAAATATTATTTTGGCCTGTTCTGGGGCTAGAATTAACAACCTGGGAAATGCTCCTGAATTTTTTTCTTCCAGGAGGTTAGCTTCCACTTCACCCACAGCAAAATAGAGTTACCCAGTCCCTGAGTTCAAATCCCAGGTCTGGCAGATAAAATGGCCCAAATTCCTAGCCAGGACCTTAACTTTATTGGTGGTGCAGGCATGGGGCTTGAATTCAGGTCATCACAACTCTGCCTCAGCCTTGATTACCCTAGGATGGGGTGCAGGTTTTACACCCACAGATGATCCAGGGATCCTAGGACCAGAGTTCAACTCCCAGCTTTGGCAAAAAAAAACAAACCAACCAAGATGGAAGAGGAAAAACCAGGAAGTTTTACACAACAGTTTTACCTTTGTTTCCTTAGCACTGTGACCATCCTGGGTCTTAATGACTTGGCTTGAAAACTGTACAAGACTTGCATGGTCGAAGGCTGGTGGGCTGTCAGTGAAGCCTCAGCCCAACCTAGAAACCTAGGCCCTGAGTTCAATCCTGGGACTGCCACCTACAGGGCTGAAGATCCTAGAGAACTCGTTCCTATCTATAGGAACAATAATAGAATGTTTGTAATGTACTAATTAAATTACTAATTAGCTAGTCATTCTAGTATAAGATTGTATGAAATAAATATAGGTCATTGATTAATTTAATTAATACTTTATTAAGTTTCCTACCGTGATTAATTAATGGAGGCATAATTTTAGACTAAATAATTGGTAGTAATAGAATATACAAAAATAAGATATGGGCATCACACTTTATATAGAATTATACATTAGAATCTACATAAATGTCTCTCTGTCTCTGTATAAATTTATTTATAGATACATATACATATGTAAATACACACACACACACACACACAAACACACACACACACACACACACACACTTGAATCTACACATCTATCTGTTTATATATTGACCACTCCTAGGGCTTGATCTCAGGTCTTCAAATTTGCCCTACATCTTCATTTGAATCAGACTGGTGTGCTAATATTGACCCATTCATGAAGTGAGCCTTCTAGGCCCGAAGTTCAAATCACAGAACTGCCCATTAAACCATTAGATGTGAACTTGTATGGTTTGTGAAATTTTCCTTAAAGAACGGTGATATTGATGAAAGCACCCTAATTTCAATGACAGCTTGTGGAACAGAGCTATGTGCTGAGTCTTCACAGGGTGCAGTGTGCTGAGTCCTGCATTGGGTGCTAAGTCTTTCACAAGATGCTGTGTGCTGAGTCCTGCAAAGAGTGACATGTACTGTGTCCTTCACAGGGTGGATTCTTACATCGTGTCCTTGTAAGGGATCCACAAGTGAGATGATTATGCAGACAAGAATATTGAGTCTCAGATATGCTCCCATGGCAAGTATAAAATTATGTATTACTGAAGACTAGTGAGTTGTCTTCTGTGGACAAATGTTTTCTTTTTTTCTGTCATGATCCTTGAACTCGGGTTCAAGGTGCTGACCCTTACCTCTAGGGCTCATGGCTAGCACTTCACCACTTGGAACCATGGACCACCTTGCCACAGAAGCCAAGCCCAAGGGGTCAGTAGCTGGTCTGTCATCCCACCTTCTCAGGAACCTGAAATCTGAAGATCTGGGTTCCAAAATATCCCAGACACAAAAGGTCCCATGAGACTATTATCTCCAATTCACCACTAAGAACCTGAAGTGGAAGCAGGGTGCTTTCCTTATGCTGGTAATCCTAGCTACTCAGGAGAATGAGATCTGAGGATCATGGTTCAAATCAAGCCTTGGCAGGAAAGTCTTTGAGACACTTAGCTCCAATGAACCACCAGAAAACCTGAAGTGGCGCTGTGGCTCAAGTGGTAGAGCACAAGACTTGAGCTGAAGAACTCAAGGAAAGCACCCAGGCCCAGACTTCAACTCCTACAACTGACAACAACAACAACAAGACAGAAAACACTAACAAATCTGAGGTAGAGGTCTGGGAAAGTGCATTAGGGATAGAGTGTTTTGCATCTATGAAACCCTAGGCTTGATTTGTCAGGACCATATCATTAGGAAAAACCCTGAAGTGGCTGTGGCTCCAGTGGGAGAAGGCTATCCTTCTACAAGAGAAACTAGGTACAGTGCTCAGGTCCTGAGTTCAAGCTCCAGGACTCATGTATGTGTGTGCGTGCACACATACCCCCACCCTCCCACCCCCACACAAACACACACACTCACAGACCAGAAGTGATGTTGTTACACAAAATGGAAAAGCACTGGGCTTCTGCACTGTGCTCCTGCTCAGCTCAAAGGCCTTGTGATCAAAACCTAGCCACCCAAGGCCCAACAAGAAGAGGTCAAAGGTTTCAAAACATGATGAGCTTCACCAGCCCTAGATGACAGGAAGCTTTGTGATATCCAACATGTGCTTGGATTTCCCAAACCTAGGAGAGGCATCATAGGCCCATCATTGCTCCAATGAAACATTTCATTAGATTCAGTGCCCTAGTTGTCTGCCAGAAGTACTCCTGAGTTATATTGAGCACTTTATCTGAACACAAAAACATAGTCTCACAAAGGCAGGATAAGTGCACATAACTTTATCTGCCATGGAAAGTGGCACAAATGAAAACTTGTTGTTAAAACAGAGCACTGGGGAGAGAGATAGCTTGGGGTACAAAGAGACCCTTTTCTCCTGACCTTCAGAGCACGCCCACATTCATCCTACTAACTGGCTCAGGTGGAATTGTTTGTTACCAAGCTGTACAGGAGTGAGGCCTTTTGTCTGCCTGTCCACACAATGTGAGAGACTTCTTCCAGCAGGCCTGGGAAGCAGAGAAGCCCTCAGGTTACACTGGGAATAGTGATAAGTTCCCGGGAACATGCACTGTCTTGAAAGAAGTCTCTGTGTTATGAAATTATTGTATTGAATACAAATTTCCTAACTTGGTGCCATTCATCATAGCTATTCTATAGCTTCACCTATAGGAATACATCCATACATAGACAATGACATGTAAGTACAGGATCTTTTTGAGGGGGCAGGTCCTGAGGTTGCACTATTAGCCTAGGCATTGTCCCTGAGCTCCTTTTGCTCAAGGGTAGTACATGAAGCTTGAGTCATAGCCTCAATTCTGTTTTTTTTGTGATCTCTTAGAAGTAACAGTGTCATAGACTTTCCTACACTGGCTGGATTCAAGCTAAGATACTCTCCATCTCAGCATCCTAAGGAGGTGGGATTACAATCAGCAGCCATTGACATATTCTTTCCTTTCTTATTCATTTTTTAATCTGGACAATCTGACTTCTTAGCAGGGTCATTCCAATGGTTTGAATTAATAAGTAAACTACCCAATGTTTATTATAGTTGCTTTCTCTCCTCATCTTCTTCTCTGGTCATAGGTTTGAGGCCAAACGTGAGAAATGAGTGTCACAGTATTTTGGAGCAAATATCCACAGGATATGCCAATTCTGTCACTTAGCATTGAGCTAGAATTTACTGTCTCAGGATGAGAGGACCGAAATCTGGAGTGATCCTCATACTGTCTGCATTGCTCCTTTTGCCTATGAAATGATCTAATCATTATGAGTGTTTTGTGTCTCCAACTTTAAGTATCTAGAACACACTAGAAGCATCTTTGTGTTTCTGTTTTTCTGTAGTACCTCTCGAGATTTAGACTAAGGATTTGTGTGAAGCAGCTCCTCTGCGAATCCCTGAGAAAAGCCACTTGAAGCCTCTTCAGGAGATCGCCATTCAAAGCCAGCTGAGCAGGAAACTCGGTGAGACACTTATCTACAATAAACCACCAGTGAACCAGAAGTGGAGCAGTGGCCCAGAGGGTAGAGCTCCAGCTTTGAGAGAGAAAGCTGAGCAGGACGTACAAGCCAGACCATGCAGGAAAGCCTGGGAGTTGATTATGTCCAATTAACGACCAGATAGCTCTTCAATTACTTTCTGTTGGCATGTTGCATGGGCCTAGGTGAGAAGTCTTGCCCCTGTTATCTGATGATACAGGTAATTGGGACCTGAGATCCTAGGACCCATGGGTCCTACAGAAGAGAAGTATTTTTTAGACATCATATCAGCAAAATTTGGGCATAATCACTGGAGTGCTTCAGAAATATGGAGAAAAACAGTTTGGGACCAGCGAGTTAAAACAATAAACAGAGCAGCAGAATAAAATCCCATATAGATTAGAGGAAAACAACACTCATTTTTTGCTATGTGAATTCAGAAGGCCATGTACACTTAGAAGGTATCACAAGTTTGTACCTAAAATATTGCATTGATACATTTTATATTCTGATATATATTCTAAACCTAATTATTTATATTCTAATTGTATTGATTGGAATAAATATCAATTTATTTGTCAAATTATCAAATAATTCTAGTAACTTTCGTAGTGTGAAATATAAAATCATCACATATAAATGTAAAATATATAACTATATATAATATAATGAAAAGGCTCATGTTTTGCATTGTTCTGTTGTGGTTAGGGTATCAAAGGCAACTCTGTTTTAAAGTATTATTCCATTATCTCTACCTCAGTGTTTGGTAGAGTTAAACCTAAAGCTTTACCATTTGTAGATTTACAGCCTGGATGCAAGAGGAAACACTGTGGTTAAAACATTAGCAATTTAGGGAGGTTGAGCTTTTCTTCATGTGTCTATTGGCCATTCTTCTTTCTTCTTCAAAGAAGTTTCTCTTTAAGTCTTTAGCCCACTTATTTATTGGACAGTTGTTTCTTTGAGGATTTGTTGTTGGGGATTTAATTTTTTGAGTTCCAAGTATATTTTAGATATGAGACCCGTGTCCGTTGTATGGCTAGTGAAGATCTTCTCACAATCCGTGGGTTTTATATTGATCTTGCTAGCTATGTCCTTTGCCATGCAGAAGCTCTGCAACTTCATGCAATCCCATTTGTCCAACCTTTCTTTGATTTGTTGTGTTTCCGGGTCTCTATTAAGAAAATTTCGGCCTGCGCCAAGGAGACCTAGGGTTTCTCCTATTCCATCTTGTAATGTTTTCAGAGTGTCTGCTTTGACTCCGAAGTCTTTGATCCATTTGGAGTTGATTCTGGTGTAGGGTGATAATGCAAATCAAGACAACATTGAGATACCACCTCACCCCAGTTAGAATGGCAAAAATGAAGAACTCTAATAACAACAGATGCTGGAGGGGATGTGGACAGAAAAGAATCTTACTGCATTGTTGGTGGGAGTGTAAACCTGTTCAACCACTTCTCAAAAATCTTCACATACAGCTCCCCTATGACCCAGCAATCCCACTTTTGGGCATTTACCCAAATGTTTACAAACAAGACCACACTATAGCTATCAGCACACCTATGTTTATTGCAGAATTATTTACCATAGCTAAGATATGGAACCAATCCAGATGCCCCTCAGTACATGAATGGATCAAGAAAATGTGGTATATATACACAATGGAATTCTATGCCTCCATCAGAAAGAATGGCATTACCCCATTTGTTAGGAAATGGAAAGACTTGGAAAAAATTATATTAAGTGAAGTAAGCCAGGCCCAAAGAAACCTAGGTCCCATGGTTTCTCTTATTTGCAATATCTAGTATATGTATGAGTCAAGCAGAAAAGATCAGATAATGTGATGTTAGGAAAATGAATCCTTAGATATGTATTTAAATGTTTTTTTTCTTTCATGCATTTGTTTCTAACGCACTTATAAGATTATCTTTTTGTTGCTTTGTATGTCCCTCCCCCACATTATAACCCCTGCTTTCACTATATTTGATGTCGGTATAATTTGTGAAGGAGAAGGGGAAAAACAAGTCGTTTAAGGATACAGGTGGACCTGTTGCAACAATGAGAAGTACAAGTTGTCATGTTGAAAACGAGCTTTATAACTTTGTTTGGGAGGAGGATTGGGTGGGGGTCGGGGGGAGGCTGGGAAGGGATGTGAAGGGTAACAAAGGAGGAGGTTGCAATACTTGATAAAAAATGTACTCATTATCTTGCCCATGTAATGTTACCCCTCTGTACATTTTGTTCACAATAAAAATAATAATAAAAATAAAAATAATAAAAAAACATTACCAATTTAAGGCCTAATAATGAAGAGAAATATATGGACTTCTCTTGCAACTATGAAAATATTTGGTGATAAAATGGCAGTAGTGTAAGTTCCTGCCTTTTTGGAAGGTAGACAGGCCAAGACATTAGGTAATCATGAATATGAACAATTTTTCACTTTCTTGGTTTTAGCTACATTTGAAATGGTAGGTATCATAAACAATCATATTTTGATAAAATGCCTTCTAGTATGAACAGTTCTGGCTGAACTGTTCATCTCTCTAATGATCCCTTGTAACTAAGATTAGATTTGTTCCACTAATACAATCTATGCTGTCAGAGTAAGATATTCTGGTTGGTCTATTCCTACATGGAAGAAGGGTCAAGGGTCAGGTAGGCATTTGTGCCAGTAAGACCTCATTTGGGAAAATCTCAGCTCCATATGTTTAGAAGTAGCTCTTAAACAAGGCTTACTTTGAATCCATTGGCTCCACAGATCTAACACAGTTGGATAAATAAGTACTTGAAAAAGCGGTCTCCTTTGGACTTAGCTATTAATACTTGAAAGTCTGATCAAATTCTAAGTGAAAAAGACTTAAAATAGTCATTGACAAAAAAATTGCAAATGTGAGCAATCAACTGAACAACATATTTTTTTCAACTATTCACAGAATTTTAGGGAAATAAGATTAATAGCATTTTTAGGAACAATAAGGTTTCCTTGTTACAAATAGGCACCTAAGCATATAAGCCTGTATAAATATTTCATCATTAGCTACTAAAATTTACAGGATACTACATTCTTCAGCAGCTTGTATACCAAAATTACAACAATACAGAGATTAACATGGCACTTGTACAAGGATGATATGAAAATTTGTGAATTATTCAAAATTTTTCATTCTTCAGATGCAAGAAATGAAAAACAGCTATTAAAAAGTTGATTACAAAATTACAAGTGTAACAACACACCTAATTCATATAATTAAAAGTTACTTTGACATCAGTGTATTAAATTTTCACCTTAGAAAAGCCTTTACATAGCATAACCTTTACACAACTTTTGAAATTAGACAACATTGTTGTTTTATCCCAAAGAAATATAATACTAAAAGGACCTAGGGGAAAAAAAAGGAATCTTAAACTGTTTCTGTATGGAATGCAATCTGAAAGGACACATTAATGAACCTATATGTTATAAAACAATGTAGAATTTAATGTATTATATCTAGGAGAGAATAAAATAGATTATGGACACTATACAAACATAGAATATAGAATATTTTAAAATATAATTTTTCAGACAAACACCGGAAATATCTTTAGTTTCTATACTACTCATTTCAACAGATAAGTTAAAATTATTTCCGATCAACAAAATCACAAACTCTGCATAAATCATTATAGATGTATACAAAAACTCTTGAATACATTTTGACATCAAAAGCAGACAATTCACTTTGAAGAACTCCACAGAATCCATGAATTGTTACTATAAGATGTTGTTATTTGGATTGTGAAAATATGTTGTATTGACAAAAAGGAATTAATGACATTTTTGAAATTTAAGAAAATTAACCGAATCATTAGGATTTAGGAGAACAATTTGTACAGCCTTCCACAACTTCAAAGAGGTAGTGATACATACTTATCCTTTTGGTAATATCAAATGCAGTTTCTTCCAAGTGGTTCTTCAGACCTGGTTTGACATATTGGTTCAACAGTTCCAGTGTATTTTTGCTATCTCAATTACCAGCAGCAAGATGCAAGGGGGTCAAAAAGCGTTTAGTTTGGGCATTGGTATCTGCATCATGAAGAAGAAAGAAGCCACTCTGGTATTATTACACGTATATGCACTGTGCAGGGGTGTCCAGCCATCTACAGTTATTGCATGTGCCCCTTGAGCCACCAACTCACGGACAATGTCTAAGTGTCCACTGTAGGCTTCCCGATGAAGAGGCGTATACTCATCGTCATCCCTAGTATTCACATGAGTAGCCTTTTTGGAAAGTATTCTCTGCACTGTAGTAAGCTGGTTATTTTCAGCAGCCCAAAGAAGAAATTTGCTTGGATCCTTCTCCATTTTTTTTCTTGCAATTTTTATCATCCCTCACATTTTCATCTTGTTCCTCATCTTCATTAGAATTGCCTAACCAGATACATTGAGTGCCAGTGGAAATGAGGTGTCCATGTATTTCCCTAATAGTTCATGTTGGTTGAACTGGTCAGAAATATCTGGTGAATTCTCTGCGTATGTTTTTTCACCATGATTTATTTTCTTTTTCCATTTTTACTATTCGAAATTATTCTAACTGGAGATTAGGGAATAAATGGAGAGCAGAGGAAAGATGTTCCTCCATATTCAAAGGTACAGACTGAAAATGAGGACCAGTGATGTCCTCATGTGCAACTTATTCTAGGAATGAGAAAATGTGAAATAATGCCTCCTATATAAATGATTTGGGAAATGGCAGTGCAGAAAGTGAAATGATGCAAGCCAAAATATAAAACAATATAAATTAGGATAATTATGGAGCAATCATATTATCTATGAGAGCCATGAAAGACAGAGATGAGCTATCCACAAAATCCATGCCTCTGATCAATTTATAGAACAAGCAGAAATTTTTTTTAAAAAAAAGATGGAAATAGAATTTATGTATTTACTTGAAATTAGTAAATACCTTTTTAATAGCCTACATAAGAATCTAAATCCTTGATAGCACTAGTAACAGATCTGACTGAAATCAGTTGAATCACACTTTTCCTGTACAATGAAGGAATAGGTACAGGCTAGGAAAGCAGCTAGAAAAGGCAGGCTGATTGTATCTGTGAGAAAACTTTGTGGAAACTGGTATTGAGGATTACTTACTGGTGACCCACTTGCACTGGAAGCATGATTCTGACCTCTTGCTTGCTGATTCTGAACTATTGCTTTGATCATTATATTCTCCAAAAAGAAAAAGTCAGAATTGATAACAAAGGACTACTAATACAGTTTGACTTTTCATTAAGCATATTCAATCATCAAAATCACACGAAGACAATAGACAGGCCTATTTTTTTTAGATGAAAACAAGTGTCTTTAAAAAAACAAGGAATTTAAGTAGTCTTCCAAAGGACTTCCATTTTACTTACTGCATTATACATTTTTCCTAATGTTGAGTAACAATAAATAATGGATCTATTAGAAAGCTCTTAAAGCTCGTCTGTTCAATACTGAGTTCTCTTACACTATATTATGGTATTTTTTTGTATGGTCTTAGGAAGAAATTTACTTTACTAACTTGAATTTGTGACAGGACAATATCATGACTGTACATCTTTCTTCTATACTCTCAGTTTTACATTATTATCTAAATATGTGCATTAAAAAAGTATAGAGGAAAAAGTAGAAGCCACACTGGTGGATCATGGCTTTAATCCTAGCTAATCAGAAAGAAGAAATCGGAGAATTGTGGTTTGAAACCAGACCAAGAAAAAAAAGTCCATTAGATCTTGATTTGAAAGTAACCAGCAAAAGCTAGAAATGGAGCTATGGAGCTAGAAATGGAGCTATGGTACAAGCAGTGAATGCTAGCCTTGAGAAAACTAAAACAAAAAATTGACAAATTCTGAGACAGAGCCAGGCCCTGACTTCAAGCTCTAGTATTAGCATCAAACTAATTAATTAATTAATCAATTAAAAATAAATTAAGTGGTCACATGTGGAGAAAATGCTCAGGGATATCACCCAGGCTCTTATTTCAAAAACTACAATCTACCGAAAAAATCTATTTAAATAATACCTGTGTAAATAGAGTATTTTCATCACCCAAATGCACATCCATGCTCAGTTATTTTTGCAAGGTAACTCTGTTATGTCTGGAGTACCACATAACATTATCACTTAAGTAGAAAGTATTGAAACATGGGTTCACTGTATCTCTCTAATGGATTTTTCTCCCCACAAATACTCAAATCTTACAATTATTCCAATTCTTTGAAGTCTTAGCTTTTTTCTTTAACATCCATAATATTAAAGTTTGAATTTAGTGTCTTGTGTCTCCTAAATGGGTGTTCTTACCAGTTTGTCATGCCCCCAGCCCTAAATTATCCAGATTAATTTTCAGATAGAATCTGGCTTCCTACTTGTGTATGATCATGGGCTCAGTCCACTTGATGTTATTCTTCCTGGAATTTAGATTAACAGGTGTCTGGCATTGTGTACAGATCTTTATGTCCAGTCTGGGCTTTAACCACTATCCTCACAACAGTAGACTCCCATATAGTCAGGTTTTTCATAAGCTTACCATAGCTGATTTTTTAAATAAATCTTTGCATTTCCTGCAGGTTCTTGAGTACTGAATTAATTTGTGTTTTCTTTGGGTTCGTTTGTTTCATTTGAATATATGTATTCAGTGGTTCCTCATTTTTCATTTGGTTTCTTTCACTCAAGTTCTTACCTAAAGTGCTGAGAAACCAATTCTTCTTTCTCAAGATAGTCAAGCTGAACTTTATTTATTCCAAACCAATTTCAGTAATATTTAAACATCTTCATATCTAGGAATGGTACACAAATGCTTATCACTGAGAAGGGTCTTTTTATTTTCACAGCATCTTTGGCATTCACAGACTTATCATGAATTATACAAATATAATAAAACTCAGATGCTTGCCAGGAGGAGAAAAACCTATTACTAATTGATTGACAGAGGTTTCCCTTCCCGTGAATGAAATACGCTGCTTGATGCAGGATTTCACAGAATCATATTGCTAGGGAGAGCCTAAAAAATCAGGTAACACTACAGAGTTGAGGGAGATTACTTGACCTCCTGAATAATTTACTTTTATGTCAAATAAAAGCAGGCTTCCAAAAAGAGAGTAGACTTTAGAGAAACATGATGAGTTGTATGTAAATAGGTGCTTAGCTGACTTTGTTGATTGGTGAACTAATACAAGGAAATAAAGTACAGCAGGGTAAAAAAATAAAGAACTCTGCATTGAAATAATCATTTCTGTGTGTGTGTGCATGCACATATGTGCGTGTACACACACACGCATGTGCATTGCTCATGCATGCATTATTCATTGCTGAGGCTTGAGAGTGCCTAGACTCTATCCCAAAGCTTCTGGTCAAGGAGAGTGGTCTACCACTTAAGCCACTACTCCACTTATGGTTTTTTGGAGATAATCACATGTATTGTCATGATTGAACTGGCTTTGAACAGTGGTCTTCAGATCTCAGCCTCCCGAGTAGCTAGCTAAACTGATTCAGTCTCTGAGTAGCTTGTTAAAATGCTGTCTGTACTCTATGCTTCACTGCTGTTTTATACTTTTCCTGAGGTAATCACAAGTCTAAGTCATATATGTCTAATTGTTTAAAAATATTTACTGCTTGGCACCAGCGCTCCCAACTGTACTCTTAACTACTTAGGAGACTTGAGAACAGAACCCAGGCCACATTTTAGTGGACTTCCTTAATCTATAACTGGGTGCATTGGATCATTTCCACCATCTTGCACTATCTAGAGACTAAAATTGGAAGGACTGCAGGATCAAGGCCAGCCATGGTAGATAGTGCAACTCTGATGCCTTTGATGATGGGAAGGCTAAAAGGACAGATCAGGTGCATGTTCTTGTGGAAAGGGAACCCCTACCCTAAAATTAACAACTGATATGATGCCTGCCTAGCAAGAACAATACACCAAGTTGAAATCCCCACCAAAATAAGTATATACCTTAACATCCAAAAACATATAGCATCTGTTCTTTGCTCTAATATAATCTTTATCTGATTATCATATGATATGGCAGAATAGTTTCTTCGTTAAACTTATGATATATTTAAAAGGACCTAGAAAATTCTTCCTCTCTTCTTAAGTGCAAACGAATGGCAAATTGCCTCATTTGTTACATATTTGACTACCACTAAAAATTCTTCTAATGACTATTATAGTAATATATACTGATTTATTACTTTACTGTGTAACAGTTTTTAAACTTTTTGCTTCTCTGTTGAAGTTTAAGTATTTAAATTGTATCATCAAAATATATTCCTTGTGTACTTGGGGCAGTTCTTTACTAAGTTTTTAACCAATGGGTTCTAAGAATTTTTGTTATTGTTAAAATATTGTAAAGAGGGGTTACAATTACATGGGCAAGACAATGAGTACATTTCTTATCAAGCATTGTTGCCTCCTCCTTTGTTTCCACTTCCCATCCGTCCCCATCCCCTCCTCTCCCCCCCAACCCAATCCTCCGCCCCTCCACAGCCAAAGTTGTAAAGTTTGTTTTTCGACATAACCTCTTGTACATCTCATTGTTGCAATGGGCCCACCTGTATCCCTATTTAAATTATTTGTTTTTTCCCTTCCCCTCCAAAAATTATACCAACAGCAAATACAGTGAAAGCAAGGGTTATACCGTGGGGGAGGGACATATAAAACAACAAAGAAATAATGTCATAAATATGTTGGAAATAATCGCATGAAAGAAAAAAAATTTGAATACTTATCTTGAGGTTCATTTCATCTAACATGAACTTATCTGACCTTTCCTAATTGACTCAGACAAATACTAGTTATTGCAAATAAGGGAAAACATGGAACCTATGTTTCTTTGGGCCTGGCTTAATTAAGTCAATATGATTTTTTCAAGTGTTTCCATTTCCTAAAAAATGGGGCAATGTCATTTTTTCTGATGGAGGAAGAGCATTCCATCTACGAATTCTTAATTGGTATATTCTTTGGTTTATTTTTAATTTCAATTTAATTTTATTGTAAAGGTAATTTACTTAGGGGTTACATTTTCATAAGTAAGATAATGAGTACATTCCTTATGGGGGGAACATTGTTATCTCCTCCATCAATTTTTTTGTACACTCATACAACTACTGATGCTTTTGCAATTGCTATTGATCAATGGGTACTTTTTCTTTCTTTGTTCATGCATTTTTATTATAAATTGATATACAGAAGGTTTACATTTACTTGTCACCTAAAGAGTACACTTCATTTTATTTTCTAAATTTCAAATTTTGAACTTAATTACTTATTTTCTTTTGTTTCATTAGGGTAATTCTTTTTTCAGAGCTGTAGGATTAGTTAATTTAATTGCATGATTTTCACACATGTAAATTAATCAGACACATATATTTTGCTTTTAAAATATTTAACATGTGAATAGATAAAATTATTTTCTTAATTTTACATGGTTGGTGAATTTAAATAAATTTATTTTCTTATAGTTCTAAACATATTTTTCCAGGTAACAAATACTAGCTGTATTTTCAAGAAACACATACTTTATTAAGAAAGGCTTCATTATCTGGTCACTTTTTGAAAATTTACTTTCTTGTACTTGAATTAAAAAAGTTTGAGCTGGGCATGGTGATTTGTGGCTTCATTTTCTAGCTATAGGAGGAACTGCAAATAGGTGTGTAATTCAGGAGAGCCTGGGAAACTATGAGACCTTATTCTAAAAATATCCATAGTGAAATGATTAGAGATATAGCCATCAATAGCAAGATATGGAGCACGCACCTGGATATCATATTCTAAATCTTGAGTTAAAACACCAGTAACCTCAATCTTTTGTCAAAATAAAACGATACATGTTTCAAAATGTTTATTACTTAAAACATGTTTGCAAAGGTTTTCATGTGTTCTATTTCTTAATTTTCAATTTACTTATTCTATAAGAATCCAAGTATATTGTCTTTTATTTCTCCTAAACTTTTAAATAGTATGAGCAATATTATTATTTCATATATTAACCTTCTTTAATATTTGTGATAAATTCCTCGGTTTAATATAATAATATCAGTATTCTAAATGTGTGTACGTGGGGTGTGTGTGTGTGTGTGTGTGTGTGTGTGTGTGTGTGGTTGTGTGTGTGTGTATGTGTGTGTGCTTTGTGTGTACTTTGTAATGATGGGGGGGGGTCAGATCCATGGTTTCACATATGCTAGGCCAAGGTTTTTGCACTGCACTATACTGTCTAGTTGTAATGTAGTGTTTTAAATTATGACTTTTAAATTTTCATTACTAGTGATTTTTCAAAATTATATATGATAAAATGTGATCCATATTCTATCCACGTTAGCAAATTTTACTGTTATTTAGAATATTTCTACTGCCTTTCCACTTTCAAACCCTTGTGTTTGTTATTGATAAAGGTTTTACTTTGCTTCTTTTCTCTCTTCATTTTGCCATTAGACTTACTTATTCTTTCTCTTATTTCTTTGGAAAATAATTATCATATTCCTATTACAATTTCTTTACATTGTAAGAGGTCTATACAATGCTTTATTTTTTATTTTATTTTTCCAATCTTCTCTGACTCTCAGCCCACACTATTAGGTGGATTAAAAAGAAACTTGTTTCAGGACAGTTGATTATTTTCCTGCTTCTCTTCTCTGTCGTCTTTCTGTCTTTTGAAACAAAATACTAATGGCATACAGCTCCTATATGGTCCATCATTCTGTCCCCTCTCACTGTCCTCTGTAGTACAGCTCTCAAGTCGTTATCATTCAGGTATATTATGCTGTAGTGTTATCTAAATTTTAACTCATTCCTAAATTAATTTTAGTGGCTTCAAGCATTCTCTAAAGACATTTTTCTATATATAATCTCTGGGGCCTTGTGTTTTCACAAGGTGCAAAATATGAGTGACTATCAAACATCTAGATAACTGTGTTATTGGATATTGGTCCACCTGCTCAATAAACTCACATGTAAGTTCAAGGAATACAGATCATTCAGAACAATCTTGTAAAATGGTGTAGCTTGAGACCTCATACTAGATTTGAATCTTATTACCATGTTTAGTAGTGAGGACAAAATAGCTCTACTATAAGAACAGACACCCAGAAGAATGTAACAGATTTATTAAAAATAAATTCTTAGTTTTATGGTCAAAAGATTTTTAAAAGGATGCCATGAACTTTATCAAATAAAAATAGAATTTTAAATAGGTGTATTGGCACTATTGCTTCTCTACATTTAAAGAATGATCTTGGACTACTACCTTAAACATTATACAAAAATTTAAAATAAAAAATGATTATCAAACTAAATGTGAGATATAAAAACTGATAATATGTAAATGTAAAAATTCATGGCATTGGATCAGTAAAGGTTTCTAAACATTTGAAATGGAAAACATTAGTGGCTAAAGAAAAGCAAGAATAAATGGGTTAATATCAACTGATGACCTTTCATAATTCTATGAAAAAAGTGAAAACATATCCAACGGATAGAGGGCACATATTTGTTAATGCTACAATGTTAATTCGACATTGATCTTGAGTCTTAACTACTTTTATATCTTCTAATTACATATAAATTTTTTCCTAAACAGGTTATTTCTTTAAAGAACATATGTAAATTAATGGTCAATAAGAAGAGCAAATGAATTAAACTCCTCTTTAGTATCTAAGAAAAAATAAAAATAAAACTCATTTCTATGACCATAATATAAAAAGATGACAGAAAATATAGTAATGCATTTGCGGAGAAATTGATATACTCTAGATAGCAGAATGATTTGTATAATACTGCAATCAATATTGCAAGCAAGTTTTCAAGTCTTCTAAAGGTCAAATAGAATTGTATATGATCCAGCCATTACACTTCTATGTATTAGTAAAGAGAAGTAAAAAACTTATTTGGACAGGGAATGTAGTTCTTTGACAGTGCACTTGAATAGTATGTGTGAGAATCTGGAAATAATGCCCAAAACAAATTTTGAAAAGACACACTATAAAGAATATATGGAGGACAAATTCCTGTAACTTAATTTTGTATCTATTTTAATGTCTGTTCTAAAATTTACAGCATTTGTTTTTTTATTTTATTTTATTTTTATTTTTGTGAACATACTGTACAGAGGGGTTACAATTACATGGGCAAGATAATGAGTACATTTCCTATCAAGCATTGTAGCATCCTCCTGTTTTTACCCTTCACATCCCTTCCCAGCCTCCCCCACCCCCCACCCAATCCTTCCCCCCTCACCAAAGTTGTAAAGTTCGTTTTTGACTTGAGAGCTTGTACTTCTCATTGCTGCAACGGGTCCACCTGTGTCCTTATTTAAACGACTCGTTTTTCCCCTTCCCCTCCACAAATTATACCGACATCAAATACAGTGAAAGCAGGGGTTATACTGTGGGGGAGGGACATACAAAGCAACAATCTTATAAATGCGTTACAAACAAATGCATGAAAAAAAGATTTAATACATATCTTAGGGTTCAATAAAATTATAGCATTTCTATTTGAAGAAATGCAAGTTTGTGAAAATTAGGCTTGGAAAACCTCTGATTGTACCATTCACTTCCAAAGCACTAAAATGTATACAATAAAAGGAGATAAATATATTACATGTGAATTTCATGTCAGTAAAATATATATATATATATATATATATATATATAGTTAAAAATAATTCACACAAATTGCAGAATACCTAAAAAGATGTTTTCGTTGTTGGCTAAAAATTCCTTGTAAATTACAGTTTTAAAACTAAGATATGATTCTGTTTATTTTGTTTATTTTGGTATTTTTTTTAGTTTATACAGAGATAACTCAATCAAAAAGTGTATGTGATGACTGGAATATCTAGGAATTATGCATCACTTATAAGTAATTGATAACATTTTCTGGAAGAAACTTTTAGCAAATGACAGAAGACTTAGGTCTATGCATGTACGTTTTACGAAAGCCATGTTACTTGCTCAATCCAATTGCTTTCCTCTTCTTTGCTAGAAAAAAGTATTCTCAAGATAAGAGCCAATAGCAGTGAAAAGAAACAAAATACACAATCATCTTGATTTATTTGTGAAAATAACAAACGAAATAAAACAATTCCAATTAAGGAACTCCAATATTAGTATCTATGAAGATGTTCCTGAATGCCAATATCCATTGAATTTTTGGAATTTTAATTTCTACTAACATATGAAAACTCGAACAAGAAAACAAATATAGTCTTAGAGCAAAACAGCCTTGGAATAATTTTCTTAATTGTTTTGAAATTACAAAAGAATTGATACCAATAAAATGATCCTTTCCTATGGAAATATTTTAAAATGTTTATCTCTTATTATAATTCAAATAACAAACAAGAGAAATTTTATATAATCATTGCAAATATCATTTTATTACTATCATAAAATAGAATAAATGACAAGACCCAATATATTATCATTATTATTAATTCCTAAACATTACCTAAATATCTTAAGCAATCTAAATAGTCATGTCTATAACATAGAGGTAAATATTCTATACTTTTTTTTTAAATAGAAGATTTTTTTATTGTGAAAATACTGTACAGAGTGGTTACAATTAAATAGGGATGCAGGTGGACCCATTGCAACAATGAGATATACAAGTCGTTATGTCGAAAACGAACTTTATTCTATAATTGTTACTTAACATTTTGCAGGGGCATATATTCATGTTTCTTTTTTTTTTATTGTGAAAATACCGTACAGAGGGGTTAAAATTACATGGGCGAGATAATGAGTACACTTCTTAACAAGCAATGTTGCCTCCTCCTTTGTTTCCCCTTCCCATCCCTTTCCATACAACCCCCCGCCCCCCATCCAGTCTTCCCCCGATGTAGGCTAAAGAAGCATTCTAAGAAATGTTCACAGCAGTTAAAAGATGTTTTTATGAAATTAATGTGATATATGCTGTTGCTATTGTTCTTGTTCTTTTTGTTCTCGTTGTTGTTTGCAAGGCTTGAGCATTGTCCCTAAGCCTTTTTATGCTCAAAGGCAGCACTCTACAACTTGAGGCACAGAGCTAACTCCTGTTTTTAGTGGTCAATTGGAGATAAGAATCTAACAAGTACTTTTATGACTGGGATAGTTTTGAACACAATTCTAAGATCTCATTACCCAGAATAGTTCGAATTATAGGCGTGAGTCAATGGCACTTGGTTTGATGTATTTTTTAAATTTTAATTATATTTTAAGATTTTTGTTTCACTATAATGTACATCTTTCTACACATAAATTTAGGTATATGTATATATTTCTGGCAAAAAATAATCTCTAAAAATCTATGCCTTTCACCATACAATATATATGTATATATGTGTGTGTGTGTGTGTGTGTGTGTGTGTGTGTGTGTGTGTGTGTGTGTGTGTGTGTGTATAATTCTGAAGACAGACTCCCTCTAAAATTTTATGCTAATATTTTTTAACTTTTTCATTCAAAGATATACACTCTATTTTCCGAAAGTTTCTTAGAATAAAATAACTAATATTCCAATAGAATGTAGAGTTTATTACGTTCAGAGGAAGTTCAGATATACACATGATATTATAGTAAAATTTGCAGTATATTACTTGAAATAATTCTGTTCAAACTCATAAACACTTGTGTGTGGTGGTGGGGAGAGAGGAAGTTAATTCATACTGGTTAGGAATTTGCAATACTTCAAAAATCTATTCCATAATTTGTTATAAGCACATAGTCAAGCTACCTGATATGCTTTAGTTTTTTTGTTCAAAATTTTAATATGGATGCGTGCACAGTGGTAACATTAAAATTATTAATCAAAAAACAAATAATCGCAAAATCATAGATACATATCAGACTTTCAATAGTTAGCATTTTGATGTTAATAATAATTTTGATGATGCCGGGCGCTGGTGGCTCACGCCTGTAATCCTAGCTACTCAGGAGGCTGAGATCTGAGGATCGCGGTTCAAAGCCAGCCCAGGCAGGAAAGACCGTGAGACTCCTATCTCCAATAAACCACCAGAAAACCGGAAGTGGCTCTGTAGCTCAAGTGGTAGAGCGCTCACCTTGAGCTGAAGATCTGAGGGACAGCGCCCAGGCCCAGAGTTCAAGCCCCACGACTGCCAAAAAAAAAAAATAATAATAATTTTGATGGATACGATGATGACCACAGTGTACCCTGATAATGTCATTGTTGGGATTGAAAAGGAAAAAAACCTTTACACATTTTTACAGCTAGATTTCCCACATTGAATACATAGTAATAAACAGCGTTGGATTACATACAATAAGAATAACAAGAGGAGAGTTTCAATATCAATAAATACATTCACATAAACAGGCAGAGTCCATAAAAACCCAAATTCCTGCAGTCTATCTAATGTATACTCACTTTTCTTGATGGTACTATTTTCTTATAAATAAAATCGTTTATTTCCACATTTTGATGGACTAAAGTGTAGTTTTCAACTTAGTGGGATTAGTTCAAATAACATTCTCATATAGATACTATACAGTAACCAATGTTTTCAAATGCTATATTGAGTATGTTCTGCAATACAGCTGTAAAGACATGACACAATTTACATAATACCACTTTCATATCTGTAGTTACCTAGAAAGGACATAGGTCTTAGAGCCAGGAGGTAAAACTTATTTTTATTTCTACATGAAACAATTTGTGACTTTATACCAACAAACTGAATATGACTCTTTCCTTATTTGTAAGGTAAAGTGGAAAATGTAAGGTCTCTTCACTTTTCTTTATTCTTGCTCTAGAAGTCAACAAATATATTCTTCATTATTTCTTTTAGATTACATTGATTTACGCATGAGAAATGTAAGGCCAACAATCAATGTAGTGAGTAAATAATGATGCTAGAATATGTGTCTGAGCTCTTCACTCTGTGTGCTTACAAAGAGAGTAATTTGGTGATAGAGAGGACCAATATGAAAAGACTATGGGGGAAAAGCGTACTTTTGAAATGGTTGTTTTAGGACTAGGTGACAGTGATGAGTAAATGAAACAGGCTGGTGTTAGGGGCATAAAAAGAAGTACAGAGAAATCATATTGTGTAAGTCGTTATGTCGAAAACGAACTTTACAACTTTGGTGGGGGGGGGATTGGGTGTGGGGTGTGGGGAGGATGGGAAGGGATAGGAAGGGGAAACAAAGGAGGAGGCTAAAATGCTTCATATGAAATATGCTCATTATCTTGCCCAAGTAATTGTAACCTCTCTGTACAGTATTTTCACAATTAAAGAAAGTCATAAAAGCTCCAAAAAAAAGAAATCATATTAGTGATAAAAACTGAGTAAATCTTGATCATTCATCTTATCTAATAGGAGGGAGTAAGAAGGGTAAGAAGAAATATAAAAGGCTTCCATATGTTTGGCTGGTAACTCTGTTAGTGATGTTCTTAGTGATAAGAACCACAGGTGGAAATAATGGATTTAGGGGAAAAATATCTGATAGTTCTAAAGTTTATATTAAACAGATGCAAATATAGGTCTGTTTAGACATCATCAAAATATCCACGATCATGAATAGGAAAAAAGAATAATAAAATTGGGGGCATTATTGGAGGGAAGAGGAAAAGGAAAGTTCTGACAGAAGTGGGAGCAATGTGAGTACCAGTGTGGATAAGATTGGAAGAAAGAGATACATAAGGAAACAAAAAAGTAGTAAACAGACATTGACAGAATTAAAGGAAGGAAAGAATTTGCAGGAAGATCTTGAAGGAAATATGCTATTTGGATTTGAAAAGTAAAAAGAAATAGACAAGTTCAATAAAAAAAATGTTTTGGTGAAAGTCATCTTGATAAAATTTTGAGATATGAATGTGAATCCATAAAATTCTGGATCCATGAATTCAACAGAACCTGTTGATTTTAAATGTTGTGAACAAATGCTTTTATCCTGACCTTAGAAGAATTATACAGATATAACTGTCATGAACTTTACTTAGAGGTATTCTGTGAATATTTTTTGAAGACTTATTTAGCCAGGAGTTTATAGATTGAACTACAGCACAAACCAGCCTAATTTGTCCTACAGTTCCAACGAGTGGCCCATGTATCCACATCAGTTTGAAATTTTATTGAAATATCTTTACATATGTTTGGATATCTTATCAGCCTATTCATTATAAATGTAGGAAAAGAAACACCAAGTATTAGGTTGAACATACAGCTTTACTGATGTGACTGAAGACTCCTGGAATTGATTTTTCTTTAGAATAGAAAATGCTTCAGTAGGCATTGACACATCATAACTGTCATATACTCTATTTAACTCTAGTTCTTGTTAGGGATATCTCCATGCTGAAATAACCATGTCAATCAACCTGCCAGAAATTCTTATATGTAGGAAGTTCTCTTATAAACTTCAAACTTTATTGAATGGAAGAGTTCAGACATTCCCTTCACCAGTAAGATTAAATGCATAGAAAGATATATCATTTTGCTTTAATGCCTTTCTTTCATTTTCTCATACGCATTTGCAAGTAGGGAAGGATTCTGATGTAACAATAATACAATTGTGACTAGTACTAACACAACATCTAGGATCTAGTGTTAATTCGATACTTTCTAATTAGTTCCAGATTTTGTGAATTTTTATATTTCCCCTGTGAAAACTAATGAGCTCCAAGAAAATGTCCCTAAGGAGCCTTTCAATTCTAATATCACTGTTTGTCTCAAAATTCTTTAAATTCTACATCCTCTAATATGGGCATAGTGTTATACTGTGGAACTTTTCTCCTGAGAGAGTGAGTACTACCCTATTGTTTAACATGGACAAAGTACCTTCATACATAGACTGGGCATGTGCAACAAGAAGTGGTAGTTGAACAATGTTCTTAGCAGTTTGTACAGATGAAATGGAAATAGAGCAACTCAGAACTCAAAAGGAATGTGCAAAAAAGACAACGGCACAACGTAGAATGTGCCAAGGAAATGCTGAAGTGTAATTTCAAATTATGAGCTCAGGTGTCACGGTGTGTTCAAAGTACAGCTTCAGACAATGTAGTTGGATATCTGGGGGGGGGGGGGTATCTGCTTTAAAGTATGCTGAGATAATTGTAAATGTAGAAGCTCCTGACGCTGACTATAATCAGCCACAACATCATCAACTTAGGGACTATTTTCCAAATTCAAATTGAGAAAAGAGGGCAAAACACAGTTAGTGTTCAGGGTGAAGTAATGGACATCACATAACTTTTCTTATAAGTCTTCATTTATTTTGGAGCATTAAAGTAGGAAAAAGCCAAGCAAATATTTTCAAGAATCTAAATTGAATGGGAGGTATGATATTGTTCTCTTTTTAACTTGGAAGTTAATGATTATGTCTTTTTATACTCTAACTTGGGAAAATGATCTGCTGTCGGTTATTTTCTTCTCTTCCATTCTTTTGCCCTTCCATTTACATACTTTTTATTTAAACACACATACTTGAAATTGCATTTCTCAATGCTTCAAAATTATCTGAACTACTTACTACTGCTGGCAGCCTTCTATATCTTTCTCAAGGGAATATTTTGTCACTACCATTTTTATCCTATATGATACTGGATATCTTTCTGCCTAATTCAGTGCAAGATATGCATTAGATTCATCCAGATATCTCAACCATTTTACCACCATGAAATCCTATCGTACATAGAAATCATGATTTTAGAATGTCTGGGGAGGTGGCATCTGTCATTTTTGAATGACCCTAAGTAATAGTTACATGCAATCATGTTTTAAACCAATATGTCACTCAGTAAATGAATAATGACAAAATGTGGTGTATATGCAGCGGAATTCTATGCTTCCAATTCTAAATGGAAAGACTTGGAAAAATCCTAGTAAGTAAAATAAACAAGACAAAAAGGAAGAGATTCCATAGTTTCTCTCAGTTGTAATAGTAGGAAATATCTAGGATAGTCCTAGCAAATGAGCAGAATGGCTTAATGGATATGTATAAGATGATGCTGAGCAAAATGACCTCCTAGATATGGAAACAGTTGTTTTTCTTTGTGGTTGTTGTTTTTAATGTACTATGTAATTTCTTTTTTTTTTTTTTTTTTGCGTTTTCCCCAGTGGTTTGTTCCCTGCAGTATTTGATTTCACTATCATGTGTCATTGTATATGCATTTATCTTAATTTGGCAAGGGAAGAGGAACAACAAAATTTTGAGACAAAGAACAATGGGCAAACCAACTCAATAGCAATACTCACAAGACAACATGTTGGAAATTTACATTACAACTTGTGAGGGGTATTGGGGTGAAGGAAAACTGTGAGAAAAGTGAGGGAGGGGGTAAAAAGTTCGACATGTTATGTATTCACTACCTTACAATTATTGCAACCTATTCTATATATCCCCTTGACTGTAAAATTAAATTAAAAAATCAGCTACATAAAATATAATTTCACTGTATTTGTATAGTAAATATTATTCTGTTATTCCTTTCTCTATCAGAGGGTCATCAACTTGAATGTTATCAAAGTATACAATATTTTCACAATACACTTGCCATTATTTTGAAAAAAACATAATTTTAGTATTGTCTTATAGTAAAACAGTAAACAGTTCAATTCTATGGAAACTCCTAACTTTTAAAACTGAATAATTGATAAGAGAACAGAATATAAGTGTTCTTCAATATGCCTATGACTATTAAATACTCATTCTAAAATTCTGAACATGCCATACCAGAGACATTTAAAACAGTATCTGTTTGCTTTTTAATTCTGCAATAGATACAGTTTCCAATGGGATGTTATGTATTTAAAAGTCAACAGAAAAAAGAGCCACATTCTGTTAGAAGATAAACCTGTGAACTATGAAATATCTATAATAATAAATTACAGAAGAGTAAACATTTGTTCATCAGAGTAAGGTATTTTGTCTTTCTTTCTTTCTTCCTTTCTTTCTTTCTTTTTGTCGATCATGGGGCTTGAACTCTGGGCTTGAGCACAATCCTTTCACTCTTCAGCTCAAGGCAAGTGCTCAACCGCTTGCACCACAGCACCAATTCTGTTTTTCTAGTGGTTAATTGGAGATAAGAGTCTCACAGGCTTTGACTCCGAGGTTTTTGATCCATTTCGAGTTGATTCTGGTGCAGGATGATATATAAGGAGATACCTTTAGTTTTCTACAAGTTAACCAATTTTGCCAGCGTCATTTACTGAAGAGGCTGTGTTTTTTCCATTCTATTTTTTAGATCCCTTATCAAAGATTAGATGGTTATAGGTCTATAGGTTCATTTCTGGGTTTTCATTTCTATTCCATTGGTCCTGAGGTCTGTTCTTGTGCCAGTACCAAGCTGTTTTGATTACTGTGGCTTTATAGTAGAGTTTGAAATTTGGTATTGATATTCCTCCAAGAGTGTTCTTTCTGTTGAGGAGCGTTTTTGTTATTCGGGGTCTTTTATTGTTCCATATGAATTTTTGTATTGCCTCTTCTATTTCCTTGAAGAATGAGGTTGGAATTTTGATAGTTATCACATTAAATTTGTAGATATCCTTGGGAAGTATTGCCATTTTCACGATGTTAATCTTTCCAATCCAGGAGCATGGGAGTTATTCCCAATTTCTAAGTTCTGTTTTGATTTCCCTTTTGAAGTTTTTAAAGTTTTCATCATAGAGGTCCTTCACTTCTTTGGTTAAGTTAATTCGTAGGTATTTTATTTTTTGTGGGGCTATTAAAAATGGAGTTGCTTTCCTAATTTCATCCACACATTTCTCACTGTTGGCATACAGAAAAGCCATTGATTTTGGGGGGTTAATTTTATACCCTGCTACTTTGCCAAAGTTTTGAATCACCTTGAGTAATTTGGGAGTAGAGTCTATGGGATTCTTTAAATACAAGATCAGGTCAACTGCAAAGAGGGAGAGTTTTATTTCTTCTTCCATATTTGGATCCCCTTTATGTCTCCATCTTGTCTTATTGCTGTAGCTAGGCATTCTAATACTAGGATGAAGAGAAGTGGAGAGTGTGGACATCCTTTTCTTGTTCCTGAGTTAAGAGGAAATGGATTTAGTTTTTCACCATTAAATATAATGTTGGCTGTAGTTTTATCAAATACGGCCTTTATTGTATTGAGGAATGTTTCATGGATTCCTAATTTTGCCAAAACCTTTATCATAAAGGCGTGTTGGATCTTGTCGAATGCTTTTTCTGCATTTATTGAAATAAATATGTGGTTCTAATACTTGCTCCTGTTGATGTGATGAATAATATTAATTGATTTGTGTATATTGAACCAGCTTTGCATCCCTGAAATGAATCCTGTTTGATCGTGGTGTATGATTTTTTGGATGAATTGTTGAAGTCGATTGGCCAAAATTTTGTTGAGAAATTTTGCATCAATGTTCATCAAAGAAATGGGTCTATAGTTCTCTTTCTTTGATGAGCCCATGCTTGGTTTTGGGATGAGGGTTGTGATTGCTTCATAGAATGTGTTCGGCAGTGAACTTTCTCCTTCAATTTCACTGAAGAGTTGGAGGAGTATTGGTGTGAGCTCTACTTTGAAGGCCTTGTAGAATTCTGCTGTAAAACCATGTGCGCCTGGACTTTTCTTAGCTGGGAGGTCTCTTATTGCTGTTTCTATTTCAATGCTTGATATGGACTTGTTAAATGGTTTAACTCATCTTGGTTTAGTTTTGGCAGGTCAATATTAGCTAGGGAAAGGTCCATTTCTGTCAAGTTCTCCAACTTATTAGCATACAGGTTTGAGAAGTATTCCCTTATAATGTTTTGAATCTTGATTGTTTTCGTGGTGATGATTCCATTCTCATCTCTGAGTTTATTTATTTGGGTGTGTTCTCTTCTTTTTCTGATAAGATTTGCTAAGGGTCTGTTTTGTTAATTTTTTAGATGAACCAATTCTTTGTTTTGTTGATTCTTTCTGCAGTTGTTTTGGATTCTAATTCATTTAATTCTGATTTAATTTTAATTATTTCTTTCTGTCTACTGGATTGGGGTTTATCTTGTTGCTCTTTTTCAAGGAGGTTCAGATGTCTCATTAAATTGTTGGTTTCAGATATCTCCAATTTGTTGATGTAGGAACTCAGAGCTATAAATTTGCCTCTGAGTACTGCCTTTGCTATGTCGCAGAGGATCTGGTAATTTATGTGTTCATTTTTGTTGAATAGCATGAACATTTGAATTTCCTTTCTAATCTCTTCCATGACCCACTCATGATTCAGCAGTGTGCTGTTCAGCCTCCATGTGATATCGGACTTTCTTTGGTGACTTTTGGTGTTGAGTTCTAATTTTATTCCCTTGTGGTCTGAGAGAATGCAATGTTTCTGAATTTAGACAAGTTTGCTTTGTGGCCTAAAATGTGGTCTATTTTCGAAAATGTTCCATGTGATGCTGAGAGAAATGAGTATTCTGATGCTGTTGGGTGAAATTTTCTGTTGATTTCAGTTAAATCTAGTTGATCTATGCAGTTGTTTAGGTCTGCGGTTTCTCTGTTGAGTTTTTGCCAAGTTGATCTATCTAGTGGGGAGAGTGGTGTGTTAAAATCCCCAACAATTAATGTCCTTGGTTCTATGTGGGATTTGAGGAAAAGTAGTGTTTCTTGGATAAATTTGGGTGCTCCGTTGTGTGGCGAATAGATATTTAGAATTGTAATATCCTCCTGAAGGAGAGATCACTTAGTTTGTATGCAGCAACCTTCTTTATCTCTTCTCACAAATTTTAATTTGAAGTCTATTTAATCTGATATCAGGATTGCAACTTCCGCATGTTTATGGTGGCCATTTGCTTGGTAGATTTTGTTCCACCTTTAACATTAAAAATGTGTTTGTTTTTACGGGCAAGGTGTGACTCTTGAAGGCAGCAGATAGAAGGATCTTGTTTTTAAATCCAACTATACAGTCTATGTCGCTTAATTGGAGAGTTAAGTCTGTTAATATTAAGAGATAGGACTGAGATTTATTTGAGAGTTCCTGCCATGTTATCCACCTTCTTGGGGACGGCGAAAACTGGGTTCTTCCTATGGTTCTTGGATTCCA
This sequence comes from Dipodomys spectabilis, assembly GCF_019054845.1. NCBI lineage: Eukaryota > Metazoa > Chordata > Mammalia > Rodentia > Heteromyidae > Dipodomys > Dipodomys spectabilis. The sequence goes on along the minus strand of NW_024870868.1, from coordinate 963,360 downwards.
AGTTTGGGTGTAGTTTCTTGGCTTTTATTGTGGTCTTGTTGGTTTTCTATGTGTAGGACGTCTTTAAGAATCTTTTGTAGCGCTGGTTTGGTGGAGAGGTATTGTTTCAATTTTTCTTTTCTATGGAAGGTTTTTATTTGGTCTTCAGTTATGAAGGAGAGTTTAGCTGGTTACAGTATTCTTGGTTGATAGTTATTTCTTTTTAGGGCATGGCAAACATCATTCCAGGCTCTTCTTGATTTGATTTTCTCTGCTGAGAAATCTAAGGTGATTCTAATTGGTTTCCCTTTATAGGTGATTAATCTTTTCTCCTTGACAGCTTTAAGGATCTTTTCCTAGGTCTTAATGGATCCAGTGTGGATTATAATGTGATGGTGAGATGGCCTATTCTGGTCTGGTCTATTTAGAGTTCTAAAAGATTTTTGTATTTGAATAGGCCTATCTTTTTGCATGTTTGAAAAGTTCTCTGCTAGGATCTTATTAAACAAATTTCCTAGACCATTAACTTTTGTTTCTAGGTGCTCCTCTACACCCATTATCCTTAGATGAGGCCTTCTGATGGTGTATTCCAAGTGTTGGATAGATCTCTCATATTTCTTGGGCTTGTCTTGGATGGTTGTATGATCTTTCTCTATAATGTCTAGGCTGTCTTCAGTCCTTGAGATTCGATCTTCTGCATGGTCTAACCTTCTTTCAAGAGTTTCTACTTTCAGGATGGAATAGGAGAAACCCTAGGTCTCCTTGGAGCAGGCCGAAATTTTCTGAATAGAGACCCAGAAACACAACAAATCAAAGAAAGGTTGGACAAATGGGATTGCATGAACATGCAGAGCTTCTGCATGGCAAAGGACATAGCTAGCAAGATCAATAGAAAGCCCACTAATTGGGAGAAGATCTTCACTAGACATACAACAGACAAGGGTCTCATATCTAAAATACACTTAGAACACAAAAAATTAAATCCCCCAACAACAAATCATCAAACAAACAACTGCCCAATAAATAAGTGGGCTAATGACTTAAAGAGAAACTTCTCTGAACAAGAAAGAAGGATAACCAATAGACTCATGAAGAAATGCTCATCATTCCTAGCCATAAAAGAAATGCAAATCAAAACAACATTGAGATACCATCTCACCCCAGTTAGAACGGCAAAAATCAAAAACTCTAATAACAACAGATGCTGGAGGGGATGTAGAGAGAAGGGAACCTTACTTCATTGTTGGTGGGAGTGTAAACTTGATCAAACACTTTGGAAAGTAGTATGGAGGTTCCTCAAAAGACTCCACATAGAGCTCCCCTATGACCCATCAGTCCCACTTTTGGGCATTTACCCAAATCCTTACAAACAAGACCACACTAAAGCTACCAGCATAATTATGTTTACTGCAGCATTATTTACCATAGCTGAGATCTGGAACCAACCCAGATGCCCCTCAGTACATGAATGGATCAAGAAAATGTGGTATATATACACAATGGAATTCTATGCCTACATCAGAAAGAATGACATCGCCCCATTTGTTAGGAAATGTAAAGACTTGGAAAAAATTGTATTAAGTGAAGTAAGCCAAGCCCAAAGAAACATAGGTCCCATGATTTCCCTTATTTGCAATATCTAATATATGTATGAGTCAAGCAGAAAAGGTCAGATAAGTTGTTGTTAGGAAAATGAACCCTAATATATGTATTTTAAATGTTTTTTCTTTCATGCATTTGTTTCTAATGCAATTATAAGATTATTTCTTTGTTGCTTTGTATGTCCCTCCCCCACAGTATAATCCCTGCTTTCACTGTATTTGATGTTGGTATAATTTGTGGAAGGGAAGGGGAAAAACAAGTCGTTTAAATAAGGATACAGGTGGACCTGTTGCAACAATGAGAAGTACAAGTTGTCATGTCGAAAACGAACTTTATAACTTGGGGGGGAGAGGTCTTGTGGGGGGGGTTGGTAAGGGATGTGAAGGGGAAACAAAGGAGGAGGCTACAATGCTTGATAAGAAATGTACTCACTATCTTGCCCATGTAATTGTGACCCCTCTGTACAGTATTTTCACAATATAAAAATAAAAAATAAAAAAAAAAAACAGTCTCACAGGCTTTTCTGCTAGGGCTGGCTTTGAACCATTATCCTCAGATCTCAGCCTACTCATTAACTAGGATTACAGGCATGAGCCACCGGCGCCCGGCTTAAGCTAGTTTTTCTATGAAAATCAATGCTAAGTTTTTATGCCATAAAGTCATCCTAGCCCAACAGTTTCCAACTTGTAAGGTACACCATAAAATTCCCTAAATTTACATCATGACTAGCTTATCACTATTGTGAAAAAATACTGCACTTCTGCTGTGATGCCCTCCCAAATTTGGAAAGAACAGTACACTTAACATTACTGCATCATTTCCCCACCAGTGGTGTTCTTGAGATTAGAACGTTTGCAAATATTATTCTTTTATTTTTATTTTACATTTATTTTATTATATGTTATTTGTTGGGTCTTCATCCATCCCACCAAAAGTGGACGTGGTCCGAGGCAACATATGTGCGCCGCTAGCCCATTCCCCAGCCTCCCTTAACACAGGAAACAATCAGACACAGCGGGGAGTCAAGTGAAAGTAACTTGTTTATTAACACACAGCAAGCACATTTCAAAAGCAAAAAGCCCGGGTGGCCTGGGGAGGAAAAAGAACCAACCAATCATTATAAAGGTCACACCGTACCATGCACCTAAGCTTCCATGAGCTGCTTATGCACTAAATGTAAACAAATCAGGCTCTGCCCACTCAACTCTCTCTCAGCACAATCTTTGCTGCCCACGTGTTCCACAGATTCCCCCTTTTTTGTTTTAATGACATGCCCACCTCCCAGTTAGTTATCCTTTTCCCTCCTCTGGAAAGGTTATTTTAACAGGATTACATTGTTAAGAATAGCATTGGCCATGCAGGGGGTTCGAGGCAAGTCTGGGGGGGCGAGATTCGCCAGACAAGGATAGGGAGGGTCCTTGTTCATGATTCCAGAGCCTGTCCCAGTTACCTCACAGCAGCACCTAGCACAGTAATAAACATCAGCCCCACTACAGGTAGAAATATCTGAAGCAGCTCGATTACTTCTGGGACATATATAAAAGTCCTTATCTCGTAAGGTTGTACTCTTCACAACATGGGAGCAGCTTGGGTATTGGGAGTTCCACACATGCTGCACGGTGCATCCTAGTGGGTCCCCACATTCAGGCCATTCTACTATCGTCCAGAAAAACAAGGAAATTTAAAACAAACTCTGCAGACATAGCAAAGCAATCCCAGGCACCTGGTGTCTTTTAAGTAAGCCAGTTCCTTGTATGTGCCTTTAAGCGAGCACAGGGGTGAAAATGACCTTTGAGCTTTACTGTCAGCTCCCAACACCCCATCTTTGTTTAAAGAAGTGAACCCACTTGTCTTAGGTTGTGTGGATTTGACTTGTCTGCCTTACCTATCATTGGGAACTTCTTCAGAGAGAAGCTGAATGCTTGTCTTAGGTTGGTCAGACTGACACCCCCTCTTATCTGTCTCTGGCTGCAGTTCCTCTCTGGGCAAATTCATTCACTTGGAGATTGAACTTATGAACTAGCTGACTAAACTCATAAGAGATTTGCACTGCACGGATAATGCAAAGAAGGCATAGAAAAACCATCAGCAAAAGCATTACCAGGCCAACCAATATCATTAGCAGTCCTTTAACATTTGTCAGGGATGGGATAGCAGTCTTTGCCACTTCAAAGTCCAGACATGGGGCTTGTTCTAATCCAGCTATTTGCCTGTGGGGTTGAAAAAGATCTAAAGACAAATTATTATGATTAACATTCTGTATTAGTGCCATAGCAGCTGCTGCTGCAGAGGCAGCTAATGAAATAAAGGCCAAAATCATACCAAGTTATAGACATGTTTACAGGAAGCATATGGATTCAAGTAATGCAGCTATAGAAGCAATTAGTAAAAGAACAATGAAAGCAAGTAACATTAAAATAATTAGCTAAACAAATGCTTCGGCCACCATTGCCACTTTTCTTTCCTTGTTGGTTTGTTTATCCTTGGGCATCCTGTATAGTGAAAATGGGTAAAAACTTAAGGATCCTGGCAGGGATCCAAATGGGATGTGTAGGGCTAGATCTCTGGCAGGAGGTAAGTGTGAATGATGCCCACAAGGAACAAACACTGGGAGAATAGGCTTAAGCAGGTCTCCTTTATTCTTCCTGAAGGTGGCGGGGGGGGGGGGGGGAGGCGGGAGAAGGGGGGGAGTTTTGTAGCCCCAGCTTTCCCAACCTCCTGAGTCCTTCCCTTCCCTGCCAATCACTTCAAAGGGAGTTGATGTAAGGCACTTGTGACAGGCACAGCTTGGTGACAGGCACTGATTGGTTCCCCGGGGTCATGGACAGCTCATGGCTGTCAAGCTAGGCAGACTTGCCTGTGGGTCACATCTCTATGAGCAGGAAGTGCAGGAAGTGTGCTTCAACTGCTACTCTAGCTGACTCAACCAGATCTGACCGACTCTACCCAAAATTTCCCCCTTTTCTTTTAAAAGAAACGTCATTATGGTGACCCGTCATTGGAGGCATTTTTGCCAGGAGTGTAAGCATTTAATAATTCCCATGAGAATAAGCCCTAATAGCGCAAGGCCTCCCCAGGTGACCAGAGAGGATGGTAAAACCCATTGTTGTACCTTTTTAAGCACATCTTCTAAAAATGAGGCAGCGCAAATAAGCCGTATGGTGGTTTGGTTTAGGCGGGTAACATCATGCAGCAGATGGTGCGTGAAGTTTAAGTACTTAAGGCACCAAGGGCCTTTGATGTAGTTACTAATTTTAGTGACGTTGGGCGCTGGAGTGGAAAGCTGACAGACAGAAGTAGTCATAGCATTACATAGTCCTCCTTGTAATCGAAAAAACGAAATCTCTTTTTGGAGCAAGTCTATTTGTTGCTGGAGCACAAGGAGGCCTCCATTAAGATGATTGTCAACTTGAAAATGTTGTAATTCTATGGATGACAGTTGAGGGATGAGCTGGTTTATCTCTTGCACGGTGGACATGCTTTGGGACAGCGATATAGCGGTGGTGGTAGCTGAAGCCACTGTAGTGATGATCGCCAACATGAGTGTAATGGATGAACTAATTGAACCTGAGAAAACTGAGAGTCATTAGAAGCCAGAACAATAAATGCGGGAACACATACCAAACCTACAAACTGATATGAGTCATTGGGTTGCCAGTGATTACTGAGAGTGCAAGTAGCGGAGAAGTTGTCTCCTAGACAAAAAAAGAACAGGGCTCTAACCACTACCATTCCTGACACCTGGTTGCATGCAGAGTGGTTACAGCGACAAGTATTGGCCAATAGGAAAGGGAATAAATCTAGGCAGGAATATGATGAACAAACGACTGGCATGGGGAGTACTAGGTCTCCCAATTGTCCCCCTGACGAGTTCTAAAACTCCTTTAGATTTTGAGGTTTGGGATTTTTTTCAGAATGGTTGTATATAGCCAGGTAGAGGGACAATGTGAGGTCCCCAAATACTCTGCCTTGCCTGGAACTGGCACAAAGGCTAATCACTAATTCCTCAAGAGGAATGGGAACATTGCCAAAGCTATCAAAGTCCCTGCATGGGCATAACTGCATATGAAAAGGTATGTCAGTACCCTGAGTACAATTTTTTCAGGTGGGACAAATGGGTTAGGGTGCCATGTAGTTCCACCATCCTGTCCCATGAGTTACAGACTGTTTTACAGTCTCGTCTGAAAAGCAAAAAGAGATGGCTCCTTTCCACCCGAAAGTAAGGTTTGTTTTTTGGTGCCATAGGGTAGCTGCCGAGAAAGGAAGGCCAACCGTGCCATTGGAAGAAAGCATTTGAGGGATGATGGTGGTATCTTCCCCTACTATCATCAAGATTTGGGGGCTAGACATTAACGTTCTTTACCTTGTCCTGTAGCAGATTGAGAATTGGCTGTAATAATGGCACACATTAGGAGGAATAGAGTACCATGCCCTGAGTTAGGGTCTGGGGCCATAGCCTGGGCTTGTTCTACCAATTCCTTTAGGTCTCCCCAAGTGATGGCATGGGGTCTAGATCGAGGTTTGCATCTCCTCCTCCTCGGGCTGTTCAAGCGTAGTCGACGCAACTCATTGGTAGGTGGTGACGGTTGGTCGGACAACTCCAGCTGCAGGTTTATCACCATGTCTGGAAAGATACAAGCAAATCCTCTCCCTTGTGCCATTAAGGGAGCAGGGCCCTCCCATTTTCTTGTGATGGGGTCCCTCCATCTAACCAAAGGGACTGGAGTAGGTGTTTTCATGAGTCCCCAATGCAGGGCCTTGGGGGATGCACCTGTGGTGGGTGTGAATGTTAAAACGTTTTTTTACTGTAAGGCAATAATTTAATTGTGTTTGGGGATCTTTATGCCCTAGCCCCTCCAGTTTCCCCTTTTCTTTTAAAAGAAGGGTCTTAATTTCTTTATGACTGTGTTCAACAATGGCTTGGCCTTGTTGGGTATATGGAATACCTGTCTAGTGTGTGATGTTCCAAAGGGTACGAAATTCATGAAAATATTTGGAGGTGTAAGCAGGGCCATTGTCTGTTTTAAGGGTCCAAGGAACGCCCATATTTGTAATGGCATGTAGAAGTGACTTAATGGCGCGGCTTGTTTCACCTGTTAAGGCTAAAGCTGTTAGAAAGCCTGAGAATAAATCTATGCATACATGGACGTATTTTTGTTTGCCGAACTGGGGGATATGGTTTATGTCCATTTGCCATGTGCCATTGGGCCTAAGGCCTCAGGGATTTGTTTCCATGGGTTGAAGTGATCATAAGGGTAAAGGAAGTGCACAGGAGGAGCAGGACCGAATCATGTGCTTGCGTTGTTGGTGTGTCAAATCAGGAAATAATTGTTTGATAGTAGTAAATGAAAGCGACATTGCAACGTTCAAGCCTGGTCCATGGACGTATTGGTGAGTAATACAGTTGGTGTGATAGCACGATCAATGGCTTCATTACCAGCAGCTAGGGGTCCGGGGAGGTTAGCATGAAATCTAATGTATTGAATGTACCAGGGTTGGGCATGGTTGTCTAGCACAGTTTGCAGTTTACACATTATTCGTGTTATATCATGACCATCATCTGTTAATAAAGCTCCAGGAAGAACGACAACAGTTTGTACAGCGTATCAACTATCAGAAAAAATATTAAGAGGTTCTCTGGGAAAAGATGTAAGGGCGAGTAAAATGGCCAGTACCTCAGCAGCTTGAATGGACAGGGAATGTTGTTGAATCATGTATTTTTTAGTATTAGCATGGTAAAATCCATTAACAGTTTTGCTAATATCGGTAAAAAGCACAACAGCTTGAGGGATAGGTTGCCCTTGGAATGAGCACAGCATTTACGTCAAAGTGGGAGTTCTTGTGTAACTTTAAAAAGGGGTTCTTGGGCATATGATTATCAATGTTAAACTAGTAATGGATGACTTGTAAGGCTAATTCCTCTTCAACTGTCAGGAAATTAAAGACTGTTTTTCGAATGGGCCAGATAAGACAGTCAGAGAATCAGCCGTATGTTTGATGGCATCGTTCCAGGCCTTTGATGGCTAAGTTGCATAGCATGGTAATGGGTGTGCTATTTTTTGGTAATTGGGAAGTGTCAAGGTCTACCCATTGTAACACACCACAAGTTTGAGTCAGCACCGACCTTTTTTTGTCAATTATGAGTTAATATAATCAGCGTGATTTTGTCGGTGGTATCTAAAAACACCATGGGTGTTGACCATAATAGATCCGTGACTTGTTGTGAAACTTGTTGAGCACCAGGGGAAAGTATACAAAGGGAAGTTGTGTCAGAGGGTCCCTGAAGCAATTGAAATAAAGTTTGGAGCTCTTGGGTAGGGAGGCGCATAAAATTGCGCACCCAATTGAAATGTCCACATAATTGTTGCAATTCAGTTAAAGTATATTGGGACTTAATGACAATATTAGACCCATTTGGGGTAATTGTTTGATTTAAATGGTATCCAAGATAGGCATAAGGGGCTTTAAGTCGAATTTTTTGGGGGAAATATGGAGGCCTATTTTCCTTGAGTTGTGTTAAACAGGCTTGAATGGTGATAGCCTCTTTATGTGCTATTAAAATGTCATCCATGTAATGGACACAAAAGCATTTTGAAAGCAAATGTCTAATAGCATGAGCAACATACATCTGACGTATAGTAGGGCTATTTTTCATTCCTTGAGGGATAACTTTCTATTGATATCAATGTTTGGGTAACTGACAGTGAGGTTCCCAAACTGAGAAGGCAAAATATTTTTATCTTTGGGATGTAGGTGAATGGAAAAAAGTAGTCCTTGATGTCAATAATGGCAATGTGCCAATCATTGGGTATTGCAGAAAGATGTGGGAGTCCGGGTTGAAGCATTACCATCTTTTTCATATGAATGCTTATGAAATGTAGGTCATGGAGAAGTCTCCATTTTCTTTGAGCTCTTTTTTTGGATAATAAAAATGGGAGAATTGTGGGGACTGATGCTTTGTTCTATATGTCCCTTTTCTGGTTGCTCCTCCACTAGAGTGTGAAGATGAGGGACCTTTTCAGGGAAAATAGGCCACTGTTCTACCCAAATGGGTTTGGTGGTATCCCATTGGAGTGGAAATAGCTCTGGCCCTACAACAGTGGCCATTAGAATTGGGGGTACTGTGGGTGACTAATGGCTTGATCGGTTATGATGTCTTCATAAAAGGCCTTATCATCTGTTGTTATCACAATACCCATATTAGTGAGGACATCTCTTCCCCAAATACTGCATGGAAGGCCAGGGTCAACAAGAGGTTTAAAAGCCGCGGTGAAGTCATCACAGTCTGTCCATCTTACAGGCCATTGGACATGGAGGGAATCTGCTTTTCCACCGACACCTTGTATGCAGGGGCCAGGAAATAGGTTCCATCCCAACCCTTCGACTTCTTTTTTTCTAAGGACTGTACATTTAGCACCCGTATCAATGATGCCCTTAAATTTTGTTCTTTAACCTTAAGTTCCATTCTAGATTTTCCATTTGAGGTGGTGGTTGTTGTTTTTGTCCTCTTGGGGTAGGGGCTGAGGACTACCCCATATTTAGTTTAAAGGCTGAGTCTTAGAGTGGCATTCAGAGGCCCCCAAAAAACCCTTTTTACATTTAGGACATACGGAAGGAGTTTGCTTTATTTTGGGTGAACCCCAGAGTGAAGGGCAATCCTTTCTAAAATGACCAGTTCCCAGAGGAGCTGGTAATTTGTGTGCTCATTTTTGTTGAATATCATGAACATTTGAATTTCCTTTCTAATCTATTCCATGACCCAGTCGTGATTCACAGTGTGTTGTACAGCCTCCATGTGTTACCGGACTTTCTTTGGTGGCTTTTGGTGCTGAGTTCTAATTTTATTCCCTTGTGGTCTGAGAGAATGCAAGGTATAACTTCAATGTTTCTGAATTTGGACAAGTTTGCTTTGTGGCCTATAATGTGGTGTATTTTAGAAAATATTCCATGTGCTGCTGAGAAAAATGTGTATTCTGATGCTGCTGGGTGAAATATTCAGTAGATGACTGTTAAATCTAGTTGATCTGAACCTCCTTGAAAAAGAGCACCAAGATAAAACCCAATTCAGTGGACAGAAATAAATCATTGAAATTAAATCAGAATTAAATGATTTAGAATCCAAAAAAAATGTAGAAAGAATCAACAAAACAAAGAGTTGGTTCTTCAAAAAAATTAAAATTGACAGACTCTTAGAAAATCTCACGAGAAAAAGAGGAGAACACACCCAAATAAATAAACTCAGAGATGGGAATGGAAACATCACCACAGAAACAACCAAGATTCAGAACATTTTAAGGGAATACTTCTCAAAACTTTATGCTAATAAGTTTGAGAACTTGACAGAAATGGACCTTTTCCTGGCAAATATTGACATGCCAAAACTAAATCAAGATGTGTTAAACCATATTAACAGGCCCATATCAAGCATTTAAATTGAAACAGCAATAAGAGACCTCCCATCTAAGAAAAGTCCAGGCAAATGGTTTTACAGTGGAATTTTACAAGGCCTTCAAAGCAGAGCTCACACCAATACTCCTCCAACTCTTCAATGAAATTGAAAGAGAAAGTTCATTACCGAAAACATTCTATGAAGCCATCATAAGCCTCATCCCAAAAGCAGGCAGGGACTCATCAAAGAAAGAGAACTATAGACCCATTTTTTGATGAACATTGATGCAAAACTTCTCAACAAAATTTTGGCCAATCAACATCACTAATCCATCCAAAAAATCATACACCACGATCAAACAGGATTCATTTCGGGGATGTAAAGCTGGTTCAATATACTCAAATCAATTAATATTGTTCATCACATCAACAGGAGCAAGGATAAGAACCACATGGTTATCTCAATAGATGCAGAAAAAGCATTTGAAAAGATCCAACACCCCTTTATGATGAAGGCCTTGGAAAAATCAGGAATCAACGGAATATTTCTCAATACAATAAAGGCTGTATATGACAAATCTAGAGCCAGCATTATACTTAATGGTGAAAAACTAAAGCCATTTCCTCTTAACTCAGGAACAAGACAAGGAGTCCACACTTTCCACTTCTCTTCAATCTCCTATTAGAATGCCTAGCTACAGCAATAAGACAAGATGAAAGCATAAAAATGATCCAAATAGGGAAAGATGATGTAAAACTCTCCATCTTTTCAGATGACATGATCTTTTATTTAAAGAATCCCACGGACTCCTCTTCCAAATCCTTCAAGCTGATTCAAAACTTTGGCAAAGTAACAGGGTATAAAATTAACCCCCGAAAATCAATGGCTTTTCTGTATGCCAACAATGAGAAAAGTGTGGCTGAAATTAGGAAAGCAACTGTATTCGTAACAGGCCCCAAAAATAAAATACCTAAGAATTAACTTCACCAAAGAAGTGAAAGACCTCTTTGATGAAAACTTTAAAACCTTGAAAAAGGAAATCAATACAGAACTTAGAAAATGGCAAAAACTCCCATGCTCCTGGATTGGAAAGATCAACATCGTGAAAATGGCAATACTTCCCAAGGGTATCTGCAAATTCAATGTGATACCCATCAAAATTCCAACCCCATTCTTCAAGGAAACAGAAGAAGCAACCCAAAAATTCATATAGAACAATAAAAGACCCCGAATAGCAAAAACGCTCCTCAATGGAAAGAACAGTGCTGGAGGAATATCAATACCAAATTCCAAACTCTACTATAAAGCCATAGTAATCAAAAGAGCTTGGTACTGGCACAAGAATAGACCAGAGGACCAATGGACTATAATTGAAAACCCAGAAATGAACCCACAGAGTTATAGCCATCTAATCTTCGATAAGGAAGCTAAAATATAGAATGGAAAAAAGACAGCCTCTTCAGTAAATGATGCTGGCAAAATTGGTTAACTACTTGCAGAAAACCAAAGCTAGATCCTTATATATCACCCTGCAACAAAATCAACATCAAAAGGATCAAAGACCTAGGAGTCAAAGCAGACACTCTGAAAAGATTACAGGATGGAATAGGAGAAACCCTAGGTCTCCTTGGCTAAGGCCGAAATTTTCTTAATAGAGACCTGGAAACACAACAAATCGAAGAAAGGTTGGACAAATGGGATTGCATGAATTTGCAGAGCTTCTGCATGGCAAAGGACATAGCTAGCAAAATCAATAGAAAGCCCACGGATTGAGAGAAGATCTTCACTAGACATACATCGGACAAGGGTCTCATATCTAAACTATATTTGGAACTCAAAAAATTAAATCCCCCAACAACAAATCCTCACAGAAACAACTGCCCAACCAGTTAGAACGGCAAAAATCAAGAACTCTAACAACAGATGCTGGAGGGGATGTGGACAGAAAAGAACCTTACTTCATTGTTGGTGGGAATGTAAACTTGTTCAACCAATTTGGAAAGCAGTATGGAGGTTCCTCAAAAGACTTCACATAGAACTCCCCTATGACCCAGCAATCCCACTTTTGGGCATTTACCCAAATGTTTACAAACAAGACCACACTAAAGCTACCAGCACAACTATGTTTACTGCAGCATTATTTACCATAGTTAAGATATGGAACCAACCCAGATGCCCCTCAGTAGATGAATGGATCAAGAAAATGTGGTATATATACACAATGGAATTCTATGCCTCCATCAGAAAGAATGACATTTCCCCATTTGTTAGGAAATGGAAAGGCTTGGAAAAAATTATATTAAGTGAAGTAAGCCAGGCCCAAAGAAACATAGGTCCCATGGTTTTCCTTATTTGCAATATCTAGTATATGTATGAGTCAAGCGGAAAAGTTCAGATAATGTGATGTTAGGAAAACGAACCCTTAAATATGTATTTTAATGTTTTTTTTTCTTTCATGCATGTGTTTCTAACGCATTTATAAGATTATTTCTTTGTTGCTTTGTATGTCCCTCCCCCACAGTGTAACCCCCGCTTTCACTATATTTGATGCCAGTATAACATGTGGAGGAGATGGGGACAAACAAGTCGTTTAAGGATTCAGGTGGACCTGTTGCAACAATGAGAAGTACAAAATGTCATGTCAAAAATGATCTTTACAATGTCGGTGTGGGAGGGGGAGGGGGGAAGGATTGGGTGGGGGGAGAGGGGAGGCTGGGAAGGGAGGTGAAGGGTAAACAAAGGAGGAGGCTGCAATGCGTGTTAACAAAAGTATGCATTATCCTGCCCATGTAATTGTAACCCCTCTGTACAGTATGTTCTCAATAAAATAAAATTAAATTAAAAAAAAAAAGAAACAACTGCCCAATAAATAAGTGGTCTAAAGACTTAAATAGAAACTCTTCTGAAGAAGAAAGAAGAATGGCCAATAGACACATGAAGAAATGCTCAATCTCCCTAGCCATAAAAGAAATGCAAATCAAAGCATTGAGATACAACCTCACTCCAGTTAGAATGGCTAAATCAAGATCTCTAAGAACAACAGATGCTGGAGGGGATGTGGACAGAAGGGAACCTTACTTCATTGTTGGTGGGAGTGTAAACTTGTTCAACCACTTTGGAAAGTAGTATGGAGGTTCCTCCAAAGACTCCACATAGAGCTCCCCTATTACCCAGCAATCTCACTTTTGGGCATTTAACCAAATCTTTACAAACAAGACCACACTAAAGCTACCAGCACGACTGTGTTTATTTACTATATCTAAGATATGGAACCAACACAGATGCCCCTCAGTAGACGAATGGATCAAAACATGGTATGTATACACAATGGAATTCTATGCCTCTATCAGAAAGAATGACATTTCCCCATTTGTTAGGAAATGTAAATGCTTGGAAAAAATCATATTAAGTGAAGTAAGCCAGGCCCAAAGAAACATGGTTTCCCTTATTTGCAATATCTAATATGTGTCTGAATCAAGCAGAAAATGTCAGATAAGGTGATGTTAATTAAATGAACCCTAGGATATGTATTCAAGTGTTTTTTTTGTTTTTTTTTTCTTTCAGGTGATTGTTTCTAACACATTTAGAAGATTATTTCTTTATTGCTTTGTATTTCCCTCCCCCACAATATAACCCCTGCTTTCACTGTATTTGATGTCGGTATAATTTGTTAAGGGGAATGTGAAAAACAAATCGTTTAGATAGTGATACAGGTGGACCCATTGCAACAATGAGATGTACAAGTCGTTTTGGTGAAAAATGAACTTTACAACTTTGGTGCGGGTGTGGGGAGGTAGTGGGGAGGATTGAGTGGGAGGGGTGGGGGGGGAGGATGTAAAGGAATGGGATGGAGATACAAAGGAGGAGGCTACAATGCTTGATAAGAAATGTACTCATTATCTTTTCCATGTAATTGTAACCCCTCTGAACAGTACTTTCATAATAAAAAAATTAAAATGAAAAAAATAAAAATAAAATGACCAGTTATGCCGCATCCCCAACAAGGTCAATTTCCCATTGCACCATTGGGGGCGCGCGCACTGGCGGTCATAGAGGTGAAAACCTGTGCAAGGTTCGTCCTAGCATGAGTTGATGTCCCCAAATTTTTGGTGGCTAGGATGCAATCAGTGATCTCCCCATTTTGTTCAGGGACAATGGCTTTTCTGCATTCCTGTGTGGCCCCTTCCCATATTAGGGTCTTGGTTTGTGCTTCTCGGGCTCCAGCGTGGGATAACTTCTGGGCTACTGCTTCTAGAACACTGGCCACAAAGTCAGTGAAAGGCTCATTGTGGTGTTGGATGAGGGTTTTTAGTTGTTTGTTCCCTTCTTTCGAAGGGACCAAGGAGTCAACCCACAATGCACAGAGGAGTACTTGGGCAAAGTACTGCGGAGATGCCACTGCTTGTGCAATGGGAGACCCATAAGCTCCCTCCCTTTTTAAGCAATCAGGGTCCCCCATGGTTGCATCATATCCTCCAACAGTGACATTTCATGTGCTTTGTTGTTCACATTCATCATAAAAAGCAGCCTTCCATAAAAGGAAGTCCCCTGAATATGATGCTGTGCACATTAAGTTCTTCCAATCATTGGGGCAACTCAGATCAATGCTAATGGTTTCGAGCATCTGTTGAGCATATGGGGAGTGCAACCCATCTTCCTTAAAAGCGGTCCAATTTTTGTCAAGCACTTTTGGGCCATCGGGGTACCATTGGTTAGGTGGTGCATTGGTTCGGTGGATGTTTACCGGGAACACGAACTGGGGTTCAACCATAGGCTTGGCTGCCATTGCCATGGTAGTTGTGGGGCCCACAAACAACTGTTGTATTATAGGGGGAACAACGGGTTTTCTTTCTTGGGCAAAGTTGGATATGAAGGCCCAAGGATACAAAGTTCCCTGAGGGGAGTTCCCAGGCTAGCCAAATGGCCAAAAGAAGTGCTTGGGCAGGTTTCCTGGGACCCATAGTGTGGGAGAGGGGTTTTACAAGCATAGCTGGCTGACCCTCTGGGTCACATGATGGTGGCAGTTGTTGGTCATCTGCATTCTTACTGGAAGATGGGAGTGCCTGAGCAGCTTCACCATTTTCTGTATGCTGTTTCTTTTTGCAGTGAGACCTTAAATGCCTGCAGAGTTTCCCCTTCTTCTCTCCCCGATAGACAGGCTTGAATGGCTATTACAATGGGGTAAATTTTAGGGGTAGCTCAGCACCTTCTCAGATTTCTTTTTTATGAGCCGCCTGAAAGAGCAGGTCCAGCTGTCTGGATCCCAAATGGGCCCGGAGTCAATCCAGGGACACAATTCATTTACTATTTCCCATATTAAACTAGCTTCCTTTTGTGATACTTTTAACCGCCTACTCTGAAGCAGAGCAACAAGCGCTCGTAATTGAGGCTCTCGTGCTGCAGGGGGAAGGTTGCCCATGGAGGCACTTACCTTGCATTAGACCATCCATCTGCCGAAAACACTTGAGCCCCAAGTTGGGCGCCACTTATAGGGCTAGATGTCCTGCAGGGAGTAAGCATGAATGATGCCCACAAGCAACACACACTGGGAGAATAAGCTTAAGCAAGTCTCATTTATTCTTGTGCAAGTGGGGGGGATTTTACACCCTAGCTTCCCCAACCTCCTGAGTCCTTCTGGGACAATCACTTAGCGGGGAGTTGATGTAAGGCACTTGTGACAGGCACTGTTTGGTGAAAGGCACTGATTGGTCCCCCTGGGGGCATGTAGGGAGCTTGGACACCTCATGGCTGTCAAGCTAGGCAGACGTTCCTGTGGGTCACATCTCTATGAGAAGGAAATGTGCTTCAACTGATACTCTAGCCGACTCAATCAGATCTGACCGGCTCTACCCAAAGGGGCTGTCTCCCCTATGGAAAAAACACATCCAAATCCCCTGCCCATAGTAACTAGGGGGTCAGGTCGTCTCAATTGATTTGTCAGGGAGGTCCTTCCACCTGACTTTCACTTAGGGCTTAGGGTTTAGTTGTCCCCAGTACTTCTGAAATCTGGATTCAGTTGCCCCTGTTGAAAAATTTAAAATGTTAATGGTAAAAAAGCTATCTGTAACTGTATATGGGGGCTAACTCCTCCTTTTTGTTTTAATAATTATAATTGCTCCTTAAGACATTGGTGATTTCTTTCTATAATTGCTTGGCCTTGGAGATTATAGGGAATTCCTGCTCCTGCATCACCAATATTCATATATATATACATATATATATATATATATATATATATATATATATATATTGTTGGTCATGGAGCTTGAACTCTGGGGTGGGGCGCTGTCCCTCAGCTCTTCATCTCAAGGTGAGTGATCTACGACTTGAGCTACAGCGCCACTTGTGGCTTTTTCTGCTTATGTGTTGCTGAGAAATTGAATCCAGAGTCTCATGCATGCAAGGCAAGCACCCTACCACTGAACCACCTTCCCAGCCCCTTCCTGCACCTGGGGCAGGGTGTAGGGGTCGGTTTGGGCCCCCCTGGATGGTTGGTGGGGGATTGTTGTGAACAGTCCTTCTTAAAGTACCCCTCCTGCCCACATTTAAAACAAGTCCCTCTCCCCAGTGGTCTTGGGGTTCCTTGGCCCTGGGCTGCCAGAGCCTGGGTAATAGCCTCAGTCATTGCAGATGTCTGAGCCTGTAAGGATAAAGGTAGTGATTAG
This sequence comes from Dipodomys spectabilis, assembly GCF_019054845.1. Classification (NCBI taxonomy): domain Eukaryota; kingdom Metazoa; phylum Chordata; class Mammalia; order Rodentia; family Heteromyidae; genus Dipodomys; species Dipodomys spectabilis. The sequence goes on along the minus strand of NW_024870868.1, from coordinate 946,725 downwards.
GAATGATGCTGTTGTGTTCCCATATCCTGCAAGGCCACCACCCATCTGCTCAGGGAACTCTCTCTCAATCCCACGTAGGCCATGATGTGGTCTGCATTCATCCCTTCCCAGACCAGTAGCTTTACAAACTGATTTCGGAGGTCCCCTGACAGCAGCTTGCAATTAATACTCTGTTGGAATAGGGCTATAAACTCAAGTAGAGGCTCACCAGGTTTTTGTCTCACTCCTGCTATGGGGGACTCAGTGGGCCCATCATCCAGTTTGTACCACACGGCAAGTGCTGCCTGTCTCACCTGGTCATGGCACAGGACAGGTATTGTGGCCTGTTGGACCCTTTCCCCATCCCTGTTAAAACTGCATAAGGAATAGGTATTGCGGCTTGAACCTGCCAGTTATTCTCCGCCCACAATCTGCATGGCTCTTTAAAGAAAGCACACCATTTAATAAACTGAGAACTGGTGAAGACGGCTTTGGCCATATCCAGCCAGTCCTTAGGGACACATGGGTGATAAGCAATGTCCTCTAATTGGGTATGGGCCCAAGGAGAGTTCAGGACATTCACCGCCACCACCTTGCAGATCCTTAGCTTCCCATGGATACCATTCCAAGGGCCTGTTAGCTCCTGGTGAATGATTGACTGGATATGTTGGGGAAGTGAATCCCGTGGCCCAGGTTCTGGGCTCCCAGGTGGGACTTCCTTTACAGGGCAGGCCTCCGAGTAGGTTTCTTCTGAAGCCCTCAGCCCCTCCATGGAAGGTCGGTATGGGTCTGGGTCTTGCAGGTCCTTCTCACAGGTCTACTAAGGCACAACCTCTGGCCCAATCAGGGGAATAGGGTGGAAGCCTAGGAAAGTCAGGGCACCCAAGTCAGAGGGGGTAACCTTCACCCTTGTTTTGACTTCCACTGTGCATGTTTCAGTGCATTCTCAGTCGAATTTGACCCATTCCTTTACCTTCTCACTTCCCAAGTCCCGCTTTACTCCCTCTTGGCTTAATGTTGCCTCCTCCTCCTTCTTCTGTGAAATAGCATTACCCATACTAAGCATTTTACTTACCCTGAGAGACCACTTAGCCTCAGGCGGTATATTTTCCTTTCTTGCCCGAGTTGGGCTCCTGATGTCGGGTCTTCATCCCATGATAGATGGACGGGGTCTGAGGAAAGTTAAGTGCGCCGCTTGCCCGTCCCCAAGCTTCCCTTAACCCAGTAGACAATCAGACACAGCAGGGAGTCAAGTCAAGCAGGAACTCGTTTATTAACACACAGCAAGCATTTTTTAAAAGCAAAAAAGACCGGGTGGCATGGGGAGGAAAAGGAACCAACTAATCACTGTACCAGTCACACCCTATCATGCACCTAAGCTTCCAGGAGCTATTTACCCACTGAATATAAACAAATCAGACTCTGCTTACTCAACTCCCTCTCAGCACCATCTTTGCTGCGCACTTGCCCCACAATTATTATTATTTTATCTATCATAGATATTCAGGAGATCTGAATATCTGAATATTAAGATCTGAAGATTATGGTTCAAAGCTCACCCAGGAAAGAAGTTTCCTTAGATTCTTATCTCCAGTAAACTGCTCAGGAAAAGCCAAAAAAAAGTGGCATTGAATTTCAAGTGGAAGAGGTGTAGCCTTGAGCAAAATCAGGATCAGGGACAGTGCCCAGACCCAGAGGTCAAGCCCTAGGACAAACTAAACAACAAAAACAAAATAAAGACAAACCTCAAATCTAGCATTTTTCTAATTGTATACAGAGGTCCGTAATTAAGGAAATTTCTTCCTGTGTTATGTATAGGTAGAAGAAAAAAAGATGTAACACAATTACTCTCTTCACACCATGTTACACCAATGTCTCAAAAAATTGCTTTTTCTAAATTTATAAATTAATAGCATCCATTTGTTGGCAACTGTGTAGATTATTCACATTATCATGATATACATGAACTGTTGATATTATCTATTAAGTTCTAATTATACCTCAATTGAAAGAATATTCCAGGCAAATAGAATGTCAGAATCATTTGTGCATTTCTAAATTAAACCTTCTACTTGAAGGTATTTTGCAGTATCCTATCGAATATGAAATTACAAACAAAAAATATTTATTTTAAATGTAAATTCTAATTTAGCCAGGTTTACAAAGTCCTACATTAGATGAGCTTTGCCATTTCTCCAGGCTTAAGTTTTTGTAATTCTTCATCATTTCTTTGGAATCCAACAGAATGATGCTTACTTTCTCAAATTTTTAGTTGGGAATCATGAGCCATTTTGCATTTACGCATTTTCTGAAATTAAGAGAGCATTTAAAACACAACTGAGGATGATATATGAGTTGCATTTCAATAGGAAACTTGACTTCTCAAAACATAGTGACAAAATTAGCCCAAACTTCAAACTGTATATTTCTTTTTGTTGTTTGGCTTGTTTTATTGAGAGAAAATTATACTACCTGTTCCAGGGAAGATATCGTTACGTAATTCCATTCTCTAATCTCCTGTCTTAGTCTGAGTTCTAAATTTCTAGTCTTGTATCACATTGCCCTGCCATAGTGTGATGCTTTATTTAATCTAGAAACAGGCTAGCAATTCTGAACTTCTCTGATAATCTTATCCACTAGACTAAGTGCTTAAACTGTTTATGTACAATTTTCAAAGACGTTCTAACATTTGACAGAGGTTATGAACATTTTCAGGTGCACCTGCAGGGGTCTCTGTTTCGTTCCTCCATGGATCTGATCACTTTAATAATAATTAGTTGACTATCTTATTATCTCTGGTCCCTACTTATGTAATATTCTCAACCTTTTTTGGGGAAAGATCACTTGAGGAATTTCTAATATTAAAAATTATCACTTGTTCTAGTCTTACTCAGGATATATTTTCTGACTTTTCTACACATTCTGAAAGTTGTTTCTTATGTGTGTTTACACATATAAGTGCCTCTGTGTGTATATGCATGCTTGTATGTGTGTATGAAAAAACCTCAAGCTCTTATTCAGCAATCTTGCTCATAACTAGTATTCAATTACTTGAGCCATTCTTCCAATGCAGCTTTTGGCTGGTTAATTTTAGATAATGTTGCAAAGACTGTTCTGCCTAGGCTTTATGCAACCTGAACTTCCCAGACTTCCTTATATTCTTATGTTTTATCTTTCCAAGAGTATCGACTTTTAAACTTGAAACATTTTTGCGAGTGTAAAGTCATTTTGCAATTATTTTCTCTGCTTGGGAAGATTACTATTGACTTTGTTGTTCCTTTTGAGGAAACTTAACATCATATTTACACCTGTTCTGTTCATCGTGCAATGAACTCTGATCCTGGGTGCTGTCCCTCAGCTCTTCAGCTCAAGTCCAGTGCTCTACCACTTGAGTTACAACACCACTTCCGGATTTCTGGTGGTTAATTGAAGATAAGGGTCTCATGGATTTTCCTGACCAGGCTGGCTTTGAACCACAATCCTCTGGTCTCAACCTCCTGAGTAGCTTGTATTACAGGCATGAGCCACCAGCACCTGGCTCATATTTGCATTTATGTGCACTTAATGACACTATGTAGACAAAGAATGGAAATCTGAATCAAATGATGTGACATTGCAGCTTTTCAGAAAAATTGAGGTAGCAATAAATATGCCCTCTTTTTCCATGTTGTTACATTAATGACTCATGAGCTATGGGACTCTTACATTAGCATCGTCTGATGTCTGCATATGTGGATTTAGTATCAGAAATTGTTCATAGAGAAATAGAGAAAGACTGAGATTTTTAGAAAGCAAAGGAGATCAGGTATGAAAGAGCAGCATAGAAAGATATACAACTTATCACACAGAGATTAAGAAGAACCTAAGTGATTAGAATAATAAAAGCAATGAGGAATAAACCTAGTTTATAATTAGTTTATAATTCAATAACCAAAAATGGTTCCCTAGAACGGTTTCTACTATACCTTAGTTACTATAATTTATTCCTTCCATCTGGAGTTATTCCTTCTCTTCTGTCACAAATGTTAACTAGCATCTGCATTTTTGGTGCCATGACTGGCCACAAAGATCTCTAAATCTTACTTAGATTACCTTTCCCTTTCTGATTAACACTGACCACACAAAATCCTAGAATCTTTCAATTTCCAGAATTAAACTTCACCTGACATCCAAGCACATTCCTGGCATTAATTGGCATGACCTATTAACAAAACTTTTTTTATTCAACACAGCATTCTAATATAAGTAAAGTACATGAATTAAGAACTATTGTTAGGTATCACTTGGAAGCAGCAATAATATATTCCAAGTATGGGTTCTTTATTTTGCATTTACTAGCTAAATGACTCTTTTGCCTGTCCTGGGGCTTGCACTCAGGGACCGTAAACTGTTCTTGAGCTAGATGTCTACCACTTGAGGAAAAGCACCACTTCCAGTGTTTCTTTTTCTGTTTATGTGGTGCTGAGGAATTGAACCCAGGGTTTCATGCAATGAAGCCATAATCCCCGAGCCCTAAATGACTTTTTTCATATTAATAATTTTTGCGTGAAAATACAGTACAGATGGGTTACAATTACATAAGCAAGGTAATGAGTACATTTCTTATCAAGTATTGTTGGCTCCTCCTTTGTTTCCCCTTACCATCCCTGCCCACCGATCCCCTCATCCCCCCACAAAGTTGTAAAGTTCCCTTTTCGACATAACGTCTTGTTCCAATGGGACTTTCTTAAGATGGTATTACTTTTTCTTTCTGTTAATATGCATTATAATTTAGGTCAGGTGGTAGGAAAGGAAGTGGAAAACAATACTACGTCCAATAAAGCTGACATCCTATTACATCACTAAGGAAGTAGTGATAAGATCTGCAGGACTCATAGGTTGTTGCATGTGACATTATTATGTAAAACACTATTAATGATCATCTCAGACATCCATAACATTCTGCTTCCATTTTGAAGGTCAAGAGCCAAATATCTATGCCTTTTATTGATTGGGTGTGTTTCCTAGGAAGGAAGAAGGAGGATGTGGTAGGTGATGATGGAAAAATATGTATATTAGCTCCCTGTCCAAATTTTTGCAGTTTATTTCTTTTTCTTTTTTTTATATTATTTTTTGTTGTGAAAATACTGTACAAAGGGGTTACAATTACATGGGCAAGATAATAAGTACATTTCTAATCAATCCTAGCCTCCTCCTTTGTTTCCCCTTCCCATCCCTTCCCAACCTCCCCCTGCCCCCCTAATCTTCCCTGCTACCCCCCCCCCCAAAGTTGTAAAGTTCATTTTTCGACATAACGACTTGTACATCTCATTTTTGCAATTGGTCCACCTAATTTAAGTTAAATAAAACATAATTTGTAAAGTGAAAGTAATTTATGGTTTCATTGACTGTTTTAAGAAAACAATTATGCCTTTTGTTTTCTATTATATTTCTGTGGTAATGTGTAATATTCATGATTTAACTGGTAAAATTGATAACAGTTATATTATATCAAGTTGATTCAAACTTGTATTTGAAAATTGCACACTTAACACAAATATACTTCCACTTTCCTCTACCACATAATTAAAATAATAGTAAAGCAAAGATTGGTGTTAGCCATTCATATGTACAGTCCTAGAACTCAGGGGGCTGAGACCTGAATATTTTAGTTCAATGTCATTCCAAAAATACAAAAATGTGAAAACTTATCTCCAAGTATGCAGCAAGAAACCGAAGGTGAGCATGTGACTCAAGGATAGAGTGTCATCAGCCATGACCAAAAAATACAGGGGAGACCATTAAACATCGAGTTCAAGCCCTAAAAATGACATATACACACAAGACAACAACAAAATGTACTATGATTATCAATAATGAAGACAAAATAGTAGAAAAGATCATGAGAAATGTGTAAACATCTGGAAGAAATAAATCATTTGACAGAATTTTGATTCATAAGAGGGAAAAGTCACAGTGTCATTTGTACAATCTCATTGTAGTCATTTGTGTTGAAACCTGGCTACTGGGTAATATGTGAAAGAGTAGATTGGATTACCTGACACAGGAGAAATTGCCTGTGACTATATACCATCCCACTCTGCAAAAATTTAAAATCATGCTTGTTAATTTAAATAAAACATTGTTAGAGATTGTTTTGTCCACACAGACTGCGGTCCTTATTTTGAGGCTTCAGACCAGTGCTTTTGTTTATAACCACTCCTGTTTTACTCCCCTTCCCTTGGGCAGCTATACCTTACTTAACTGGCACCAAGCCAAGTCTTTGAACTAGACACCCGTGCCTTAATCCCTCCCTTTCTCCAGCTACAACTCATTTCACATACTATCTCTATCTTAGCATTAGTTGTTTTCTGACTAATCCCCATAAGAAAATACTTATATTCATGTAAATCCAGAATAATTAACCTAGTTAGAAAAGGGAGAAAGGGTTTACCATTGGCTGAGGCTCTCATCTGTAGGTTTGCTCCCTAATACATCTGTGCTACACTATCTCTTTTTTTCATGGCTTTTGAGTCTGACAAATGATTGATTTGGTTTGATTAATCCCATTTATCCAGACTTACTTTGGAAATTTTGACCTATGGCAAGGAGCCCTCATGTTTCCGCTAACTCTTCCTGTAAGATTCCTAAGGCATCTGGATTTACTTTGAGCTCTTCAATCCATTTGGAATTGATTCTGGTGCAGGAGGATATAAAATGATCTAATTTAAGTTTTCTGTGGGAGAGAAAATATAAGATGAAAAGTAGAATAGCGAACTATTGAAGAATTCATAAACAATTTTCAAAACTATACAAGAGAGCTTGGGTACAGCTAAGTTGTAGAACTAGACTAATATATACAAAGTCATGATTTCAATCTCCAAACCTAAAGGTCTAATAATAAGTTAATAAATAGTAATAATATAATATTTACCTGAAATAAATGCTTTTATATTAGAGAGGCCTGAATCCTAAAACAATAAACAAAATACTCTCAATTCTTGTATACAATGAAATGAAACCACGAATGAGGAGCAAATAGTTCCTTTTTTATCCTTTCCTTTCATTTTCTGTTTTCTTCTTTTCTTTTTCCTTTGGCACTACTGGTGCTTGAAGGTGCTAAGGCTCTAACCACTTTAGATTATTTTTCAGGTCAAGCTCCCTTGAGCAATGATCTCTTACCTGTGGTTTCCACATAGTGAGATAACAGGAAAATTACACTATATCTGGCTTTCTTTGTTTTTGTAGTTTTTTTACAATTTTTTTTGTTAAAACTGGTCATGATATCATTCTTATAAATCTCTGCCTCCTAATTAGCAAGGTTGAGTGTCACCAGTATCAAATAACCAATTGCTCCACATGTTTAATTGGGACAACTAATAGATTTTTTGCTAGCTGCCAGTGGCTCACACCAGCAATCCTAACTACTCAGGAAACTGAGGTCTGAAGATTGTGGGTTAAAATTAGGCCAGGATAGAATGTCCATGAGAGTCTTACCTCCAATTAACTACGATAAAGTTGGAAGTGGTACTGTAGCTCAAGTGGTAGAGTGCTAACAGTTAGCAAAGCAGCTCAGGGACAGCACTCAGGCACCAGAACAAACACACACACACACACACATACAAAGATAGATGCTTCTAGTTCCTGGCCATGTTCTTTTTTATAATGCTTCTTTTGGTGAAGATTTTGTAAGTCAAATAATCTTGATGCAAAGTAATAGCTATGCTGTCTTGGGCATGTAGTCCTAGCTTCATCTTCCTTGCTTCTACAATGAAGAAATTTTTTTGCCAAACTGGTGCAGTGGGAGAATCCAGTCATAATATTCAATGAACATGTGTGAAAATGTGACCACGTAAATGGAGGGGGTGGGGTTGGGTGAGATAGAGAAGAATGATCAAATTAATGACATCGATCAAGATGTACTCACAAACAGACATATTAAATTAAAACTCCTTTTTACACTATTTTTGTATATTTTGTAAGTAGAAAAAAATGAAACCAGTGCTTCAGTGCAATCCACACATCTTAGGTATAGATTGCTCAAAGCTGTTTCTTTTAAAAAAATACAGGACAGAGAAGAGTGGAACAAATCATTTCCAGAATAAAACTGATCAACTCTACCCCAAAGTTAACATCAATAATGATGTTGACCATACACCTTTGATTTCATGGACTGAGAATACATTTCCACCTATCCCCCAATCCTGGGTTTAAATTCTGGGTCAAGATTCTGTCTCCCCCACCCACTCATAGCTAATGCTCTAACATTTGAGCCACAGATTCAATTCGGGCTCTTTTTGTTTAATTGGAGATGAGTCTCATGGATTTTCCTGCCCAGACTGACTTCAAATCATAATCCTCAGATCTCAGGCTCGGAATATAGGTGTCAGCCATCAGTACCCAGCTTGAGAACTCACTTTTCTACTCTAATTCTCCTCCCCGAAACCTCATAGCCACAATCTTGGGAGAAAAGATTCAGAGAGCCACCAATTGAAAAACATTCTATAGAATGCCCTGTCCCATACACCTAAAAAGGGAGAAATGCTATCTCTCTCCCTTTGATGAAACAATAGATGTTAGATTATTATATAATAATAATAGTAGATATTATTATAGTGCTCTCAATATCTATTCCCATCCCCATTAATACCAGGCTTGGTTGTAGAACTTACTTTGACAAATGACATGTGAGAAGTGATGGCATGTGCCTTTTCTGAGCTTTAGCCCTGTGGTTTTCACTCTTTGCAACCCCTGGGAACCTCCAGCATTCAGTCTGGTTCCCAGAATGGACACCATGCTGAGTGGAAGTGGATCTGGAATAGGCTTTGTAGCATGAGATAGAGTAATCAAAATTGTAAGGTATTGCATCCTTCGGGTTGGTTTCCCCAGTAAAATTAAGCTCACATTGAGGTCCCAGCTCTAGGTAGTCTAGGTCTCTTTCTCTCTATTCCCTCCCACTTCCTTCTCATTCTTCCTGAATATTTCCTTTTTCTCCTCAGGTGACACCAATTCGTGAGTTTCCTTATCCTAGAAATTTGTTTTAGCGTTAAACATTGTGGCTTTCTGTTTTACATTTTTCTCTTAAGTGTTTCTTCACTTTTCTCTTTCTGGAATTTTCAGCCAGAAGCTCCCAAGTGTGATGGATCTTCAGATAAAAACCCTCTGCCAGGGCTGGGAAGGTGGCAGAGTGGTAGAGTGCTTGCATTGCAAGCATAAGGCCCTAGGTTCGATTCTTCAGCCCCACATAAGCAGTAAAAGCTGGACGAGACACTGTGCCATAAATGGGATAGTGTTAAACTTGTGCTGAAGAGTTGAGGGACAGTGCCCAGACCAAGATTTCAAGCTCCAAAACCGACCAAAAAAATTTTTTACATGAAGTAAGCCAGGCCCAAAGAAGCATAGGTCTCATGTTTTCTCTTATTTTCAATAACTAGTACATGTCTGAAACAAGCAGAAACTGTCAGATAAGTTGATATTAGGCGAAATGAACTCCAAGATAAGAATTCAATGTTTTTCTTTCTTACGATTGTTTCTATCATATTTATAAGATGATTTCTTTGTTGCTTTTTATGTCCCTCCCCCACGGTATGCCCCCTGTGTTCACTGCACATGATATTGGCATACTTTGTGCAGGGGAAGTGAAAAACCAAATTGTTTAAATTGGGGTACAGGTGGATCCATTGCAACAATGAGATGAGCAGGACGTTATTTTGAAAAACGAACTTTACAACTTTAGTGGGAGGTGGGTCTGAGGAGGGACCACTGGGAAGGGGTGGTGAATTGGGAAGGAATGGGAAGGGGAATCAAAGGAGGAGGCCACAATGCCTGATAAGATATGTACTCATTACCTTGCCCATGTAATTGTAACCCCTCTGTATGGTATTTACACAATTAAAAAAAAATAAATTCCTCTGTCATATCTGCCTTGCTTGCTTTCACTCACCTCATGTTGGCCTACTAGGAGGCCAGAATAACATGAAGCTCCAGAAACATTTTGGATACAAAAAGAAACCACCGCATGGGAAGTGAGGGGTGTATTACAAGAGATTGGGAACTGAACACAGGTAGAAGGGATCATAGCTTCAGCCTCAACTGTCTTCTGAATCATTGCTCAGTTACCAGCTGTACGCCTTTGCTCCAAAATCTATGTGGCGAATTCTGCAATTCTTACTGTAACATCCACACACACAGACTTAGTTAGTCATCCAGCATGACATAAAATATACATTTCTTAAATCAGAGAAATCTGTACCGGAGAAAATGTGCAGAAAGAACTTCATTTAATCAGGTTCACTTTATTTTTACAGGCTTATAATTTGACTGAGAGAACATATCAAATTCTCTTAGCCTTTACAAAATCAAAATATCCAAGCAATACACCACTGTAATGAAAAAAAAAATCTTTTTACTAAAGTGAGTATTTGGAATGGGAAAAAATCAAATATTATAAAACTTAAAAATTGATCAAATACCAAAAGAAAAGGAAAGACACTGATCAAGAACGAAATACCAATATGTTTAGTAAATAAATGAAATGTTTGAGATTCTTATCCACATAGGAAATACATAAGAAAATAAATAGGAAAGTCACTGAGATCCCATCTTACACACCAGAAGAGTTATCACCACGCAAACAAACAAAAAAAAAACAACTGCTGGAGAGTTTGAAATAAATCAGGAACTGTGTTTGGTGGTGTGGAATTGTAAACTAGTGAAACCCATATGGAGATCATAATGGAAGTTTACACGATACAAAAAAGACAAATATCTTGAAGACCATTATTGCAACTTGGATACATACTGAAAGAATATAAATCAATATTAACATATATGTTCATGGCAGCAATATTCATAGAAATCAAGCTGTGTAATCAACCTGGATGTTCCATAAAGAGGGAATAAAGAAAATGCACATTTCATAGCTATGAACATGTTTTAGTATATAAGAGAAGTGGATGTTTCTACTATATCATTGCTAAATATTTTTGGATAGATACCTAATCTTAATTTCACTGGTTTTGTGGCATTGTGTTTTTTCTTTAATGAAGGATTTCCATATTGATTTCAGAGCAGATACAATAGGATGAAAATATCATATAAAATGTGCATATTAGATAAAAATTTATATTTATAAATGAACACATACAGATCATCATATAGAGTTTATAATTTGAAGCAATTTTAAGAAGGCAACAGTAGGGGGAAAAGACAATGTAAGAAGCTTAATAACAAATATACAGATATGGAAAAATACAAAAAAGTTGCAATTAATTAGTGCTAACAGTAACTCAACATTTTCCTCAGGTTTTAAAATGAAACTATTAAAATAATACTTAATAACATCAAATATATATGGCATGGAAGAAAATATAGCATAGACATATTTTCCCCAAAAATTTGTTTTATATTATAACGAATGGATTAAAACAAAATGTAATTACATGTCTGAAGATGATAACACTTTCAAGTGTCATTGATTGAATCCAGCAAAGGAAAGTAACCGACAAGTACAGGGTAAGAACAACCTGGGTTATGGAAGAAGATACTTAGTAGAACATTGTGAGGAAACGATGTGCGCCTTTTTCCTCATCAAATTAGTACAGCTACATTTTGAGAGAACACTTGTAATGTAGTCAGAGCCGTGGAGTTACTAATTTAGGTAATAATTTATTAATTTTATTCCTGAATCCTGTGATGTGATTCCCAAATGATGTGGGTGATCCTAGATTTTCTTTATTTTATTTTATTTTATTTGTGAACATACTGTACAGAGGGGTTACAATTACATGGGCAGGATAATGCATACATTTCTTACCAAGCATTGCAGCTTCCTCCTTTGTTTACCCTTCACATCCCTTCCCAGCCTCCCCTCTCCCCCTACCTAATCCTCATCACCCCCCCCCCCCCCCCGCCCAGCACCGACGTTGTAAAGCTCGTTTTCGACATGACAACTTGTACTTCTCATTGTTGCAACAGGTCCACCTGTATGCTTAAACGACTTGTTTTTCCCCATTCCCTCCACAAGTTATACTGACATCAAATATAGTGAAAGCAGGGGTTATACTGTGGGGGAGGGACATACAAAGCAACAAAGAAATAATCTTATAAATGCGTTAGAAACACATGCATGAAAGAAAAAAACGTAAAAATACAAATCTAAGGGTTCATTTTCCTAACATCACATTATCTGACATTTTCCGCTTCACTCATACATATACTAGATATTGCAAATAAGGGAAACCATGGGACCTATGTTTCTTTGGGCCTGGCTTACTTAACTTAATACAATTTTTCCAAGTTTTTCCATTTCCTAACAAATGGGGCAATGTCATTTTTTCTGATGGAGGCATAGAATTCCATTGTGTATATATACCATATTTTCTTGATCCATTCATCTACTGAGGGGCATCTGGGTTAGTTCCATATCATAGCTATGGTAAATAATGCTGCAATAAACATAGTTGTGCTGGTAGCTTTAGTGTGGTCTTGTTTGTAAACATTTGGGTAAATGCTCAAAAGTGGGATTGCTGGGTCATAGGGGAGATCTATGTGAAGTCTTTTGAGGAACCTCCACACTGCTTTCCAAAGTGGTTGAACAAGTTTACATTCCCACCAACAATGAAGTAAGGTTCCTTTCTGTCCACATCCCCTCCAGCATCTGTTGTTGTTAGAGTTCTTGATTTTTGCCATTCTAACTGGAGTGAGGTGGCATCTCGATGTTGTTTTGATTTGCATTTCTTTTATGGCTAGGGAGGTTGAGCATTTCTTCATGTGTCTATTGGCCATCCTTCTTTCTTCTTCAGAGAAGTTTCTCTTTATGTCTTTAGCCCACTTATTTATTGGGCAGTTGTTTCTTTCAGGATTTGTTCTTGGGGGATTTAATTTTTTGAGTTCCAAGTGTATTTTGGATATGAGACACTTGTCCATTGTATGGCTAGTGAAGATTTTCTACCAATCCATAGGCTTTCTATTGATCTTGCTAGGTATGTCCTTTGCCATGCAGAAGCTCTGCAACATCATGCAATCCCATTTGTCCAACCTTTCTTTGATTTGTTGTGTTTCCGGGTCTCTATTCAGAAAATTTCTGCCTGAGCCAAGGACACCTAGGGTTTCTCCTATTCCATCCTGTAATGTTTTCAGAGTGTCTGCTTTGACTCCGAGGTCTTTGACCCTTTTGCAGTTGATTCTGTTGCAGGGTGATATATAAGGGTCGAGCTTTAGTTTTCTACAAGTAGTTAACCAATTTTGCCAGGACCGTTTACTGAAGAGGCTGTCTTTCTTCCATTCTATTGTTTTAGCTCCCTTCTCAAAGATTAGATGGCTATAGGTCTGTAGGTTCATTTTTGGGTTTTCAATTATATTCCATTGATCCTGAGGTCTGTTCTTATGCCAATACCAAGCTGTTTTGATTACTATGGCTTTATAGTAGAGTTTGAAATTTGGCATTGATATTCCTCCAGCAGTGTTCTTTCCGTTGAGGAGCGTTTTTGCTATTCGGGCTCTTTTATTGTTCTATATGAATTTTTGGATTGCCTCTTCTATTTCCTTGAAGAATGAGGTTGGAATTTTCATAGGTATCGCGTTGAATTTGTAGATAGCCTTGGGAAGTATTGCCATTTTCACGATGTTAATCTTTCCAATCCAGGAGCATGGGAGGTTTTGCCTTTTTTTAAGTTCTCTGTTGATTTCCTTTTTCAAAATTTTAAATTTTTCATCATAGAGGTCCTTCACTTCTTTGGTTAAGTTAATTCCTAGGTATTTTATTTTTGTTGGCCTATTACAAATAGAGTTGCATTCCTAATTTCAGCCACACTTTTCTCATTGTTGGCATACAGAAAAGCCATTGATTTTTGGGGGTTAATTTTATAACCTGTTTTGAATCAGATTGAGTAATTTGGGAGTGGACTCTATTGGATTCTTTAAATACAAGATCATGTCATCTGCAAAGAGGGATAGTTTTATTTCTTCTTTCCCTATTTGGATCCCCTTTATGTCTGCATCTTGTCTTATTGCTGTAGCTAGGCATTCTAATACTAGATTGAAGAGAAGTGGAGAGTGTGGACATCCTTGTCTTGTTCCTGAATTAAGAGGAAATGGATTTAGTTTTTCACCATTAAGTATAATGCTGACTGTACGTTTGTCATATACAGCCTTTATTGTATTGAGGAATGTTCCATGGATTCCTAGTTTTTCCAAAACCTTCATCATACAGGGGTGTTGGATCTTGTCGAATGCTTTTTCTGCATCTATTGAGATAACCATGTGGTTCTTATCCTGGCTCCTCTTGATGTGATGAATAATATTAATTGATTTGCTTATATTGAACCAGCTTTGCATCCCTGAAATGAATCCTGTTTGATAGTGGTGTATGATTTTTTGGATGAATTGTTGATATTGATTGGCCAAAATTTTCTTGAGAAGTTTTGCATCTATGTTCATCAAAGAAATGGGTCTATAGTTCTCTTTCTTTAATGAGTCCCTGCCTGCTTTGGAGATGAGGCTTATGATGGCTTCATAAAATGTGTTCGATAGTGAAGTTTCTCATTCAATTTCGTTGAAGAGTTGAAGGAGTATTGGTGTGAGCTCTGCTTTATAGGGCTTGTAAAATTCCGCTGTAAAACCATCTGCTCCTGGACTTTTCTTAGCTCACAGGTCTCTTATTGCTCTTTCTATTTCAATGCTTGATATGGGCCTTTTAATATGGTTTAAATCATGTTGATTTAGTTTTTGCATGTCAATATTTGCTAGGAAAAGCTCCATTTCTGTCAAGTTCTCAAACTTACTAGCATAAAGTTTTGAGAAGTATTCCCATATAATGTTCTGAATCTTGGTTTTTTCCGTGGTTATGTTTCCATTCTCATCTCTGAGTTTAATTATTTGGGTGTGTTCTCTTCTTTTTCTGATAAGATTTGCTAAGGGTCTGTCAATTTTGTTAATTTTTTGGGTGAACAAACTCTTTGTTTTGTTGATTCTTTCTATAGTTTTTTGGGATTCTAATTCATTTAATTCTGATTTGATTTTAATTATTTCTTTCCATCCACTGGATTGGGGTTTATCTTGCTGCTCTTTTTCAAGGAGGTTTAGATGTGTCATTAAATTATTGGTTTCAGATCTCTCCAATTTGTTGATGTAAGAGCTCAGAGCCATAAACTTGCCTCTGAGTACTGCCTTAGCTGTGTCCCAGAGGAGCTGGTAATTTGTGTATTCATTTTTGTTGAATAGCATGAACATTTGAATTTCCTTTCTAATCTCTTCCATGACCCACTCATGATTCAGCAGTGTGGTGTTCAGCCTCCATGTGATACCGGACTTTCTTTGGTGACTTTTGGTGTCGAGTTCTAATTTTATTCCTTTGTGGTCAGAGAGAATGCAAGGTATAATTTCAATGTTTCTGAATTTAGACAACTTTGCTTTGTGGCCTAAAATGTGGTCTATTTTAGAAAATATTCCATTTACTGGTGAGAAAAAAGTGTATTCTGATGCTGCTGGGTGAAATGTTCGGTGGATGTGTGTTTAGTCTAGTTGATCTATGCAGCTGTTTAGATCTGAGGTTTCTCTGTTGAGTGTTTGCCGAGTTGATCTATCTAGAGGGGAGAGTGGTGTGTTAAAATCCCCAACAATTAATGTTTTTGGATCTATAAGGGATTTGAGAGAAAGCAGGGTTTCTTGCATAAATTTGGGTGCTCCGTTGTTTGGCGAACTCTTTGGCGAATAGGTATTTAGAATTGTAATATCCTCCTGAAGGAGAAATCCCTTAATTAGTATGTAGCGAACTTCTTTATCTCTTCTCACGAATTTTAATTTGAAGTCTATTTTATCTGATATTAGGATTGCAACTCCCGCCTGTTTTGGGGGGCCGTTTGCTTGGTAGATTTTGTTCCAGCCTTTAACGTTGAAAATGAGGGTGTTTTTAGGGGCAAGATGTGACTGCTGAAGGCAACAGATAGAAGGATCTTGCCTTTTAATCCAACTAGACAGTCTATGTAGCTTAATTGGGGAGTTCAGTGCGTTAACGTTAAGAGATAGGACTGAGAGGTATTTGGGAGTTTCTGCCATGTTATCCACCTTCTTGGAGGCTGCGAAAACTGGATTCTTCCTATGGTTCTTGGATTCTCAGTTTGGGTACAGTTTCTTGGCCTTTATTGTGGTCTTGTTGCTTTTCTATGTGTAGGACATCTTTAAGAATCTTTTGTAGGGCTGGTTTGGTGGAGATGTATTGTTTCAATTTTTCTTGGCCATGGAAGATTTTTATTTGGCCTTCAATTATGAAGGTGAGTTTAGCTGGGTACAGTATTCTTGGTTGATATTTGTTTGTTTATAGGGCATGGCATACATCATTCCAGGCTCTTCTTGCTTTGATTGTCTCTGCTGAGAAATCTGAGGTGATTCTAATTGGTTTCCCTAATCTTTTCTCCTTGACAGCTTTAAGGATCATTTCCTTGGTCTTAGTTGATCCTGTGTGGATTATAATGTGACTGTGGGATGTCCTATTTTGGTCTGGTCTATTTGGCGTTCTAAAAGCTTCTTGTATCTCAACAGGCCTAACTTTTTGTATGTTTGGGAAGTTCTCTGCTAGGATCCTGTTAAACAAATTTCCTAAACAATTAACTTAAGTTTCTAGGTGCTCCTCTAAACCTATTATCCTTAGGTTAGTCCTTCTGATGGTGTCTTCCATGTGTTGGATAGTTCTATCATATTTCTTGGTCTTGTCTTGGATGGTTGTATGTTCTTTCTCTATAATATCTTGGCTGTCTTCAATCCCTGAAATTCGATCTTCTGCATGGTCTAACCTGCTGTCAAGACTTTCTACTTTGTTTTTATCTCTTTCCCTTCTAATTGGTCAGCTTTGATGGCTTCAAATTCTTTGTTGAAGTTTTGTTTTAGATCTTGTATGAATTTCTTGGCCTCCTTAATTTTGTGTTCATTGCTTATTCTCAAATCACTTGGTTATAATTTCTTTGAACCCTAATTCCTTCTGTTGGGTTCCATTCAGCATTCCCTTTATGGTCTCCCTGACTTCCTTCAGCTCTTTGTTAATGGCTTCCATGAATGCTTTTAGTGATCTTTGTATATTCTCTTCCTGCTCTCTCAATTCCTGTATTACTCTTTGATTAGCTTCCTCCCGTTCGTGGGATTCTTGCAATTCTCTTTGAGTGTTCTCAGCCTTTTCAAGCCATCCCTGCCTTTCTCTTTGAGTACTCTCAAGCTGCTCACACAAATCCTGTATCAGTTTTTGAGTAGCTTCCTCACATTTATGACATTCCTGTATAAACTTTTGGATTGCCTCCTCTCTCTCCCTATCATGCTCATTCAGAGTCCTTTGTATGTTTTCTATCTTTTCATTTATCATGTTTGCCAGCAGTGTTTGTAGAGCTATTAGGAAACTCTCCTCTGGATTATTCATTATCTGTTCTGTCCCTGATTATCAAGATTGGGAATTGAGAAACCCGAATTTGCCATTTTTCTTGTGTTTTTCCAGCTTATTCTGCCCATTTGAGATGAAATTAGCACCAGTTTTGTGCTCGAACACTATCTTAAGGCAACCATCAGACAAAATCTGAATTTGTACAGTCAATAGTCTACAGATACAATCTAGTACAACAGATACATCTATTCAACATCAAAAAACTATACAAAATGGGCTTTGAACCGCAGAGAAGAATTTGGAAAACCAGAAATTATTAGGGTTAGGGAGAGATGTGGGTAAAAAATAGGAATAGATTGTTGTGGGGAGGCACAGGGAGATTTAACTAAGTCCTAATATCAATGCAGGAAATAGGTTGGGTAGGATGAAAGTAGAGAGAGAAAAAAAAGAAGAATGGGAAAGGGAAAAGAAAAGAGACCAGAAAAAATAGAAAAGTAAAAATTAATAATATTATGGAGATGAGAAAACAACCTATTTAGCGAAGAACGTGAATATATTGAGAGAAGGAGAGGAACATAGAGGAGATGTGAAAAACTTAAAAATAAAAATGCTTAAAATATTATATAGGTATAAATAGGTAGTACTGCTATTAAGGAATTTAAGTCTCAGAGGTTTTGAACTGAGTAATAAATTTGTGGATTAAGTGTGTACACAATGGGGGATAGGGATTACTAGTTAACTACGGGCTTATCTGAGGATGTGCAGGACAAGAGTTAAGTCACATAAAGAAGAACAAAAGACACGAAAAGGTGAAAAGGATAAGAAAGGAAGAAAAAAGATCAGAAGTTCAGTAGAGCTAAACAAAAAACAAAAAGAATTATAAAAGAAAAAAGAGAAAGAAGAAAAAAATTGAAAGAACGCATATTCACGTATCCCTAAAGTAAAAATTATAAGAGGAAAAAAAAAGTTACTGGAAAATATTTTTTTTTTCAAAAAAGGCAAAAATTAAAGATTAAAAAAAGTTTTAGAAAAGAAAAAAAAATTTTATATAAGGTACCCAAAAAGAGGAGGAAGGAGAAGAAGAAGAAGAAGAAGAAGAAGAAGAAGAAGAAGAAGAAGAAGAAGAAGAAGAAGAAGAAGAAGAAGAAGAAGAAGAAGAAGAAGAAGAAGAAGAACAAGAACAAGAACAAGAACAAGAACAAAAACAAGAAGAAGAAGAAGAACAAGAAGAACCAGAAGAACAAGAAGAAGAAGAAGAAGAAGAAAGTTCTTTGATTTTTTTTGGGAGGGGTGGGAAAAATCCTGTATCTCCCTTGTGTCTATAACCATCCTCTTCTTGGAGCCTGTGGTCTGCTTGTGGTCCTGTGGCTTGGTTGGTTTCTTAAGTCAGTTGGTTCGAACAGGCAGAAAAATGCTCTGCTTTACACAGAATTTTGAGATCCTCCTCCCAGGATAGTTTAATGGGAGGCTGATCTGCTTTAAGAATCACAAAAGAGGGGGATGCAGTGATGAGGCCAGGTTCTGGGTAGAGTTGAGGCCTTTCAACAAACAGTAGATTTTCCCTGGGGCTATTTTGTGAAAAACTCACAGAGCCCAGCCTGGAGCCATTCTCAGGGTTTCTGTTTACTGAATTTCAATTGATTGTAGAGGCTGCTAATGGGAGGGACAGCCTCTGGCTCTGATTACCCAGTGAAGAAACCCACTCCTAGGGCTGGCACCCGAGCTGGGTGACTTTTCCCTGGGTGTAGCTGAGTCTGGCAGGTCACGCCACCATTAAGTTCTTGTGACCTGCTAAATGACCTGTTTTATTCCAAGGCCTGAGTTGGAGCTAGCAGCTGGTCAGAGCTTTGTCGGTATCCAAGATGGAGATCTCCGGTACCGGGGGAGGAAAGGTGGCCTTCCCCCCTCTGCTCCCTGAGAAGGAGTGAGGACGTCGGGCTTCTACAAACACCAAGTCTTGGTTCCTGGGTCGTCTCTGGTCTGCGAACTGCAGGATGAAGATGTCCGCTCCTTGTCGGTTCTTGCTGGTGTTGAGTAGAATCCGCTCGCCCGCTGCATCAGGCTCCTTCATCCTGGACTCTCTGTGGCTCAGGTATGGTGCCCTGCTGTCGTTGCTGCCACAGCTGCCGCCACCGCGGTGGCTGCTGGCAAGTGCTCAGATGTGTCTCCTTGCCTGGATTTTCCCTCTCTGTCCTGTCTCTCTGTTCTGTGATGTCACCCTTGGTGTGATTCTCTGGCTTAGGACTGTTCACTGGAACTCTAAAACTGCTTTCTATGCGAGAGCTTGTTCAGATTCCAGCTTCTCCTCCGCCATCTTCCTGGAACTCTGATCCTAGATTTTCTGAGCCCTTTTTTCACACAGGGTTTCTAATTCCTCCCCATGCCA
Organism: Dipodomys spectabilis; assembly: GCF_019054845.1. NCBI lineage: Eukaryota > Metazoa > Chordata > Mammalia > Rodentia > Heteromyidae > Dipodomys > Dipodomys spectabilis. The sequence continues at coordinate 927,016 of NW_024870868.1, read as the reverse complement.
ATGATTCTTCTGCTACTCTCATTTCTCCTTGTTTCTCAACTCAACTCCTGTGACCTTTATTTTCGTGTGAAAGAGCAGAAGAAATGTGAGGATGGCCTGGTGTCTGAGGTAACATCCACTCCTGTTTGGAGGATCTAGGGAAGGACCACCACGTGGGCCTCATAATCAGATATTAATTGACCTTTTTGGAAATGGAGAAACTCACTCCCTCAGGCAGAATCTGTCATTCCTTGACTTTCTCTGAAGATATTTGGTAATAGGGAACAATTCAGAGAATGAGCTTTCCCACCACCCACCACAGCCTTGTCAGAATGAACAGGATCAAAATTAAAAGTGGCCTCAGTTCCCATAGGGCTAATCAAAAGCCAAGAGATCACACATTCCTCCTCATCAGGGACCTTCTGGTAGGAATAGATCTGGGCAAAGTCTAAGATGGAGATAAAATGAGACTGGGCCTAAGGAGGACACAGAAGAATGACCCTCTCTTTGACTACAGGTGAGTTGTGTAGTGAGACATGACAACTTCCTTCATATATGAAAATTCACTAGGTGAGTTATATCACTTCCAATTTGCAGGAGATCAGTGTCCCTAAAGGAGAAGTTGTTAAATGTTGTGACTGCCAGTTTGCTCTCTAGGCTGTTGTCTCTCCCACCCCTTCCCATGCCAGGAATGCATTGCTTTTATTAGGCACGCAACTACTTGTCCTCACTCTTAGGCAGGAATACTGTAGGCTATTCTTTTACCAACCTCTTGCATTTGAGGTAGAATAGGCCCAGGCACAGCTCATGCCAAGGTGTAGATTCAAGAAGGTGAGTATAAGTTCATATTTGTATTGAAAAATAATCATATTGAAAGAATTAAATGAAATTAATAATTGAGAGATTTAGGGTTTATAGCTACTAAATTTAAGTAATTATTACTAAAACATCTAGAATCATGGATTAGGAAGAGAACAGTTAAGTAGTTTCAATAGAATTTGCAAAAAACTCCATAGCCAGAACAATTAAAGGAACTATTGGCATAGTTCCATTTACAATCTTAGGAGTGACCTTGGATTGGAGGCTTTTAGAATAATGTCTGAAAGAGAGGGACTTGCTTGGCACTGGTGGCTCACACCTGTAATCCTAGCTACCCTGGAGGCTGAGATCTGAATATTATGATTCAAAGCATGTCCAGACAGAAAAACCCAGAAGTGGTGCACGGCTCAAGTGGTAGAGCACTAGCATTGAGCCCAGGGACACTGCCTAGGCCATGAGTTCAAGCTTCAGTGTCAGCAATACAATGACAACAAAACAATAACGATAAAAAGAAATAAAAGAAGGACTTAAAGATATGTGATGGAATGAGGCTGATGTGTAACTGTTTAGGGAACCTACAAGGAGACAAAATTTGGAGCCAAATAATATCTATTCATGACTAATCAAGGATGCAAACCAAATGCCAAATTCCTCTTCTCAAAAACTTGCAAACTTGGGCTGGAATGGTGGCTCATTGGTAGAATGCTTGCCTGGTATGCATGAGGCCTTGGGTTCGATTTCTCAGCACCACATAAGCTGAAAAAACCAGAAGTGGAGCTATGGCTCAAGAGTTGGAGCACTAACCTTGAGCTGAAGAGTTGAGGGACAGGGCCCAGGCCCAGAGTTCAGGCCACATGACTGGCCAAAAAATAAAAAAAAGAAACTAAACTAAACTTCCAAACATATCTTTTCTCATATTGAGAAGAGGCTTCTTTTAGAGGAATTCTCCTTATCTAGCTCAAGGGGATCAGAACTTCAGTAGAATTTTCCTGTTGAGATGTAATGTGCTTAACTGTACTGATGCTAATCATAGCTAGGAAAGTATGGACTGATACAAATAAGTGGGAGGTACACAGTACTTTTCAAAATTGAATAGATTACATATTTATTAGAAAGCTCTTAAGAAAAAATATTCAGTGTAGGATGAAAGATTTCAGAAAACTACAGTATAAATTACGTATAACCGGGTGGAGGTAGCTCATGCCTCTGATATTGGCTGATCTGGAGCCTGGTATATGAGGATCACCATTCAAAGCCAGGTTGAGAAAAGTCCCTGCGGGACACTTATCACCAATTAATGACTGACAACTAAAATTGATACTGTGGCTCGAAGTTGTAGAGAGCTAACCTTGAGCAAAAGACCTCAGGAGCAGTGCCCAGGCTCTGAGTTCAAATTCTGTAATAGATAATGAATAAAAATAAAAAATACATTACAGGGCTGGGAAGTTGGCTCAGTGGTAGAGCGCTCTCCTTGCATGCTTAAGGCCTGGGTCCAATTCCTCAGCACCACATAAGCAGAAAAAACCCAGGCGTGGCGCTGTGGCTCAAGTGGTAGTGTACCAGCCTTGAGCTGAAGAGCTGATGAACAGTACCCAGGCCAAGAGTTCAGGCCCCACAACCGGGCCCCCCCCCAAAAAATAAAATAAATTACATATATTTTTTTACCAACTCTGTAAAAGGAAAATAGGATATGACACATGGCAACATAAGACTTCAAATTACAAAGTTCCAGGGCATTTCCTCACTCTTGACAACTAGGAGTAATCCATATCAAGAAAAAAGATAAACGATTTATACCAAATTTCAAAATATGTTATACAAAGTAAATGCAATAAACATGCATTCCACAGTCTAGTAACATCATGTAGTGTAAAGAATCTGATTAACTGATTCATGAAAACCAATACTATGCAGTTAAAACATCCAATATCTCAGGTGTCAACTTAGCACAATACTTTCAATCTATGATGTCTGTTTGCATATTATCCAGCCCTATCCATTCCACAATGGCAGAAAGCTCTTCCTGAGAAAGTCCAGAGAGCTGTCTACTGTGAGTGCTCAATGTAGACCTGTTCCCATTCTCTATTATTTGGGCATGTGATAGATTGAATATCTGATAACTTGGAAAAGGCACAATTTGGGACTGGCTAAATAACTTTTTCCCATTGGAACATCTAATTTCAAGGCCACTGAAAGATTAGAGATGGTCATATTCTCTTTAAAATTATGTATTCAAAGGAGACAAAGTTATTTAGGTTTTGAAAGAATTGACTAGGAAGCAAAATGCATGTGATTTTTGTTAGCTCCGTAATTCTCAAAAACATAAAATGAATTCAAGTATTTAATATATACCCATATGTGTGCATATATCCATGTATGTATGTATATCCATGTATGTGCGGTCATGTCTTTTCTGTGTAGCAAATGGTACAAATGAAACTGTGCAATCACTACTCAAAGGCATGAATAAACAAAGAGAATGATAATAGAACTCATATTTAGGAATCTATGGCTAGCGAACTCTCTGAAAATCTTTTACATCAGATTGCATGTGTCACTTACTGCAGTGCAGGGACAGTACGACAACAATTGGATACCAGGCAGAAGAAATGAGAAATGAGAGATACAAAGGGCACAATACTCTTTCTAATGGGTAAGTAGGATTTCCTCTGTGTGTGTGTGTGTGTGTGTGTGTGTGTGTGTGTGTGTGTGTGTGTGTACATTACATTTTCTTGAATCATTTCTCTCTTGAGGGGTATCTGGGCTAATTCAGTACGCATGGTTGTGCTGAAATATTTACTATATCCGGGTTTGTAATCTTTCAGGTAAATGCCTAGGAGTAGAGTTGCTGCATCATATGTAAGTGGCTAATCAAAACAGGGGTGAAGGGGGAAAAGTACAAGAATGACCAGGAGAAAAGGGGGGAAGTGCAGAGAGTAATCCAGTAAATATCCTACAAAATTAAGAAGAGTGAAGGAAGAGGTTCATAGAGGAAGGATGCGAATGTTGAAAGGGTTGGCGTTGATCAAGTTATATTGTACGCAGAAACTGCTTTGTTTAATAACTCATTTGTTACTTAAAATAATAATTAAAAAATCATATCCCTAAAATACTATGCAATTAGAAGTCAACCATGAGAATCTGCTCAGATCACCTCTAGGGTTTATAAAGTTTAGGATAACTTTTAGAACAGCACTAATGATTCATATCAACTGAAGAAAATTTAATGATTTCCAGCTATTTAAGATAATCATTTTTGGAGATATGGCTCAAGTGGCAGCTTGTTACATAGTGAACAATGCTATCAAATATTGAATTCAATGTTGATCTTGAACAAAAGTAAAAACAATCAATAAAAGTCAGGCATTTTCCATGGCACTGGTAGCTCATGAGTTTAATCCTATCATTAATCAGAAGGCAGAGAAATTGGGATCTCAGTTCAATGTCAGCATGGATAGGAAAATCTGTGAGACTCTCATCTCCAATTCACTGCCAAAGAAATCTGGAAGTGGAATCATGGCTCAAGTGCTAGAATGCTAGCCTACAGCAAAATGTTCATGGATAGAACCCAAGCCTTGAGTCCAAGCCTTAGAATAGTGCATATACAGACACAAAGGAAGTAAGTCACTCAAGTTCTCAACCTTCCATTTCCATAATCCTAACTCTAATCCTGGTCAGAATCCTAAGAGTAACCTTGATGATAATAGTAACCCAATCCTAAAATTAATGGAAAATATATCCTAACACATACTCATGGTCTTTGAAATGATTTATTTGCACTTTTCTCCAAATCCTACAGATTCCCTCACTTGGACTATGAAATCATTCCCTATTATGAATATTAACCTCAAATCTTCATATCATGAAAGCTATCATAGTTTCCACTGATCTTAACTTTTACTGAACTCCTCTAACTCCAAAAAGAAGTTGCAGGTTTACTTAAATTTTACTCTAGTTCCTAACCCTAACTATATATCTAAACCTTACTAGAAACCTAACTCTAAATTTAACCCTATTGAACCCTGAATAGTAAAATTAGGAAAACTCTGTAATTTTTGTTAAATTTCACACTTATTTTACTTGAAAATGTTAGCAGAAAACTCAGTTTAACCTTACAGCTTACCCTTACCTAAGTCTAAGTCTAACCTGAATTAGAACAGCAACCCTAACCATAGAACTAATAGCCTTTGGATTCTAAAAGCCATAAAAATACATTAGATTTATTCATCCTAACTTTGATTCAACTCATCTCTCTAAAACTAATTTGTAGTTTTACCCATTATCTTGCTATTTTTGTAACTCTAACCTTAACTGGAATATTGAGGCTAACCCTCTCACTAACCATATCCTAATCTTAATATAATTAGCAGTTTCCTATTTCACATTCATCCTAATTCTAACATGACTTGTTATTCAAAGATAGTTTCAGTTTGACCCTAAACTTTCCATTGCCCTAATGCTAACACTAACTACAGCTGCAACTGAAACCTAACTTTCACCCTAATGATAGTCCAATTCTAATGTTTAAGAAAAATTCTCTAGTTTTAATCAGTTTGCACTCTGGAAATGAGTTTCAGATGGCCGTGATTCCCAAATTTTCTGACTCTTCCTCAGAAGTTATCTTGTTCCCTAACATGAACCATTATAAAATAACTTGCCCTCAAATTCTGTTATCAGGAAAAATACTGTAGTATCCATTTCTTTAACTCCTGTAGCCTATAACAGTTTCAGATTTACTTACCATCTAGTTCATTACTAGGTTAACGCTCTTAACCTAAACTGGATGGACATTCCATCAACATTTTGTTATTAGAGGATTATTCAATATTAGTTGTATGTTGATTGATAATGACTGAGCTTGACAGACAGGTGAAGGAAATCATGTACACTTCAATGAGGTTCTGACTTGTGTTACAGAAAGGGTTATGAAACCTCTCCATTAGAAACATAGCAGCTGCGCGTCTAAAAATTCCTTGCGTGGTTAGTTTCTGATAATGTCTCAATTCAAGAACTTCTCCTTGGAGTTCCATATTATTCAAGATGCTGTAGTACATCCTTTTACATTTTGCAGACAGCTCTTGGTGATGAAATTTGAGCTTTTCAAAACTGCTCTCCCAATTCCATCCACAAAATGCAGACAAAAAGACAAAAAAAATTGAAAAAAAATTGTTTCTGTTGATAGTGCAAATACTTTTATTTTCCATTTCAAACATAAAATATAGTAAAACGTTTCATAGCAATTACACTGAACTAGGTTGTGGACACATTCTAATGTAAATAATGTACTGTGTTCAAGTAAAATGTTTGAGGATCCAAAATTTTAATATGCCTGTGGTCCTAAAACCAATACCTTACTGATATTGAGTGATAAATACAACTTCCCATAAGTATAGAAGTTTTCCTGGTATCTTTTTAATATATATTTTTATTGTAAAGACACTGTACACAGGGGTTACAGTTACATAAGGAAGGTAATGAGTACATTTCTTATTGAGCATTGTTACCCAATCCTTTGTTTTTCCCCTACAATCCCTTCCTTTCACATCACCCAAATCCTCCCTCTAACCCCCTCTGATAGTATATACACTGATAGGATATTCTCCTGCTACTTTGGTTGTTGAGAGTGTCTACAAGAGCAGGCATTCCGTGGGGAGCAGGGAGACACCTTATGACCTATATTACTGAGATTTCTGAATGACTTGCTATCACTTGTACTGCATTTTGCAAGTCGAATCTCATGCCTTAAAACGTAGCAGTTTTTAAGAGGTAAGAGGAGTGGTAAAAGAACTCTTAGAGACAAATACATCTTCAACATATTTGGTTCCAAGCATTCCGTCTAAGGCATATTCATCAAGTAGTGAAACTTGTGTTGACTGTAACTATGTGTCTTTCTCCATGTGCATTTATACACGAGTATATGTATGTGTGTATTTGGGAGTATAGTAACATACATGTGTACATATATAAGGGCACATACGTATATACATATATAAATATATAAAAATATTTGCATATATATCAAGTGTTCAGTGATTTAATCTATAGTTCCTAACACATTGTCATTCTCACAAAGTGTACAGGGTAAACTACTTTAAGGATCTGTGCTCTATGATGGGTATCCTTTGTACTCAATTCCCCATTATCTTGTTTTTCATCCCTGTGAACAACTTCAGTCTACTTTCCATAGGATAGCTTTGTTTCATTACATGTAGTTACTCACTGATACTCCAAGAAAAAGGTTGTTTGTAAAAGAAAAAGTACTTTTAGGTCACAGGTTAAAATTATCTTATCCATCCCAATGATTCATAGGAAAATAAAATTTATAATAGTAATAAAAGTGAGAAGGAATTCCTAGATCTGTTGTTTTACCATTTAGAATGGCAAATAATACCACATCACTGTTGTAACTCTTAAATAAGTCAAGGGTAACTGATTGTCTTTATCATGTTCCCACAAACCAGTGGATCCTGAAGGATAATAATAGACCACCAGAAATTCTAAGTAGCAGACATGAAGCATGAAAGAGAAAGTGAGGAAATGAGAGAGAGTATAAGAGAGAGAGAAATATCATAATACTGAAAGTACATAACATAAATAAGAGCTGCATGAGAATATTCATATGGCTATCTTTAGACACTACATGTACATTTGGAAGTAATTGTTTTATAATAACCAATCAACATAAAATATAAAGAGTTTCATGGAGGTCGGAGGAAGATGGTAGAGGAGAACCTGGAGGCTAAACAAACTCTCACATACAAAGCAGCTTTAGTGTTCCAGTGAACAGTACTAGCCTAGATAATCACACCAAGTGTGCCATCACTGTACACATTGTTTGGCTAGAGAGGGAAGATCCAGGCAAGAAGACAGATCTGAGCACTTGCCAGTAGCTGCTGTTGTGGCAGCAGCTACGGCACCCATAGCCACCATATCTACAACAGAGAGTCCAGGACAAAAGCGCCCTATGCACTGGGTGAGAGGATTCTACTCAACACCAACAAGAACTGACAAGGAGCAGATAAATTCATCCTGAAGATCACAGACCAGTGATACCCAGGAAGAAAGACTCCTGTCTGAGTAAAATCCTGACATCCTCACTCCTCATGGAGCAGAGGAAGGAAGGCTGCCCCTCCCTAGCACCAGACATCATCTTTGATACTGAGAATGGCCAGGCTGAGCAACTAGCTCCAACTCAGGCCTTGGAAGAAAACAAAAGAGTCATTTAGCAGGTCACAGGAATCTGACCTGACCTTCCAGGCTCAGATCCACTCAGGAGAAAGTCACCTAGCCCAAGCAGAGAGAGTTCTGCCCCCCAGAGGAGTGACTATCTTCAGTGGGTTAACAGAACCAGTGGCTGCCCCTACTTACAGCAGCCTAGACAATCAATTGAAATTCAGTAAACGTAAACCTTGAGAATGGCTCCAGGCTGGGCTCTGGGAGTGTCTCAGGAGCTAGCCCCTCAGGGAAAAGATACTGTTTGCTGAAATGCCTCAACCCTAAACAGAACTTAGCCTCATCACAGCATCTCCACACTAGAGGAAACAGCCATCTTTCTCTTTCGTGATACTCAAAGCAGATCTCCCTCCCACTGAACTAGCCTGAAGGAGGATCACAAAATCCTAGATAAAGCGGAGCATTTTATTGACTACACACACAAACAAACTAATGTAAGAAATCAATCAAGCCACAGGAAAACAAAACACCAGAAGCAGACCAGCCACTGCACGAAGAGACTGGTTACAGACAAAGGGGAGACACAGGATCTTCCCATTCCACACCCCTCCCCCCCAAAAAAAATTAAAGAACTCTTTTTGGTACCATATTTTTAAATTTTTTAATTGTTTTCTATTAATCATTTTTTTCTTCTTCTCCTAATTTTTATTTTAGGTGTGTGTGTGTGTGTGTATGTGTGTGTGTGTGTGTGTGTGTGTGTGTGTGTGTGTGTGTGTGTGTGTGTGTGTGTGGTGTGTGTGTGTGTGTGTGTGTGTGTGTGTGTGTGTGTGTGTATGCTTTTTAAAAAAATCGCTATTGACCTTTTGGTCCTTTTTAATTTTTTTATATCTTTTGTCTTTCTTTTTTTTGCGTGACCTAATTGCTGTTTTGCCTCATCCCAAGATAAATACCCATCATCGTTTATTAGAACTTATCCCCTATTTTGTACATAATTAATCCAGAAATGTATTACTTAATTCACAAATTTTTAGGCTTAACTTTTTTTTGTCTTTTTTTTCCCCCAGGGCTGAGCACCGAACCCAGGGCCTTGCACGTGCTGGGCAAGTGCCCTTCTGCTGGGCTAAACCCCCAGAAACAGGCTTAGCATTTTAATAGAAGTATTATATCTTTATAACATATAATTTCCAAGTAAATACTTTTAAGAATTTTTATTTTTTAGTTTTTCATGTCTACTTTCTATCATCCCACTCCTGTCATCTTATCCTTTTCTCCTCTCAATATCACTTTTTAAAGTCACATAATTTTTAAGTGTTTCACTTTTTAAATTTAAATTTTTCTTTTTCCATTTTTGATTTTCTTCTTTTTAATTTCTCTCTTGTCATTCTGTCCAATCCCTTTCCCTCTCTGAGTTTAGGACTTGGTTAAATTTACTTTAACCTCTCCACATACTTCTAATCCTGTTTTTCCCCACATTTCTTCCTAAACATAATACTTTCTGATTTGAAAAATTCGTCTTTGCTGTTCTTAGCCCATTAATGGATAGTTGTTTGATGTTGAAAAGATTGTATCTGTTGAACTAGGTTGTATCTACAGCCATTTTGACTGTGCAACTACAGGACTTTGGTTGATGCTTGCCTTAAAATAGTATTTTAGCAAAAAATTAGTGTCACTTTCATATCAAGTGTGCAGAACAAGCCGGAAAACAGGAGAAAAATGGCAAGTGCGGGTATCTCAACTCTCATTCATGATAATCCAGTGACAGAACTGTTAATGAATAATCCAGAGGAGAGTTCCCACAAAGAACTAAAAACACTACTGGTAAACGTGGTGAATGAAAAGACTGAAAGCTTGCAAAGGACTCAGTTTGAACGTGATAGGAAGAGAGAGGAGGCAAACCAAACAACAGGAATCTCATGACTGTGAGGAAACTGCTCAAAGATTGATACAGTAATTGCGTGTACAGGTTGAGAACAAAGACAAATAAAGCAATTGCGTGAGCAGGCTGAGAACAATCAAAGAGAAAGAAAGGAATTGTGTGAGCAGGCAGAGAACAGACGAAGAGAGACACAGGAATTGCATGAGCAGGCTGAGAAAAGTCAAAGAGAACTACAGGAATTGCATGAACGTGAGGAAGCTAATCAAAGGGTAACACAGGAATTGTGACAGCAATATGAGAATAGACAAAGATCAATAGAGGCATTCATGGAATCCATAAACAGACATCTGAATGAATTCAGAGAGACCACAAAGGGAATGCTGAATGGAGCCCGACAGCAGGAATGGGAGTCCAAGTAAACCATAACCAATCAACTAAGTGATTTGAGAACACCAAATTAAGGAAGTAAAGAAGTTCACACAAAATCTAAAACAAAGCTCCAACAAAGAATCTGAAGCCTACAAAGCTGACCAATTAAAAGGAAAAGAAATAAAAACCCAAGTAGAAAGACTTAACAGTAGGTTAAGCCATGCAGTAGATCTGATCTCAGGGATTGAAGAGAGCTTAGGTATTAAAAAGAACATACAAGTATCCAAGACAAATCGAAGAAACATGATAGATCTATTCAACATTTGGAATAGACAATCAGAAGGCCTTCTCTGAGGACAATTGGTGTAGAGGAGCACCTAGAGACAGAAGTTAATTGTCTAGGAAATTTGTTTAACAGGATCCTAGCAGAGAACTTCCCAAACATACAAAAAGATAGGCCTATTCAGATACAAGATGGTTGTAGAACCCCAAATAGACCAGACCAGAACAGCACTTCCCATTGTCACATTATAATCCACACAGGATCAATTCAGACCAAGAATAACTTCCTAAAAGATGTCAAGGAGAAAAGATCAATCACCTATAAAGGAAAACCAATTAGAATCATCTCATATTTTTCAGCAGAGATAATTAAAGCAAGAAGAGCCTGGAAGGCTGTATGCCATGCCCTAAAGACAAACAATTTTCAACCAAGAATACTGTACCCAGATAACTCTCCATCATAACCGAAGGTCAAATAAAAACCTTCCATAGCAAAGAAAAACTGAAAAATATATCTCTACCAAACCAGCCCTACAAAAAATACTTAAAGATGGCCTACACACAGAAAACCAACAAGACCACAATAATGGCTAAGAAACCACACCCAAACTGAGAATCCAAGAACCATAGGAAGAACCAAGTTTCCACAGCCCCAACGGAGGTGGATAGCATGGCAGGAGCTACCAAACACCTCTCAGTCCTAGCTCTCAACATTAATGGACTTAAAGCTCCAATTTAGCGAAATAGTCTGTCTAGTTGGATTAAAAAGCAAGATAATTCTATCTCTTGCCTTTAGGAGTCACACCTTGCCAATAAAAACAAAAACATTTTGATAATGAAAGGCTAGAATAAAATCTACCAAGCAAACGGCTGCTATAAACAGGAAGGAGTTGCAATAATAATATCAGATAAAATATGCTTCAAATTAAAATTAGCAACATGCAAATACTAAACCAACATGAGTTAAAGCATAGTAAGGGGCCTATATCAAGTGTTGAAATAGACACAGCAATAAGAGACCTCCCATCTAAGAAAATCCCTGATGGATTTACAGCGGAATTATACAAGACCTTCAAAACAGAGCTCACACCAATACTCCTCCAACTCTTCAATGAAATTGAAAGAGAAAGTTCTCTACCAAACTCATTCTATGAAGCCATCATAACCTTCATTCCAAAACCAGGCAGGGACTCATCAAAGAAAGAGAATTATAGACCCATTTCTTTGAAGAACATTGATACAAAACTTTTCAACAAAAGTTTGGCCAATCGACTTCAACAATTCATCCAAAAAATCATACACTAATATCATACAGGATGTATTTCAGGGATGCAAACCTGGTTCAATATACACAAATCAATTAATTTAATTTATCACATCAACAAGAGCAAGGATTAAAACCACATGGTTATCTCAAAAGATGCAGAAAAAGCATTGGACCAGATCCAACACCCCTTTATGATGGAGGTTCTGGAAAAATTAGGAATCCATAGAACATTCCTCAATACAATAAAAGCTGTATATGGAAAACATACAGCCAGCATTATAGTTAATGGTGAAAAACTAAAGCTATTTCCTCTTAACTCAGGAATGAGAAAAGGATGTCCACTCTCTTAACTTCTCTTCAATTTAGTATTAGAATGCCTAGCTACAGAAATAAGACAATATGCCAATATAAAAGGGATCCAAATAAGGAAAGAAGAAGTAAAATTCTCCCTCTTTGCAGATAAAATGATCTTGTACATAAAGAATCCCACGGACTCCACTCCAAAATTACTCAAGCTAAATCAAAACTGTCAAAATAGCAGGGTATAAAATTAACCCTCAGAAATTAATGGCTTTACTGTATGCCAACAATGAGAAAAGTGAGGCTCAAATCAAGAAAGGTTTTCCATTTGTAAGAGCCCCACAATAAATGAAATACCTAGGAATTAACTTAACCAAAGAAGTGAAGGACATTTATGATGAAAACGTTAAAAATCTGAAAAAGGAAATCAAAACAGAACTTAGAAAGTGGCAAAACCTCCCATGCTCCTCGATAGGAAGGATGAACCTTGTGAAAATGGCAATATTTCCCAAGGCTATCTACAAGTTCAATGCCATACCTATCAATATTCCAACCGCATTCTTCAAGGAAATAGAAGAGGCAATCCCAAAATTCATATGGAACAACAAAAGACCCCCAATTGAAAAAAGCAATCCTTAACAGAAAGAACAGTGTTGGAGGAATATCAATACCAAATTTCAAACTCTACTACAAAGCCATAGTAATTAAAACAGTTTTGTACTGGCACAAGAAAAGACCTCAGGAACAATGGAATAGAATTGAAAACCCCGAAATGAGCCTACAGACCCATAATCATCTAATATTCGATAAAGGATCTAAAAAGATAAAATCGAAGAAAGGCTGTTGAGTAAATGGTACTGGCAAAATTGGTTAATCACTTGTAGAAAATTAGATCCTTATATATCACCCTGTACCAGAATCAACTCCAAATATATCAAAGACCTCAGAGTCAAAGCAGATATTCTGAAAACATTACAGGATGGAATATGAGAAACCCTAGGTCTCCTTAACAAAGGCTGAAATTTTCTGAAAAGAAACGCAAAAGCACAACAAATGAAAGTTTGGACAAATAGGATTGCATGCAGTTGCAGAGCTTCTGCATGGCAAAGGACATAGCTAGCAGGATCAATAGAAATCCCACGGAATCAGAGAAGATCTTCACTAGCCATAAAACCGACAAGGGTTTCACATCTAAAACAGATCTGGAAATCAAAAAATTAAATCCTCCAACAACAAATATTCAAAGAAAATACTGCCCAATAAATAAGTGGGCTAAAGACATAAAGACAAACTTCTCTGAAGAGGAAAGGAGGGTGACCAATAAAGACATGCAGAAATGCTCAACCACCCTAGCCATAAAAGAAATGCAAATCAATCAACATTGAGATTTCACCTCACCCAAGTTAGAGTGGCTATAATCAAGAACTCTAATAACAACAGATGCTGGAGGGGATGTGGACAGAAGGGAACCTTACTTCATTGCTAGTGAGAGTGTAATCTTGTTCAACCACTTTGGAAAATAGTATGGAGGTTCCTACAAAGACTCCACATAGAGCTCCCCTATGACCCAGCAATCCCACTTTTGGGCATTTGCCTAAATGATCACAAACAAGACCATACTAAAGCTACCACACAGATATATTTATTGCAGCATTACCATAGCTAAGATATGGAAGCAACTCAGATGTCCCTCAGTAGATGAATGGATCAAGAAAATGTTGTATATATACACAATGGAATTCTATGTCTCTATCTGAAACAATGATATTGCCCCATTTGTTAGGAAATGGAAAACTTGGAAAAAATATTTATTAAGCGAAGTAAGCCAGGCCCAAGAAACAGAGGTCCTATGGTTTCTCTTATTAGCAATTACTAGTGTATGTCTGAGACATGCAGAAATTGTTAGATAAGTTGATGTTAGGTGAAATGAACCCCAAGATAAGAATTCAATATTTTTTTCTGTAATTATTTCTAACATATTTATAAGATGATTTCTTTGTTACTTTGTATGTGCCTTCTGCATGGTATAACACCTGTTTTCGCTGTATTTGATGTTGGTATAATTTGTGGAGGGGAAGGGAAACATTTTTTTAAATATGGATACATGTGGACCCATTGCAACAATGAGATATACAAGACATTATGTCGAAAAACAAATTTTACAACTTTGGATGGGGGAAAGGCAGAGGGGGAAACGGGACGTAAGAGAGGTGAGATGGGAAGGGATAATAAGGGGAAACAAAGGAGTATGCAACAATGCTTGACAAGAAATGTACTCATTACCTTGCCCATGTAATTGTAACCACTTTGTCTGGTATTTTCACACTTAAAAAAAACAACACGAAAAACCATAAAATATAAAGTATTTTTGATAAAAAGTAAAAATGACTCAGAATAAATAATCAATGCAAAAACAATCTTTACAGAAGCAAACTCTCAGAGATATTACATGACTTTGAAAAGGGTAAAGTGGCTGAATTTAATATAAATTTAGAAGTATGACCATTCAAAAATATAAAAAGATATTCTTTATTTCATTATATAACCCAAAACAGAAAGTAAATGTTGTTTAGATGATTTTTTAAAATACAGTCTCTCAGGTGCTGGGAGGGTGGTTCAGTGTAGAGTGCTTGCCTTGCATGCATGAGGTCCTGGGTTTGATTCCTCAGCACCACATAAGCAGAAAAAGATGGAAGAGATGCTGTGACTCAAGTAGTAGCAATAGCCTTGAGCTGAAGTGCTGAGAGACAGCACCCGGACCCAGAGTTCAAGCCCCACAACCTACAAAAATAAAACAAAAACAAAACAAAATACAATTTCTCACTTTTGTGTGCTCAACATTGTAACACTAGTGCTTCTGTCTAGGGCTTAGATTTTAGGTGTGGACATTTATCAACACTCCTGATTCAGATTCTAATTGATAAAATTTTTAATCAATGTTTTGTTATTAATTTTGCTCTTTATAAATTCACATATACCTATAAAAAACAGTGTGGCCATCCCAATAACATTCTCAAAGTATTTCCTAATGATGACTTACAAAAAGTTGTATTATATTATAACAAGGAAAGCAATGCTACAAATAAGGAAAACCAATACATAAATATTAATGATTAATAAAATAAAAAACAAAACATTTACCTCTATTTCTAGTATTTGAAATGTACTACATATTCAATTTATTATTTTCTCATATTGCTGTACATTTAAAACTGCCTAAGTCTATGATGTTCAACAAGAATTTTATAGACTATGTTTAGCCTTTAAAGTTACCCACTAAGATTATTATTTATGGTTCATCTCATCATTTGTATATGGCTTATACCATCATTTATTCCTCGCTAACATATAAAGTAAGGAATCCCTTAAATTTTAACAGAAACTGTGAAGTTAATGTCTTAAATCTTCACTCTGCTTCTTTACACAAACACTTTTCAATTTCTCATTAGTAAAGTTTCTATAAACTCTGAAATGTACATACTTAGTAGTATATGACTGCTACCATGAATCTTAAATGCTTTATGGAAAAGTTTTACAGCGTGCTAAATAGTCTTAATTTTGGCATATATGAGCAAATCCCCAAAATTGAACATATTTAAAACATTAAAGCTTTTAACAAACCTTAACACTTTCTATAGTGTTCATTATGGCAGGTTCCTTGTACAGAATAATTGAATTCCTCCTCCTACACATCCGTTGAACAACAAATATATGGAATTATTTTGTTTTGGACATATCAATCTTGACTTTATTCTTAAATGTGTTCTTATGTAAGAAATACATGATTCTAAAATTTCACAACAATTCTTTTGAATTTAATTTTTGTGGAATTGTCTAGTTTAAAAAAATCAATTACACTTTATATATAAAATTGTTCTGTGCTCAATTCAGTAGCACATACACTAACATTGGAACAATAAAGAGAAGAATATCCCCTGACTGAGGATGACACTCAACTTCGTGAAGCATTCCAGATTTTTAAAAGAACAGATGCTGGATAGGATGTGGACAGAAGGGAACCTTAATGCCTTGTTGTTAGGAGTTTAAACTTGTTCGAAGACTTTGGAAAGTAGTATGGAGGTTCCTCAAAAGACTACATAGAGCGCCCCTAACACCCAGCAATCCCATTTTGGGCATTCCCCCAAATGATCACAAAAAAGACCATACTAAAACTATCAGCAAAACTATGTTCATTGAAGCATTATTTACCAAAGCTAAGATATACAACCAAACCCGATGTCCCACAGTAAACGAATGGATCAAGAAAATGTGTGTGTGTGTATGTGTGTGTGTGTGTGTGTGTGTGTGTGTGTGTGTGTACTGGAATTCTATGCCTCCATCAGAAAGAATGACATCACCCAGTTTGTTAAGAAATGGAAAGACTTGGAAAAAATTATATTAAGTAAATTAAGCCAGGCCCAAAGAAGTGAAGTAAGCCAGGCCCAAAGAAACATAGGTCCCATGGTTTCCTTATTTTCAATAACTAGTATGTGTCTGCTACAAGTAGAAAACATCATATAAGTTGATGTTAGGCAAAATGAACCCCAAGATAAGGATTCAAATGGTTTTTCTTTCTTGCGATTGTTTCTAAGATATTTATAAGATCATTTCTTTGTTGCTTTGTATGTTCCTCCTGCAAGCTAAAGCCCCTGTTTTCACTGTATTTGATGTTGGTACTATTTGTGGAGTGGAAGGGAAACACAAATCGTTTAAATAGGGATGCAGGTGGACCCATTGCAACAATGAGATGAACAAGTCGTTGTGTCAAAAAATGATTTTGGCCGGGGGTTGAGGGATGTGGACAGTGGGGGGACTGGGGTGGGGGAGGGGTTAGTGGGGGTGGGGGGTGGAAGATGGGCAGGGATGGGAAGGGGAATCAAAGGAGGAGCAAGTGGACCCATCGCAACAATGAGATGTACAAGTCATTATGTCAAAAAATGAACTTTACAACTTTGGTGGGAGGAGGACCGGATGGGGGAAGTGGGGGAGTATGGGAAGGGATGGGAAGGGGAAGCAAAGAGGAGGCAACAATGCTTGATAAGAAATGTACTCGTTATCTTGCCCATGTAATTGTAACTCCTCTGTCAGTATTCTCACAATAAAAATAAAAGAAATGTACTCAATAACTCACCCATGTAATTGTAACCCCTCTGTATGGCATTTTCAGAATTAAAAAAAAAAAAGAAACATAGGTCCTATGGTATCCCTTATTTGCAATAACTAATGTATGTCTGGGATAAGCAAAGAAGGTATGGTAAGGCGAAAAAAAGTAGTAGGCAACAATGCTTGATAAAAAATGTATTCATTACCTTTTCCATGTAATTGTAACTTCTCTGTATGGTATTTTCACAATTTAAAAAAAAAGGTCAAAAGCATGTGCATATGACTAGATAAGATTATGTTAAGGTAAATGAACCCCATGATAAGGACACAAGTGGTTTTTTATTTCTTCCTGTGGTTTCTAATATATTTCTAATGTACGATGTGATTTTTTATATGTGCATCCCCCACAGTTAAACCCCTGTTTTCACTGTATCTGATGTTGGTGCACTTCCATCTTGTATGTACACTTCTCTAACTTGGGGATGGAAAGGGAAAAAACAAAAGGCTTAAATAAGCATACAGTACGACCATTGCAACAATGTGACGGACAAGAGAGTATGTTGAAAAATGAACTTTACAATTTAGGAGGGGAGGGGAGGGAAGTGTACTTGTGGAGGTGGGAGGGAAGGGATGGCGGGGGAAAACAAAGGAGGAGGTAACAATGCTTGATAGGAAATGTACTCATTACCTTTTCATGTAACTGTAACCACTCTGTACAGTACTTTTACAATAAAAAATATAAAAATGTTCTCGGATGGAAGAGAATATTTCCCCTATTTTACCCATGTAATATCGTTAACAAAGAAATTAATGCAAAATACTGATATGAAGATATTTTGAATAAATATGTGTGTATGTGTATGTGTATGTGTGTGTGTGTGCGTGCCTGCGCATTTTCGTTCTCAGAGTTTGAATTCAGTGCACCAAGGTCTCACTAGGCCATTCCTCTCTAGATTGATGAGCTGCTATATAAGCTACATCTCCATTCTTGGCTCTTTGCTAGTTCATTAATTTTTTAAAATATTTTTATTACTTTTTTATTGTGAACATACTGTATAGAGGGGTTACAATTACATGGGCAAGATAATGAGTACATTTCTTATCAAGCATTGCAGCCTCCTCCTTTGTTTACCCTTCACATCCCTTCCCAGCCTCCCCCTGCCCCCCCTACCCCATCCTCACCAACCCCCACCAATGTTGTAAAGTTCGTTTTCAACATAACAACTTGTACTTCTCATTGTTGCAACGTGTCCACCTGTATCCTTAAACGACTTGTTTTTCCCCTTCTCCTCCACAAAGTATACCGACATCAAATATAGTGAAAGCAGGGGTTATACTGTGGGGGAGGGACATACAAAGCAAAAAGAAATAATTTTATAAATGCATTAAAAATGCATTAAAGAAAAAAACATTTAAATACATATCTAAGGGTTCATTTTCCTAACATCACATTATCTGACCTTTTCTGCTTGACTCATACATATACTAGATATTGCAAATAAGGGAAACCATGGGACCTATGTTTCTTTGGGCTTGGCTTACTTCACTTCTTTGGGCCTGGCTTAATTCACTTAATATAATTTTTTCCAAGTATTTCCATTTCCTAACAAACTGGGTGATGTCATTCTTTCTGATGGAGGCATAGAATTCCATTGTAATTTTTTTTAAATAATCTCATGAATAGTTTTTGTCCTGATTGGCTTCCAACGGCTATCCACAGATCTCAGTTTCCTGAGTAGACAGGATTACAGGTGTGACCAACCAGCACAGGCTTTCAGAATAATTTATAAAGTAGAAGAAAATTGAGTTCATGGAGGCTTGTTTATCATCTCCTGCTTTTAAAGCATTTTGGAGTGATTATATATGAATTTATTTCGTTTTGGATTCTTAAAAGACAGTAAGTGATGGTATTTAAAAGTTTTAATCTTTTTTTTTATTGGTCATGTGGCATGATCTCTGGGCTTGGCCGCTGTCCCTGTGCCTTTCAGCTGAAGGCGAGTGCTCTACCCCTTGAGCCACAGTGCCACTTCTGCTTTCCTAGTGGTTTATTGGAGATAAGAGTCTCACCGACTTTCCAGCCCGGGCTGGCTTTGAAGCGCAATGCTCAGATCTCAGCTTCCTCTGTAGCCAGGATTATAGGCGTGAGCCACCAGCTACTGGCTAGTTTTAGTACTTTTTAAAATGTATACTGGAACTGTGGAACAGAAGAAATTTGTCTCTCTTTAGACCTCAATTTATGAGCTCAGCTCTGAGCATGATAACCCAATGTCACCAACACTGTGTTGAAGACAAAATGTGACAGAAAACAATTACCATCGGCAATAATTGCTATGCTATTATTTCTTGGACATGAATATTGAATTGAGAGAGTAAGGGAATGGAGAGGATTTTACCTACTTTTTTATTGCTTACTTTTGGAAAGTAAGCACTGTGTGTCTTTGGGCCATGCACTTAGTGCCTTTGGGCCATGCACTTAGTGCCTTTAATTAAAATATTTCCTAACACTAAAATGGTAATAATATTAGAATTATAGCAAATGTTTTCTTAAGAATTAAGAGAAATAAAACTTGTGAAATACTTAACATAAACTTCTAGGAATTACAATTACAATTACATGGGCAAGATAATGAGTATATCTCTTATCAAACATTGTTGCCTCTTCCTTTGCTTCCTGTTCCCTGAGATTTTTAGAAAAAAAAAGAGATAAGGTATGAAAGAACAGCATAGAAGGATATACAACTTATCACACAGAGATTAAGAACTAGCCTAAGAGATTTAGAATGCTAAAGGCAATGAGGAATAAGCCTAGTTGATAACTAGTTTTTCAATAACCAAAAATGGTTCTCTAGAACAATTTCTAGTACACCTTAGTTACTATCACTTATCCTTCCATCGAGTTATTCCTTCTATTCTATCACAACTGTTAAGTAGCCTCTGCGTTTTTGGTACCATGATTAACCAAAAAGATTTCCAAATGTCACTTAGACTATCCTTCTCTCTGTGATTAGCAGTGACCACACAAAATCCTGGAATCTCTGAATTTCCAGAATAATTCTTCACCTGTCATCTAAGCACATTCCTGGCATTATTTGCTTTGACCTAATGACCAAAAATTTTTTTTTAACAGAGTATGCTATAGTAAGTAAAGTACATGGATTAGGGACTATTGTCAGGTGTCAGTATGGAAGGAGCAAATATATATTCAAAGTATGGTTTCTTTATTTTGCATTTACTAACTAAATGGTTTTTTTTAATTGTGAAAATAGTGTACAGAGGAGTTACAATTACATGGGCAAGATAATGAGTACATTTCTTATCAAGTATTGTTGCCTCCTCCTTTATTTCCCCTTCCTATCCCTTCCTATACCTCCCATCTCTACTGCCCCCCCCCACCAAAATTGTAAAGTTCATTTTTCAACATAACGACTTGTACTTCTCGTTATTGCAATGGATCCACCTGCATCCCTATTTAAACGATTTGTTTTTTTCCATTCCCCTCCACAAATTATACCAACATTAAATACAGTGAAAGCAGGGGTTATATCCTGGGGGGGGGGGCATACAAAGCAACAAAGAAATCATCTTATAAATATATTAGAAACAGTCACATGAATGAAAAAATATTTGAATACTTTTTTTTTTATTATTGCTAGTCCAGGGGTTTAAACTCAGGGCTAGGGAATTATTTCTGAGCTTTTTTTTTTTTTAGGCTAGCACTCTACCACTTGAGGCATAGCACCACTTCCAGTGTTTTTCTGTTTATGTGGTACTGGGGAATTGAACCAGGGTTTCATGCATGCTAGGCAATCACCGTACCATGAAGCCACATTCCCAGAACCCTAAATGAATTTCTTAAGAAGACATTACATTTTGATTCCGTAACTATGTATCATAATTTTGTCTAGGTGCCAGAAAATGATGTAGAAAGCAATACAATATGAGAAGTCTAGTAAGGCTGGATGGAAAATGAATAACTGTCATGGTCTAACTAGGGTACAGAGAGGCTTATGTCATGGAGCTGTTTCAACAGGCTGAGCGAGACAGCTCCTCATCCACAGCCCACCTCCAGAATGAGAGGGCCACTATGGGGTCTAGCCACATGGGGAAAATGGGCCACCTCCTCCAGGACATTCAACCAGTTCATGTGAGAGAGAGGGAGAAAGAAAGTGAGAACTACACTTAAGCCCTGTGCTGGTGGCTCAGAACTCTAATCCCAACTACACAGGAGTCTGAGAAATGAGGATCATGGTTCATAGCCAGCCCGGTAAGGAAAGTCTGTGAGACTCATCTCCAAAGATCGACCAGAAAACTGAAAGTGGTGCTGTGGGCTCAAGTGGTAGAGCGCTAGTCTTGAGCTGAGGAGCTCCAGAACAGCGCTCAGACCTAGAGTTCAAGCCCCATGACTGACAAGAAGTGGACTTCCCACTACAAAAAGTGGGCTGAATAGCAACCATTTAACTAGGGAGGATGGTAGAGAAGTCAAGCCTAGATTTCTGTGAACTTGAGATCATAAGTAGGTCACCCAGCTTCTCCATGCCTTGTTGTCCCCAGTTGCAAAACTCAACACAGTGAAGGATACCCTTCCTCATGGGAATAGGGTAATGATGAAAGAGAGCCATGTTTTGTTTCATAATCCCACACCTGTTGCCCCATTAATAACAGGGGACACCTGAGCCCTTTCCAGATAACTTCCTGTCTTATGCTCACAGAATTGTGGAGAACATTACCTGAAGGCCACTCCCTCTGTGCCTTCCATTCCCCTCCACAAATTATACCAACATTAAATACAGTGAAAGCAGGGGTTATATCCTGGGGGGGGGGGCATACAAAGCAACAAAGAAATCATCTTATAAATATATTAGAAACAGTCACATGAATGAAAAAATATTTGAATACTTTTTTTTTTATTATTGCTAGTCCAGGGGTTTAAACTCAGGGCTAGAGATCCCTCTATATAAATCCCTTGTTTCCTCACAACTGTTCTGTGAAGAGACTGAGTTCCGATTGTTGTGGCCCTACCCAGAGCTTTATCTGTGGTCAAGAATCGGCTGCCATGGACTAAGAGTTTGTGATAATCCATCTAAACTGATGACTGAGCATGGCTCTACATGTCTACCATCCCAACTACAGAAGACCAGGCCTGGTGGAGCATAAATGTCACAGAAAGGAGGACCACCTGAGCTCAGCCCAGCCTGAGCATATATTGTTTTTTTTTCTCAGAAATGCACAAGAAAAAAAGGTGGCTCCTCAGAGCCAGGGAGAGGAAACAAGCAGGGGTCATGGTGCTTTCAGAGGGGTTTCTGACCCGAGTTGGGAATGGTGTTGGGGCGGCCACTCACCTGTGCTGCTGGGAGACACTGTTGGCATCTGATCCATGTAGAGCGAGCAGGGATGGCGGTGGCATGGCAGACATATGGGCCCAGAGCAGAGGACCAGGGGCAGGGACCAGGTCAGGGCCTTAGGCTGGCTGCGATTTGAAATCCAGCACCACAGGAAGGGGGGGGGAGGGGGCTGGGACATGTAAATTTCCTACTATTCTCTAAAGTTACCTTGAGTCTCTTGCTCACCACTCAGCTACCTCTACCTTCCTTAACTGCTGGTAGTGGTGTACTAAAAGACGGAATCCAGTTGCTACCAGGCATCATGGAATGTGGGCGTTGCCACCATTCTTGTATTCCATTGGTCAGAAAGAAACATGAAAGAATGGGGGTGTGGCTAGAATCCTGTGATGCAATCAGCATGGGCAGAGTCAAGTTGACAGGGACTCTCCCAGCCCTTTTCCCATTCAGTTGGGGACAAGAGGGAGACCACTTTAGCTGCATGGCTGCACAGATTGTTATTTATGTCTGTTTGTTGCCAGTCCCGAACCTTGAACTCAGGATCTGGGCACAGTCTCTGAGCTGCTTTTGCTCAAGGCTGGCCCTCTACCACTGGAGCCACAGGGCTTCTGGCTTTGTTGGCACTGAAGTTGGACAGGGGTCTCAAGGACTTTCCTCCTGAGGGTGACTTTGACAATGATCCTCCCATCACAGCCTTGTAAACATCAAGAAGGACTGTTGAGAGCCACTGGTGCCTGCCTAATCATTGGTGTTGCTGATGTTCTTGGACAGACCAGTGAGTTCCCTATCCTCAGGTTTAAGTGGTGGGAGCTGGAGCCCACAGTTTGAATCCTGGTCCTGCCACCTCCAAATGGCAAGAAATCCTAAGATACTCATTTATATCCATATGAATACAAATGGATGGGATGTATGTCATGATTGAATGGGCAGTTCTTCAATGATTCTAGGATAAAATTATACATAATTATATTATAGGACACTAATCGATTTTATTTAATACTTTATTAAGATGTAAACAATCACATTCATAAAATGGAGGAATAATGAAATACCTAAGAATTGGGCCTCACATACTATAAAGGTGCCATTTTTCTGCCAGGACTGGGATTTGAGCTCATGGTCTGGGTAACACTGTTGTACTGTGTAGGAAGGGGAATCTGGCCTCCTTGAAGTCAAGAAATTCAAGTCTGTTCCTTAGGCCTGAAATCAATCCCCACGTATTCATGTACAATTTACATATATGATTTATATTTATATACATATGTTGACTCCATATTGCATTCAGTGTAGTTATTTTATTATTTTTTTGTTTTATTTATGTATTGACCATTTATTTTATTGACTATTATGGCACCTAGAACATTGGTTACATTGATTACATAGGATATAGGCCTGCATATGTATTCCACTTCATATCTGACACCCAGGACATTCACAGAAAAGGAAAACGTGTCAGCATCAGCTTCTTACTCAACGATTCATTGTTTGGGAGTGCTGGTATCTGAACTCATGGCCTACAGGGCCAAATTCATGAATGGGCGAGTGTGAACACGCCTTCCTGGGGCAAACTGAGTGATAGGCTGTTCCCAGGACCTGAGATCGAGCCCAGGAGTTAACAAAATATGAACAGATTGACATGCAGATGACAGTACACTAATAAATATATATCTTTATAGAGTGCCAGAGATGTCTATACATTATTCAGTTATATAGACTACATTCCTACCAATTCTTGGGTATTTTTTATGCGTCCATGTAATTAATGTTATTGTTTTCATCCTTACACTATTAATGAAATTAATCAGTGTACTGAAATTATTGCATTCCTGTAAATAATAATATTCTTTTAATGCTTCAAAAATATTAAATAAAATCAATAAGACTCATGAAAACATGCTGTCTAATTTTATACGAGCATTCATTCATGATCAACTCATTCAACTGTGACATTGACAAGAATCCATTGTTATTCCTATGGATGGGAACCAGTTTCTTAGTATCTCCTGCCATTGGTTGGTCAGATCCTATGTTGCCACTTGGGCCTATGGCTTCCTTAATAGTCTGCCAACCTTCAGCAATGCAAGGGGCAGTACCCTTTGCAACATTGTCATTCAGACCCAGGAGGGTCACCATGCAAAGGAAGAAAACGTAAAAAGGCCACATTTTTTCTGTGCATTGTTTTCCCTGAAAGGCCTGAGTGCCTAGGATCCCATCAGCAGCTGGGGGTCCAGTGGCTGCACCCCAGCCTAGAGTGATCAAAGCTGAGGTAGAATTGCCACAACCTGAATTCAAGCCATGTGCTTGAAAAAATAAAAAAAAAAAAAACTTACATACATACATACATATATGCATACAAAATATTAAAAATATTGTGAGGATCCTTGGCTTGTAATTCTTGCCATTTTTTCTGCCAGGCCTGTGATTTGAACTCAGGGTCTGGGGAAATCTGCAGTACTGTGAGGGATGGGAAGATCACCGTGTTGGAGACAAGAAACAAAGACTTGTTCCTAGGGCCTGAATTCAAAAACAATATTCGTATACATTTTAAATACGTGATTTATATTTACATGCACAGGTTTACTCATGTTGTGCTTAGTGTATTCATTTTTTATGTTTTATTTGTTTCTTATGCATTTGAGTATGATTACACATATAACATTTTTTGCATCCTATTACATGAGACATAGACTTGCTTATGTATTCTACATCATTCCTGAGGCCCAGGACTTTCACCGATAAGGAAAACAAGTGGGACAATTGGCTTTTCCACCAGGCTTAAGTTTTTGCCAGTTCTGTGACTTGAACTCAGGCTCTAACAGGCCCCCTTCATGAAAGGGTAAATGTTAGCACACCAGTCTGATGCAAGTGAAGTTACTGGGCAAATTTGAGGACCTGAGATCAAGCCTAGGAATGGCCAATATATAAACAGATAGATGTTTAGATTGCAGTGTGTTTGTGTGTGTGTGTGTGTGTGTGTGTGTGTATTAATAAATGTATATGCATCTACAAAGTTATACAGAGACAGACATTTATGTAGATTCTAGTGCATAATCTTATACAAAAAGTGATGTCTGTATCTTATTTTTACATATTCTATTACTACCAATTATATGGTGTAAAATTATGCCTCCATTAATTAATCACGGTATACTAAATAAAGAATTAATCAATGACCTATATTTATTGCATACAATCTTATACTGGAATGAGTATCTAATTAGTAATTCAGTTAGTACATTTCAAACATTCTATTAGTATTCCTATAGATAGGAACAAGTTTCTAAGTTCTTCAGCCATATGTAGGTGGCAGGCCTAGGATCGATCTCAGGGCCTAGGTATCTGGGTTGGACTCATGCTTCACTGACAGCCCCCCATCCTTCATCCATGCAAGGTCACGTACAATTTTCAAGCCAAGTCATTGAGCCCTAGGAGGGTCACAGTGCCAAGGAAACAAAAGTAAACCTGTTGTGTAAAATTACCTAGTTTTCCTTCTCCATTTTTGCTGGTTTGCTGTATTTTTGCCAGTGCTGGGAATTGAACTCGGGTACTAGGATCCCTGAATCATCTGTGGGTGTAAAAGCTGCATCCCAACCTAGGGTAATCATGGTTTAAGACACAAGGAAGCATTTGCTTACTTGAGCAAAAGTAGATCAGGGAAAATGTCTAGACTCACAGTTCCAGCCTCAGGACCTGCCACAAAAAAAGAGCCAGTAACTCCATGTGTCTGTGTATGTATACATGTATTTGAATTTGTGAAGATCCAGAGTTGCTATTCAGAAAGGCACCTAGCTAGGAAATTTGCTTTGAATAGAATGAATTTTTAGCACAGAGTGTGCATTCAAGACAGTGCATGATCCGGGGCTCCCCTCACTGTTCCCAGTTAACCTGAGGGAGTCCCCATACCCCAGGCTGCTGAAGGAAATCTGCCTCATTGTTGGAACAGGCAGACAAAAAGCCTCACTCCTGTGCATCTGGATAACAAACAATTCATCCAAGCCAATTAGTGAGGATGAGTGTGCTCAGGCTTTTAAGGCTGTTAGGAAAAAAAAGACCTCTTTGTACAACAAGCAATCTCTGTCCCCTGTGCTCTGTTTTGACTGGAAGCTTTCATTTGTGCCACCTGCCATGGCAGACCAAGTTCCCTACACTCATCCTGTCTTTGTAAGACTATGTTTCAGTGTTGAAACAACCTGCTACCATTAATACAACAGTCCTTCTGTTAGGCAATTAGGGAGCTGAACACAATGAAATGATTCATTATTGGCAATGGTGCCTCCGTGTGTGTGTGTGTGAGTGTGTGTGCGCATACATCGTCTTGGTGATTGAACTATGGACCTAACCACTGTACCTGAGTTTCTGCTATATAAGGACAGTACTCTACCACTTGAGCCACACAGCCACTTCAGGCTTTTTTTCTAGGGATGTGGTACTGAGGATTCAAACCCAGGGTTTCACACACACAAAGCAGTCTACCCCTAAGAAACATTCCCAGCACTCCAGGTTTCTTTCTTTCTTTTCTTGTAAATTGGAGGAGTTGAAGTCTGGGCCTGGGTGCTGTCTCTGAGCTCTTCATCTCAGTCTAGCACACTACCACTTGAGCTACCATGCCCCTTCAGGCTTTCTGGTGGTTTATTGGAGATAACCATCTCAAGGAATTTCCTGCCAAGGCTGTCTTTGGACCGTGATCTTGGATAGTTTTGAAATGAGATCCTCAGCTTCCTGAGCAGGCAGAATGATAGACCTCAGCTAAAGACATCTAAGCCATGACACTTTGCTGCAAGTGGGTCCTTGGCACAGCATGGTAGAAAATTAGCCATGAGCCCAAGAAGAAAGTCAGCGCCTATGCTCTGCGTTCAAGGTTCATGATGGAGAAACCTAAACCAAAACAATTGTCTGCAGGAGACAAGTCACTAGAGTTTAGTACATACATAAATTTGGCCCTGCCTTGGGGACATATCTGAGCCTCAACTTTCTCATCTGCACATTCATCTCACTTGTGTAGCTCTTATAAGGACCAGATTAAAGAATACAACTCGTGAAGGACTTAGCACATAGCACCCTGTGAAGGACTCAGCACTCAATACCCTATGGACAACCCAGAAGTACTCAACACCCAGCACCCCAGGAAGGACTCATCACATAGCTATATCCCACAAACTGTCATTAGAATTAGGGTGCTTTCATCAGTATCACCGTTGTTTCAGATACATGCCACAAACTGCACAAGTTCACATCTAATGGTTTAAAGGGGTGTTTTGTGAGGGAGAGTCATCAGCCTCTCATAGGTTGGAGGGACTGTCCTAAGATCTTTTCCTCAAGGCTAGATCTCTACCACTTTTAGGCACAGCTCAGAGTCTACCAGACTTCGTGCCAGGGCTGAGTTTTCAACCCCCAGTGTCTGATCTCACCCCCTGAGCAGCTAGTGGTGATCCGTCAGTGTCTGGTTCCATGATGCTGGGCTGCAGCTATTGACCTCTGGATAAGTTAGGTTAGATGACAGCCGTCAGTTTCAGACACCCAGCTTGCTCTGTGATGAGGTATTTGAAATCTTGCCTTTCTATAATTGCAGTCAGAACATTCTAACTTGTTTTTGGTTCCAGTCCTGGGGCTTGAGGTAAGGGCCTAGACAGTCCCTAAGCCTTCATGCTCAAAGCCAGTGCTCAACTGCTTGACAGCACTACTTCCGGGTTTTCTGTGCATGTAATAGTGTGGAATTGAACTCAGGTCTTCATACATTCGAGGCGAGCATTCTACCACTGAGCTCCAGGAATGACAAGTGTAGAAATAGATATGTAGATTGTAACATATATATATGTATATATATATATATATATATATATATATATATATATATACATATATATATGTATATATGTATAAAACAAGACAGAGATGTCTGTATATTATTTAATTATATATATTATATTACTACCACTTATCAATAAATTATTCCTTCCTGTATTGAGGTATTATGGTTGAATACATAACAAAGTATTAATTGAAAATTATTCAATATAGTATAATTATTGTGTATAATTTTATAATATAACCGTACAATAATGTAATTGTTACTTTACAACATTCCGTTCATAAGGATGTATATCGGAATGCATTTCTTAGAATATCCTACCATTCATAGGTGGGAGTCCTGGGATTCACACCCCAGGCCTAGGTTTCTGGTTTGGGCTATGGCTTCCCAGATAGCCCACCAAAACTCAGCAGTGCAAGGTCATGTAAACTTTCCGAGCCCTGCTTGCAATGCAAAGGAACAAACAATGAAAAACTGCCTCTAATACTTCCCAGTTTTAACCTTCTCCTTTTTCCCCCTCTCTTTTCTTCTTTTATCTTTTTGGTTTTGGGGTCAGAACTCTGGGTCTCAGTGCTGTTCCTCAACTCTTCAGCTCAAGGCTATCACTCTACCACTTGAGCCATTGCGCTACTCATGACTTGTTTCTGCTTATGTGGTACTGAGGAATCGAATCCATGGCCTTATGCATGCAAGGCAAGGACTCTATTACTGAGCTACCTTCTCAGCACTTCTCCATTTTTTTTTTTTGCCAGAGCCAAGATTTGAATTCGATTCCTAGGATCTCAGGATGAATTGTGGATACAGAGGCTGCAACCCAGCCTAAGATGATCGAAGGTGTCACATGCAAAGATGCACAATTTTATTTCTTCTTTCCCTATTTGGATCCCCTTTATGTTTGCATCTTTTCTTATTGGTGTAGCTAGGCATTCTAATACTGGATTGAAAAGAAGTGGACAGATTGGACATCCTTGTCTTGTTCCTGAGTTAAGAGGAAATGGCTTTAGTTTTTCACCATTAAGTATAATGCTGGCTGTAGGTTTGTCCTATACAGCCTTTATTGTATTGAAGAATGTTCCATGGATTCATAATTTTTCCAAAACCTTCATCATAAAGGGGTGTTGGATCTTGTCGAATGCTTAATCTGCATGTATTGAGATAACCATGTGGTTCTTATTCTTGCTCCTGTTGATATGATGAATAATATTAATTGATTTGTGTATATTGAACCAGCTTTGCATCCCTGAAATGAATCCTGTTTGATCATGCTGTGTGATTTTTTGGATGAGTTGTTGACTTGGATTGGACAAAATTTTGTTGAGAAGTTTTGCATCAATGTTCATCAAAGAAATGGGTCTATAGTTCTCTTTCTTTGATGAGTCCCTGCCTGGTTTTGGGATGAGGGATATGATGACTTCATAGAATGTGTTCGATAGTGAACTTTCTCTTCAATTTCATGGAATAGTTGGAGGAGTATTAGTGTGAGCTCTGCTTTGAAGGCCTTGTAGAATTCTGCTGTAAAGCCATCTGGTCCTGGTCTTTTCTTAGCTAGGAGGTCTCTTACTGCTGTTTCTATTTAAGTGCTTTCTATTTCAGGGCCTGTTAAGATGGTTTAACTCGTCTTGGTTAAGTTTTGGCATGTCAATATTTGCTAGCAAAAGGTCCGTTTCTGTTAAGTTCTCAAACTTATTAGCATGTAGGTTTGAGAAATATTCCCTTATAATGTTTTGAATCTTGATTGTTTCCGTGATGATGTTTCCATTCTCATCTCTGAGTTTATTTATTTGCGTTTGTTCTCTTCTTTTTCTGATAAGATTTGCTAAGAGTCTGTCAATTTTGTTAATTTTTTGGAAGAACCAACTCTTTGTTTTGTTGATTCTTTCTATAGTTTTTTTGGATTCTAATTCATTTAATTCTGATTTAATATTAATTATTTCGTTCCATCTACTGGATAGGGGTTTTTCTTGCTGCTCTTTTTCAAGGAGGTTCAGATGTCTCATTAAATTGTTCGTTTCAGATCTCTCCAATTTGTTGATGTAGGAGCCCAGAGCTATAAACTTGCCTCTGAGTACTGCATTTTCTGTGTCCCAGAGGAGCTGGTAATTTGTGTTCTCGTTTTGTTGAATAGCATGAACATTTGAATGTCCTTTCTAATCTCTTCCATGACCCACTGGTGATTCAGCAGTGTGTTTTTCAGCCTCCAAGTGTTACCGGACTTTCTTTGGAGGCTTTTGTTGTCGAGTTCTAATTTTATTCCCTTATGTTCATAGAGAATGCAAGGTATAACTTCAATGTTTCTGAATTTGGACAAGTTTGCTTTGTGGCCTAAAATATGGTCTATTTTAGAAAATGTTCCATGTGTTTCTGAGAAAAACGTGTATTCTGATGCTGCTGGGTGAAATGTTCGGTAGATGTCTGTTAAATCTTCTTGATCTATGCAGCTGTTTAATTCTGCGGTTTCTCTGTTGAGTTTTTGCTGAGTTGATCTATCTAGTGGGGAGAGTGGTGTGTTAAAATCTCCAACAATTAATGTCTTTGGATCTACGTGGGATTTGAGGGAAAGTAGTGTTTCTTGGATAAATTTGGGTGTTCCATTGTTTGGTGAATAGATATTTAGAATAGTAATATCCTCCTGAATGGGAGATCCATTAATTAGCATGTAGCGACCTTCTTTATCTCTTCCCGTGAATTTTAATTTGAAGTCTATTTTATCTGATATTAGGATTGCAACTTCTGCCTGTTTATGGGGGCCGTTTGCTTGGTAGATTTTGTTCAAGCTTTTAACACTGAAAATGTGTTTGTTGGTATGGGCAAGATGTGACTCCTGAAGACAGCAGATAGAAGGATCTTGTTTTTAAATCCCAGTAGACAAGTCTATGACCGTTAATTGGAGAGTTAATTCCGTTAATATTGATAGGTAGGACTGAGAGGTATTTGGGAGTTTTTGCCATGTTATCCAACTTCTTGGGTGCTGTGAAAACTGGGTTCTTCTTATGGTTCTTGGATTCTCAGTTTGGGTGCTGTTTCTTGGCCTTTAGTGTGGTCTTGTTGGTTTTCTATGTTTAGGACATCTTTAAGAATCTTTTGTAGGGCTGGTTTGGTGGAGATGTATTGCATTAATTTTTCATTGCTATGGAAGTTTTTTATTTAGCCTTCAGTTATGTAGGAGAGTTTAGCTGGGTACAGTATTCTTGGTTGATAGTTGTTTGATTTTAGGGCATGGCATAAATCATGCCTGGCTCTTCTTGCTTTGATTGTCTCTGCTGAGAAATCTGAGGTGATTCTAATTGGTTTGCCTTTATAGGTGATTAATCTTTTCTCCTTGACAGCTTTAAGGATCTTTTCCTTGGTCTGAGTTGATCCTGTGTGGATTATAATGTGACTGTGGGATGTCCTATGTTTGTCTGGTCTATTTGGGGTTCTAAAAGCATCTTCTATCTGAATAGGCCTATCTTTTTGCATGTTTGGGAAGTTCTCTGCTAGGATCCTGTTAAACAAATTTCCTAGACCATTAACTACTTTTTCTAGGTGCTCCTCTACACCAATTATCCTTAGATTAGGCCTTCTGATGGTGTCTTTCAAGTGTTGGATAGAGTTTTCATATTTCTTGGGCTTGTCTTGGATGGTTGTATGTTCTTTCTCTATAATATCTAGGCTGTCTTCAATCCCTGAGATTGGATATTCTGCATGGTCTAACCTGCTGTCGAATAGAGTGATGTGGGAAGGCACAGGGAGAGTTAACTAAGTCCTTATCTAAAAGCAAGAAATAGGTTGGGTTGGATGAAAGTAGAGAGAGAGAAAAAAAGAAGAAAGAGAAAGGGAAAAGAAAAGAGACCTGAAAAGTAGAAAAGTAAAAATTAATAATATTATGCAGGGTTGAAAACAATCTAGTTAGAGAAGAACGTGAATATAATGAGAGAATGGGAAGAATAAAAAGGAGATGTGAAAAACTTAAAACTAATAGTGCTTAAAATAGTATATATGTATAAAGAGGTAGTACTGCTATTAAGGAATTTAATTCTCAGAGGTTTTGAATTGAGCAATTAATTTGTGGTTTAAGTATGTACACAATGGGGGATATGGTCTAATAGTCAACTACGGGTATATCTGAGGATGTGCAGGACAACAATTAAGTCCCATAAAGAAGACTGAAAGAGAGGAAAAGGTGAAAAGGATAAGAAAGGAAGAAAAAAAGATCAGAAGTTCAGTAGAGCTAAACAAAAAACAAAAAGATAATTTAAAAAAAGAGAGAGAAAGAAAACAAAAAGAAAGAAAAAGACACACACACATGTATCCTTAAAATAAAAATTATAAGAGGAAAAAAAAGTTACTGGAAAAAAATTTTTTTCAAAAAAGGCAAAAATTAAAGATTAAAAAAAGTTTTAGAAAAGAAAAAAAGGTTTTTTTTTTTATGTAAGGTACCAAAAAAAAAAGAAAAGGAAGAAGAAAAAAAGTTTTTGATTTATTTTGGGAGTGGTGGGAAAAATCGTCTATATCCCTTGTGTCCATAACCAGCCTCTTTTTGGAGTCTCTGGTCTGCTTGTGGTCCTGTGGCTTGGTTGGTTTCTTACGTCAGTTTGTTCAAATAGGCAGAAAAATGCTGTGCTTTACCCAGGATTTTGTGATCCTCCTCCCAGGCTAGTTCAATGGGAGGGATATCTGCTTTGAGTATCACAAAAGAGGGAAATGGCTTTTTTCTCAAGTTTGGAGATGCTGTGCTGAGGCTAGGTTCTGGGTAGAGTTGAGGTCTTTCAACTAACAGTAGCTTTTCCTGGGGGCTGGTTTGTGACAAACTCACAGAGCCCAGCCTGGAGCCACTCTCAGGGTTTCTGTTTACTGAATTTCAATTGATTGTAGAGGCTGCTAATGGGAGGGACAGCCTCTGGCTCTGATTACCCAGTGAAGAAAGCCACTCCTAAGGCTGGCGCCCGAACTGGGTGACTTTTCCCTGGGTAGAGCTGAGTCTGGCAGGTAATGCCATTAAGTTCTTGTGACCTACTAAATGACTCTAGTTTTTTTTCCAAGGTCTGAGTTGGAGCTAGCTGTCGGTATCCAAGATGGAGATCTCAGTGCTGGGGGGGAGGGTTGGCCTTCCCTCCTCTGCTCCCTGAGAAGGAGTGAATATGTCAGGCTTCTACTCATGCCGAGTCTTGGTTAATGGGTCGTCTCTTGTCTGTGAACTTCAGGATGAAGATGTCTGCTCCTTGTAGGTTCTTGCTGGTGTTGAGTAGAATCAGCTTGCCCCTGCATCTGACTCCTTCGTCCCGGAATCTCTGTGATTCAGGTACGGCGTCTGAGGCAGCCGCCGCAACTGCTGCTGCAGCGGCGGCAGCTGGTGGCAAGAGCTGAAAGCTGTCTCCTTGCCTGGATTTTCCCTCTCTGACCTCTCTGACCTGTGATCGCACA
This sequence comes from Dipodomys spectabilis, assembly GCF_019054845.1. NCBI lineage: Eukaryota > Metazoa > Chordata > Mammalia > Rodentia > Heteromyidae > Dipodomys > Dipodomys spectabilis. The sequence goes on along the minus strand of NW_024870868.1, from coordinate 893,297 downwards.
CTTGGTGTGATTCTCTGCCTTAGGACTGTTCACTGGAACTCTAAAACTGCTTTCTGTGCGAGAGCTTGTTTAGCCTCTAGCTTCTCCTCTGACATCTTCCCGGAAATCCTCAATTTTTATTTTTATAACATTCCATTATACATTCACATGAATAGGAAAGAGCTCCCTCCATTTGTAGGTGGCAGTCCTGGCATTGAAACTCCAGGCCTGGGTAGTTTACTTCAAAATGCAAATCATTACAATAACACTGTGAAGATTTCAGTTTGTCACAATGAAAAAAGAACAAGAAGAAAAGAAAGCCAGGTGTCATTTTTTCCTGCCTGTAATCCTAGCTCATCAGGAGTCTGGGACATAGAGAATACCAGTTTGAATTCAGCCAGGACAGGAAAGTCCACAGCACTCTTATTTCTGAGGGATCAAAGGAATAAAAACTCGTCATGAGTGAGGCTGTGGCTCAAGGAAAGAGCGCTATCCTTGAGCAAAAGGAGCTCAGGGACAGTGCCTGGGCTCATAATACAACCCCTGGACCTGCCAAAAAAAAGAGCAAAATAAAAAACAAGTAACTCCATGTTTCCCCATGTATGTATGCATGCATTTCTATCGGTAAAGATCCAGAGTCACTATGATGAAAGGCATCCAGCTAGAAAATTTGCTTTGAGTAGAATGATTTCATAACACAGACTGTGCTTTCAAGACAGTGCGTGTTCCGGGCTTCCCTCACTGTTCCCAGTGTAGCCTGAGGTTTTCTGCACACACCAGGTTGCTGGAGGAAGTCTGCCTCATTGTTGGAACAGCCAGACAAAAGGCCTCACACCAGTACAGCTGTGTAATAAACAACTCCATCCAGGCCAATTAGTGAGGAGGAGTGTGGGCAGGCTCTAAAGGCCAGGAGAAAAAGACCTCTTTGTACCCCAAGCTATCTCTCTCCCCAGTGCTGTTTTGACAGGAAACCTTCATTTGTGCCACCTCCAGTGGCAGGCTAAGTTCCCTTCATTTATCCTGTCTTTGTTAGACTATGTTCCAGTGTTGAAATAACCTGCTACAATTATTTCAAGGGTCCTTTTGGCAGAAAACAAGGAAACTGAACCTAATGAAATGATTCATTATTGGCAATGGTGGCTTCCTTGGTTTCTGGAAGCTTGCTAAATCTAAGCACATGTGGAATATCACAATGCTCCCTGTCATTTAGGGCTGGTGATGCTCATCAATTTTTGAAATCTTTGACCTCTCCTAGTTTGGACCCGGATGGCTAGGTTTTCGGGTTGAACACAGGGCCTCAGTGTTGACCATGAGCTCAGAATAGAAGCTCAGTGTTCTACCATTTTGTGTCACACCTTCACTTCTGGTATCTGTGTTTGTTTGTGTGTATCTATGTGTGTGTGTGTGTCTGTGTGCACATGTATGTGTGTGCATACACTTGTCCTGGAGCTTGAACTAAGGACCTGAACACTGGACCTGAGTTTCTCCGGTACAAGGATTGCATTCTATCACTTAAGCCACATAGCCACTTCAGTCTTTTTCTAGTATGTGGTACTATGGAATCAAACCCAGGGATTCATACAGGCAAAGCACTCTACACCTAAGACACATTCCCAGCACTCCACTTCAGGTTTCTTTCTTTCTTTTTTTTTTGGAAGTTGGAGGAATTTATATCTAGGCCTGAGAGCTGTCCTTGAGTTCTTCAGCTAAATCCAATTGCTCTACCACTTGAGCTACAACATCCCTGGAGGTTTTTGGTAGTTCACTGGAGAGAAGCCTCTCAAGCAATTTCCTGCCCCGCCTGGCTTTGGACTGTGATCCTCAACTCTCAGGCTTCTGAGTAGCTAGGATGACAGGTGGGAGTCACCAGCTCCCAGCTTCCAGTTCAAATTTCTAAGTGGTGAAAAGGAGATTAGAGTCTCATGGGACCTTTTGTGTCTGGGATAGTTTGGAACCGAGATCATCATATCTCAGCTTCCTGGGTAAGCAGGATGACAGACCTCAGCTGTAGATACCTAGACTGTAACACTCTGTTGCAAGGGGATCCTTGCCTCCACGTGGTAGAGGGCTAGCCATGAGCCCAACAGGGAAGGGTCAGGGGCTAGGCTCTGAGTTCAAGGTTCACGACTGAGAAAAATAAACGCAAACAATTGTCTGCAGGAGACAAACATAATTTTGGCCCTGACGTGGGGACATATCTGAGCCTCAAGTTTCTCTTCAGCACAACCATCTGACGTGGGGAGCTCTTACAAGAACCAGATGAAAGTAGGACTCAGCACACGAAACTTCATGAACGACTCATCACATAGCTGTATCCCACAAACTTAGAATTAGGGTGCTTTCATCAATATCACCATTCTTTCAGAAACACATCAAAAAGCACACAAAGATCACATCTAATGATTTAGAGGGGTTTTGGGGGGGAAAGTGGAGTCAGCCACGGGGATTGCATTGAAAGCCTGGTTACTGTCCTAAGATCTTTTGCCCAAGGCTAGAGCTCTACCACTTTGAGGCACAGCTCAGAGTTTCGCAGACTTCCTGCCAGGGTTGGGTTTTAAACTCATCAGTGTCAGATCTTAGCCCCCAAGTATCCTGGATGACAGAGGTGAGCGAGCCAGCAGCATCTGGTTCTGTGCAGCTGAGTTGCAACGGTTTACATCTGGCTAATTCAGGTGAGACAGCAGCTGTCTGCACGAGACTCCAGACTTGCTCTGTGATGAGGAATTTGCAGTGATATCCTTATATAGTTGTAGTCAGAACATTCTATCTTTTTTGGTGCCATTCCTGGGTCTTGAGTAAGAGTCTTGACACACAGTCTCTAAGCTTTTATGCTGAGCTAGTGCTCAGCTGCTTGAGCAACAGCACAACTTCCAGATTTATCTATGCACACAGTAGTGAGGAATCGACCCTAGGACTTTGCATGTACTAGGCGAGTACTCTACCACTGAGCCCCAGTAGTGACAAGTGTATAAACAGATAAATGTGTAGATTCGTAGATAGATAGATAGATAGATAGATGTAGATGCATAAAACAAGAGACATATGTCTGTATACTATGAAATTGCATATACAATATTACTACCGATTATTGGCAATTAAATTATTCCTTGCTTTTTTAACTATCATAGTTGAATACATAATAAAGGAATAATTGAAAATTAGTCAATGTAGTATAATTGTTGTGTATAATTTTATAATCATACACTAACTACCAATTTAATTGTTAATTTTATAACATCCATTTGTATGGATGTATGTGGGAATGGGTTTCTTAGAATCTCCACTATTCATTAGTGGCAATCCCGGGATTCAACCTCCAGAACTAAGTTGCCAGTTTCAGTATGGCTTCCTTAATAGCTTGCCAAACATCAGCAATTCAAGGTCATTTACACTTTCTGGGACTTGTCATTTAGACCCAGGATGGTCACAATACAAAGGAAAAAAAAGTAAAACCACCTTCTTGAACTTCTCAGTTTTATGCTTCTCCTTTTTTTTAATTTTTATTTTTTTTGCCAGTCATAAGATTTGAACTCGGGTCCTCGGATACAAGGGTCTGCTGTGACAGAAATGCCAAGACCTGAGTGCAAGCCCTGTGCTCGGCTAATAATAATAATAATAACAACAATAAAGCCCTGGTTTGGAATTTGCACCATTTTCCTGGCAGGCCTTGTATTTGAACTCAGGGTATGGATAACTCTGTAGCACTGTAGGTGAAGGGCAAAGGCTCACTGTGCTTGAAGATAAGAAATTCAGAGCAGTTATCAGGGTCTGAATTGAATCCCCAGCACTGGAAAAAGGAATATTAATATATGAGATCTATTTACTTGCATAGGTTTACTGTGTATGACGCTTATTATCCTTATTTATTTAGTATTATTACACATATAACATTTTTATTACATCATATCACATAGGATATATCCGCATATGGATTATGCATCATATTGAGACCCAGGACTTTCTCAGAGAAGGAAAAAATAAATATGTCAAAATTGGCTTCTTAATCCACAAATAAATTTTTGGCCATGCTAGGATTTCAACTCAGGGTCTTCAATGGCCAATCCATAAAAGGGGTCACAGTCTTAGCACACCAGCCTCTGGCTAACTGAGCTGCCAGGAGTTCTGAGGACCTGTGATCAAGCCATAGGAGTGCCTTATAGATAGATAGATAGATAGATAGATAGATAGATAGATAGATAGATAGATAGATAGATAGATAGATAGATAGATAGATAGATATGCATACATAGAGAGGGAAGGTGAGGATATTAAATTATATATGTATATATAATTACTAATTATTCATTACTAAATAGTGCCTCCATTTAATGAAGTATCACGGTTGAATACTTACAAAAGCCTTAATTAAAAATTAGTCAATAGACTTCCATTAGGGGAATTATACCATCGTGGTGGAATGGAAGATATATATATCCAATAATTTTTGTGTGGCATTCTAAAATAGAATCATGGATTAGCTGCAAGTTTATTGCTTTCATAATATTCCATTAGCATTCCCATGAATAGGAAGGATCTCCTTCCATTTGTGGGTGGCAGTCCTATTATTTGAACTCCAGGCCTGGGTAGTTTACTTTGAATGCAAACCATTGGAATGACACCATAAAGATTTCAGATTGTTACAATTATAAAAAAGAACAACAAGAAGAAAAGAAATCCAGGAGCCATGGGCTCATGCATGTAATACTAGCTCCTCAGGAGGCTGAGATGTAGAGATTGCCAATTTGAATTCAGCGGGGGCAGGAAAGTCTTTGAGACTCTTATTTCTAAGATATCACATGAAAAAAATCAATGGAGTTGTGGCTCAAGGGCAGAGCACTACCCTTGAACAAAAGGAGCTCAGGGACAGGGCCTAGGCTCATATTAAAAACTTGGAACTGCCCCCCCCCAAATGAGGCAATAACTCCATGTCTCTGTATATGGATGTATGATGTATGGATGATGGGCAGTCAGCAGGTTGCCATGGCCAGCCCCTCAACCTGGTCAAGCTAGGAAAAGCCCTGAAGAGTCCTCAGTCTGAACCTGCAACTTGACCAAAGCATCCCTCTCTGCCATTTAAAAATTGAAGCCTTATATTCTGGCTGAAGTCTACCATCGGGACACGTAGCAGCCAGCCACTGCCTCCAGGGAGACCACAGTTCCTAGACTGTAGGAGTTGTCGAAGTTTCTGGCTCCATAGTCTCTATCCCTCTGTAGGATATGAGTCTAGACCTCTGGGGCCTGGTGGCTATCACTCATTTATCATTCGTCATTGCCAAGTCTCAGGCTGGTCCCAAATCTTGGCAAAGATATTAAATAGCAATTTCTATGCCAAAAGGGGTATGCCAATAAATCCCACCCTCATAACTCCCATGAGAAGTGAGCCTTGGGCTGTGAATGTGGCTTAGTGGTATAGTGCTTACCTAGCACACACTAAGTCCTGGGTTCAATTCCTCAGTCCAAAGAAATAGAAAAAGCCAAAATTTGCACTGTGGCTTAAGTGATAGAGTGCTAGACTTGAGCAAAAGGTGATCAGGAACATACCCAGACCCTGAGTTCAAGACCCAAGACTGGCAAAAAGAAAAAAAATGAGCCTGGTATGACATATTCTTGTGGGACTCATAGGAAGGCCATGGTTATAGGAAAGAAGTAGAGTAGAGGGAAGCTGCTGATGGCTCACCTCTGTAAGCAACTCAGGAGGCTGAAATCTGAGGATCCCAATTGGAAGCAGGGAAGTCTATATGAGACACTTTTCTCTAATTAAACATCCATAAAGCCAGAAGTAGAGATATGGTTCAAGTAGTACAGTGCTAGCCTTGAGCACAAAAGCTCAGGGATCGGATAGAATTCAGGCCATGAATTCAAACCCCAGGACTGACACACACACACACACACACACACACACACACACACACACAAACACAAACAAACATCATGATAGAGCATTTGCCAGTCACCTTTCACAAGTTCCATCTCTAGCAACTCATTATTTAAAAAAAGAGAGATAAGGGAAGATAAGACTTGCTCCAGGAGGTGCTATAGTCAATGCCAAAATTCCACAGGAGTTCTAAGATGTGGATACAGGACAGAGAGCCTCAGGCAGAAGGTACAGCATGGGCAAAGGTCTTGAGGTGTGCTGTAGAGCAGGTAGTGTGGGTGGAATGAAGGTTCTGTGGCTTCAGAAGAGTCTGTCAGGACATTCATGGCTGGGCCAAGGTTTGTACTTGAGTCACAGGGCAGAGGTTGGGGTCCAAGAAGGGGGCCCAGGAGAAGAATAGCTTGGCTTTTCACGACAGACCCCTGCCATTTCTGGTGGCTGGAAGCCTATTTTTCACAGCTCCTGACCCACAGAATTCCTTTGCCTGGAGGAGTCAGTACAAATGCAGGGGAGAATGCTTGCTTAAGAAAAGCTTCTAGCCCAATGCCACCAGTGGCTCAACCCCTGTAAATCCTAGCTACTCAGGAGACTGAGATAGAGATCGTGGGTCAAGCCAGTTCAGGGGAGGAAAATTAGTGAGACTCTTCTTGCCGATGAACTACCAAAAGCCAGGAATGGAGTTGTGGCTCAATTGGTAGAGAGCTAACCTTGAGGGAAAAAGTTAAGAGACCAGAGCCCAGACCCCTGAGTTCAATCCCCAGTACTGGCACGTAAAAAGTAAAGAAGAGCTTTCAAGAGTTCCTAGTCCACTGTGGTGAAAGGCCAGATCAGCCAGGCCCCAGTAGCTCACACTTGTACTCCTAGCTCATCAGAAGGATGAGATGTGTGGATTGAGGTTCAAAGCCAGTCTGAGCAGGAAAGTCTGGGAGACTCTGATCTCCAAGGAACCTCTAGAAACCAGAAGAGGCTCTGTAGCTCAAGTGGTAAGCTGAAGAGCTGGAGCACAGTGCCCAGGCCCAGAGTACAAGCCCCATGACCAACACCTAGCCTGCTTGGTCTTACTTTGTGGCTCTAGGAAGAGTATTTTCCAGTGGGCCCCTGAGGGTCTCCCAATACCTAGATCTCCTACAAGTCTTGAGAGCAGCCTGTTTGGAGACCATTACCTACAGATATTTCTCTTGGGTATTTATTGGAACATTACAGGATGGAATAAGAAAATCCCTAGGTCTCCTTGGTACAGACCAAAATTTTCTGAATGCAAACCCAGAAACACACAAAAAAAAATCAAAAAAAGGTTGGACAAATGGGATTGCATGCAATTGCAGATTTTCTGCCTGGCAAAGGACATAGCTAGCAATATCACTAGAAAGCCCATGGATTGGGAGAAGATTTTCACTAGCCATACAATGGATAAAGTTCTCATATCTAAAATATACCTGGAACTTAAAAAATTAAATCCCTCAACAACAAATCTTCAAAGAATCAACTGCCCAATAAATAAGTGTGCTAAAGACTTAAAGAGAAATTTCTCTGAAGAGGAAAGAAGGATGGCCAATAAACACATGAAGAAATGCTCAAACTCTCTAGCCATGAAAGAAATGCAAATCAAAACAGCATTGAAATACCACCTCACCCCAGTTACAATGGCTATAATCAAGAACTCTAATTACAACAGATGCTGGAGGGGATGTGGACAGAAGAGAACCTTATTGCACTCTTGGTGGCAGTGTAAACTTGTTCAACGATTTTGGAAACCAATATGGAGATTCCTCAAAAGACTCCACATAGAGCTCCCCTATGACCCAGCAATCCCACTTTTGGTCATGTACCCAAATGTTTACAAACAAGACCACACTAAAGCTACCAGCACATCTATGTTTATTGCAGCATTATTTACCATAGCTAAGATATGGAACCAACCCAGATGTGCTTCAGTAGATGAATGAATCAAGAAAATGTGGTATATATACACAATGGAATTGTATGCCTCCATCAGAAAGAATGACATTGCCCCATTTGTTAGGGAATGGAAAAACTTGGAAAAAATTATATTGAAAAGTAAGCCAAGCCTGTCTCTGGTATGGCATGTTCAGAATTTGAAAATGAGTAGTTAGTAGTCATAGGAATGTTTTGGAACAGATATATTCTGTCCTCTTAACAATTAGTCAGTTTTCAAATTTAGGAGTTTCCATAGAATTGAACTGTTTTCTGTTTTAGTATGAGACAATACTAAAATAATGTTTTTTTCAAAATAATGGCAAGTCTATTCTGAAAATATTGTATACTTTGACAACATTCACGTTGAATTCCCTCCGATAAAGAAAGAGCTAATTCAAATTAGCAGGCAAAATGTTCATTTTTTAAAAGGTAATACACATAGAATAATATTTATTATACCAATACAGTGAAATTATATTTTATGCAGCTCATTTTAACTTAATTTTATTGTCAAGGTGATATATAGAAGTCTTGCAGTAATTGTAAGTTAGTGAATACATAATATGTCAAAATTTTTACCCCTCCCTCATTTTTCTCACACTTTTCCTTCACCCCAATACTCCTCACAAATCATAATGTAAATTTCTAACATGTTGTCTTGTGAGTATTGCTATTGCATTGATTTGCCTTTAGTCCTTTGTCTCGCCATTTTATTGTTCCACTTCCCTTGTCAAATGAAGATATATATATATATACTGAAATCAAATACAACAGTGGACACACCATAGAGGAAAACACAAAAGAAAAAAGAAATCACATAGTAGATTAAAAACAACAACCACAAAGAAAAACCTCTCTTTCCATATCTAGGAGTTTATTTTGCTCAGTATCATTTTTTTGTGTTCATTTATGCATAGCTATTGAGCCATTCTGTTCATCTGCTAGGACTACCCTAGATATTTCCTAATTATTACAAATGAGGGAAACCATGGAATCTGTCTTTGTGTCTTGCTTATTTTTCTTAGGATTTTTTCAAGTCTTTCCATTTCCTTATGAATTGGAAGCATAGAATTCCTCCGTACATATATAAACCACATTTTGTCAATTCGTTCATCTAATGAGTGATATATTGGTTTAAAACATGATTGCATGTAAGTATCACTTGAAGCCATTCAAAAATGACAGATGCCAACTCACCAGATATACTCATGTCATGATTTCCAAGTAAGATAGTATTTTATGGTGGTACAATTGTTAAGATATCTGAATGAGTCTAATGTATATCTTGCACTGAATTAGGCAGGAAGATATCCAATATCATATAGGATAAAAATGGTAGTGAAAAAATATTTACCTTGAGAAAGATATAGGAGGCTGCCAGAAGTATGAATTAGTTCAGATAATTTTGAAGAATTTAGAAATGCAAGCTCAATTATGTCTCTTTAAAGAATAATTATGTAAGTAGAAGGGAAAAAGAAGGGTAAGAGAAGAAAATAACTGACAGCAGATCATTGTCCCTAGTTAGAGTATAACATGATATAATCTATAACTTCCAAGTTAAAAAGATACCAGTTATGATCTGTCAATGGCGATTGAGGAATTTTCTATTTTAAAGAAGAATCAATTCGAGGAGTCTTCAGTCACATCAGTAAAGCTGTATGTGCAATCTAATACTTGGTGTTACTTGTCCTACATTTATAATGAGTAGGCTGATAAGATATCCAAACATATCTAAATATATTTCAATAACATCCCAAACTGATATGGATAGATGGGTCAATAATTGGAACTATAGGACAAAGTAGACTTGTCTGTGTTTTAGTTCAATCTATAATCTCCTGGCTAAATAAAGTTTTCAAAAATGTTCAGAGAATACCTCTAAAAAAAGTTCATGAGTTATATCTGTATAATATTTCTAAGGTCAGGATAAAAGCATTTGTTCCCAACATTTAGAATCAACAGGACCTGTTGAATTTATGGATCCAGAATTTTATGTCTTCACATTCATATCTCAACATTTTATTAATATGACTTTCACCAAAACACTGTTCTTATTGAACTTGTCTATGTCCTTTTACTTTTCAAATCCAAATAGTAGATTTTCTTCAATATCTTCCTGAAAATTCTTTCCTTCCTTTTCTTCTGTAAATCTGTGTTTATTACTTTTTTGTTTCCTTATTTATCTCTTTCCTCCAATCTTATCCACACTGATACTCACATTGTTCACACTTTCAGCAGAACTTTCCTTTTCCTCTTCCCTTTAATAATGTCCCTGATTTTATTATTATTTTTCATATTCATGTTCGTGGATATTTTGATGATGTTCAAACAGACCTATCTTTGCATCTGTTTACATAAACCTTAGAACAATCAGAGAGTTTTTTCCTCTAAATCCATCTTTTCCACCTGTAGTCCTTATCATCAAGAATGTAACTAACATAGTTAGGAGACAGACATGTGGAAACACTTTAGAGTTCCTCTTACCCTACCTCCATCCATTAGATGAACGATCAAGATTTTCTCAGTTTCTGTAACTAATGTAATTTCTATGTACTCCTTTTTATACCCCTGACACCAGCCTATTGCAAATACTCATCACCAATCACTCAGTCCTAAAACAACTGTTTACAAAGTATGCATTTTTCCCCATAGTCTTTTCATATTGGTCCTCTCCATCACCAAATGGCTCTCCTTGTAAGCACACAGAGTGAAGAACTCAGACAAAAATTCTAGTACCATTATTTACTCACAACATTGACTGTTGGTCTTATATTTCTCATCTGTAAATGGATGTAATCTACTAGAAATATTGAAGAATATAAATATTGACTTCTAGAGCAAGGAAAAAGAAAGTAAACAGTCCTTACATTTTCTACCTTAGCTTACAAATAAGGAAAGAGTCAAATTCAGTTTGTTGGTATAAAGTCAGAAATAGTTTCATGAAGAAATAAAAATAAATTTTAACTCCTGGCTCTGCAGCTTGTGTCCTTTTATGGTAACTGCAGATAAGTAAGTGATATTATGTATATTGTGTCATGTATTAACAGCTGTAGAGAAGAACATACTCTTAATATATCATTGGAAACATTGGTTATTGAGTAGTGTCTATATGAGAAAGTTATTTGAACTAATCACATTAAGTTGAAACCTACATCTTAGTCCATCAAAATATGGAAATAATAGATTTTATTTATAAGAAAATAATATCACCAAGAACAGTGAGTATACATTAGAAAGACTGCTGGCATAACATTAGGGTTTTTACTGTCTCTACCTGTTTATGTGATTGTATTTCTTGATATTGAAACTCTCCTCTTTTTATTCTGGTTTGTTTTTTTTTTTTGGTTCATCATGGGGCCTGGACTCTGGGCCTGGCACTGTCCCTCAGCTCTTCAGCTCAATGTACACTACCACTTGAGCCACAGTGCCACTTCCCGCCTTTTCTGATTATGTGGTGCTGAGGAATCAAACCCAGAGCCTCATGTAGACAAGGCCAACACTCTGCCACTGAGCCACCTTCCCAGCCTTCCTCTTGTTATTGTATGTCATCCAACGCTGTTTATAACTATGCACTCAATGTGGGAAATTTAGCTTCAAAGATAATTAAAGTTTTTTTTTTCTTTTCAATCACAACATCGTCATTGTTAGGCTACACTCCATCCAAATTATTATTAGCATCATAAGTGCTAATTATTGAACGTCGGATATGTGTCTATGATTTTACTATTATTTGTCTATTGATTAATAATTTTAATGTTACCACTGTGCATGGATCCATATTGAAATTTTGAATAAATAAACAAAAAAACTAAACCATATCAGATAACTTGACTGTGTGCTTATAACAAATTATGGAATAGATTTTTTGAAGCATTGCAAATTCCTAATCAGTATTAATTAACTTCCTCTCTCTCCTTAACTACAGACAAATATTTAAGAGTTTGGGCAGAACCTTTTCAAGTAATATACTGTAAATGTAACTACAATATCATATGTATACCTAAAATTCCCTTGAAAGTAATAGACTCTACTTTATATTGAAATATTAGTTATTTTATTCTAGGAAACTTTTAGAAAAATAGACTGTATATCTTTGAAATGAAAAAGGTAAAAATACTAACATAAATGTTTTAGAGGGAGTCTGTCATATATATATATGTTATGTGTAGAATAGTTCATTTTTAGAGATTATTTGTCATCAGAAATATATACATATATCTAAATTTATTTGCAGAATGGTATACATCATAGTGAAACAAACATCTTAAAACATAATTATAATTAATAAATAACTTCATGAAACCAAGTGCCGGTAACTCACCCTTATAATATGAGTTATTCTGTGTGCTGAAATCTTAGAATTGTTTTCGAAATTAGCCCAGACCGAACAGTACTTGTTAGATTCTTATCTCCAATTAACCACTAAAAACAGGAATTAGCTCTTTTCCTCAAATTATAGAGTGTTGTCTTTGACAATAAAAAGGCTTAGGGACAATGCCCAGGCCTTGCAGACAACACCCACAACAACAATTGTATCACATTAATTTCACAAAAGCCTCTTTTAACTGCTGTGAATATTTCTTAGAAACATGAATACATACCCCTGAAAAATGTTAAGTAAAAAAGTATAAAATATTTAAGTCTATGTTAAAGACATGACTATTTAGATTGTTTAAGATATTTAGGTAATGATTACAAGTTAATAATAATGATAGGTAGGTCATATATTGGGACTGGTTTTTTTTATTCTATTTTACAAAAGTAATAAAATGATATTTATAATGATTATATAAAATTACTCTTGCTTGGTATTTGAATTATCATTTGATAAATATTTTTAAATGGTTTCCAAAGCAAAGGAGTCTCAATTCTTTTGTAATTTCAAAACAATTAAGAAAACGATTTCAAGGCTGGTTCACTCTAAGTCTATGTTTTCTTCTTCTAGTTTTCATATGTTAGTAGAAATTAAAATTCCAAAAATTTAATGGATATTGGCATTCAGGAACATCTTCACATATACTAATATTGGAGTCGCTTGAGTGGAATTGTTTTATTTCATTTGTTACTTTCACAAATAAATCAAGATGATTGTGTATTTTGTTCTTTTCACTGCTTTTGGCTCTTATCTTGATAATACGTTTTTCCTAGTAAGGTAGAGATAAGCCATTTGATTGAGCAAGTAACATATGACTTTCATAAAATGCAGATGCATAGATGTCTTCTGTCATTTCCTAAAAGTTTCTTCCAGAAAAGTTTCTCAATTACTTAGAAGTTTTTCCCCTTCCCCTCTACAAATTATACCGACATCAAATACAGTGAAAGCAGGGGTTATACTGTGGGGGAGGGACATACAAAACAACAAAGAAATAATCTTATAAATGTTTTAGAAACAATTGCATGAAAGAAAAAAACATTTGAATACATATCTTAGGGTTAGTTTCCTTAACATCACCTTATCTGAACTTTCTGCTTGACTCAGACATATACTAAATATTGCAAATAAGGGAAACCATGGGAAAGAAATAGGGATACAGGTGGACCCATTGCAACAATGAGATATACAAGTCCTTATGTCAAAAAATGAACTTTACAACTTTGGTGGGGGGTGTAGGGAGGAGGATTGGGTGGCGTGGCGGGGGAGGATGGGAAGGAATGGGAAGGGGAAACAAAGGAGGAGGCTACAATGCTTGATAAGAAATATAGTCATTAAATTGTCCATGTAATTGTAACCCCTCTGTACAGCATTTTCACAATAAAAAAATAAAAATAAAAATAAATTACTTAGAAGTGATGCATAATTCCTAGGTATAGGTATTCCAGTTATCACATATACTTTTGGATTATGTTATCTCTGTATAAATTCAAACGGACAAAATACCTTCAAAATAAACAGAAATTACATATTTGTTTTTTGGTTTTGTTTTTTTTTTTTGGGTCTGGTCGTGGGGCCTGAACTCTGGGCCTGGGCACTTGAGCTCTTCAGCTCCAGGGTAGCGCTCTACCACTTGAGCCACAGCCCCACTTCCGGCTTTTTTTGTTTTGCTTATGTGGTGGTGAGGAATCGAACCCAGGGCCTTGAGCATGCAAGGCAAGGGCTGTACCACTGAGCCACGTTCCCAGCCCCACATCTTTGTTTTAAATGCAGTAGTTTAGAAAGAGTTTTTAGCCAACACCAAAAACATCTTTTTAGCTATTCTGCATTGTGTGAAGAAATTTTAACAATAGTTTTTTTTCCTGACATGTAATTTACTTACAATATATTATCACCTTTTATTGTATACATTTTAGTGCTTTGGAAGTAAATTGTACCTTCATAGGTTTTCAAAGCCTAGTTTTCACAAACTTGCATTTCTTCAAATAGAAATGCTGTAAATTTTAGAACAGACAATAAAATAGATATAAAATTCAGTTACCGGAATTTGCCCAGCATACATCCTCTATATTTGGGGGATCATGTCCAGGGTCTCACACATACTATACAAGTTCACTGTCAATAAACTACATTCTCTGTCCAAAAATGTTTTTTACTTCTGTTTAATACATTCATAGAAGTGTAATGCGTGGATCCTATACAATTCTTTTTCACCTTTTGAAGGCTTGAAAACTTGTTTGCTAAAATGACTGCAGTATTATACAAATCGATCACAATGAGAAATATATCAATTTCTCCACAAATGCATTACTATATTTTGCCTCCTCTTTTTATATTATGGTCATACTAGTGAGTTTTCTTTTTATTATTTCTTAGACACTAAAAAGGAGTTTAATTCATATGCTCCTCCTACTGGCTATTGATTTACATATGTTTTTTAAAGAAATATCCTATTCAGGAAAAATTTATATAGATTAGAAGATATAAAAATACTTAAGTTTCAGAATCATTGTAGCATTAACATTGTAGCATTAACAAATATGTGCCCTCTGTTGGATATGTTTTCATTTCTGTTATAGTGTCCCTTGAATTATGAAAGGTTATCACTTGATATAATCCAGTTCTTGCTTTTCTTTAGCCAGTAATATTTTCCATGTCAAATTTTTAGAAACCTTTACTGATCAATGTCATGAATTTTTACATTTAGGTTTTATAGGTTTTTACATCTCACATTTAGTTTGATAGTCATTCTTTATAAGGTTTGAGGTAGGCCAGGTTCCGGTGGCTCACGCCTGTAATCAAAACTACTCGGGAAGCTGAGATCTGAGGATCGTGGTTTAAAGCCAGCCCGGGCAAGAAAGTCCATGAGACACTTATCTCCAATAAACCACTACAAAACTGGAAGTTTTGATGTTGCTCAAGCGGTAGAGTGCTCACCTTGAGCTGAAGAGCACATGGATAGCGCAAAAGCCCAGAGTTCAAACCCCATGACTGACACAAACAAAAAAACAAAGGATTGAGGTTGTAGTCTAAGATCGTTCTTTAAATCTAGAGAGGCAATAGTGGCAATACAACCATTTAAGATTCTGTTTTTATTTCATAAAATCATAACATCCTTTTCGAAATCTGTGGACCATAAAACTAAGAATTTATTTTTGACAAATCTGTTACCTTATTCTATGTGTCTGTTCTTATAGTTGAACTATGTTGTCTTCACTACTAAACATGGTAATACTATTCAATCTAGTATGAAGGCTCAAGCTACACCATTTTACAAGATTGCTCTGACTGACCTGTATTCCTTAAATTTACATACGAGATTATTGAGCAGGTGGACCAATATTCTAGAGATATCTAAATATTTCATAGTCACTCATATTTCACACCTTGTGAAAATACACACCCCTGATATTATATATAGAAAATGTCTTTAGAGACTGCTCAATGCAACTAAAATTAATTAAGGAATGAGATAAGATTTAGATAACAGTACAGCATAATAAAGCTGAATGATAACGACTTGAGCTATACTGCAGAAGAGAGCGAGAGGGGGACCACATAGGAGCTGTATGTCATTGGTATTGTTTCAAAAAAAAAGAAAGACTTCAGAGAAGACAAGGAGAAAAATAAAGTGTCCTGAATCTAGTTTCTTTTTAATCCACCTGATAGTTTGGACTGAAAGTCAGATAACATGAGAAAAATAAAATAGAAAATAAAGCATTGTATAAAGCTGTTACAATGTAAAGAAATTGTAATAGTAATATAATTCATTTTCAAAGAAATAAGAGAAAGAATAACAATAACAATTGCTAATGTGGATAGAAGATGGATCACATTTTATATACAATTTTGAAAAAACATACTAGGAATGAAAATTTAAAAGTCATAATTTATAATACAATTTGTATTATAACTTGATAGAATAGCTCAGTGGTAAAACATTGGCCTAACATATGTGAAGCAATTGTGTGATCTCCCAAGCATTGCAAAGTAAACACAAAGCACACACACACAAAATTCACATAAACACACATGCACACCACATACACACATTTGGAATATTGTTATTATATTAAACAAAGGAAATTATCACAAATAGTAAAAGTATTTTAATATATGAAATCATAGTATTGTTCATACTATTTAAAAGTTTAGTAGAAATAAAATAGTCACAAGATACTTGGATTCTTATAGATTGAGTAAATTGAAAATTAAGAAATAAAAGACATGAGAACTTTACAAACAAGTTTTAAATAATAAACATTTTGAAATATTTGTCCTTTTAGTTTGACAAAAGATTGATGTTACTGTTGTTTTAACTCAAGATTTAGAAGATGATAACCAAGTGCTCTATATCTTGCTAGGGATAGCTATATCTCTAATCATTTCACTCTGGAAATTTTATGATAAGGTCTCATAATTCCTCAATCTCTCCCGAATCACAAACCCTATTTACACTTCCCACCATAGTTAGAAATTTGAAACCACAAATTGCTATGCCTAGCTCAAACTTTTTTTTTTAATTCAAGTACAAATATTTCCAAAAAGTGACCAGGTAATAAGGCCTTTTTAATAAAGTATGTGCTTCTTGAAAATACAGCATTTGTTACATGGACAAATATGTTTAGGACTATAACAAAATAAAATTATTTAAATTCACCAACCATATAAAATTTAAGAAAATTATTTTTTACATATTCACATGTTAACTATTTTGAAAGCAAAATATATGTCTGAATAATTTACATGTGTTATAATTATGCAAAACTAAATTAACTAATCTACAACTTTGAAAAAAGAATTACACTAAAGAAACAAAACAAAAGAAGTTCAAAATTTGAAATTTAGAAAATAAAGTGTATTCTTTAGTTGACTTAAGTAACGGTAAACCCTCTGTATATCAATTTTATAATAAAAAAATGCATGAACAAAGAAAGAAAAGTATCCATTGGTCAATAACAACAGGAGAAACATCAGTAGTTTTTTTTTGTGTGTTCAAAAAAATCAATGGAAGAGATAACAATGTTCCTTCCATACTAAATGTAGTCATTACCTTACTTAAGTAACTGTATCCCCTCTGTACATTACTTTTACCATAAAATTAAATTGAAATTAAAAATAAACTAAATAATATACCAATTAAGAATTTGTAGAGAGCTAGGTAGTTGGTTAACTGGTAGAGCGCTTGCCTTGCATGCTTGAGGCCCTGGGTTCGATTCCTCAGAATCACATAAACAGAAAAAAAAGCCAGAAGTGGCGCTGTGGCTCAAGTGGTTGAGTGCTAGCCTTGAGGTAGCCTTGAGGGACAGCGCCCAGGCCCAGAGTTCAGGTTCCAGGACCAGACACCCCCCCCAAAAAAAAACAGAATTACTAGAAGCCATTGGTTAAAAACTTTTTAGAAAACTGCCCTAAGTACCCAAGTAATATAATTTGATAATAGTATTTAAATATTTCAACTTCAGCAGAAAAGTTAAAAGATTAAAAACTGTTACAAACTAAAGTAATAAATCAGAATATATTACTATTTATAATAATCATAAGATGAATTTATAGTGGTAGTTAAGTATGTAAGAAATGAGGCAATTTGCCATTCATTTGCACTTAATAAGTGAGAAAGAATTTTCTAGGTCTTTTTAAATATATAATAAGTTTAATGAAGAAACGATTCTTTCACATCATATGATAATCAGATGAAGCTGATATTAGAACAAAGAGCAGATTGTAGTAAGTTTTGGATGTTAATGTATATACTTATTTTGGTTGTGAGAAATTGTGTTCAACTTGGGGTATTGTTTTTGTTAGACTGGTTAATTTTAGGATAGGGGTTCCCTTTCCACAAGAACAAGCACCTGATCTGTATTTTTAGCCTTCTCATTACCAATGGCATAGGAGTTGCAAACCAACTTGTCTAGATTCCTACCTTGGCTGGCCTGGATTCTGCAGTCCTTCCAATCTTAACCTGTAAATAGTGTAGGATGGTGGAAATAATACAATGCAGCTAGCTATAGATTGAGAAGGAAGTCCACTAAACTTTTGGCCTGGGTTCTGTTCTCAAGCCTCCTCAATAGTTAGTTCAGATAGAAGCCCCTACTGCCAAGCAGTAAGAGTATTTTTTTAAAGCAACTAGACATATATATTACGTAGGCATGTGAACACCTCAGGACAAGAATGAATAAAAGAGCATTGAAGCATAGAGGACAGGCCCAATGTTAACTAGCTACTTAGAGGCTGAATAAGCTTAGCTGGCTACTCAGGAGGCTGAGATATGAAGACCACTATTCAAAGCCAGTCCAATCTTGAAAATAAATGCGATTATCTCAAAAAAACAGAAGTGGAACAATGGCTCAAGTGTTAAACCACTATCCTCGGTGACAGAAGCTTAGGGAGAGTGCCTAGGCACTATCAAGCCTCAGGAATGATGAATGAATGAATGAGCACTTGCACATGCCCCTGCGTGTATATGCGTGCATGTGTACACACACTCTCTCTCTCTCTCTCTCTCTCTCTCACACACAAACACACACACACACACAAATGAGTATTTCAATACGAAGTTCTTTTTTTTTTTTACCTTGCTGTAATCTATTTCCCAGTATTAGTTTACAAATTAACAAAATCAGCTAAGAACCTCTTTACATACAACTCATCTTGTTTCTCTAAAGTCAACTCTCTTTTTGGAAGCAGGCTTTTATTTGACCCAAATGTAAATTATTCAGAAGGTCGATTCATCTCCCTCAATTCTGTAGAATTAGATGATTGTTTAGCTTCCTCCAAGCAATATAATTTTGTGAAATCCTGCATCAAGCAACGTATTTCTTTCACTAGAAAGGAAGCCTCTGTCAAACAATTAATAATAGGTTTTCCTTCTCCTTGCTAGCATCTGTAGTTTTATTATCTTCATAAGTTTCATGGTCTGTCTGTGTATGACAAAGACTGCTGTGAAAATAAAAAGACCCTTCACAGCACTTATCATTTATATACCATTCATAGATATGAAGGTGTTTAAATATTACTGAAATTGCTTTGGAATGCAGCATGTTCACATTGACTATCGTGAAAAATAAGAATTGGTTTCTCAGAACTTTAGGTAAGAACTTGATTGAAAGAAACAAAGGGAAAAGTGAGGAACAACTCAACACATACATTCAAATGAAATAAAACAACCCAAGGAAACAAATTAATTCATTACTCAAGAACTTGCAGGAAATAAAATACTTAAAAAAACATCAGCTATGACAAGCTTATGAAAATCCTGACTACATGGGAGTCTACTCTTGTGAGGATAGAGGTTAAAGCCCAGACTGGACAGAAAGATATATACACAATGCCATGCACCTGTTATTCTAAATTCCAGGAAGAATAACATAACGTGGACTGAGCCCAAGATCATACACAAGTATCTGAAAGATAATCAGGATAATTTAGGGCTGGAGACATGACAAAGTGATAAGAACACCCATTTAGGGGGCACAAGACACTCAATTCAAACTTTAATATTATGGGTATTAAAGTAAAAAGCTATGATTTTAAATAATTGAATAATTTTGAGATTTGAGTATTTGAATGGAAAAATGCATGAGAGAGAATGAACCCATGGTGCAAAGCTTTCAACTTAAGTGAAAATGTTTTGGGGTACTTTAGAGAAAACAGAGTTACCTTGCAAATGAGCATGGTTGTGCATTTGAGTGATGGAAACATTTTACTTACACAAGTGTAAATTGAATAGATTTTATTTGCGTAGATTGTTTTTCTTGAATTACGAGCCTGGATGATGTCCCTGAGATTGTTCTCTCAAGGCTACCACTCTACTACTTTGAGCCACAGTTCCAATTCTGATTTTCTGTTGGTTGTTTGGTGATAAGAGGCTCCTGGAAATTCCTGTCCAGGATGGTTTCAAAACATGATTGTCAGATCTCAGCCTCCCGAGCAACCAGGATGCCAGGCAATAGCCGCCGACAGTATAATAATTTAGTAAATTGTACAGTTACTGAAGTTATTCATTATCATTATAACCTGTGTAATATATGTGTGTGTTTATATATATATATATATATACATATATATATATATATCAATGCATATGGATAGAAATATTTTAACATATTTTTGTATCTACAGTAGATTTATAAAACCATCTATTATAAAATAAAATGGAAACAAAAGTTAATAAGGAGCAAAACAAAGGAAATTATCACATGTTTCTTGTTGCTGAATGGAATACGAATTGCGAGAATAAGTTTGGGAAAACCATCTCTACGTTAACAAAATGGATAAGAGGTATTAATTCCTATCAATTTATTTGCCCATATTGTGCAACCTCACACATGAGTGTCAAAATCAAGCCACACTTTTTGTCTTTGCTTTTAACTCACTTGTTATAATTTACGGGTTAGTTGAAGTAATCAAATAAAGATTAAAATAATATTATGTGAGGCTATGAATTAGAGCTGAAAATGATTTTAAATGTGATAATACCTAATTAAATTGCATATTTCTTACTTTTACTCTGTCATGTCCCTCACTTCCACATTAGGAAAGTACATAGAAGGTTCTCACTAAATTATATAAACATTTATGAAATAATGTATTGAAAGAATATGGGCACAGTGTGCTTTTAGCTTATTGAGACCTGTAAGAGGAATTGTGTTTCTAAAGACTTGCAATACATTGTGATGAAGGTGAAGGGAGGGATGTGCTTATTCTGGAAAACTGGCTAGAGGATTGCTCCCATAAAGGCAGTGATGAATTCTTTCAAAAAGT
Source organism: Dipodomys spectabilis (assembly GCF_019054845.1). NCBI lineage: Eukaryota > Metazoa > Chordata > Mammalia > Rodentia > Heteromyidae > Dipodomys > Dipodomys spectabilis. The sequence goes on along the minus strand of NW_024870868.1, from coordinate 872,373 downwards.
TACAGTAAAATCACTTTCAAAACCATGTTCACTGCTGCAATATTCACCAAGTTACAGAAACAGCCCAGATGCTCTTTGGAGGAGTGATGGTTGGAGAAAGTGTGGCACCTATACAAAATTGGATTGCATCCATCCATTATGAAGACTGTTACATCATTTGCAACAAAATGGATAGATCTAAAACTATATCAATTAAACTAAGTCAGAACCAGACACACAAAGGACCCATGTTCTGTCTCATATTTGGAAGCTAGAACTTTATTACAAGTTTACACAAAAATATTAACCAAAGCATGCTATTTGCGGCGGAGTATTTCAAAGGTGTAATTTCTTATAAAAGTGAACTTTTAATCCAACAAAATATATATCAGGAAACTATCACTTGGAAGATGTGAGGGGAAGTCAAAAGGAAGGAATAAAGAGAGTTATGGAGGAAGAGAGGGAAAGTATAATATTCAATGTACATAGTATGAAACTAGGAAAAATTAAGGTGGGGTGAGGTTTGGAAGGGTGTGGAAAAGTTATATAAAGATCCATTATACTTTAAAAAAAACTGATTTGTTGAATGGAAATTCCATTGTCCAAGTATTTAAGATAATAAAAATATAATTCAAAACAATGGAGACATCTGATCTTAAATTTTATTTCCATCTCTTTTAAAAAATAAAATTGCTCTATAAATTCATCAGAGGGATGTATTTTGTGGCTAGCTAGATCATTGCACATCTGTCTCTCTCTTCTTCTCTCCCTTTCATGGTTCACATAGGTAATATGATTGCTCCATAATTATCCTAATTTATTTTGCTTTTATATTTTTGGTTGCATCATTTCACTTTCTGCTCTGCCATTTCCCAACTAATTTACATAGAAGGTTTTATTTCCTATTTTCTCATTCCTAGAATAAGCTGCACATGAAGACACCACTGGTCCTCATTTTCAGTCTGTACCTTTGAATACGGAGGAAAATCTTTCCTCTGCTCTCTACCAATTCCCGACTCTCCAGTTAGAATAATTTAGAATAGTAAAAAGGATAAAAGACAAAATAAATAATAGTGAAACAAACAGATGCAGAAAATTCACCGGATTTTTTTGACCAGTTCATCCAATGTGAACTATTGGGGAAATACATGGACACCTCATTCTCACTGGCACTCAAAGTTTCTGGCTAGGCAATTCTGATGAAGATGAGGAACAAGAAAAAAAAGTGAGAAATGGTATCAATTGCAAGAAAAAATGGAGAAGGATTCAATCAAATTTCTTCTTTGGTCTGCCGAAAATAATCGCCTTACTACAGTGCAGAGACAACTTTCCAAAAAGGCCACTCATGTGAATACTAGGGATAACAATGAGTATACCCCTCTTCATCGAGAAGCCTACAGTGGACACTTAGACATTTTCCATGAGTTGGTGGCTCCAGGTAGATATTCATGTAATAATTGTCAATGGCTGGACACCCCTGCACAGTACTTATACATGGCATAATACTAGAGTGGTTTCTTTATTTCATCATGATGCAGATACCAATGGACAAACTAAAGGCCTCTTGACCCCCTTGCATCTTGCTCCTGGGAATAGAAACAGCAAAGTTATACTAGATCTCTTTCTCTTGAACCATTATATCAAACCAGGTCTGAAGCACAAATTGGAAGAAACTGCATTTGATATTGCCAAAAGAATAAGTATGTATCACTACTTCTTTGAAGTTCTGGAAGGCTGTACAAATTGTTCTCTAAAGTCCTAATGGTTTGGTTAAGTTTCTTAAATTTCAAAATTGCCAGTCCATCCTATGTGTCCATACAAAATATTTTAACAATACAAAACAACAACAATATCTTACTTTAAAAATTCATGGATTGCATGGTATTCTTCCAAGTGAATTGCCTGAGTTTGATGTCAAAATATATTCGAGTTGTTTGTATACTAATGATTTCTGTAGAGTTTTTTATTTTTAATAAGAAATAATTTTAACTTATCTGTTGAAATGAGTAGTACAGAAACTAAAGATATTTCTGATGCTTGTCTGAAAAAACTGTATTTTAAATATTTAGTATTCTGTTTGTATAATATCCATAATCTGTTTCATTTTCTCCTTGATATAATACTTTGAATTCGACATTTTTTTATAATATATAGGTTCTTAATAAACGTGTCCTTTCAGATTGCATTCGATATAGAAACAGTTAAAGATTCCTTTAATTCCTAGGTCCTTATGGAATTTTATTTCTTTGGAATAAAATGACAATGTTATCTTATTTCAAAAGTTTTATAAAAGTTATGCTATGTAAAGGCCTTTCTGAAAAGGTGAAGATTGAATATATTGATGTCAAACTAACTTTTTTTCTATGAATTACATGTATTATTACACTTGTATATTTGTAATCAACTTTTTAATAACTGTTTTTCATTTCTTGCATTCGAAGAATGAAAAATATGGAATACTTCACAAATTTTCATATCATTAACATGGCTCTTGCACAAGAGCATTGTAATTCGGGTAAACGTGCTGCTGAAGCATGTAGTATCCTGTAAATTTAAGTAGTTAATGATGCAATCTTAAGACAGGCATATATCCTTGGTTGCCTATTTGTAACAAGGAAACCTTATTGTTACCTAAATTGCTTGTTATTTTTTGTTCAATTGTTCACATTTGCAATGTTTGTCAATAGCTATTTTAAGTCTTTTTCATTTGAAATTTGATCATACTTTGAAGCCTTTATAGCTAGGTCCAAAGGTGATGGCTTTTCAAGTACTTACTTATCAACTGATTTAGCTTTGTGGAGCTAATGGATTCAAAGTAAGCCTTGCTTAAGAGCTACTTCTAAAATTCTCCAGCTTAAAAATGTCACAAATGAGGTCTTACTGGCACAAATGTCTGCCTGACCCATTACCCTTCTTCCATGTAGGAATAGACCAACCAGAATATCTTACTCTGACAGCATAGCTTGTCTTACTGGAGCAAAACTAATCTTAGTTATAAGGGATCATAAAGAGATGAACAGTTCAGACAGAACTGTTCAGACTAGAACGTATTTTAGTCAAAATATAATTATTTATTATCCCTACCATTTCAAAAGTAGCTAAAGCCAAGAAGGTGAAAAAATTTTCATATGCATGATTACCTAGTGTCCTGGCCTGTCTAAAATCCAACCAGGCAGGAACTTACACCACTGATTTTCTATCACCAAATATATCCCATAGCTCCAGGAGAAGTCCATATGTTTCTTCTCATTATTAGGCCTTAAATTGGTAATGTTTTAATCACAGTGTTTCCTCTTGCTTCTAGGCTGTACATGTCCAAATGGTAAATCTTTAGGTCTAATTCTACCAAACACTGAGGTAAAGGTAATGGAAATATATTTTAAAACAGTTGCCTTTGTTACCTTAACCACAACAGAACAATGTAAAACATTTTCTTATATTATATATACTTATATATTTTATATTTATATGTGCTGATTTTATATTTCACACAGTGAATCTTACTGGAATTAATTGATAATTTGACAAATTACTTGATATTTATTCCAATAAATAGATTGGAATATAAATAATCAGGATTAGAATAAATATTAAAATATAAAAAGTATCAAAACAATATTTTAGGTATAAACTGTGATACCTTCTAAGTGTTCTTGGTTTCTGAATTCACATGTTAAAAAAAATGTTGTTTTCCTCCAATCTATAAGGGATTTTACTCTGCTGCTCTATTTTTTTAACTTGCTGATCCCAAACTGTTTTTCTACATATTTCTGAAGCATTCCTACTGATTATACCCAAATTTTGCTGATATGATACCTAAAAGGTATTTTTCTTCTACAGGATCCACGGGTCCTAGGATGCCAGGTCCCAGTTATCTGCATCATCAGATAACTAGGGCAAGAGTTCTTACCTAGACCCATGCAACATGCCAACAGAAAGTAATTGAAGACCCATCTCAATTTCTCATTTCCTATATTTCAGGGCCCCAATTCCTTGAAATGCAGGAATTAGCAGTAAGCAATTGAGAAATGCAAAGCAACTTAAAATGCAAGATGAAATCACAAAATGTGAAAGTACAGTAATTCAAACTTTCAATTTTCAGATGACCATCCCATGTGAGTGAACAAGACCACAAATGTCACAAGATTATTTGTAATACCCCTCTCCTAATGATTAATGAATGATTTCAGTCCAGCATCATCAGGCCAAAAAATAGTTCCTGGAATGATAGATCCATAATTGGTCTACAAAGACTAGGAAAACTTGACATAGAAGTCAAATATAATTCAGAAAAACATTAATTGAGAAGATCCTTAGTGCTTCAAAACACTGGTACTTCAGTAAAACTTGGTTCTGTAGTATAAAAATGTTGTCATTCTCAAACAAATGATAACCTACATTTAATCTCCTGAAAGTATATGCCTTTTCAAATAAACTTTTTAAAATCACATTTGCCAAAATAACACTTTACAAGTAGATAATATTTAGTGACGTTACAAATTTTTCAAGTGTAGGGAGCAAGTTACAATAGAGTTGATTTATTTACCCAGCACTAAGGCCAAACAGGTTCAACCATTCATTAAAGTGTAGAAATACTACCCCCCACCATTTGTGTTTTTCAGTAGGTGACTTCGAAAACTTGTTAAATACATCAGCCTCCCATATTTCAAACCAAAATATTAGCTAACAAAGTAAATTTCATCATATAATAAGTACATTTAAAAAAGTCATGAATAGTTGCCTTATCATATGGTGTTTTATGTTTTCCCTATGTGTCTAACATAATAAGAAATATGACTTTAAGTCTTAATATGGGTACTCATCAGAGATTTGACAAACATAAAATATGTCTTCTATTTCTATCATATTCCTCTGCAGTAGTAAATTTTCACTTTCTTCATTTTCCAAAACTTATAGGTAGTAGAAAATATTATCCCATGTAAAATAAAATAATCACAAACCATTGTACAACACCATTTACAAAACTTGTAGTTAGGAATACATTCTAAGCCATTTTTAAACTTTCTTGTTGACTACAGATTAATTTTCCAAATGGAGGGGAATAAAATCATGTCTAGGTGCTTCATGTCTCCACTTGTTACTTCAGATGAATGAATTATGGAAATATAAGCTGACATCAGTTCAAGTATATGCAGGATATAAACTCCATGGAATGTATATAAACCTTTCAAAGTACTAGCAGACAGTTTAACAGAATGACTATCAGGAAGTTGAAACAAGAGAGGAATAATAGTAAAGACATAGAATGAATGAAAATGGAACAAGGAGCAAGTACAGCTAGAATACTCAATGTGCACATGTGAGAAAGGACGTGGTAAATCGGAAATAAATCTTGTAGAAGGGGTTGGTTGAGAATGATAGAAGGAGTGACTCTGATCCCAGAACATTGGACAATTAGATGGACATCTTTAATTGTAACACACTTGCACAACCTTTTGAAATTCAGTGAAAAAACACAACAAAAAACAAAAACACACAAAAAGCACAACCAAACAGCAATCTCTATAAAGTATGATTATGACCTCTCAAAATTTTAAATAGTTAATGAAGGACAATCTTGGGAAAAGCATACAAAGCTTTTAAAAGTAGGCAGTTTAGGGTAGAGGAGAATTTTTAACAGATTTAAATAGATTGTCTAAGGTTATAAATGACCTACATCTGCTGCAAATATTTTCTTCTGCGAATTCTCTTGGCCTGAACTGGATACTCCAGTCCTGAGCCACACTTGATAGCTTGTGAAGACAGAATGGAAGAAACAATATCAAGAACCCATTACTCCACTGGAGAGAAAACAGTCCTCTATGTTTTCTCTCATTTCTCTTGACTACTTTTATTCATAATTTTAAGTCAAGTGATTTTGAATTATATTTTTTCCTTCTTCGTTCTGGCAAAGTAATTGTTCAAAGTAATTTAATAAATATTATTTGCCATTTTTTTCTATCATGCTGTTTACTTGTCCAAGTGAGTCTATTAAACTTTCCCCTTTCATTTGGGTGCCACGGAAACTCAGCATCAATGTTAATGAGGACAATCTCTACTGTAAAACTTTGTCTCCAAAATACCAGACCAAGAAGCTGTGATCACAAATATTTAGCTTTACTTTTTTTCTTTTTTCTTTTACCTTAAAAGTCTTCTTGTGTCTAAAGTGCCCTCAAAAATAGGAACTCCACCACTTTTTGGTTCAATCCTTCTAACCTCAAAGATGTAATTTGCTAACAAGATGCTTAGAGGAAACCGAAGAATACTTCACTTTTATCTTCCCTCTTTAGATTTCTCCCTAGATACCATATCAGGATCAGTGAAGTTATTCTTTCCAAAATTATTTCAATAGATCATCTTTCTCTCGGTCTTGCATTTGCTCAGAAGGATGTATGGAAAAGAATAGAGTTAAATCATCCATACCTTGGATGACAGTGTCTGTTACAAAAGGACAGTGCTCTTATGTCCTATTGCTCTGTCCTCCTCTTAGCTCTTGCCTGATTTCCAACTAATCACAGATTCTTGGCTTCAAGTCTATTGAAGGTGAAGGACTATAAGTCCTTCCCCACTGCTACATCTTCATGGTTTCTCTTTTAAAAGTCTTATATTTGGATGTGGAATTTATTTTCATGTCTTCATTCAATCCGTTCTAAATTGTAGTGAGCTAAATAGGCTCTGTAAAATCACTTTAGGTAGCAAAAATATTAAGACAATATATCAAAATTTTGGCCTCCCTCCACTGATGAAGCTAATATGCTTAGCTAGGGCCTCTAAGAACCCGTTTTCTTGCCTTTTCAATTTGCTCAATTATTTTCTGATCCCAAAACTTTTTGGCTTATGTAATAAGGGAAGTCTTCACTATCTCATGTTAATAAGGATATTATATATATGAGCTACTAAGAAATGTGAAATCATTGGTTAATGTATCCAATCAGGTTTTTTTCTGTAGTTCAGTGCTTCACATGCAAAGACATTGTAGAAAGTATTACAAACAGAAAAGTGTAAACCCAATAACTACTTTAATTGTTGAAGGCACTTTCTCCCTAAATATATTGACCCAAATTATCTTTTTCAGAGAATTATTGTTTGCTAATTAAAGTCAATTCACAAATTTTGATGTCTTTTTTAAATTTAATTTAATTTTATTTTATTTGTGAACATACTGTACAGAGGGGTTACAATTACATGGGCAGGATAATGCGTACATTTCTTATCAAGCATTGCAGCCTCCTCCTTTGTATACCCTTCACATCCCTTCCCAGCCTCCCCCCTCCCCCCCAATCCCAATCCTTCTCCTTACCCCCCTTCCCCCCCCCCCCCGCACCGACGTTGTAAAGCTCATTTTGGACATGACAACTTGTACTTCTCATTGTTGCAACACGTCCACCTGTATCCTTAAACAACTGGTTTTTCCCCATCTCTTCCACAAGTTATACTGACATCAAATATAGTGAAAGCAGGGGTTATAATGTGGGGGAGGGACATACAAAGAAACAAAGAGATAATCTTATAAATGCATTAGAAACACATGCATGAAAGAAAAAAACATTAAAATACATATCTAAGGGTTCATTTTCCTGACATCACATTATCTGACTTTTTCCGCTTGACTCATACATATACTAGATATTGCAAATAAGGGAAACCATGGGACCTATGTTTCTTTGGGCCTGGCTTACTTCACTTAATATAATTTTTTCCAAGTTTTTCCATTTCCTAACAAATGGGGCAATGTCATTCTTTCTGATGGAGGCATACAATTCCATTGTGTATATATACCACATTTTCTTGATCCATTCATCTACTGAGGGGCATCTGGGTTGGTTCCATATCTTAGCTATAGTAAATAATGCTGCAATAAACATAGTTGTGCTGGTAGCTTTAGTGTGGTCTTGTTTTAAACATTTGGGTAAATGCCCAAAAGTGGGATTGCTGGGTCATAGGAGAGTTCTATGTGAAGTCTTTTGAGGAACCTCCATACTGCTTTCCAAAGTGGTTGAACAAGTTTACATTCCCACCAACAATGAAGTAAGGTTCCTTTCTGTCCACATCCCCTCCAGCATCTGTTGTTGTTAGAGTTCTTGTTTTTTGCCGTTCTAACTGGAGTGAGGTGATATCCCAATGTTGTTTTGATTTGCATTTCTTTTATGGCTGGGGATGTTGAACATTTCTTCATGTGTCTATTGGCCATCCTTCTTTCTTCTTCAGAGAAGTTTCTCTTTAAGTCTTTCACAACTGCCCAATAAATAAGTGGGCGAAAGACTTAAAGATGTCTTTTTTTTAAGAAGGTTGAATTTAAATTCTACTACAACCTTGTTTCACACAGTGAGTAGATTTCCTGGGTAAGGACAATTCTCAAGGCAACCTACAGGATTTATAGCATGGTTTCTGAGGTTTGTTTGTTTAGTGTGAAAATGAGCCATCTTCACCCACTTTGCTCCATCTCAGCTAAGTCTCCATTGATTACTTTGCATGAAAGCCTATTTTCCCAAGCAATTTTAAATTTTCATAATAGGCTAAGTTGTTAAAAAGTTTGAACAAATTAAAATTTACCTGCCATAATTTTTTGGGGGGGTCCAGCCGTGGGGTGAACTCTGGGCCTGGGTGCTGTCCCTCAGCTCTTCAGCACAAGGCTAGCGCTCTACCACCTGAGCCACAGCGCCACTTCCGGCTTTTTTTCTTTTTGCTTATGTGGTGCTGAGCAAGTGAACCCAGGGCCTCAGGCATGCAAGGCAAGCGCTCGACCACTGTGCCACCTTCCCAGCCCCACCTGTAATAATTTTAAAACTCTTTTGAAATTCCTTTATTGGAACCGTGAATTCATCAATCTTAACTCCTCCTTTATCATCAAAAACAATTAACATGTTGTTTTCATGATATAGTGTCCATGAAACTATTATTTTCCAGTCTCTTTGTTATGCATATACATAACCTTATAAGCTGATGCTAAGCAAAATGAACTCCAAGATATGGAAATAGGAAGTTTTATTTGCGGTTGTTGTTTTTAATGTACTATGTGATTTCTATTTTCTTTTGGGTTTTTCCCCTATGCTTTATTGCCTGCTGTATTTGATTTTGGTAGCCTGTGTATTGGGTATATATTTACCTTAATTAGGGAAGGGAAGAGGAACAACAAAATGGTGAGACAGATGACAAAGGCAAACCAATGCAATATCAATACTCAGAAGACAATATGTTGGAAATGTACATTACAACTTGTGAGGGCTATTGGGGTGAAGGAAAACTGAAGAAAATGCGGGAGGGGGTAACAAGTTTGACAAGTTATGTATTCACTAACTTAAAATTACTGTAACCCCACTGTACATCACTTTGACAATAAAATTAAATTTATAAAATAAGCTGCATGAAATCAAATTTCACTGTATTGGTATAGTACACATACTATTTGGTGTCTCATTTGAATTAATTACCCCTTTTTAATTAGAGGACCATCAACTTTAATGCTCTCCGACTAGACAATATTTTCACAATATACTTGCCAATATTTTGAAAAAAGAATATAGTATTTTCTCATACTAAAAGCAGAAACAGTTTAATTCTATGGAAACCAAAAACTTGTAAAAGTGAATAAGTTGTTAAGAAGACAGAATATATGTGTTCGTCAACATTCCAATGACTAGTAACTACTCATTTTCAAATTCGGAAGATTCCATACCTGAGAGATTCAAAACAATACTGGCTTGCATGTTATGTAATTCTGCAATAGATGCATTTTCAAATGGGGTGTTACAGATTGAGAGTCAACAGAAAAATAACCACATTCTGGTAAAGGATAAAACTATGTAGCATCGGTAATAATTAATTCTTCAAGAGTAAGCAATTGTTTATCACAATAAGCTATTATTTTTATGACCACCAATACCAATATTTATGATATAGAGTCATCCTAGCCCAAAATTTTCCAACTTTTAGGGTGCACCTCAAACTTCCCTTAATTCATATCATGAATAGCTTATCTCTATTATGAAAAAATACAATGCTGCTAATGTGATGCCATTCATGTTCTGGTAAGAACACCAAAATAAACTGGGTTGCATCATTTTCCCCCCACTGGTATTCTTGAGATCGGAACACTTGCAAATATTATTTATATTTATACTTTTTTAGCTATCATATAAATTCTGGATGCTAAAATTGGAAGATTAGACTTGAAAGTCCACCCAGGCAGGAAGATTCCCCAGATTCTTATCTTCAATAAACTTCTCAGCAAAAGCCAGACGTAAGTGGCACTGAGATTGAAGTGGTAGGGCACGAGATTGAGCATAAACAGACACAGAGACAGTGTCTAGGCCCAGATTAAAAGTCCTAGGACAAACCAATAAAACAAAAACAAAAATAAAAACAAACTCCTAACCTAACATTTTTCTCAGTGTATAGAGGAGCAAATAATTAAGGAAATTGCTTCCTGTGTTACATACAGGTAGAAGAAAGAAGATGTCACACGATTATTCTCTTCATAACATGTTATACCAAAGACTCCAAAAATTGCTCTTATTCTAAATTTATAAATTAATATCATCAATTTGTTGACAACTCTGTCTACAACCTTCACATTATCATTTTATACATGAACTGTTGGAATTATCTATTAACTAAGTTCTAATTATAGCTCTCTTGAAAGAATATTCTAGGCACATAGAATGCAAAATCATTTGTGAATGTCAATTAAACACTCTACTTAAAAAGAATTTTGTAGAATCCTATAGAATATAAAATTACAAACAAAACCAAAATATTTATTTTAAATCTAAATTCAAATTTAGCAAGATCTTCAAAATCCTACATTTGACGAACTTTGCTATTTTTCCAGGCTTAAGCTTTTGTAATTCTTCATCATTGTTTTGGGATACAATATAATGATGATAACTTACTTTTTCAAATTTTGGATGGGAATCATGAGTCATTTTGCATCTAGGAATGTTATGTAATGAAGAGAAAACTTAAAACACAAGTGAGGATTAAATATGAGTTGCATTTCAACAGGAAATTTGACTTCTCAAAACATAATGACAAAATTAGCCCAACCGTCCAACTACGTATTCATTTCTTGTTTGTTTTGTTTTACTAAGACAAAATTTTACACCTTGGTCCAGGGAAGGTATAACTATGTAATTCCATTCTCTAATCTCCTGTCTTAATCTCCGTGCTAGAATTCTAAGCTTGTATCACATTGTCCTGCAATAGTTTCTTGTTTTATTTAATCTAGATACAGACTACCAATTCTGAACTTCTCCAGTGATATTATACACCAGAATGACTACTTTGACTTTATCTACAATTTTCAAAGATGTTCTAACATTTGATACAGGATATGAACATTTTCAGATGCCCCTGCGGGATCTCTGATTCATTCCTCCATGGATCCTAACCCTTTAATAATGATTATTGACTCTCTTACTATCTCTGATCCTTACCAATGTAATAGTCTCAAACTTATTTGAAGGAAGTTCATTTGAGGACTTTCTAATATTAAAAATTATCACTTGATTCTAGTCTTATTCAGGACATATATTTATTGTTTTCTAACTTTTCTATACATTCTGAGAGTTGTTTCATTTGTGTGTGCACATATAAGTGCCTCTGGGTGGATGTGTATGTTTGTATGTATATATGCAAAAGCCTCAAGCTCTTATTCAGCAATCATGCTCATGACTGGTATTCCATCACTTGAGCCATTCTTCCAATCCAGATTTGGACTGCTTAATTTTATATACTGTTGCAAAGAGTGTTATGCCCAGGCTGGATGCACACTGAACTTCCCAGACTCCTTCAAATTCTTAGGTTTTATTTCTCCAGGAGTATCAACTTTTAAACTACAAACATTTTTGTGAGGGTAACGTCTAAGCTGTAGCCCAGATTTTTATCTCAAGAATTCTTTTTCTTTTTGTTTTGGTGGGGGGGTCTGGTCATGGCGCCTGAACACTGGCCCTGGGCTCTGTCCCTCAGCTCTTCATCTCAAGGCTAGCACTCTACCACTTGAGTCACCGCGCCAATTTCGGCTTTTTTCTTTTTTGCTTAAGTGGTGCTGAGGAATCGAACCAAGGGCCTCATGCATGTGAGGCAAGCGCTCTACCACTGAGCCACCTCCCCAGCCCCTAACTAAAGAATTCTTATAAAGATAGATGAACAGACACATTACATATCTTCATGCTGAGATATGAGGATTGAGGTTCAAAGCCAGACCAGGTAGGAAAGTCCAGAGACTCTTTTCTCGAATTAACTAAAAGAAAAGTGGAAATGGCACTGTGGATTAAGTAGTAGAGCATTAGCTTGAGCAGAATAGCAGAGACACAGCTCACAGGCCCATTGTTCAAGTGCCAAGACCACCGCCAACAAATACAAATATATATATATATGTATATATATGTACATATATATATGTGTGTGTGTGTGTGTGTGTGTGTGTGTGTCTGTGTGTCTGTGTGTCTGTGTGTCTGTGTGTATGTGTGTGTGCTTTAAAGAAAAAAAAGAAATGTAATCTTAGCCACCAGTTCATTGCTAGCATAACCCCTGCTCTCACAAGATGGACATTTTTCCAGCTAAATCCATGCTCTTATATCAGACTTGCATTGGAAACAGAATTATTCTTCCATTCTACTTTCTACAAAGTTGCATGATTAGCAAGCATGATTTAGAATGGGAGTGGCCTCATACTTCTTGTTCCATGTAGGTGTCTTGCTTTCTGTAAATCACTCCCATAAATCTACATACTGGACTTGGCTTTATTGTTTCAATGTTGTCTTATTTGTAGAATCTTCTATAGTGTATTGAACCCTTACACTTAAACACAGAACTTCTCTTTCTCCTATTATTGCTATTGTTTCCCTTACTGTTAGCTCATGTACACTTGGGAAATAATGAACAGCACGTACACTCACAAAAAGAATGTTCTGAAAACCTTCTTCCCATTTAAAATTCGCCTTAATTTATAGAGAACTTACAAAGTTTGAACTCAATGTACTCATGTATAATGTATTTATAAGCAATATAAATTTCATATTTTCTCTTTACTAAGTTGTCTCTGAAACACGTGTTACCTCAGGTCCATAGGTGTTCTAGTGTTATTGCAGTGAAGCCAGAAAACATTCATTAAACCTCAAGCAGCACCATCGATTGTTACTGGAAGAAACTGTTACTGGATGTGGAAACTGACCCGAAGAGAGGAATGGAACATAGAGGAATAACAAAGTTCAAGTTACCTTGTGCTTTCCTTTTTACTGTACAAGAAAAGTATCCCAAGGCTTGAAGGAAACTCTGTCCCCGGCTTTTTCAAGTGTGTTCTTTACTCATATAAATTTTTTCTGTAAACTTCTAGTTCATAGTGTTATAAAAAGAAATAATGTACCATTTGAAGGCCAGCATAGAACAAAAGGAAGTAACGTTGTTTTAAAGGGTTCTCCTGTAAAGGAACAAAGACATGGAGGTTTTAAAGTGTCTTATGGATGGATATTTCACGCCTGAGATGATTCTCTTGATGCAGGAGTCAGTTATCAATTCCTTTGTTCTGGTACTGAGTTCTCCAGAGCAATAAGGATTCCAAAAAAGCAGGATCCAGTCAATATGATCAGCAAAAGAAGCCTCTTCTCTGACCAGTACACCTTTAAGGAGGGTCCCAAAGAACTATCTGGGATTTTTGTTTGCTTGTTTGTTTAGTTTGTGCTCGTTCTGGGTCTTGAACCCAGAGGGTGGATCCTGTCCCTGAACAATTGTCTTTCCTGCCCACCTGCCCCCAAAGCTAGTACTCTACTGCTTGAGCCAAAACTCCACTTCTGGTTTTTTGGTGTTCAATTTGAGATAGGAGTTTGACAGATTATCCTGCCTGGTTTGGCTTTGAATTAAGATAGTAAGAAAGCTAAGTGACATCAACTGTATAGACTTCTCTTTTGAAACAAGAAATATTAGATGAAGCTTATTGTAAAGCTAATATTTGACTATTTATAAAGGAAGAGAATATATCTAGCAAAGAAGCCATAACTTAAATAACTCAGCATAAGTAGGTGCACTGAATCATTTTGAAATTATTTTTTCTCCTTGAGAAGATTATTGATCTTATCCTTCCTTTTGGGAAAACTTAAGGTAATATTTGCAATTTTTGTTGGTTATGGGGCTTGAACTCTGATCCTGGACACACTCCCTCAACTCTTCAGCTCAAGTTGAGTGCTCTACTGCTTAAGCTAGAGCACCACTTCCGGGTTTCTGGTGGTTAATGGAAGATAAGAGTCTCGTGGACATTCCTGACCAGGCTAGCTTTGAACCACAATCCTCTGGTCTCCTGAATAGCTAGGATTCCAGGTGTGATCCACCAGCACCCAGCTCATATTTGCCCTTATGTGCACTGAATGACACTATGTAGACAAATAATGGAAATTTGAATCAAATGATGGCATTGCAGCTTTTCAGAAAATTTGAGGTAACAATAAATATGTCCTCCTTTTCCACGTTGTTTCATTAATAACTCATGAGCTATGGGATCCTCAATAATCATTCTCTGCCATCTGTGTAGGTGTATTTAGTATCAGGAAATGTTCATAGAGAAATATAGAAAGACTGAGATTTTTAAAAAGTAAAGAAGTTAAGGTAAGATAAAACAGCACAGAAGGAGATACATTTATTACACAGAGATTAAGAAGTAGCCTAAGAGATTTAGAATGATAAAGGTAATGAGGTATAAGACTAGTTGATAACTATTTGTTCAATAACCAAAAATGGTTCTCTAAAAAACTTTCTGGTATAACTTAGTTACTATCATTTATTACTTAACTTTGGAGTTATTCCTTCTCTTCTGTCACAACTGTTAATTTGCCTCTGCCGTTTTGGGGCCATGAATAACCAAAAAGATTTCCAAATCTCACTTAGACTACCCTTCTCATTGTGATTGGCAGTGACCATTCAAAAACCTGGAATCTTCGAATTTCCAGAATTAATCTTCACCTGACATCTAAGCACATTCATGACATTAATTGCTGTGACCTAATGAACAAAACTTTGTTTCAACACAATATCCTAATACAAGTAAAAGTACATGAATTAGGGACTATTGTCAGGTGTCAGTATGACAGGAGCAATTATATATTCCAAGTATGGGTTCTTTATTTTGCATTTACTAATTGAATGTTTTTTGGTTTTGTTTTGGTTTGGGTTTTCTTTGCTTTTTTCTCAAGGATATCACTGTACCACTTGAGGCACAGCACCATTTCCAGTGTTTTTCTGTTTAAGTGGTACTGAGGAATTGAATTCAGGCTTTTATGCATGCTAGGCAATCACCATATCATGAAGCCACATTCCTAGATCCCTAAATGACTTTCTTAATTTGACATTATATTTTCATTCAGTAACTATGTACCATAATATTGGCCAGGTGCTAGAAAATAATGTAGAAAAGAATACAATAAATCCAGTAAGGCTAGATGGAAAATGAATAACCCTCACAGTCTTGCAAGGGCACAGAGGGCTTATCTCATGGAGATGTATCAATACGCTGAATGAGACAGCTCCTGACCCACAGCCCACCTCCAGAATGAGTGGGCCATCTTGGGTTCCAGCAACCTGGGGAGGTTGGCCCACCTCCTACAGCACCCATTCTACCAGTTCCTGAGAGTGACAGTGACAGAGAGAGAGAGAGAGAGACAGAATCAGTGGCATAAAACTCTAATCCTAACTACACTGGAGGCTGAGATATGAGGCTCATTGTTCATAGACAGCTCAGGCAGGAATGTCTTTGAGAATCTTATCTCCTAAGAACCACCAGAAAACTGGAAGTGGCACTCTGGGCTCAAGTTATACAGTGCTAGCCTTGAGCTGAGGAGCTCCGGAACAGTGCCCAATCCTAGAGTTCAAGACCCACGACTGAAAAGAAGTGGACTTCCCACCACAAGAAGTGGACTGAATAGCACCCATTGTCCTAGGGAGCTTGGTAGAGAAGTCAGGCCAAGCTTCCTGTGAACTTGAGGTCATAATTAGGTCACGTGGTTTCTCTGTGCCTCGGTTTCCCCAGATGCAAAACTGAACAAAGTGAAGGATCCCCTTCCTCATTGGGATAGGGTAATAATGAAAGAGAGTTATATTTCGGTTCATAATCCCACACCTGTTGCATGATTAATAACAGGCCCCACCTGAGCCCTTTCTGGTATCTTCCTGTCATATGCTCACAGAATCGCCAAAAACTTATCTGAAGGCTGCTCCCTCTCTGTCTAGCCATTTTCCAGAGATCGCTCTGTATAAAGCCCTTGTTTCCTCACTACTGTCCTGTGAGTAGACTGAGGTCCAATGGTTGAGGCCCTACCAAGAGCTTCATGTGTGGTCAAGAATCCGCTGCTATGGACTGAGTTTGGGATAATTTATCTAAACCAATGACTGAGCATGAGACCACATGTCTACCATCCCAAATACAGAGGACCAGGCCTGGTGGAGCATACCTTCCACAGGAGGACTGCGATCCAGCCCAGCCAGAGCATATTTTTAGTTTCTATCTTAGAAATCCTCAAGACAGAAAGGTGGCTCATCAGAGCCGGGGAGAGGAAACAAGCAGGGGGGTCATGGTGCCCCCAGAGGGGTGTTTGACCCAGGGTAGGTTGTTGTTGGGGCGGAAACTCACCTGTGCTGCTGGGAGAAGCTGTTGACAGCTGCTCCATTTGTGCCAGCCTCGATGGCAGCAGCATTGTGGACATACAGGCCCAGAGCAGAAGACAAGCGGCAAGGACCAGGTCGATGATTTAGGCCGGCTGGCAGCACGACATTGCTTGGGGTTTGAAACCTGGCACTGTGTGAAAGGAGGGGAGGGGCCAGGTGTCCTCGAGTCCCTTCCTCACCTCTCAGCAACCTCTATCTTCCTCAACTGCTGGTAGTGGTGTAAACTAACATAGGTAATCCCAGTGGTACCTGGCAGCATGGAATGTGGGCATGGCCACCATTCTTGTATCCCATTGGTCAGAAAGAAGCATGAAAGAATGGGGGTGTGCCCAGAATCCTCTGAAGCAAGCAGCATGGGCGGAGTCAAGATGACAGAGATTCTCCCAGCCCTTTTCCCAGGGAATTCTGTCCAATTCAGTTGGAGACAAGAGGGTAACCTGCTTTAACTGAATGGCTACACAGATTGTTGTGTAGTTCTGTTTGTTGTCAGTCTCAGACTTTGAACTCAGGATCTGGGCACAGTTCATGAGCTGCTTTTGCTCAAGGCTGGTCTTCTACACTAGAGCCACAAGGCTTCTGGCTTTGTTGGCACTGAAGTTGGGCAGGGTTCTCAAGAATTTTCCTGCTTAGGGTGACTTTGACCAGGATCCTCCTATCACAGCCTTGTAAGTATCAAGGAGGACTGTTGAGAGAGACTTGTGCCTGCCTAATCATTGGTCTTGTTGACATTCTTGGACAGACTGGTCAGTTCCCTATCCTCTGGTTGAAGTGGCCGGAGCTGGAGCCCACAATTTGAATCCTGGTCATGCCACCTCCAAATGGTAGGAGATCCTAAGAAACTTCTTCCTGTCCATATGATTACCAAAGGAATGTGATGTAAGTCATGATTGAATGAACAGTTCTTGAATGATTCCAGGATAAAATTATACACAATTATATTACACGACACTGATTGATTTCAGTTAATATTTTATTAAACATTTAAGCAATCATATTCATCAAATGGAGGCATAATGAAATACCTAAGAATGGGGCCTCAAATACTATGAAGGTGATGTTTTTCTCTACCAGGACTGGGATTGGAACTCATAATCTGGGTAACTCTGTTGCACTGTGTGGGAAGAGGAAGCTTGCCTTCTTAAAGTCAAGAAATTCAAGTCTGTTCCTTAGGCCTGAAATTGATCACCAGCACTAGAAAACCCCCTATTCATGTACAATTTACATATATGTTTTATATTTTTATATATATGTTGACTCCATATTGCATTCAGTGTAGTTATTTTATTTTTTGTTTTATTCATGTATTGACCATTTATTGTATTGACTATTATACCACATAGAACATTGACTACATAGGATATAGGTCTACATATGTATTCCACTTCATACCTGACACACAGAAGATTCACAGAAAAGGAAACCATGTGTCACCATCAGCTTCTTACTCCACAATTCATTGTTTGGGAGCACTGACATCTGAACTCATGGCCTACAAGGCCAAATTCATGAATGGGTGAGTGCAAACATGCCATCCTGGGGGAAATTGAGGTGACAGGTTGTTCCCAGGAACTGAGAACGAGCCCCAGGGGTTAACCAAAGAAGAACAGATTGACATGCAAATGGAAGTATGCTAATATATATATATATATATATATATATATATATATATATCTACATATATATATATATATATATATATATATATGTTTATAGAGTGCCAGAGATGTCTATACATTATTCAGTTATATAGACTATATTCCTACCAATTCCTGGGTATTTATTATGTGTCCATGTAATTAATGTTATTGTTTTCATCCTTAAAATATTAATGAAAGCACTCAGTGTCCTGAAATTATTGTGTTCCTGTAAGTAAGAATATTCTTTTAATGCTTCATAATTATTAAATAAAATCAACAAGCTTTCTGAAATGATGCTGTTTAATTTTATAGGATCATCATTTACGATCAACTCATTCAACTGTGACATTGAAAAAATTCCAGTGTTATTCCTTTGGATGGGAACCAGTTTCTTAGTACCTCCTGCCATTGGTTGGTGTCAGTACGGGGATTCAAAATGAGGGCCTATGTTGCCTCGTGGGCCTATGGCTTCCCTGATAGTTTGCCAGCCTTCAGCAATGCAAGGTGAAGTACCCTTTGCAACAGTGTCATTCAGACCCAGAAGGGTCACTATGCAAAGGAAGAAAACATAAAAGGCCACATTTTTTCTGTGCATTGTTTTTCCTGCAACACGTGGGGGTGTAGGATCCCAGAATCACCTGTGTGTCCAGTGGCTGCACACCATCTTAGGGTGATCTAAGCGGAGGCAGAATTGCCACAACCTGAGTTCAAGCCCCATGCTGAGAAAAGAAAATTAGCTCCCTGTCTTGCAATTCACACAGTTTATTCTTACAGGCTTTGGATTTGAACTCAAGATCTGGGTAAATCTGCAGCAATGTGGATAAAGGGGAAGATCACCTTTCATGAACATAAAAAAGTCAGGCCTGTTCACTAGTCCTGAATTCAAGACCCAGCCTTGGAAACATAGTGTTTCTATATATTGTAAAGATAGGATTTATACTTACCTATAGATGTTCTGTCCATACATGTTTGGTGTGGTTGTACCTTGTATCTTTTTTTTTATTCATTTATTTACACATTCTGTTTATTACATTGATGATGACCTATGACAGAACACCTAGATTTGTAGAAATGTTCTCCATCATGCCTGACCCCCAACATTCTCAGAGAAAAGGAAAAAAAGTTTCACATTCTCCTTCTTACTCCACGATCCACTTGTTGGTAGTGCTGGGATCTGAAAACAGGGCAGAGCAAAACCAATTGGCCAATCAGTCAAGGTGATCATACGAACTTGTGAGCAACTAAGGAATGTGGCCATCCCAAGAATCTGACATTGATCCCCAGGGTGGTCCACTATAGTCAGAAATTCATAATTTAAACATAGGATCTAAATTGACATACATGTGTAGACAGCATCTTGTGTTCAGTGCAATTATTCTCCTTATTTTGTCTCTAACCCATGGAGATATTGTGTATTTTAATAAGTATGTTGACAGATATAACAATGCTGATATGGATGACAAACTATTCCTAAGGTTACAGTGTTGTCTATGCATTCTCTATCATATTTGAGACCCAGGACTTTCACAGGAGAGGATGAAAGGCACAAAGTCTGTCTTCTGACATCAGTATGAATCTTTTGTCAGTGCTGGGATTTTAGCTCAGGTCTGGGTAACTCTGATGCACTTGGGAGAAGGGGAAACTCATCATCTTTGAAGAGTAGAATGTCAGGTCTGGTGCAGGGCCTGATTTGAAGTCCTAGCACTGGACAAAATAAAAAGCCCACATTTTTAAAACATAGGATTTCTCTTTACGTACAGGTGTGGTATGCATCTTGCATTCAGTGTAGTTATTCTTTCTATTTTGTGTCATGGATGTATTGTGTATTTTATTGCGTATGGGGTGACAGATATAACTGTGCTGACATGGATGACAACCTCTTCCCATGGCTAAGAGTTGCCAATATAGCATTCTCCATCCTCAATGAAACCCAGGACATTCACAGGACAGGAAAACCTGTGCCACCATAGGCTTCTCACATCAGAATGAATCTTTTGGTAGTGCAGGAGTTTGAATTCAAAGCCTAGCAGGCCCAATTGGTGAATGGGTCAAAGTGAGCACACCAGGCTGTGAGCCTCTAAGGAACTAGGCCATTCCTGGGACCTGAGATGAAGCCCTGGTAGGGGCCAATATAGTAATAAATTCATAATTAAACAGTGGATATATATTTCCAAACATGGGTGGGCTGCATCTTGCGTGTGGTGTAGTCATTCTCTTCGTTTTGTGTTTTATTCATTGATGTATTGTGTACTTCCTTGAGTGTAGGATGACAGATATAACTGTGGAGAACTGGATGACAACCTATTCCCATGAGTATAGAGTTGTGTATACATTCTCCTTCCTAGCTGAGCCCCAGAACTTGCACAGTGTAGGAAAACATGTGCAACGACTGGCTTCTTACATCATGGTGATTTTTTGGCAGTGCTGGGATTCGAATTGTGGGCCTAGGAAGCCCAACTGCCCAATGGGTCTACGTGATCACACCAGACTGTGAGCCACTAAGGAGCTGGGTCTTTCCCAGGAACTGAGATCGAGACCCAGGGAGGCCAAAATAGTCCTCAATGATCATTGAAACATGGGATGTATATTCACATCCGTATGTGGACTGCATCGTGCATTGAGTGTAGTTATTCTCTTTATTTTTTTATGCTATTCACGGGTGTATTGTGTATTTTTTTGAGAATATGATGACAGGTATAACTGGGCTGACATGAATAACAACTTATTCCCATGGCCATAGGGTGGCCCAAGCAATGTCCATCCTAGCTGAGATCCAGGACTTGCACAGGAAAGAAAACAGGTGCAATGTTTGACTTCTGACATCAAGATGAATCTTTTGGCATGGCGGGGAATCTGAACTCAGTGCCTAGCAGGACTAAGTGGCGAATGGGTCCACATGAGCACACCATCCTTTGGAAACTGCGATTGGGCCCCCCCTCCCCCCGAGGGGACAGCGGGGAGCACAACAGTCATCCATTCATAAACTGAAGGAAGTATGCAAATAAGTACATATTTGTATAGAGTAGGAGAGATGGTAACCTGTTGTGGAATCCAAACTGCGTGACTACTGATTCTTGGTTCTTTCCTGATGTGTCCATTTCATGACTATGATGACTATTGTCATGCTTCATCAACTTCTTTACAAATAATCGATACCCCATAAGTCTTGCCTATCATTTCCTACCTGCATCATGCAAAAACTATTCATTCAAGGATGAGATTGATCACATTCCATGACTCCTCCCAGGCCAGAAATGAGTACCTCAGGATCTCCCGCCATTCCCTCCGCATAGGGGGACTGAATTCAAGTCTCAGGCCTGGAAAAGATACTCCTTATACAATTTTTTTGGGGTCCACTTGTGGGCCTAAACTCTGGGCCTGGGTGCTGTCCCTTAGCTCATCATCTCAAGGTTAGCGCTCTACCACTTGAGCCACAGCACCACTGTTGGCTTATTTTTCTGCTTATGTGGTGCTGAGGAATTGAGCCTAGGGCCTCATGCATGCAAGGTAAGAGCTCTACCACTGTGCCACCTTCCCAGCCCTCCTTATAGATATTTTAAAGATAGTATTTATACTTCCTTACAGATGTTCAGTCCATATTGTGTTTGGTGTGGTTATTTATTTTATTTCTTGTGTCATTCATTTATTTAGAAATTATTTTATTGACTCTGATGACATCTATACCATTTATTACATTGTTTACATCCTGTCACATAAACTCTAGATGTTAGATGTGTTCTCCATCATGCCTGGCAATGCCAGGATTTGAACTTAGTGCCAAACAGGCCCAATTCATGATTGAGCTTGGCAGCCTCTAGCCAATGAAGATATCAGGTGGTTCCCAGTCTCTGAGATCGACCCCCAGGTTTGGCCAAAACAGCGATACATGGATAGGCAGACGGAGGTATACAAATAAATATATATATTTGTAAAGAGTTCCATAGCCATCTATGTATGATAGATTGACACCCACTATGTTCCTACCAACTCTTAGGTATTTATTAAACCGCCATTGAAGGAATATTGTTCTTTTCATGCTTAATAAACTATTAATTAAGTTCAATCAGCATTCTAGGATTACTGCATCCAACTTTAGAGAAGACCGATGTATAAACTACTCTTTCAATCAGTATTCATATGCATAGGAATAGTCTCTTGTGATCTCCTGCGATTGATGTCAGAACTGCGATTTCAACCCAGGGCCTATGTTGACAGGTTGGCCTATGGCTTCATTGATAGCCCGCCAGCCACCAGCAATGGCAGGTCAGGTCCACTTTGCAGCTTTGTCTTTCAGACCCAGGATGGTCACTGTCCAAAGAAAAAATTCATAAAATCCCAGCTCTTTACAGTTCGCCACATTTTGTGCTTTCCAACCATTTTTTCTTCCTGAAAGCCCTCTTGGCTCAGGATCCCAGGATCGGCTATGGGTCCAGAGACTGCACCCCAGCCAAGGGAGATTCAAGGTGAAGTAGAATTTCCATGACATGTGTTCAAGACCCATGCTTGGCCAAAATCAATACATATAGATATAGGTATGGATATAGATATATAGATATATATATAATATACATATATATAATATAGATATATATATATATATATACACACACACACACATATATGTGTGTGTGTGTGTGTGTGTGTGTGTGTGTGTGTGTGTGTGTGTGTACAATTATTTAACTAAATTAAAAAAAATAAAGCTCCCTGGTTTGGAATTTCTGCAAGTTTTCGTTTCTAGCCTGGGAATTGAACTCAGGGTCTTGGTAACTCTGTAGAAATGTTGAGCGAAGAGTTGCCATTACTTGAGTTCAAACCCCATGCCAATCAAAAATGAAAAAATAAGTCACTGACCTCTGAGCAGGGGGAGGTAGTTGTGGAGATGGGAGGGAAGGGATGGTAGGGGGGAAACACAGGAGGAGTAAACAATGCTTAATAGGGAATGTACTCATTATCTTGCTCCTGGAACTGTAACCCCTCTGTAGAACATTTTTACAATAAAAACATACAAAAAAAAGAAAAACAATGTAGTTCTCAGAGAAGCACTTTGGAGGTAAGGGAAGGATGTTTGAATAGCTGTACAAAACTCTACACTGCTTTTTTTAATGTTCAGTATGGAACTGAGTAATCATAACTGCTTCCACTAAAAAAATTAAGTCACTTTCTTGGAACTGGGGCCAGTATTTCTGCCATTGCTACTTTTTGAGCTCACCATCCAGGTAACCCTTTTGTACCATGGGTGAATGCGAAGCTCATTGTCCTTGAGGAAAAGAAATTCAGGATAGAGTTCCCAGGGCCTGAATGATGGCCCTGCAATGGAAGAAATATTTCTATACATGTGTAATACATGATATATACTTATATATGTATGTTAATTTCATATTATGAATTTTATTATTGATTTTGTATTTGATTTTTCTTTGATTCATTTATTGATTTTTGTATTTAGTATTATTATACACATAATATTATATTTTGCACATCTATTATAAAATTGTACACAATAATTTAGGACATTGACTCATTTTTCATTAACATTGTATTAAGTGTTGAAACATGGTACATAATTAAATGGAAACATTTGTCACAGTCTTCACATGTTTAGAGTCTCTCCCAAGTATGAGCTTTGAGTTCAAGCACCAAGACTGACAAAAAAAATTGAGCCTGGTGAGACATATTCTTCTGGGACTCAGAAGAGGGCCGAGGTTATAGGTAAGAGGTAGGGTAGAGGGCAGTGCTGGTGGCTCACCCCTGTAAGCTACTCAGGAGGAAGAGATATAAGGATCCTAATTGCAAGCAGGAAAGTCAATTTAAGAAAATTTGCTCCAATTAAAATTCCAAAAAGCCAGAAGAAGAGCTGTGGTTCAAGTAGTACAGTGCTAGCCTGGAGCACAAAACCTCAGGGATACGATAGCATCCAGGCCCTGAATTCAAACCCCAGGATTGGCACACACACACACAAACACACACACACACACACACACACACACACACACACACACACACACACACCAATATAGAGCATTTGCCAATCAGCCTGCACAAATTCCATCTCTAGCAACTCAATATTAAAAAAAAAAAAAGATGGAGAAAGGAAGGAAAGACTTGCTCCAGGAAGTGATATACCCTGTGCCAAGATTCCACAGTAGTTCTAATATGGGGTACAAGGCAGAGAGCCTCAGGCACAAAGTATAGCATGGACAAAGGTCCTGAGGTGTGTTGTAACATAGGTGGTGTGAATGGTATGAAGGTTTTATCGCTTCAGAAAAGTCTGGCAGGATAGTAATCAAAACAGCTTGGTATTGGCATAAGAACAGACCTCAGGACCAATGGAATAGAATTGAAAACCCAGAAATGAACCCACAGACCTATAGCCATCTAATCTTCGATAAGGGAGCTAAAACAATAGAATGGAAGAAAGACAACCTCTTCAGTAAATGGTGCTGGCAAAATTGGTTAACTACATGTAGAAAACTTAAGCTAGATCCTTATATATCACCCTGCACCAGAATCAACTCCAAATGGATCAAAGACCTTGAACTCAAAGCAGACACTCTGAAAACATTACAGGATGGAATAGGAGAAACCCTAGGTCTCCTTGGCTCAGGCCGAAATTTTCTGAATAGAGACCTGGAAACACAACAAATCAAAGAAAGGTTGGACAAATGGGATTGCATAAAGTTGCAGAGCTTCTGCAGGGCAAATGACATAGCTAGCAAGATCAATAGAAAGCCCACGGATTGGGAGAAGATCTTTACTAGCCATACAACGGACAAGGGTCTCATATCTAAAATATACTTGGAACTCAAAAAATTAAACCCCCCAACAACAAATCCTCAAAGAAACAACTGCCCAATAAATAAGTGGGCGAAAGACTTAAAGAGAAACTTCTCTGAAGAAGAAAGAATGATGGCCAATAGACACATGAAGAAATGTTCAACATCCCTAGCCATAAAAGAAATGCAAATCAAAACAACATTGAGATATCACCTCACTCCAGTGAGAACGGCAAAAATCAAGAACTCTAACAACAACAGATGCTGGAGGGGATGTGGACAGAAAGGAACCTTAATTCATTGTTGGTGGGAATGTAAACTTGTTCAACCACTTTGGAAAGCAGTATGGAGGTTCCTCAAAAGACTCCACATAGAGCTCCCCTATGACCCAGCAATCCCACTTTTGGGCATTTACCCTAATGTTTACAAACAAGACCACACTAAAGCTACCAGCACAACTATGTTTATTGCAGCATTATTTACCATAGCTAAGATATGGAACCAACCCAGATGCCCCTCAGTAGATGAATGGATCAAGAAAATGTGGTATATATACACAATGGAATTCTATGCCTCCATCAGAAAGAATGACATTGCCCCATTTGTTAGGAAATGGAAAAACTTGGAAAAAATTATATTAAGTGAAGTAAGCCAGGCCCAAAGAAACATAGGTCCCATGGTTTCCCTTATTTGTAATATCTAGCATATGTATGAGTCAAGCGGAAAAGGTCAGATAATGTGATGTCAGGAAAATGAACCCTTAGATGTGTATTTTAATGTTTTTTTCTTTCATGCATGTGTTTCTAACACATTTATAAGATTATCTCTTTGTTGCTTTGTATGTCCCTCCCCCACAGTATAACCCTTGCTTTCACTATATTTGATGTCAGTATAACTTGTGGAGGAGATGGGGAAAAACCAGTTGTTTAAGGATACAGGTGGACCTGTTGCAACAATGAGAAGTACAAGTTGTCATGTCCAAAACGAACTTTACAATGTTGGTGGGGGTGGGGGGGCTGGGGGGAGGGAGGAAGGAGAAGGATTGGGATTAGGGGGGGAGGGGGGAGGCTGGGAAGGGATGTGAAGGATAAACAAAGGAGGAGGCTGCAATGCTTGGTAAGAAATGTACACATTATCCTGCCCATGTAACTGTAACTCCTCTGTACAGTATGTTCACAAATAAAATAAAATTAAATTAAAAAAAAAAAAAAAAAGAAAAGTCTGGCAGGATATTCAAGGCTAGGTCAACGTTTAAATGAGTCACAAGGCAGAGGGTGGGGTCCCAGAATAGCGTCCAGGGGGAAGAATAGCTTTTCTTTTCGCCAGGGACCCAAAGCCATTTCCTCTGTTTGGAAACCTGTTTTCACAACTCCTTTCCCTCATGACGCCTTTGCATGGAGGAGTCAGGGCAAACGCAGGGAAAACCTCTTGCTTTAGAAAAGCTTCTAGCCCAATGCCACCAGTGGCTCAACCCCTGTAAATCCTAGCTACTCAGGAGACTGAGATATAGATCGAGGGTCAAGCCAGCTCAGGAGAGGAAAGTTAATGAGACTCTTCTTGCCAATTTTAACTACCAAAATCCAGAAATGGAGCTGTGGCTCAATTGATAAAGTGGTAACCTTGAAGGAAAAATTTAGAGACCAGAGCCCAGACCCTGAGTTCAAGCCCCAAAAACTAGCACAGGAAAATTAAAGAAAAGATTTCAGGAGCTCCTACTCCACTGTGGTGTAAGGCCACATCATCCAGGCACAGGTGGCTCACGCCTGTCCTCCTAGCTCCTCAGGAGGCTGAGATGTGAGGATCACGTTTCAAATCCAGCCCAGGCAGAAAAGTCTGGAAGACTCTGATCTCCAAGGAACCTTCAGAAAACTGGAAGTTGCTATGTGGCGCAAGTGGTAAGGTAAAGAGCTGGGGGACAGCGCCCAGGCCTAGAGTTCTAGCCCTATGACAAACATCTGGCCTGCTTGGACTTTACTCTGTGGCGCTAGGAAAAGTACTTTCCAGTGGGCCCCTGAGGGTCTCCTAATGTCTAGGTGTCCTACAAGTCTTGATAGCAGCCTTGTTTGGAGGCCATTGCCTACAGAGCAGGCCACAGTACCAGATAAGTATCAAACCTTGGGGCATGAAGATCATCAGAATGGCATATGTCATGGGTGTAATGTGGATCGGAATAGTAAATCACTGTCTCAGACCACGATTCTGGGCCAGGAGGGGCAGGAGCTGCAAGATGTCACACCAGATAATACCCACTCACGGGAGTATCACAAGAGTACAAATTTGTCAGTCAGACCTTGGACAGGTGTTGAGTTGGGCTCATGAAAATTTTGTAGGAATCCACAGCCAACTGGCTGCTGCCTGTAGCAGTCATTATCCCAGGAGTCCGAGGGCTCGGTGCCCTGCTTTCCTCACCAGTGCTTGGGGAAGGAAGGCAGATGAAGGTCTGCATACATGGGCCAACTACAAAGGAGCATCCCTAGTGTCCTTCCCTTGATCCTGTGGCCCCGTGTTGAGATCGAGGGGCAGGATCCATGGAACTTACTGCCATGGCCCAAACCCCTCAGCCCAAGAAGGACTTAGGGAGAAACCACTTGATCTGGCTTGAGAGTTTACTGTGACTATGACTCAGGACTGCCCCCAATTCTAGCTCAGCTCATCCAGGTCAAAAATAATGCCCCAAAACATTGAGATACTGGCCATACCAATCTCTCATCCCTCAGTTCCCTGACCCTGGAATCTAAAGTATATGCCTCTCTATTATGGGCATCCAGAATTGTCTAGAAGGACCTGAGAGGCCCACCTGGGGCCAGAAGAGAGATTTGCCTACGATAAGGTACGTTGACATTTCCTAGGCATCCAACAGTATATCCAATCCACCTTGGCCTCACCTCTTATGTAGCCACAGATCATCCTTTATTGGGGAGCCTTCAGTCAGGTATCAAGGTTGAGGTGGCCAGAGCCACTGGCAACCACACTTCCCCCACTCGACTGCCAACCTGCTGGGAGTGGGACATGCAGCTAGGGGCCCAGCTGAGAAAAGGACAGGACACAGCATGACTGACCCTGCCCCCGCAGAGGCAGGAGAAAACGTATGCCAGCCAGCACTGCTGACCCAGAATCCCCTGGATGAGGACAAATATATGGACAGCCGAACTTGTGTCCCAAGGAAAAGCTGGAATATGCACGTTTCTGGCAATTTAGGACTCATTGTAGACAATGATAGGGGGCTATAGACAAGGTTTCTATTGAGGAAGGGCACCATCCAAGGTCAGGAAGAGGCAGACAAGCATCCAGGAAGTGGGCAGAGAAAGATGAGGGAAAAATACACACACACACACACACACACACACACACACACACACACACACACACAAACACGGGTAGCCCAAGGCCTCAGTAGTCCTTGAGCAACTGAACATCCCACCTCTGAGAAGATGGCACTACCATCCTCAGACCAAATGTTGACAAAACTCAGAGCCTCTCACACATCTGGAATGGCTCATAAAACAGCATGACATTTCCTACTATACACACCGCTATGAAGAAACCTCAGCCACGTTATTTTTGGTCATCGGTCATGGGGTTTGAACTTTGGGCCTGTGTGCCATCCCTCAGCTCTTCAGCTGAAGGTGTGTACTCTACCACTGGAGCCACAGCACCATTTCCAGTTTTCTGGTGGTTCACTTGAGTTAAAATCTCACAGACTTTCCTGCTTAAGCTGGTTTTGAAACGTGATCCTCAGATCTCAGCCTCCTGAGTAGCTAGAATGACAGTTGTGAGACACTGACAGTGCCCGGTTTCAGCCACCTTTATACAACCAGGGGAAACCCAACTTGTCAGGACATAAAGCACATGTAACCCTACACTTTCAGACTTTGACACCAGCATCCAAAGCCAGTCTTCCTTGGTTGGAGAGAATATAATTGACATTAATCTCCCACACCTGCTCCCATCCGCCCACTCCCTGCTTAAGACAGGCCACAAGCTCTGCAGTTCTTGGTAAGACAATGCCCACCCTGCTGTAAATTCACACTTGGGCAAACTTGGGGAGTTCTTAGAAATGGGTGTACACTGAGGCCAGAGCCTGGTGTCCCAACCACAGCAACCCCACTCCTTCACCATCTCTGGCAAGCAAGTGGTGTCTTTCTTTCTTGGTTTTTTGGATGAGGGGCTTGAACTCAGGGCTTGAGTACTGTCCCTGATGATGATTTTTGCTCAAGCCCAGTGACCTTCCACTTGAGCCATGGTACCACTTCCAGATGGAGATAGGAAATGAGACTCTCACTGGACTTTCCTCCCTGTACTGGGATACAAGACCCTCTGGATCTCAGCCTCCTGAGTAGCCAGGATGACAGGCATGAGCCATCAGCGCATGGCCTATGGTGTCTCATTCTTTACAATTTCCAACTAGTCTGCCTCTAGACACTACCACCTAGACACTCCTCTACCTCCCTCAGAGACAGCAAAGGGAGCTTCAGAATCTGGGAAGGGCCATAGGCATAAAAGGGGCCCCTTCACATCACTAGCCCTTTCTAAGCTCCCATCCGCTTCCTCTGGATGGCCTGGATGTTTAGGACTTCTTAGGCCTGCCCTGTATCCCCCCATCACACCCAACTGGTACCTGAGGATTTCTAGGGCCAGCTGCTCCATGTCCCAGTGGGAGACTTTGGGTGGGTTGCTGGTAACTGGGTCGAGGGGTGCCTAGGGCAGAAGGAGTGTCCAGATCCTCTTTGTCAAAGAAGGAGACACAAAGCATGAATGGATCTACTAAGAGCTACAGGGCAGAGCCATCTACCTGTCACCCAGGTCCCTTGGAGTGCAGTTTTACATTGAAAATGCTGGGGCTTGAACTCGGGGTCCAGGCGTTATCCCTGAGCTTCTTTTGCTTGATGTGAGCACTCTTCCACCCAAGCCACGGTACCACTTCTGGCTTTTTCTGTGTATGCGGGAACTAGGAATCGAACCCAGGGTTTCCTGTGTGCTAGGTGAGCCCACTACAGCTAAGACAAAATCCCAACATTGGATAGCTGTTCTTCTGTGATCCCTTGGGCCTGTCTCGGACAGTCTTGCCCATCTTAACTGAGTTTCTAAACAGCAGCCCTGTCCGAGAAAGAACACGCTCCCCTATGTTGTCCTTTATCTATGGCATCTTTTCTCTTTGTGCTTCCTGTCACATTCTCCTTGTTAAGCAAGAACTCCTTTCAAGTGCTGCCTCTAAGAAGCCCGCTCCAATCACCCTGGCAGAGGGGGATCTTCTCTGCTCTGCAGGCTGTTGGCCTTGTCATGCTCTGCCTTCCAGCTGGTGTGGGTTGAGAGCGCACAAAGGCGAAGGCCTGGCTTTCACCACGAAATTTCTGAAGGCTCTGATACACGATCCAGGAACCAGTGTGGCATCACACTCTGTGAGAGGGCACTTGAGGATCAGGCAGTCTGGGGGCAACAAATTTGGCCATTTCTTGTTTGGGCTTGAACACGTCTGGATTTTTGGTGATTCCATACAGAGAAGAGTCTTATCAGCCTTCCAGCTTATGGCTGGCTTCGATCTTTGATCCTCACATCTCTGCCTACCGAGGAGCCAGGATGTCAAGTGTGAGCCTGAGCCAGACAGGCTCCAGAACCTTTCCTTTGAGCTTCTGTTTATCTTGTGTCAACTAGCAAGCCCTAGTTAAAATAGTAATTTATAGGGGATCAAGTTCCTCTCCTAGGTCAGATAATCCAAGGAGATAAAGTATCTTTAGAAAAGGCTATTCAGAGTGGGCCTAGGTGAGTGTGTGTGTGTGTGTGTGTGTGTGTGTGTGTGTGTGTGTGTGTGTGTGTGTATGTGTGTGTGTGTGTGAGTATGAGTTTCAAGGATACCTACCTCCATCTCTCTGGTGCTTATTTCACCCAGTGGTGAGTACATCCAGGATCCCCACCCCATGAAAGGCAGGTAAGGAAGGGTACTTAAGGTCACATCAAGTGGGATGATCTGAATTCTATCCTGCAACTGAAGACAGGGTGATAATAGAGAGAAGGAGAGGTTTAGAGAAACATCAAGGGAAGCCCCTTACCTTTGGCTACAAGTACCAGAGAGAAGAATGAATCCATCCATTTTGGTAGTAAGATAACAACTGCCCACTATTCATTTATTTTATTTTTCGTGAGTCCAGGTCTTGGATTCAGGGACTCAGTGTCATCCCTGGGCTTCTTTTACTCAAGGCTGAGGCTCTATCACTTGAGCCACAGCACCAAAACTGGCTTTTTTCGGGGGAGGGAGGGAGTTTGTTTATGGGAGATACGAATCTCACAGACTTGGGGCTGTGAAGGTAGCTCAGTGGCAGAGTGCTTGCCTTGCATGCCTGAGACCCTGTGTTCGATTTTTCAGCACCACATAAGCAAAAGAAACAAAGCCAAAAGTGGCGCTGTGGCTCAAGTTGCAGAGTGCTAGCTTTGAGCTGAAGAGCTAAGGGACAGTGCTCAGGCCCAGAGTTCAGGACACATGCCTGGACCAAAAAAAAAAATCTCACAGACTCTTCTGCTTGGGGAGGCTCTGAGTTACGACCATCAGAACTCAGTCTCCTGAATAACCAGGATGACAGGCGAGAGCCACTAGCACCTGACCGTCACCATCCATTTATAGCTCCCTAGGGCCAATGCTGAGCTACCTGCATTGCACCTCCTTGTTGTGAGTGGGAAGCAGACCTGGGTGTGTTTGATACTTCAACAGCCTACCTACCTTTGAGCATTGTTCTGGCTCAGTCTGATGCCAGCTTCCTCCTTATCCACAACACTGACTTCGCGCTGTCACAGAACAAATGTCCCCCAGGAGGTGTCCGACCTGGGGTCGTTCCTCTGCACACTGCCTCCACCCCACTCCCCGAAATGACACACTGCAGCAACATGAAGTAGACATAGAGTGAATTCAGTTTCTTATAATCAGGGTCTGGCCAGATAGTGGCAGTGAGGATCAGAGGCTCAGGAGAGTGCTGTGCAGTTGGAAAATGTGATGCCTCCTCATCCACTTTCCTTTAACTGTCTTAGCAAAGGGTAGTGGGGAAGTACTCACCAGACAGACTGACAATGAGTAACCATAACAGTTTATCCCAGGCACAGAGGGGCTTACCTAAGGGAGCTAGTTCTACAGGCTGAGCAAGAAAACTCCTGACCCACAGCCTACCTCCAGATTAAGAGGGTTATCTTGGGTCCCAGCCACATGGGGACGCTGAGGCACCTCCTCCAGCACCTTTTCAACAAGTTACAGAGAGAGAGAGAGAATTACACGTAAGCGGGCTGCCGGTGGCACAGGCCTACAATGATAACTACACAGGAGGCTAAGATATGAGGATCATGGTTCATAGCCAGACCAGGCAGAAACGGCTGTGAGAGGCTTATCTCCAAAGAAACACCAGAAAACCGGAAGTGGTGTTGTGCCTCAAGTGGTAGAGACCTAACCTTGATCTGAGGAGCTTGTGGAGCGTGCCCAGTCCCAGAGTTCAAACCCCACGATTGACAATAAGTGCACTTCCCACCACAAGAAATGGACTGAATAGCACCCATTGTCCTAGGGAGCATGGCAGAGAAGTCAGACGAAGCTTCCTGTCAGCTGGGGGTCATGAGTAGGTCATCCCACTTTTCTGTGCCTCGTTTTCCCCAGCTGCAAAGCTGAACAGTGAAAGATTCCCTTCCTCATGAGGAGAGGGTAAGAATGAAAAAGAGCCATGTTTTGTTTCATAATCCCATACCTGTGGCATGATAAATAACAGGCCCCTTCTGAGACCTTTCCAGGTGTCTTCTTGTTATATGCTCACAGAATTGCCAAGAAACTTATCTGATGACCGTTGCCTCTATGCTGGCCCTGCCCCAGAGTTCCCCTTGTGTTGATCCCTTGTTTCCTCACAACTGTCCTGTGAGAAGACTGAGGACCAGTGGTTCCAGGCCGAACCCAGACCTTCAACTGTGGTCAAGAATCGGATGCTATGGACTAAGAGTTTGGGACAGTCATCTAAACCGATGACTGAGCATGGAACTACATATCTACCAACCCAATTACAGAGGACCAGGCGTGGTGGTGCATGCCTGTCACAGGAGGACCATGATCCAGCCAAGCCTGAGCATATATTGAGTCTCTATCTCAGAAATGCCAGACAGAAAGGCTTGACTCCCATGGAAGAAGACCTGACTGGAAAGCCTAAGGATTTGACTTCCAACCCTAATATACCAAAAAGAATCCGAGGCCCAGTGCCAGAGGCTCATGCCTATAACCCTACCTACTCAGGAGGCTGAGATCTGAATAACACAGGTCAAGGTTTAAAGTAGGGTTGGCCTTGCCCATCAGACGTCATGATGAGAAGACCCAGAGTCTGACGCATACCAATACGACCCATACTAACAGGACTCAAAGCCTTATTAAGTGCTGACCACGCTCTCTGTCCCCCTGGGGAGCCATCCCTTGTTGGCCCCACCTCCAGATCCATCCACACTCCTCTGCCACCAGGCAGGCCCACGGGAGTAGACAGTTCCAGGGCACAAAGTTCCCTTGCTCTTATAATTTAAGGGTACTGAGTCCCCTTCAAGCGTTTCACCCTTCCAGAACCCCATACCTCAGCCTCAAAGCCCATGCTCCCCCCAAAGACAGCGCTTAGAAGTTACTAATGGGTCCAGCACTGCTTGTTACAACCAACTTCTACACACACACACACACACACACACACACACACACACACACACACACACATAAAGCCAATACAGGTGCCTCCTGTCTGTCATCCTAGTTACTCAGGAGGCTGAGGTCTGAGGATCACTGTTCAAACCAGCCACGTAGGAAAGTTTGTGAAGCTCCTATCTACACTGAACCACCAAATAGCCAGAGGTGGAGCTGTGGCTCAACTGTCAGAGCTCTAGCTTTGAGCAAGAAACCTCAGGGACAGCATTTAGGCCTTGAATTTAAGGCCCAGTTCTTCTACCTCCAAACACACACAGATACAGACATAGACAGACAGACAGACAGACAGACAGACACACACACACACACACACACACACACACACACATACACACAAACATACGGATAGCCCAAGGATTCAGCAGTCCCCGAGAATAGAAACATGAACTCCCTCAATTATGAACACATCCCACCCTTGAGAAGGTGGCAGTACCGACATCAGACCCACTGTAGACAAAACATTGAGCCTCTCACATATCTGGAATGCCTCATAGACCAGCACGGCATTTTCTACCATGCATACTGCTATGTGGAAAACTTAATCACCTCTTTTTGTTGTTGTTCGTTAAGGGTCTTGAACTCTGGGCTTGGTCCTTGCCTTGAGCTCTTCAGCTTAAGGCAAGCACTCAATTGCTTGAACCACAGCATTGCTGCTGGTTTTCTGGCAATTCCTTGGATATAAGAGTCTCAAGGTCTTTCCTAACCAGGCTGGCTTTTACCCATGATCCTCAGATCTCACCTCCTGAGTACCTAGGATAAAAGCCATGAGCTACTGGTAGCAGGCCAAACATACTTTTCCATTCCTGTCATCCTCTCCCCCCAGGAGACTGAAATCTGAGGACTGCAGTTGGATGACACTTAGCAGCAAAGCCCATGAGAACTCTTTATCTCCAATTAAACACCCCAAAAAGCTGGAAGTGGAGCTGGGATTCAAATGGTAGAGTGCTATCTTGGAGCATAAAAGATAAGATCCATGCCCTAAGTTGGGACATTCAAGTACAATCTCATACTGAAGATCCCCTGACCTTATCAAAGACTCAGGTTCTCTCACTGCACTGCCTCAGCACTGGGCAGTGAGGTAAGGTCTAGTTATCCAACCACATGATATGGGACCCAAAGGGATTCCTGGTCAAGGGACGGAGACTGGGGAGATCTAGGTCACTTTTGGGGAGGTGAAAAGGGCTGCTCTATCCCAGAAATGTTCCTATGTTGTGAGTATTATCAAAGAAACCACCCTGTTCAGAGCCCAGTGCCTCTGGGTTTCCCACCAGCCTCTACCCAACTCTGCCCCACCTTCAGCCTGCCCTCTCTGAATCCCAGATCTGCCATGTAGACTAAAGAGTGAGCCAGCCAAGAGAACCATTTCCTGCCCTCATTCCCAGGCTGTCCTGTGGCAGTGGAATGCATACCTCAGTCTTTGGTGGAGGAATGAACACTGGGGGTGGTATCATCAGTTTGAGCCCTGGAAAGTCCTAGTCCCCAAGGATGTATTGCTCAGGCATCCTGCAGTGAATGAAAGCCAGGTCGTCAATGATGAGACCCAGGTGCCAGGACATTTAATAGAAGTGTGTCTGGTTCAAACACTGGTAGTCTATGTTGTCAGGTGAGGCCATGGCTCCAATTTCCTGACACACCTGACCTGGGACCATCCTCCCTTTTGAAATTCCTGCTTATCCCTTGGCCCCCCGTTGAAACTCTAACCCCAATACCTCCCTAGCCCTTGGAAACTTTCTTCTTATCTGACCAGAAAATAAACTCGATGTGGCTGGGGTTAATTGAAACCTGGTGACCCACCCTGAACCCTAGGTTCTACCAGAGGCTGGTTCCCTCTACAGTCGGTGACCACATAGCTCTGGCTGTCATGAAGTTGCTGAGAGGTCAGTGGCTTGGTCCTACATACTGGCTTTAGGTTCTGAAACTGTCCCCACAGAAATTGTGAATAGTTGGCTCCCTTGATCCAGGGACTCCAAACCAAGGCTTGCATGCTCTCCCTTCTTCTTTTCTTTCCTCTTTTTCTCCTTTTGTCCTTCCCTCCTCTCTCTCTTTACTTTCTTTGTGTGAGTCCTAGGCCTTGTACTTGGAGCATAGATGCTGTCCCTTAGCCTTTTTATTCAAAGCTAGCAGTCTATGGCTTGAGCCACACATCCACTTCTGGCGTTTTGTTTTTGGTAGTTAATTCAAGACAAGAGTCTTACAGGCTTTCCTGCCCGAGACAAAAGCCTCAGTTCTCTGATCTCAGCTTCCTAAATAGCTAGGATGACAGGCTTGAAGCACTGGCATCCAGATCAATCCCAGGTTTCTTCATGCTCTGTGGAACGAATCCTGGAACTTTTCATTGTCTGTGACCCCCCAGAGCCTGGTGCACACTGAAATGGTTTGTTGCAAAATAAATGAGCATCTGTCTATGACAATACTACAGAACAGTCCCATCTGATTCAGGTAAGAATCCTCTGTGGGGGAGTGGGGATGAAGCCTGATGTAGCTCTCCCTCAGTTCTCCCTCCTCCCTCTTACCCCCTCCTGGTGCCACCACACTTAACTGTTTTGGCTCTGAGGATGTGAGCCACTATGTACTTGCTACATTCCAGGGCCTCTGGGATGCCTGTCTTCTCAAAGATCTCTGTCCAGCAGCTGACAAGCTCTGTGGCACTCAATATCCCATGTAGGTGCGAATGAGGTTGCTGTGAGCTGAATGCCTGACTCAAGGGGCCTCCTCTCCTCTCCCTGGGGCCAGTCAGGATTACCACATCTGGCCCCCAAGATACATGTTGCAGAGAAAGACTCCTCGAAGTATCCCTGTTTTCTGAATCTCCCAGAGTCCAGTGCAGGTGCTGGGAATCATCTCTCCTCACAGCTGGCAGGCTAGGGGTGGTGATGTCACAATCGCTGCTCCCCAAGCAGCCTTGACTGTGGTGGTCACCCTAGAGAGGGCTGGAGGAGAATCAACAGCTGCCGAAGAAAGTCAGTCAAGGCATGACGTTCATTACAGGAGACCATCTGGCATGGGAACTCTTCCTATGCTGCTTTGAACGTTGTCCCAATCAAACTTGAGGGGTTCTAAATTCAGTGGTCTGCTTTTTCTTCCAGACAGCATACAGCAGGTTATAGAAAGTAACATTCAGAGAGCCCAAGCTAACTGCCAGGGCAGTTAGCAAGCAGGCTCCAGCAGGGGGAGCGCACTTGCTTACCACTGCCCAGCTGGAAATGGCCCAGGCCAAACACAGACTGGAGTCTGCAGGACTCCAAGGAGGACTGCCCACCAGTACCTTGCCCCCTGAGGTAATCCATGCCACCAGAAGGGGCCTGGAATCCCCTGCCCAGATGCCGATGGACACAGTCAATGCCCTGGGTAAGTTTCCCCTCTCAGTCTCGGTTGTGGTGAACCATCTGCCATGTCACAACATTCACCACTTCCCATACCCTCCTAACCACAGCCCCTGCCCTACTGCCCCCCCCCAATCTGTTCCCTAATTACGTTTGGCAGACACATTCCCAACCCTTGAATTATCTCCAACTATAACACTAGAGCACACTGTCTGGCTAGAAGAGTACGGCTGTGGTCACAGTTGCCTGTCTTCTGGCTGAAGACAGAAGGACAGGTGTCCACTCTGGTCTGTGGTTCACACAGGCCTCCTAGGGGAGACCCACACAGGCCCAGCAGGTACTGTGGGCTACAGGAAAGGGAGAAGAGAGAGGTGGAAAAGAACATGTACTGAAACCTTCCCCAAAGGAGCCATGAAATGGTGAAAGAGAAAACAAATTATCGCTAGACATGTACTTGGCATTGATGAAAAAAGAACAACACACACACACACACACACATACACACAAATAAAATGCTTTTGCTCTTTGTAGACACGGTGCCTTAAATATGTTTTCATCTCCCTGTTCTCCCAACACACACACACACACACACACACACACACACACACACACACACACAAACACACACACACAAATCCAGAACTGTGACAGAAGATTAGTCCATGCAGCACCTGTAATTTGCCAACAGATCACTCACCTGAGCACAGTCAGGCTGTATAAGGAGAAAGATGATCTGTCTGTCTGTCTGTCTGACTGTCTCTCTCCCTCCCCCCTCTCTCTCTTGTGCTCCCTCTCTCTCTGTCATGCACTCACAAACACACACACTCACACACACACACACACACACACACACACACACACACACAGACTCAGAGCAGTGCCTCTTCTGAGTTTGTTGGTTCCTCCTTTGGGACAAGGTACAAGCTGGAGCATGGGGGTTGCCTGGTCAGAACAGGGGATCCAACAAAAGGGAGCATCACTCTAATAACACAGAACAACCTTGCCTATCCCTTTCTCCAGGGCCAGACACTTTCCCTTGGGAACAACCAGCCTTGACTCCTCATTCACAAAAACCCTAGGCCAGGACACTTGGTGAAGGTGTCCGAGATAGGTGGCTCCTCAGTCGGGGCTGAAAACAAGCCGGGGGTCATGGTGCCCCAGAGGGGTGTCTGACCTGGGTTTGGGGCAGTGTTGGGGAAATG
This sequence comes from Dipodomys spectabilis, assembly GCF_019054845.1. Classification (NCBI taxonomy): domain Eukaryota; kingdom Metazoa; phylum Chordata; class Mammalia; order Rodentia; family Heteromyidae; genus Dipodomys; species Dipodomys spectabilis. Next base: position 834,111 of record NW_024870868.1, on the reverse strand, counting down.
GATGGGGTCTTAAAGGATACATACATGGATGGATTCCCTACTTCCAGCCTAGATGCTTCTGGGTGATTTGGTGGATTCTTGGGAGGGATGAGGAGACCAGATGGACAGGGAGCACCAGCAGATGCTGGGAGAGCTGGGAAATGTGATCACCCTGTGAGTACTGTTGACAGCTGGGATGGGGGGAGGGCAGACAGGCTGGGTGTATGTGGGTCGGAGTGGGTATATTCCTCCCAGATATTCACCTTCTGTCTGACTCCAAGTGCCCTCACATACCTAGTGGGCTCTTCTGGGACCCTCCTCAGGTGATAGGGTGACCAAGCACAGAAGACAAGGGCTCACACAGCAAGGAGGGCCTATCTTCTGCATCCAACACCCACCATCCCCAGCAAAAAGAAAAAGACTCAAGAAGGCAGGTGTGGAGGTGCTGTTCCCCACCTCTGATTAAAGCCACCAGGTTCCCACCAGAGAGAGGAAGGGTGCAGATGTGTGGCTGTGTGGCTCCCACTGCTCCAGGCCAGGTGCTCTGTGGAAACCCTCCTCACCCATTCCTGCATCTCCCTGTTTCCTGGGACACTGGCCACTAAGGATCAGGGTGGGATCCCCAGGTCAACACACACCCCTACCCTCGACCCCTGGGATACGTTTTTGACAGGGTCATGCAGACTGGGGGAGGGGGGAAGTAGGGTGGACTCGAGGAGGAAACAGGAAAGGGGAGGCAGGAGGTGCAGGTCAGGGTCAGTGGTTGGTTGGCCAGAGCGTTTCCAGGCTGTGGGCCCTCAGATCCACCACTCACGTGTACTAATGGGAGAAGCTGTAGGAGGTGGCTCCAGGTGCACATGGGCCCGGAGTCCTAGGACCAGGGGTGGCGACCAGTTCGGGGCTGCAAGACAGCCAGGCACAGCTGGTAGGAGCCAAAAGTGCCATGTCTGAAATGCAATGCTGCTGGGAGGGGGCAGGAGCATCTGTGGGCACATGGCAGGGCTGCATGTGGCCTCTGCTCCTCTTCTTCAGTGAACACCAACCCCACCTCAGCTGCTCCTGTGCTCCCTTGCCGGGACCTCAGTCTCAGGGCCGCCATGGCCACGGTGCCTTCACGTGGCTGCCCGTGGCGATGTGCCTGCTGCACCAGCTCCATGTGTTCTGTGCTCCCCACCAGAACCTGCAATATGATCAGCGAGGCTGCCAGCTAATGAAGCCACTTGCCCTTGTGTATACTCGCTCTTCTCTCTGCTCTCTCTCTCTCTGCTCCCACTCCTCTCCTGGGCTGTGTTGCCCCCGCCGGGCATGCCCACCCCCTCACCCTCCCCTGAGTCGTGCCCCTGGCCACTGCTGCCATGGGAGTGTGCCTTGGGCCCCACTCCCTCCTCCTCTTGACCACCTCCCCCTCTTCCCCTCAGGCCTGGCCCCCACCCCTGGCTGCAAGCCAAGCCCTGACTGGGACCAAAGGCTTCCAGGCCATGGAAATTATAGCCTCACCTCAGCTCATCACTCCCTCCCAACCCCAGTACCTGCCCTGGGTATCAAATCTCCCCTCAGCGCCACAGCTGGAGGAGACTCTCTTCCATGACCCTCCAACCCACAAACCAAAATCCACACACGGTGACCCTTGTGTGTATGTTTGTGTATGTATGTTTGTTTGTGTTTATTTTTGTGTGTGTATGTTTCTGTGTGTTTGTGTGTGTGTGATTGTTGGGGTAACTACCTCTCAAGGACTCAGAACATAGTACCTTTTTAGATGAGTCAGCACACAGCACACTTCAAAAAACAGCACAAAGCACCCTGTGTAAAGGACTCAGCACACAGCTCCCTTTGAAGGACTTAGCATATAGTACCCTGTGTAAAGTACTCAGCAAACAGCACCCTTTGAAGGAGGGAGTCCATAGCCCACAACGTAATGGACTAAGTTCATGGCATGCTTTGAAAAACTCAATGCTACCATTCTTTCCCAGGGACTCAGTACATAGCACCCTGTGTTAAGATCACACAAAGCCCCCTTTGAAGGGCTGAGTACGTAGCACACTGTGTAAAATAGTGCACAGCACCCTTCGAAAAACTCAGCACATAGCATAATTTTGAAGGACTCAGCACATACTACCCTGTGGAAGGACTGAGCACATAGCACCATTTGAAGGACAGTACAGAGCACACTGTGTAAAGGACTAGGCACATATCACTTGAAAAATTCACCTTATCCATCTCTTCTCAAGGGCTCAGAACATAGCAGTACCCGTACCTTTTGGGATGAATTAGTACACCGCATCTTTTGAAGGACTCAGCATACAGTAGCTGTATAATGGACACAGCGCACAGCACCCTTTGAAAAAACCACCAGGGCCCAATCTTCTCAGGGATTCAGAACATAGCACCCTTTGGGATGACTCAGCAAACAGGACTTTTTGAGGACTCAGCACAAAACCCCCATGTCAGAAGGACCCAGCAAACAGGACCCTGTGAAGGACTCAGCACATAGCTGTATGTCACAAGTTCAGCTTTAATTAGAATTAGGATGCTTTCTTCAGTATCACCATTCTTCAGAAACACTTGAAAAATCCTACTAGTTCATATTTAGCTAAACTGGGGGAGGGTCAGCTGAGGGTCTTGAACTCAAAGCTTGGGGGCCCTGTCCCTGCGCTCTTTGATTCAATGCTAAAGCTCTAGCACTTGGAGGCACAGCTCCAATTTTTTTGTTTTGTTTTTTAGTTTGGTTTATTCTTTGACAGTTCTTACGGTGATTAGGAAGGCCAACTTGGGTAGCCGTGGGCAAAGGCTCTTAGCTCGGCCTGGAGCTGACCTCTCCCTTCCTTGTGCCTCTGGGAGCCAGGCCTCCTGGAGCTCTCTTGGCCTAGGGTGGAACATACCTGCTCTGGAATCAGCACGCAGGGTGAGCAAAAGTCAGCTTGGCCCTGGTCACTTACCCCAATTGAATTCTAGAGGACGATGACAAGGGGCTGCATGTCCCGCGTCTGGCCACGAGGAGGCAGGAGTCACCCACCATAGGGATTGTACCTGTGAGTTATGTTTACTCGGACTGCTGTGGGGCCCGCATCAAGCTTTGAAGCCACCCTGGACAGGAAAGTCCTTGAGATTCTTATATAAAATTAACCATCAAAAATCAAGTGGGGTTGTGGCTCAAGTGGCAGAGCACTAGATTGAGCAAGAAAATTCAGGGATAGAGCCTAGGCCCTGAGTTCACACACACACACACACACACACACACACACACCACATGCAAGCAAAATCAGAGATTTCTACAATGCAATCTTTAGGTATTCTCCACGTTTTCCCAACTAAGGCTCATGGATGTTGGCCTAGGTGTTGGATGCATACAAAACCACCTGACATCTTTAATTTTGGGGAACAGTATGGCTAGAAGGTCAGCCTTCCCCCATCCCAGCTCCTTGATTGGGTTGTGGTCTATCCAGGCCCTTTGGGGCTCCTTATACAGACTCGGCAAGATGCCTTCAAAAGGCATCACATGCTGGGCACTGGTGGCTCATACCTGTCATCCGAGATACTCGGAAGCTGAGATCTGGAGGATTATGGTGCCAAGCGAGCCAGGACAGGAAAGTGTGTGAGATTCTTATCCTCGATGAATTATCAGGAAACAAGAAGTGTCCCTGTGGCTCAAGTGGCAGAGTTCCAGCCTTGAGAAAAAGAGCTCAGGGACAGTGCTCACAGCCAACAACAACAAGGAGAGGCATTGCATGTTGGCTTTGGGATTGGTATGGGTTAAATATAATTGGAATTTTCAAGTGCTCCAAGACAAAGCAATACCTCCTTTAGTCCTGTCTTCCTCCATCTCATCTCACACTCTGACCTTGGCCATGCTTTGGTTAGCATGACTCTGGCTTGACAGGAGGGCTCCAAGAAGGAAGATCTCAGAGCAATCACCCCCACCACATCCTTCTGCCCTGCTCACTCTGTTGCTTCTGCTCTTTGCTACACACCATCTTCCTGGAATCTATACATGAGGTCATTGCCACCAGCATTATGATGAGTGGTGAGTCTGGCCTAACTCAGGGCAGTCAGAGATGGAAGTTGGTCTGGGACTAGGAGCTTCTACCCTGTGTGTGGGCTGAGTCCAGGGCCGACATTTATTCATCCTGAGCATTGAAGAGATTAGGAGACAGTGTAGAAACCACATTGAGTCACCTAAGTTTGGAATCTAGAGGACCACTTGTGTGAGGTAGGCTGTGGGGTCTGGGGGCCACTGTTCTTGGTACTCCTCTCTCGAGACTCCCCAATCCCTCTCTCATCCCTCAATGGTAGAAGAGAAAGTTCAACTAAGTCCAAGAGGGGGCAGGGGAGTATTTCTGTGTGAACCAGACTGTGCTTCATATTCATCCTAGCCCCTACTTCCTATTTATCTGAGGAATGTCCGTATGGGTTTGGGACAGGGGAATCATCCTAGCTGAGAATGTGGCTCAGTGGTAGAGTGGTTGCCTAGCATGCCTGACACCAGTGGTTTCATTCCACACAGAAAAAGCTGGAAGGGGAGGTGGGGCTCCACTGGTAGAGCACCAGCCTTAATCAAAAAGACCTCAGGGACAGTGGCCAGGCCCTGAGCTCAAGCCCCAGGACTGTAAGAACAAATCTTTTTTGGAGGCTTTTCTTCCCTTTGAAAACAATTTATTCTTTGTGATAAGCATAACATGGGCCTCTTCCCTGGCCACCAATGGGCCATTAGATGTCCCTTGAATTTGGGCAGCTTCCCGGCAGCCTCTGCCCTACCTGGCCCATAGTTTATCCCCATCTTGTGGCAGATGGAGGCCTGAGAAAAGGCCACCTGCCACCTACTTCTGGTGGCTGCCGAGGCTTTTGAGAGTCAGTATGTCACATAGAGAGTTATCATCCACATCAGTCTACAGAAGAAAGGGAGGGAGTGCTCCTTGCCTGAGCCCTCAAGCTGTAGGTGGCTCTGGATGTGAGGCATCTGCTGCAGGATGTGCTCCATCAGGGAGTCATCTATGGGGTTGGAACCCCAACCTCTCCTCTGGCAGTTTCCAAGCTGACTTGAAGTTACAATTCTTCAAAACCTTTCTGCTCCTCCCTCATTTCGCCTACCCTAGTGCCTGAGGCGTCTGAAGCAGTGGGGGAGGGGGGCTCAGCCTGTGCTGGCATCTGGAGCCCGCTGTCCGTGCCTTCACCTGCGAGGACCCACAGCAGCTCCTGAAACTCTCTCTTTTTCTCCATCTTCTCCTGGGAGAGCCAGCACACGTGCTCGGCTTTCTCCTGACACAGCTTATCCAGGACAGAAATCTGCTCTTTACATGCCATGAGGGACTCTACGGTGGTGCAGATGTGTGCCGACAGCTGGCTACATTGATGGTGGAGCTCATCCACTGGACTCTGGAAGTCCACCTCATCAGACAGGTCGTAGATGAAGCAGATTTTCTTCTCGGATGCCCACGTGTCCCACTTGCCATCCCCATGCCAGCTGTGGTGGCAGCTCACAGATCAGGGGGCCTGTAGCTCCAGCTCTGTCTGGTACTGAGCTGCAAGTGGGCTGGATGCCCCCAGCAGGGCCTCTGCTCCTGCAGCAGGAGATTTCCCCTGTGGATCTCAGCTTCTGAGAGGGCTCGCAGATCCTGTCCCTCTAGGTCTGGGGCATGTCTCCATCCTCTGGGACGGTCACGTCGGGGGGTAGTAACCTCCTCTCCTTTTCTTCCACAGGACTCACACTTTCCACTTCCCCAGAGAAAGCCAGGAAGCTCAGCTGGACTTGCAGGCGCTCCTCCTATGGTCTGGTCACTTCCAGGCACTTGAGAGTGTCCTGCCACTTTGGGAGCACCACCTGGCCCCCCCAGGTGTTCGGGCCCTGCACTTGTTTCAGCAGCTCCAGCAGCTGGGTCTGCCTCTGCAGGTGATGCTGCAGGGCCTCCTTCTCAGAGTTCAGCCACTCATTGGAGGCAATATGCTGCTCACAGGTGGCTCTGAGCACCTGCAGCTGGGCCAGGGACTGCTCCTGCTGCTCCTGCAGTTCCCATGATGCTTGGCACTCTCTCTCTCTCTTTCTCCCTCCCAGTCCCTCCCTCTCTCTCTCTCTTTCTCCCTCTCTCTCTCTCTTTCTCTCTCCCTCTCTCAGCTACCTCTTTCCATTCCTCTATCTTCTCCTCTGAATGGTCTAGGTGTTCTCACAGTTCTTTTTTCACCTGTTGCTCTGAGTCCAAGATGTTGGTGAGCTCTTCCTTCTCACCGCTCGCCTTGTGGAGAGTGTTCCACAGCAGGGCCAGCTCTTCCTCTGGCTATGGGTCACACACACACACATGTGCCTTGTGGGGTCTAGTGTATCTCCTGCAGATCCTTGGCCTTATCCTCCAGTCTCTGCAGTTGCTACTGCTGCTCTGTGTTCTGGAGACAGAGTTTCTGGTTTTCCTGGACCTGGATGTGAACTTGTTACTCCAGTTTTTTCAACTCCTTCTCTGTGCAGTAGGCTTAGGCCTGCAACACAACTGCAGCTCCACCTGAGATGGTCCTGCGGGGCGCCATGGCTCTGTCATCTTCTTTCTCAGTTCCCCCAGCTCATTCTCCAGCACCTGCCTCGCCCTTCTCTCCTTCTCCTCTGTCAGTTGGTTCACCTGCTCGTTCAGCCACTGAGTCTCCTCTTTACATGCGGACCTCTCAATGCTCAGGTCCTCTGTGAACGTGTCTCTCACCAGACTTGCTGAGGTCACCATCCAGCTCAGGTTGTCCAGTAGTCTCTTCAGTAACTCATGCCCCACCAGCACTAGTTGGAACTTGCAGATTATGTTCTTCTGGTGCTGTTCTCTGTCCAGAGCACTTCCAGCTTCTCCTACAACTCTGTGTTCACTTGCTGCAGGTCATCGAATCTTGTGGTCTTTTCCTCAAGGTGAAGGGTCACATCATTCAGTCGTTCAAAGAACATTTCAGTCTCCTTCTGTGCAGCAGTGACCACAGAAGCCACCATATGCAGCTCTGCCACACACACCGCTCTGCAGCCTGCAGGTGGCTGGTAATAGCTTCATGCTCCAGTTATCTGTCATTGGCCACCTGCTTCACTTGGGCTGGTGCAGATTGTAAATCTCTTTCTGCTGAAACCAACCTCTGTATAGGTGACTTGTGGATCTCTAGCTCCGTTTGTGGTGCTTCATGTAACTGGGCCATCTTCTCCCTCTGTTTCTCTAGTCGATCCTGCAGGTCTGTCTTCTCCTGCTTCAGTGGTGGAATCTTGGCACTGAGTGCCTAGTTTCTTCTTTGCTGCAGTCCAGGGTGAGCACCATGTGTCACTACCACATCTGCATATCCTTGATGTTATCAGGACCCTTGATACTCTAGCCCCTGGTGCCTGTGATTGTGTCCAAAAGCAGGGGAGACCCACGGTCTGCATCACCTTTGGCCAGACCCTCGGTTGAATCACACTCCTCAGTGGTGTTTGTCTTGGGGATCCCTCCCTTTTCTGTGTTCTTTGTGTTCTTGAATGTTGCAGGTATGATGGGAGAATTCCTTTGCTGGTGTTCTGGAAGTAGTTTCTTGCCTGTAGCTCTTTCACGGAGTCCTGTTATTTCAGACATATGAGCACTGGGATGGAAAAGATTGCCTGGCCATGTTACCAGGCTCTGCGAAATCCTCTATTCTCCCACTCACTGATTAGGACGTCAATTTCCTATTCTACTCCAAAGTCTCTTCGAGTCTCCTGCTCACCACTCAGCCACCTCTACCTTCGTCAACTGCTGGTGGTAGTGTCAACCACCAAAGGGAATCCTGGTGCTGGGCATCATGGAATGTGGGTGTGGCCACCATTCTTTTATCCCACTGGTCAGAAAGAAGCATGAAAGAATGGGAGTGTGGCCAGAATCCTGTGATGCAGGAAGCATGGGAGGATTCAAGATGACAGCAGCTCCCCCAGCCCCTTTTCCGGGGAACTTTGTCCAATCCAGTTGGGGACAAGAGGGTGACCTGCTTTAGCTGGATGGCTGCACATATTGTTGTGTATGTCTGTTTGTTGCCAGTCCCTAACCTTGAACTCAGGATCTGGGCACAGTCCATGAGCTGGTTTTGCTTAAGGCTAGCCCTCTACCACTGTAGCCATATGGCTCTACTTCTGGCTTTGTTGGCACTGAAGGTGGACAGGGATCTCAAGGACTTTCCTGCCTAGGGTGACTTTGACTATGATCCTCCTATCACAGCCTTGTAAGTATCAAGGAGGACTGCTGAGAGCCACTGGTGACTGCCTAATCACTGGTCTTGCTGATGTTCTTGGACAGACAGGTGAGTTCCCTATCCTCAGGTTTTGTTGGTGGGATCTGGAGCCTATAGTTCAAATCCTGGTCCTGCCATCTCCAAATGGCAGAAGATCCTAAGAACTCATTCCTATCCATATGAATACCAGTGGAATGTGATGTATGTCATGATTGAATGGGCCGTTCTTGAATGAATCTAGGATAAAATTATACATAATTATATTGTAAGACACTGATCAATTTTAATTAATACTTCATGAATCATTTAAACAATTGCATTCATTAAATGGAGGCATAATGAAATACCTAAGAATTGGGCATCACATAGTGAAGAGATGCCATTTTTCTGCCAGGACTTTCTTCAGTAAATTGGTATAAACCATTTTCTGAATGTAGTTTGGTATACGAAACTAGGATATATTATACCTGACCTGATAATCAATTATTCAAAGTTTTTATCAGAAATGCTTATATCCAAATGTAGAGGGTAATCCAAATTATGTATATTTGAAGACAATATTGGTTAGTCCTCTTCTCATATTACCCATTACCTTCTTGAGAACAATACACATTATAAGGAAATGCTTAGAATATTTTGGAGAAATTGGTTGACTTCAAACCAGTGAGTTACTCTATGCTGAATTTTGTTTACTTTATATCCAGAAAAGCTAAATTCTTACTTTATCATTTTCCTTAGGCTTTATACTCAGATTAAATCTTTGATCAATGACAAATAAAGATATAAATATTTTTAACAGTAGCAAAATTCAGGCTGAGGAATCTAGGTACAATGATACTCATGCAGATAGGCCTCATCAGTCATGAGACCATGATATCAAAATGTTAACCAATGCTTACTGGTGTCATGCTTATGAGATTTTGTGTATTATAAACAGTGGTTATTAGAATTTTTGTAATCAACATCATTTCATTGGATAGGAACTGAAGTGAGACATTATACTCCGAACAAAATTTAATGAGGCATCCAAAATTAGTTACTAATATATACATCATGTAACACAAAGGAAGCTAAAGGAAATAATTAATGAAAAAAAATCAACATTTACAATAAACACAGAATCAGTATGACTGATTTTTCTTTTACCCCAGTTGCAATACGGCTTACATGATGATTTTTCTGGTTATATGTTTAGTTAAGTCTTGATATTTAGTTGGAGAAGTTCTTTCATATATTCACTTGTCAGATCGAAGAGGAAATGAATTCCTTGCTAGAGTCAACACCCATAATAATGTTACAGATGTATACTGATACTTTGCCAAAGTTTCAAATCTGCACGAGTAATTTGGGGTCTTTTTTTCGATCTAAATAAATAGATATGCAATTTTGTCATTACTAGAAAGATTTTGACCACAATTTATTAAACTATTATTTTCCAGAAACCACTTCTCTCTTTTCATGAGATTTTTAATTTCATTCATATCATGCATTGATGTTTTCCTTTAGATAAGCCACATTCAGTCTTCTACAAAGTGTAATTTGGAGTAGTTTAAAATTATGTACATTCATGTACAATGCTCAGATTCGACTATTTGCATATTTTTTCTTGTTAAATCAGTAGGAATTAGTTCTCAATATGGATACTATTGGAATTATTAATTACATTTCTGAATTTTTTAAGTATGTCATGATTTTATTTGATTCTTTTAAATATTTGCAGATCTCACTCCGCATACAGTCACAATTGTTTTAAACAATTTGATCCGTTCAAGGGTTTTGCTATATTAAGTTCATCTAGATGAATTTAATTACAAATTAACACAACCGTATTTCTGAGACACAGTTATCTTTAAGGCTCTATGCCAAGTTAACATGTATTTGAGGTTTTTGTGCTTAAAAAAAATAAACTGGGCACAACATGCTTTTGTTCCTGGGCGAGTTCTACTTTGTTAGTTTGTTTTCCAATTGTGACTTCAACGTATGTGTGCATTTTATTTCAATTGTTTTGTGTCTATATTTTGTTTCCTATAACAGAAAGTACAAAAAGAATCAATGATTTAGAACTTTTCCAAATAGAATTCTAAGATAGACACTTGAAAGTTTGTGACAATTGGGAATAGGCAGGTCTTCATACAGAGACATTGTTTGACATGATTTGAATTCTTCCTCCTTGCCGGGCACCGGTGGCTCACGCCTGTAATCCTAGCTACTCAGGAAGATCACGGAGATCTGAGGATCACGGTTCAAAGCCCGCCTTGGCAGGAAAATCTGTGAGACTCTTATCTCCAAAAAACCACTAGAAAACCAGAAGTAGAGCTGGGGTTCAAGCGGTAGAGCACTTGGCTTGAGCTGAAGAGCACAGGGACAGGGCTCTAGCCCAGAATTCAAGCCTCACGACTGACAAAAAAAAATGATTGAATTCTTCCTCTTCTTGCCTCACTATTTCCAATAGTATTACTGCAAAGTCATAAGTGGAAAGAAAATAATTTTGTCTGTATGAATTCAGATTTTTTTGTTTCAATTGGGACACACTACACATTCATACTTCATTTTAACTCGAAAATCTTCTTTCCTTTGTTTAAAATCACAGGTGTGAATTTATAATGCTAAAATAGCAGCTACTAATTTATCTGAAATGATCCAAACTATTTTCAATTCACATTATATGTAATATAGAGTGTAATAATAATAGTAAGTAATTTAGTATGTAATAATAGACGTTGGGGAAAGTCAATAACTGGATTTTTGTGAGATACTGAGTAATAGTAAAGATTAAAAAATTCACAGTTTCATCTAAAAATAAATCATAGATATAAACTAATGCTGAAAAAGTAAGATTGTTTATTGGAAAAAGCAAGAAGTTTCAATAAGCTTACTTTTAAAAAATTGTCTTAGATCTGGACTTTGTTGGCTCATGCCTGTAATCTTAGCTAACAAAAGTCTGAGATCTGAGGATACTGGTTCAAAGTCAGCTTGGGCAGAAAAGTCTGTGAGACTCTTATCTCCAATATATCTCTTGACAACTAGAAACGGCACTGTAGCTGAAGAGATACAGTGGTATGCTTCAGCCGAAGGGAGGAGGGACAGTGCCCAGGCCGAGAGTTAGAGCCTTACGACTGACAAAACAAGATTGACATTAATTTCACTTTATTAGTTTATGATTTTTTATTGTGAAAATACAAACAGAGGGTTTACAATTACATGAACAAGGTAATGAGTACATTTCTTTTCAAGCAATTTTGCCTCCTCCATTGTTTTCCCTTCCCATCCCTTAATATCTCCCCTTCTACCACCACACCACCCCCTCCACACCAAAGTTTTAAGTTCGTTTTCAACATAATGTCTTGTACATGTCATTGTGGTAATTAGTCCACCTGTATAATAATTTGTTTTCCCCTTGCCATCCCCAAATTATGCCAACATCAAATACAGTGAAAACAGGGGTTATACCGTGGGGGAGGGACATAAAAATCAACAAATAAATCATGTCATATATATGGCAGAAACAATAGCAAGAACGGAAAACAATTTGAGTCCTTATCTTAGGGTTCATTTCTCCTAACATCAACTTGTCTGACAGTTTCTGTTCGTCTCAGACATATACTAGTTATTGCAAATAAGGGAAACCATGACACTTATGTTTCTTTGGGCCTAGATTACTTCACTTAATATAATTTTTTCCAAGGCTTTCCATTTCCTAACAAATGGGGCAATGTCAGTCTTTCCCATTGACGCATAGAATTCCATTGTGTATATAAACCACATTTTCTTGATCCATTCATCTACTGAGGGGCATCTGGGTAGGTACCGTATCTTAGCTATGGTAAATAATGCTGCAATAAACATAGTTGTGTTGGTAGCTTTAGTATGGTACTGTTTGTAATCATTTGGTTAAATGCCCAAAAGTGGGAGTGTTGGGTCATCGGGGAGCTCTATGGAAGCTCCATATTGCTTTCCAAAGTGGTTGAAAAAGTATACGGTCCCACCAATATCCCCACCAGCTTCTGTTGTTATTAGAGTTCTTGATTATAGCCATTCTAACTAGGGTGAGGTGGTATCTCAATGCTGTTTTGATCTGCATTTCTTTTATGGCTAGGGAGTTTGAGCATTTCTTCGTGTGTCTATTCACTATCCTTATTTCCTCTTCAGAGAAGTTTCCCTGTAAGTCTTTAGCCCACTTATTTATTGGGCAGTTGTTTCTTTGGCGATTTGTTGTTGGGGGATATAATTTTTTGAGTTCCAGGTATATTTTAGATATAAGACCCTTGTCTGTTGTATGGCTACTGAAGATCCTCTCCAAATCTGTGGGCTTTCTATTGATCTTGCCAGCTTTGTCCTTTGCCAGGCAGAAGCTATGCAATTTCATGAAATCCCTTTTGTCGAACCTTTCTTTGATTTTTCGTGTTTCTGGGTCTCTATTAAGAAAATTTCGGCCTGTGCCAAGGAGACCTAGGGTTTCTCATATTCCATCCTGTAATGTTTTCAGGGTGTCTGCTTTGACTCGACGTCTTTGATCCATTTGTAGTTGATTCTGGTGCAGAGTGATATATGAGGATCTAGCTTTAGTTTTCTACAAGTGATTAACCAATTTTGCCAGCACCATTTACTGAACAGGCTGTCTTTCTTCCATTCTGTTTTTTTTTAGTTCCCTTATCGAAGATTAGATGGCTATAGGTCTGTAGGTTCATTTCTGGGTTTTCAATTCTATTTCATTGGTCCTGAGGTCTGTTCTTGTACCAGTACCAAGCTGTTTTGATTACTATGGGTTTGTAGTAGAGTTTGTAAATTGGTAGTGATATTCCTCCAGCACTGTTCTTTCTGTTAAGGATCATTTTTGCTATTCGGGGTCTTCTATTGTTCCATATGAATTTTTAGATTGCCTCTTCTGTTTTCTTGAAGAATGAGTTTGGAATATTGATAGGTTTCACATTGAATTGGTAGATAGCCTTGGGAAGTATTGCAATTAGCACAATGTTGTTCCTTCCAATCCAGGAGCATGGGAGGTTTTTCCACTTTTTAAGTTCCGTTTTGACTTTCTTTTTCAGGCTTTTAAAGTTTTCATCATAAAGGTCCTTCACTTCTTTGAATAAGTTAATTCCTAGGTATTTTATTTTTTGTGGGGCTATTATGAATCCAGTTGCTTTCCTGATTTCAGCCACACTTCTCATTGTTGGCATGCAGAAAAGCCATTGATTTTTGAGAGTTAATTTTATACTATGCTTCTTTGCCAAAGTTTTTAATCAGCATGAGTAATTTGGGAGTGGAGTCTCTGGGGTTCTTTAAATACAAAACCATGTCATCTGCAAAGAGGGAGAGGTTTACATCATCTTTCTGTATTTGGATCCCTTTTATGTTTGCATCTTGTCTTATTACTGTAGGTAGACATTCTAATACTAAATTGAGGAGAAGTGGGGAGAGTGGACATCCTTGTCTCGTTCCTGAGTTAAGAGGAATTGGCTTCCATTTTTCACCATTAATTATAATGCTGGATGTAGGTTTGTCATATACAGCCTTTATTGTATTGAGGTATGTTCTCTGGGTTCATAGATTTTCCAGAGTCTTCATCATAAAGGAGTGTTGGATCTTGTGAAATTATTTTTCTGCATCTATTGATATATCCATGTGGTTCTCATCATTGCTCTTGTTGACGTGATGAATTATATTTACTGATTTTCATATATTGAACCAGCTTTGCATCCTGTTTGATCGTCGTGTATGATTTTTTGGATGAATTGTTGAAGTTGATTGGCCAAAATTTTGTTGAGAAGATTTGCATCAATGTTCATCAAAGAAATGGGTCTATAGTTCTCTTTCTTTGATGAGTCCCTGCCTGGTTTGGGATAACCGTTATGTTGGCATCATAGAATGAATTTGGTAGTGAACTTACTCTTTCAATTTTTTTGAATAGTTGGAGGAGGATTGGTGTGAGCCCTGCTTTGAATGCCTTGTAGAATTCCACTGTAAATCCATCTGGTCCTGGACTTTTCTTAGATGTGAGATCTCTTATTGCTGTTTCCATTTCTATGCTTGATATGGGCATGTTAATTTGATTTAAATCATCTTGGTTGAGCTTCGGCATGTCCATTTCTGTCAGGCCTTTTCTTGGCCTTTATCTTGTTAGTTTTCTATGTGTAAGATATCTTTAAGTACCTTTGTAGCTCTGGTTTTCTATGTGTAAGATATCTTTAAGTACCTTTGTAGCTCTGGTTTTGTGGAGATATATTGTTTCAATTTTTCTTTGCTATGGACAATTTTTATTTGACCTTCAGTTATGAAGGAGAGTTTAACTGGGTACACTATTCTTTGTTGTGGTTTTTCTTTAGGGCATGGCATACATCATTCCAGGCTCTTCTTGCTTTAATCATCTCTGCTGAGAAATCTGAGGTGATTCTAATTGTTTTCCCTGTATAGGTGATTGGTCTTTTCTCATTGACTGCTTTAAGGATCCTTTCCTTGGTCTGAATTAATTCTGTGTGGATTATAATGTGAGGGTGACATGTCCTGTTCTGTTCTAGTCTATTTGGGGTTCTGAAAGCTTCTTTAATCTGAATAGGCCATAGGCCTATCTTTTTGCATGTTCTCTGCTAGGATTCTGTTAAATAAATTTCCTAGACCATTAACTTCTGTCTCTAGGTGCTCCTCTATCCATTATCCTCAGAATAGGCCTTCTGATGGTGTCTTCCAAATATAGAATAGTTCTATCATATATCTTGGATTTATCTTGGATATTTGTATGTTATTTCTCTATAATATCTAGGCTGTCTTCAATCCCCGAGATTTGATCTTCTGCCTGGTCTAACCTACTGTCAAGACTTTCTATTTGTTTTTAATTTCTTTTCCTTCTACTTGGTCGGCTTTGATGGCTTCAAATTCTTTGTTGGAGCTTTGGTTTAGATCTTGTATGAGCTTTACTTCCTTAATTTGGTGTTCAGTGTTTATTCTCAGATCACTTAGCTGATTGGTTATGGTTTCCTTGGACTCCCATTCCTTCTGGCAGGTTCTATTCTACATTCCCTTTATGGTCTCCCTGAATTGTTTCAGCTGTCTCTTTTCTCCTTATGGATTTTTTGAATGCCTCTATTTATTTCTGTCTATTCTGATCACACTCTCGCAATTCCTGTTTTACTCTTTGATTAGTTTCCTCACATTACAGCAATTCCTGTAATTTTCTATGACTGTTCGCAGCCTGCTTATGCAATTCCTGTATTAATCTTTAAGTAGCTTCCTAATGCTCACAAGATTCCTGTACTACTATTTGGATTGCCTCCTCTTGGTCCCTATCACGCTCACACTGAGACCTTTGCAAATTTTCAATCATTACATTCACCATGTTTACCAGTAGTGTTTGTAGAGCTTTTGGGGGAACTATTTATTATTATTATTATCATTTTTATTATCATTATTATATTCATATCATATTATTCATATTCATATTATTATCATTATTATCATTACCATTTTTCTTGTGTTTTCCAGCTTGTTCTGCTCATTTGGTATGAAAGTAACAGCAATTTTGTGCTAGAACACTATTTTAAGGTAAGCATCAACCAAAGTCCTTCAGTTGCACAACCAGAATGGCTGCAGATACAATCTAGTTCAACAGATACAATCTATTCTAAAGCAAACAACCATGGATTAATGGGTTAAGAATAACGAAGAAGGATTTGGCAAACCAGAAATTAATAGCTTCAGGGAGAAATGTGGGGAAAAATAGGACTAGAGGGATGTGGAGAGGTAAAATGAGAGTAAATGTAACCAATTCCTAATCTCTGAGAGGGTAACGGATTGGACAGAATCATAGGAGAGAAATTTTTAAAAAAAAAGAAAAAAATGGAAAAACTAAAATTTAAATTTAAGAAATGAAACACTTAAAAATTATGTAAGTTTACATAAATGATATTGAGAGAAGAAAAGGATAGAATGAGAGGAGGGGAGGGATAGAAAGGAAACGTGAAAACTATAAAATAAAATTTTTAAAATTAGTTACTTGAAAATTATGTAGGTATAAAGAGATAATACTTCTATGAAAGAAGTTAAGGCTAAGAGGTTGTGAACTGAGTAATAAATTTCTGGCTTAACTATGTACATAATGGGGGAGAAGGTCTAACAATTGATGACACGTATGTATCTGGAGTTGAACAGAACAGCAATTAAGTCATGCAAAAAATAAAGAAAGAGAGAAAAAATGAAAACAATAAAAAAGGACCAAAAAGTCAAAGAGATTAAACATGCACACACACACACACACACACACACACACACACACACACACACACACACACACACACATATACACCAAAAATAAAAATTATGAGAAAATAAAGATCAAGAGAAAACACTTAAAAAATTAAAATTAAAAAAAATTTAAAAAAAAAGAGTTCTTTGTTTTGGTGTTTTTTTTGGAGGGGGAATGGGAAGAGCCTCTATCTCCCCTGTATCTATAACCAGTGTCTTGGTGGAGTCTCTGGTCTGCTTGTGGTGTTTGGTTTTCCTATGACTTGATTGGTTTGTTAAATCAGTTTGGTCAGGCAGAAAATGCCCTGTGTTAGGCAGGATTTTGTGATCCTCCTCCCATGCTAGTTCAGTGCGTGGGAAATCTTTGAGTATCACAAAAGTGGGAGATGGCTATTTCCTCTAGTTTGGAGATGCTGTGATGAGGCTAGGTTCTGGGTAAGGTTGAAGCCTTTCAGCAAACAGTAGCTTTTCCCTGAAGGGCTACCTCCTGAGACACTCACAGAGCCCAGCTTGGAGCAATTCTCAGGGTTTATGTTTACTCAATTTCAATTGTTGTCTAGGCTTCTGTAGGGTGGGGCAGCCTCTGGCTCTGTTTACCCGGTGAAGAAAGTCTCTTCTCCGAGGGCAAATTTTACTCTGCCTGGGCAGAGTGAGTTTCCCCTGTTGGAACTGAGTCTGTCAGGTCACTTCTAGATTCTGTGACCTGCAAAATGACTCTTTTGTTTTTTTCCAAGGCATGAACTGAAGCTATCTGCTCAACTGGGCCTTTGTCAGTATCAAAGATGGAGACCTCCGGTGGTGGTGAGGGGAGGGGCGGCCTTCCCACATCTGCTCCCTGAGAAGGAGTCAGGAAGTCAGGGTTCTACTCACGCTGGATTCTTGGTTCCTGGACCCTCTCTGGTCTGAAATCTGCAGGATCAAGATATCTGCTCCTTCTCAGTTCTTGCTGGTGTTGAGTAGAATCTGCAAGTCTACTGTGTCTGGCCCCTTTGTCCTGGACTCTCTGTTGTAGGTATGGTGTCTATGGCCGCCGCCACTGCCACCCCAGCCCTTTCAGCCGTGGCTACTGGCAAGTGCTCAGATCTATTTACTTGCCTGGATTTTCCCTCTCTGGCCATACTTTTTGTACAGTGATGGCACACTTGGGTGTGATTGTCTAGCCTAGGAATGTTCACAGGAACAATAAAACTGCTTTCTATGCGAGCACTTGTTTTGAATCCAACCTCTCTTCAGCAATCTTCTTCTGAAATCCCTTAACACATTATTATGACATGATATTGTGACATCACATTGACATTGCAATATCACTGTGCCATTCTGTTTTCACAAACCTATTATGACATCACATGTTAGAAAATTCATGGGTTTTAGGACTTCTAGCTTCTTCCTTGAACTCTTGTCCTCATTGTAAACTAGTAGCAATTGAAATCAGACATGTGATTGTAATATTACAAACTAGTAGTGACATCACTATTCCATGGGTGACCTCATTACCAAAGTGATATCACAAACCTATTGCAGCATCACATTGCCATTGTGACATCACAATCACATTGTGGCATTTCAATCGGTTATGAGCTCTTAGCACCTTTGAAAAAGCATTTGGCCTTTGTGACATCAAAGTTCATTTGTTTACCCATATCATCATTGTGGTCTAACAATTAAGATCAGTTATACCATTGTAATATTACAAACCCTTGGGGGCAGGATCACCAGTGTGACATCATTAACCAGTCCTTTCCTCATAACTTTGACACGATGCCCTTTTGATACATAGGCCTTTGTGATCTCATAATGTTTTTGACTTCATATTTCAGGTATGATGTGTGATATTAGAAATGCACTCTATCATGAAAATTGTGTCATCACTGTCAGATATCATGAGCATTGTGTTACATTGTGATATCACATAACTGTTGGGAGTTCATCACATTTGGGCCAATGCATGACTTTGTAGATCTCACAATCTCATTCTGAATTCATATTCTCATTGGGAGTTAATGAAAATTGAAGTCCAGCATGCCATTGTGACATCAACAACCCAATTGTGACATCATAAACCTATTGTGAACTCATCAACATTATGGAATCACCAACTAATTATTACATCAAAATATTATTATGACTTGATATTGTGACATCATATTGCCCTCACTGTCCCATTCGGATTTGCAAACCGATTATGACCTCATAACATTTTCCAAATGTCATGACCTTTGAGACTACTAACGTAAACTAGTATACTTATGATGCATAAAACACAAGACAATCCAATGAGGCACATTGAAAATAACTTCATTTACACTCGAAATGGACCTTCATTTACCTTGTCCTGGGTTGTACACTCAGTGACAAGCCAGCCCTAAACATCAAATCTCAGACCTCCAATGGGCAGTCAAACATAGTTAATTGCTCTGCAAAGCACCAACTCCCCAAATTATCATCTCCAAAGCTCCAAACTTCAATAGGTAAGGCTTTGTCCTTTTCCCATACTCCCTTCCTTATAGACATTCCTTCATTTCCCTTTTTCCCTTGCATCACTTCCTTTTTTTCTTTAGGCCTCTCCACTATCCACAGGCCTACACTTCTCTGGCCTGGTGTCAATTGGCATACTTTCCTTCCTACTCTCCCTCAAATTCCTCTTCTCCCAAGTCTTTCCCCCCTACTGTCTCACCACTTTCTTCCCTTGATTTTCTCCAATTCCATTTCTCTGACCATGCAGCGTATACATAGGTTGAACCCCTCCATCACGCCAGTGGGTCTCCTGCCTAACAGTTTTCAACCATCTCTTCACAAACTGCCCATTCCCCGATCACTTTTTCACAGCTAATCATGTGAGGATGACATCCTACCCCTTCCAACAACATACTCTGGCCCTTTGGTAGTATGTCCCATGCACTCCAGGGGGCCAGGACATGGGGCCACATTGATTAGTGGGCCCTGCTGATTATTAGGGCCCACTGCTTTATCCACCACCCACTGGTTTTCATTTCCAATCAAATCCTTGATTCCTTCTTACCAAATCCTAAAAATTCCCTTCTCTCCACCCAATGAACAGGCTTAAAATGTAAATTTAATAGAAAACAAGTAAATTATAGAAACTAGTTAGCAGTAATTAACACTTAGTAAGTCTTATCCTTAAGGGATCATCTGAGTGTCTCTGAACAGTTCTCCTTGCAGCCTTCTCTGTATATTGGTCCTAGCACCACCAAGTATAGTCCTTGCCACTTTGGTTCTAACTCAGGAGCATGATAAATTTTTACCCACACCACCTGTCCAGGCAAGAAAGAGTTGGTGGTTTGTTTTTTTTTTTTTTTTTTTGTATCTCCATTTCTTAGTTTACTTCACTTACTTGAGGTCTAGCTTTTGGATTTATTGCTGAAGGAGACTTGCTATAGAATAACCTATATTACTCTCCCCAATTTGCCTTCCAATTGGATTTAATTTCTTATTTTATATTTGAACTTATCTGTTGCCATCCTGTTTATTTTTTACATACTTTGTATTGTTATTATTTTTAAGTAGTTGTAGAAAGAAGTTCCTGTTCTACAAAACAGTACATGAATATAAGGTGTCTGACAACATTGTCACCCATCCCTCATAACCCTTCCCTTCTCAGAGTTTTTTGTTAACATTGAGATAGGTGATTACATATATTTCACATATTTCACAATATTGTGGAATTGTGATACTTAGTTAAAGTCACAAACACATTTTAACCTTGACAAGGCAAATTATCGTTAACATGGTCTAAAGTTTTTGTTATTATGACTCTATAATAGAGCTTAAAGTCCTGTATCATGATCCCTCCTGCATCCTTTCTTTTGCCTATAATTGTTTTGGCTATGCTAGGTCTTTTGTTGTTTCATATGAACTTTTGGAATATTTTCTCTATTTCAGTAAAGTAAGTCATTGGAATTTTAATGGGAATTGCATTGAATGTGTTTATTAATTTTGGCAGTATGGCCATTTTCTCCATATTAATTCTGCCTATCCAGGAACATGAGTAGTCTTTCCATTTCCTGGTATCCCCTAAGATTCCTTTTTTAAGGTTTTTATAGTTTTCATGTTATAGACCCTTTACATCGTTGGTTAGGTTACTTCCTTAATACTTTTTTTTTGAGGTTATTGTGAATGAGGTTGTTTCCTTGATGTCCATTTCTATTTGTACTTTGTTGGTTTACAGAAAGCCGACTGATTTTTGCGGGTTAATTTTGTATCCTGGTATTTGCCAATTGGGTTTATAAGCTCTAAGTGTTTGGGGATGGAGCTTTAGGGATCGTTAATTTATAAAAATAATACAATCTGCAAAAAGAGAGAGTTTATATTCTTCCTCTCCTATGTGCATCCCTTCAATGTATTTTTCTTGAATTATTGCTTTGGCTAAAATTTCCAGAACTATATTGAAGAGGAGTGGAGAGAGTGGGCATCCTTGCCTTGTTCCTGTTTTTAAGGGAATTGATTGTAGTTTTTCCCTATTAAGCATAATATTTGCTTTTGATCTGCCATGTAACACTTTTATTGTCTTATGAATGTTCCTTTTATTCCTATTTTTTCCAGAGCTTTTAACATAAATGAGTGCTGAATTTTATCAAAATCCTTTTTCAAATCAATGGAGATAATCATGTGGTTCTTGACCTTGGATCTGTTGATGTGATGGATTACATTTATTGACTTACATATGTTAAATCATCCCTGCATCACTGGGATGAAGCCTACTTGGTCATAATGTATGATTTTTTAAATATGTTTCTGGATTCTTTTGGCTGCAATTTTATTGAGGAGCTTTGCATCTGTCTTAATCAAAGAGATTGGTGTGTAGTTCTTTTTTTGTTCGGTCTTTGCCTGGTTTGGGGATGAATGTGATATTGGCTTCATAGAATGAGTTTGGAATTTCTTCCTCTGTTTATATTTCTCTGAAGAGGTTGAGGAGTATGGGTATTAGCTCCTCTTTAAAGGCCTTATAGATTTCTGTAGTAATCCATAAGGTCCTGGGCTTTTCCTGTTGGAAGATTTCTTATTACTTCTTCTATCTCATTGTAGG
This sequence comes from Dipodomys spectabilis, assembly GCF_019054845.1. Taxonomy (NCBI): domain Eukaryota; kingdom Metazoa; phylum Chordata; class Mammalia; order Rodentia; family Heteromyidae; genus Dipodomys; species Dipodomys spectabilis. Next base: position 812,672 of record NW_024870868.1, on the reverse strand, counting down.
TTATTGACATTTGTAATTGATTTATTTCTTCTTGGTTCCGTTTGGGCCATTTGTATTTCTTTTTATTTTTTCAGGCAGGAAAAGAAGTTCATTTACAAAAAGGCTGCCCCCACCATGCATGGTGGAGAACATAACTATAAAGGAAGGGCTGTCGACCCACCCCTGATCCAGGAATTATCTAGGGCAGGGACAGGAAGAGGTGTGGCCAGGTGCTGGAAAATTGTGGCCACACTGGATCCGGATGTGACCTCAGGGTCTGGAACCCTCCGAAGGTCAGAAGGGAGGCATGTGACCAGAGGTGGCCTAGGATGTGACCTAGCAGGAGAAGGTGATTGCTTCCAGGTCTGCCAGTTACCTATGTAATAGATATTGGGTGGGAACTTAGCCAAGAGGGAGGGAGGTGTCCCTGTTCAGAACTTACATTCCAGCCATTTGATAATTATGGAAAAAGGTGAAGATTCTCTCTGGCTACTTCCTGTTTGCAAGCATTGACAGTAAGGGTAAAAGGCTGATATGTGGTCCCATCTGGGAGAAGGCAGAAGGCAACAGCTGTCACTTGGGCATTGAGTCCTTAGATAAAGTCTGGAAGAGGCAGGTCTCTTGGACAAAGTCTGGAGAAGTCTCATGACTCATTGTGGGACTGAAAAAAATACTAGAGAGCAAATAGATGGCAGGAGGAAGGACTTGGGGCTGAAAATGTTGGTAGAAATATCCCTACCTTCTTCTGACACATGGAGACTAGATAGAAAAGAAGTCAATTAACAAGGGCAAGAATATGAATTCCTGTCCAGTTGAAAGGTAGACAGGTATGGACATTAGATGGGCAGTCTTCTTACTTCTATTGACCTACCAGCTCTTGTTAATTTTGATAGGGTAGGCACAAAGAGGATGATGTGATATTATCTCCTCTTACTCTTCCTCATGCTCCTTTGTTCCCCAGACTGGTTGAGTCTAGGTGCTCGTTGCTGGGATGGTTAGTCCCAGTTTGTATTCAAGGAGGCTTGAACTCAAGGCCTGAGCATTGTCCCTGACCACTTCTGCTCAAGGCTAGCACTCTACCACTTTGAATGATAGTACCACATGTACTGTTTGCTGGTTAGAGATAAGAGGCTCGAGCCATGTTTCCAGCCTGGCTCTTTGCAGGTTAGTTGGGAGATGGAGTTTGAGGGATTTTTCAGCCCAGGCTGGTTTGCACTGCAATCTTTTCCACAAAAGCTCTTTGTTATTTCCAATTAAAGCAACAAGGAGATCAAATAGAATAAGTAGAGCTTACCTGGTGCTTATCAAGAATTGACCAAATATTCTGCAATGACAAAACTCAGATGTGAGAATCTTAGCACAGATATGCCCAATATGTTAGAATCACATAGTACTAGACTACACAACACAAAACAAAAAAGGCAAAACTCAAAACTTAAAATTTTTGACAACAATATTTAGACATCTTTGCTAACAAAGCACATCAGATGATTGGGCCTCAGTTACCAAGGTCTGTGAAAAGAGCAACTTGTTAGCAATGCATATTAGAATAGATGGATGGAGGAGTTACAAGCTTCGTGGAAGTGTACGGGTTGGATGGGGCCAAACCCTTAACCCACCATGTGGCCAAGGTGGTGAACTCATGATGGCGAATTTCTGAAAAAATGCAAAGAAAGCCTGAACAAAAAATCAAGCCTAGTTTGGTTAGCCTTTTTGAGGGAACCTATAGGGATTCCCCGGGAACCAGTCCATGTTTCACTCTTCCGGGCACAATCCAAAAAGTTGTAGAGATATAGAAAGTTGGACATGAATAGCAGAGAGCAAAGACAGCCTGATAGTAAAGAGACTTCTGACCATGTACCATTGCAGAGGCATAAATTGTCTAAATCTGAGAACAGCAAAAAATATTAGGTCATCTGGAAATCCAGGGAGCACAGGAGGCATGTCAATGGGGTTTCACGGCTCAGACATGACTCACAGGACCCCATTAAATGCATTAGAGAGTCAGTTTGGTGAGTGAAGGAGAGCTGACCAGGAAGAAGTGGTGTTCTGGCTTGCCCCAGACCCCTATAGAGAGAAATGGTTAAGCCCCCCAAACCAGGCATTCTCCACTTCAGAGATGACCATCCTTTCTGCTAAAGGTTGTAGGAGCTCTCTGGAATGGTGCCACATCTGAGCAGAGATTGAGCAACAGAGAGCCGTGGAGAGTATTTTCATTCACCAGAGTAGAGAAGTGGTGTGGACGTGTATGTGAAGGCCAGCAATGGTATTGGTGAAAAGTCTCACGTGGTGTCTCGAGGCAGTTTGATTTGCAGAAAAGAGGTGTTTAGGAAATTCTAGCATTTCCAATTCAAAAACCTCATACCAGTCATGGAACAATTTGTAAGGTATATTAAATAGATAGGTTTTATTAAGTAGCCCATGAAGAGAACACTACACACTATTCAGGCATGAAAAGAAGTTTATTTACCGAACTGCTCCCCCCACCATACATGGTAGAGAAGAATGGCTGAAAAGGAAAGGGGGGATAGCAGTTTGTATTTCTGTAAAAATTCATTCCTCTCTGCTAGGTTTTCCTTCCTTTGTGAGTAGAGTCTGGAATTATTTCTTTATGATTGTTTTGATGTCTTGGATGTTTGTTGTAATTTTTCCTGTGGTATCTCTGATATTATTGATTTGGGTCTCCTCTCTTATTTTGTTAGTTACTCTTGCCAGTGGTCCCTCAGTTTTAGTGACTTTTTAAAACAGCTTTTAAAAATTAATTTTATTTATAATTTTCATAGTCTCTGTCTCTTTAATTTCAGCTCTTATTTCGGTTCACTATCTAGCAACTTTTGTTTCAATTTTTTCTTTTTTCTCTAGCAGTTTTAGTTGCATCAAAAGATCATTTACTTGTTCCATGTTTTCTTGATGTGTGCACTGAGAGCAATGAATCTGCCTCTCAGGACTGCTTTTGCTGTATCCCATTGGTTTCTTTGTGTTGTATGTTCATTTTCACTGAATTGCAGGAACTTTTTAATTTCTTCTTTAATTTCTTCTGTGATCCATGTATTGTTCAACAGAGTGATGTTTAATTTCCATGTTTTTTTTTCTACTTCATGCATTGTTACTGAGAACTAGTTAGATTCCACTATGCTCAGATAGAATCCAGAGTATTGTTGATCCTCTTGTATTTGCTTAAATTCCATGCATGAACTAAGAAATTTTCTATTTTAGAAAACGTTATGGGGGTTGCAAGAGGAAGACTCTACTGGTATGATACCTTTAATCCTAGCTACTCAGGAGGCTCAGATCTGTGTATTCAGGTTCAAAGCCAGCCCAGGGAGTCTTTCTGGGGTTGCTCAGCATCACACCCTGCCTCAAGTCTAGGGTTGTTCACCACCTTTGCCACCATTGGCTGCTTATGCAAACCAGTGTGGAGAGGCGACACAACCACTACGGGTCCATAGTTGTTTGCTTCCGCTGTTGATGCCACTGCTGCTGCCACAGCTACTGCCACTGCCCCACCTGCTGCCACTGCCCCAGGATCAGCTGGACCCCTTATGCAAGCCAGGCACCCCACCACAAGTCAGATGTTAACCACTGCTGCTGTCTCAAGTTAGGCTGGGCCACTTATGCAGGCCAGTATGGAGAGGCACAAACCACCACGGGTCTGGACGTGTTCACTGCAGCTGTCCGCACCTCAGCCACCGCTGCTGCCCCAGGATGGTCTGGGCAAGTGCCAAGAGGCATTGTGCCCCAATTCTGGATGGTTTGCCACCACTGCCAGCTGCTGCTGCTGTTCCAGGTTAGGCTAGGCTATTTACACCAGCAGGACAGAGGTGCCACCCTGAGAGACTAGGGTCATTTGCCACTGTTGACAGCTGCTACTGCTGCTGACTGGGCTGGGCTACTTATATCAGCCAGGCAAAGGTGCTGTTCCTGGGAGGGTGAGGGGAGTCTTTGTTCCAGCTCTGCCTTCTGAGATTTCTGTTTGTATATTCTGGGTTTGCCCAGGTCTTGGGAGTCTCCTTGGAGACTTGGGATGCTTGTGGGTGTGTGGGCTTCAGAGGGTCCAGACCCTGGGCACTTAAGCAGCTTGGCCCAAAACCCCTTCACCTAAGCTGCGCAACGTGGAACCCCATCACCAACAAAGAGTGGGGGGAGGGTCTTCCCACTTACTGTCTCTGTAGGTTTTTCCCTTTTCTTTTTGCACTTCCTTTATCTCTCTGAGTAATTGCCTTTTTTTGTGGGTCACTTGGAGAAACAGAGCATTGAAATCCAAACTCTGTATTTGGTGGAGAGAGCTGCCGTGTTTCCCTGCTGTTCCATCACCTTCTTGGTCCCACCCCTTCAGGTGGATTTTTTCTTATCCGGCCATTGGGCCTTGGTTACCAAAGGATAGGTACATAAAAGAATATGTTGTACAGCCTGCAGATTGTAGTTAGACATTTCTGTTAATAAAGCCTTCCTAATTTTAGGAACCCAAGGGGGTGTTCTACACTAAAGTATTTCAAGGGATTGAAACTTTTAACATAAGGCCTACATCTTGCTCAAAGGAGAGTGAAGTGGAGGAGGCTTACCTAGCCATGGCCAGTCTCTGTATTTAATTTAGTTAAAGTTTCCTTTAAGGTCATGTTCATTCTTTCTAGTGCTTGAACTCTGAGGCTTATAAATGGACTGTAACTTCCAATTTATTCCTAGGGCATTAGTTAATAATTGAGAAGTTGGGCCATGAATCAGGGCAATCTTTGGGCCCCACAGCTAAGGGTAAGCCAAATCAAGGTATTATTACATGCCTCAGCTCAGCCTGAAAAAATGTCCACTATTACTAACAGATACCAATAGCCATACTTTCGAGGCTTTACCCCTGTGGAGTCCACTTTCCCAAATTCACCATCTGAGGTTCCTCACATATGAATTCTTTCCATGTGTTCAAGAATTTCAGCATTTACCTGTTGGAAATTAACTACACACATTACAAAGTATTGTCAGGCTGAGGCCCCACCGGTTTCCAGAACAGTTTTAGGCAGTGTCCTTGGGCAATTTACCAGGTTGCAAATATCTACATGTAAACTGACAGAAAGCTTGAGCCTGTATGCATTTTTCACAAGTTCAGTGTCAACAATTGCACACTTATTACCACTGTTTTTGCTTCTTCCTTTAATATTGATGACTAGTAGCTCTAGAGAAACAACTTCTTTTAGACTGGTCTCCCAACCTACCTGATCAGCTCAGATGTTTCCCTGTATCTTAGGGTCTCTAGTTTCTTTAACTCCTGTAAAGTACTCGGAACCTTGGAGATTTCTTCCATTTTATTCTTCTCCTTTTATCTCAAACTTGTTTTCATGATCCCACTCTCTTTCTCAATGTGATCCTTAACCTGCAAATGATTTGACAGGGTCACAGGAGATTTCCCTTGACTGGCCAACTGCTGCTCCTTCTCACAACACCTTTGCTTGCTCTTCAGCTCCTCCCTTAAGTTCACAAAGGTGCTATTGAAAGGTATTTTTTCCCACCTCCACCTGTTCCACAGGGACACAATGCTTCTGCATTACATTTATGGTGAAGATCTCAGCCGTCTTTTGGGGCTTTTACTCTAGTTGTTTCTCTTTCTAGTTTTCCACTTCTGTGTATTTTTGTGACAGCTCTTTCAACTGTTTGTTTAGCTCTTCTGTTTTTATTCCTAATGCTCTTTCCCTATCCATGGCATTCTCTATCAAATCAAGTGATCCTTTAACTCTTTCTGAAGAGAAACAATCTCTTTCTTGAGCCTGATATTTTCCTGTTGTCTTTTCTTGGCCTCATCTTCTATGACACAGCACTTTCCCGTCTTCTCTGCTAACTACTCTTTCCTTCTTTCTCTGTTGCTTTGAATTTCTGGTGACACTTTTCAAAGCTTATAATTGACATGTTCTTCAACCTAATATATTCTTATATCAGGTCCAGCTCCTTTTTCTTTTTCTTTTTCCTTTTTATTTTGGGTCCGGTCGTGGGGCCTGAACTCTGGCTGGACACTGTCCCTCAGCTCTTCAGGTGAAGGCTAGCGCTCTACCACTTGAGCCACAGGGCCACTTCTGGCTTTTTTCTTTTTGCTTATGTGGTGCTGAGGAATCGAACCCAGGGACTCATGCATGCAAGGCAAGCACTCTACCACTGAGCACATTCCCAGGACCCCAGCTCCTTTTTCATAGCCATAATTTCTTAATGGAATTCAGAGGTCCTTTGCATGATTCTCCAGAGCTACGAACACATTTTCCATGTGGTTAATGTGATTACTTAACCTGTCATTTAAATTTTCCATGTGGTTAATGTGCTTACTTAAGCTTTCATTTTTCTATCATTCTCCTGCTTGGACATTCCTTTTCCTAATGTCCATTTTGCTCGCATTAATCTCACTGATCTAGTACTAGAGGGTCCTACTGCCATTTTCTAATGAATTGTACTGTCTTTGCCAAAGGTTTCCTGTTCTGGTGCTCCTACCAAAACTCAAACTCCCTTCTTAGACTCGTTTTTTTTTTTTTTTTCCAGGGTGTCTCTGTTATCCAACATCAACTGGGCAACCACTTTATCTCAAAACCTTCTAACTTTTCAAGCTTTCTTCTAATATCTGTGGCTGACTGCGTAACAAAGGCCATATTTAGGGCTCTTTGATTCTCCAGGACTTAAAGATCTATAGCCTATAGGTCCTACAGCCTTCTGGGAGAAGTTCAGATAAAGCATTAGGGTATTCACTGGGGAACAGTACCATCTCACTCACCTTAGATTGAAGACGTGGCTTTCTAGGCACTGCGGCATCCCTGCTATCTGAACCTGGAAATAAATGGTAAGCACCTCCATACCTCAACTGCTGTTAGTCTCAGCTTGGGTAAGTCTGAGGAAAGACTTGTTCCAAATAGTCTGGTTCAATTGTGGGGCTACTGTCTGGTCCAAGGACCACTGTCAATCACCGACAGTATTCACTCCTATTTCTACCAGGTGAAAAGCACCTGTAAAATTTGCTGACTTTCATCCCAGATGTGCTTGTGTGTGAAAATTACTGTCTCTAATGAGGTAATGAGTCCCTGTTTGTTTGTTTTTTTTTCTGAAAAGGATGGATTTTTCTGTTTCCAGTTATACAGGTCACTACTTGTAAAGGGAACATATATTAGAAAGGGGTCCTGCCCACCATCTCCATGTTCCTCTCTCAAGGGTAATAAGGGTAACATACCACATTGTACCACGTCAGTCTGGTACAAGTAACCACTTTTGGTATGGGAGGACTTATTAGAGTTGCTGATGCAAAGAATAGGAAAGAGAGTACATCAGTGCATCTTCCTCTGAGGGATTCTGTAAACCTGGGGGAGAATATTTTTTGGATATGACAACCTAAGGCCTTGTTCTCCCATCCTGAGAAAATGAGTAAACAGGTGCATACAGGACACAGATAGAACTATCAGCATACATACAAAGACCAAGAGCCACAGACACTTAACCCACATGTCCCATACCTCTCAATGTTGACCTCTACAGGAGGTCCCAGATGACAGAGAGAACGTCCCAGATTGCCTCTTGAGATGGCCATAGATGACCTCTGGAGGATGTCACATATGCCCTCCCTAGGAGGCTCTAGATGACCTCTCATGGAGCTTCCAAATGGATTCCCAAGGAAGTGTCAGATGATCTCCAAAGGAGTTTCCAGATGTCTTTTCAATGAGGCTGAGATTACCTCTCAAGAAGCTCCAAGATCGCCACTCAAGGAGGCCACATATGAACTCCAGAGGACGTTACAGATAACCCTCTTGAGAAAGCAACAGATGACCTCCAGAGAAGGTCCTATATAGCTTCTCAAGGATGTCCCAGATGATGTCCAAAGATGGTCATAGATTTCTCATCATGGTAGCCTGAGATGACCTCCCAAAGAAGCTCCAGATGACCTTAGGAGGTGGTCCTAGATTGCCTCTTAAGAAAGCCCCAATGACTACTTTTGAAGAGGTCTCAGGTGGTCTCCTGAGGAAGCCCCAGATGACCTCTGGAAAAAGTCCAAGATGGCCCCTGGAGAAGGCCCCAGCTGACCTCCAGTGTAGGTCTCAGGTGGCTTCTCAAGAAAGTTGCAGATGTACTCTTGATGAGGTTCCAGATGGCTTCCCATGGAAGCCCTACATTATCTCTCAAGTAGGTTCCAGATGGCGTCCCAAGGAAGCCACAAATAGCTTCCAGAGGGGTCCAAAACAAGTTGGCAAGCCTGCCAAGATGCACCTCTAGAGGTACATAAATGACTTTTGTCCATGTTGGACCTCCAGAGAAAAACACTCGAGGTAGACTCTCAACCCTGAAGGCTGACACTCTCATCTATGGGGATTTTTTCCTGGGGCCAAGGCCTGATGCAATCCAAATGGATTATCTCGATGGAGTCTTCAAAAATAATGATCTCTATAGTTCAAGAAAATCCATCGAGACACGTTTTCTATAATAAATGTTCTCCCAACCACCAACCCCCAAAATTATGATATCCAAAGTTCCCAACATCAAAGGGAAAGCCTCTTTTCCTTTTCTCTTTATCTCTCCTTCGCTACAGACCTATACTTCTTTTGAGGTCTTTTCCTTTTTCCCTTCTTCCAGTTCCTTCTTCTCTTTAGGACTCTCCACTCTCCACAGACTTGAACTGCTTTGCAAGGCTCGTCAGTTGCCATCCTTCACCTTCTGCCCTCCCTCAACTTCCTCTCCACCCAGGTTTTCCCCTTATGCTATCACACCACTTCTTTCCTTCCAGGACTTTTCCCTTTATCTCTCACCTTCTATTGCTCTGAACAAGCAGCCTATATAAGTCTGTACCCCTTCTCCACTCCAACTGCCTGTTTTCAACTATCACATCCCAAAATGTCCACAGCCCAATCATTTCTTTACAGCTCAACACGTGGTGATTAATGCACCAGTCCCTCCCACAGGGTGCCTCACCTTCTCTGGTGGCATTCTTTGTCCTCTCCAGCTGGCCAGGAGATGGGCCCATACTGATTATCAGACCCTGAAGATAATCGGGCCCTGCTGATTATTACAGTATCCTCCTTGTGAACTAGTAGCAATTGTAATTGGAAATTTGATTGTGGTATTACAAACTCGTTGTGACATCACAATCCCATTTGAAATCATCACCACCACGACATCACAAAGCCATTGTGACAACATTGTCATTGTTACATCATGATTCGATTGTGACATCTCAAATCTATTATGACCTCTTAGCTCCTTTGAAAATCACATACCCTTTTCAACATCACAGTCCCTTTGTGTATCCATATCCTTGTTGTTATGTAATGACAATTGAGATCAGACATGCCATTATAACATCAAAAAGTGTTTGTGACATCCTCAACAGTGTGACATCACATTTTCATTATGAGAGCATCAGCTCATTTTGACATCACCAAACTCAATGACAGAATCGCATTTTGACAATTCTCGTTGTGACATCTTAGACACATTGTGAATGCCTATTCTGTGATTTCATTGTATTTCAAATGTGGCATGAGAGTTGATACCAGAAACGCAATTTTGTGCCTACAAACCACTTTGACATCATAATCACTTTGTGACATCATAGTTCCATTGTGATATCACTAACACAATGTGACATCACAAAGCTCTCCTGTCCTCATAACTTTTGTGACATGCTGACATTGTGATATCTTAGACCTTTTTGCCCTCATAATTTGTTTTCAACCTCAAATTTCATGTATGACTTGAGATAACAGAAATCAACTGTGACATCATGACCACTGTGACATCACACTGACAGATGTCATGATCATCGTGTCACATTATGACATCACAAAATGTTTTGATGTCACCATTAATTGGTGATGCAATACGGTAAGGGGTCTATGATGTCACAATTGGTTAGTGATATCCAAATGGCATAATAGATCTCATTTGTCATGAAATCACAGAGAATATGAGTTTACAACAGACTGTGGTATCTCCAAAGTCATGTGTTTTCCCAAATGTTATGAAGTCCTAGGAGGATTGTGATGTCACAGCGTGACACAATGTTTATGATGTCTGTCAGTGTGATGTCACAATGGTCATGATGTCACAGTGGATTTCTGATATCATATATCATAACTGCAATATTATAAGGTTGAAAACAGATTACGAGCTCATAAAGGGCCTAAGACATCACAATTGCTGCACATCAAAGACATGAGGACAGGGCAGGTTTGTGATATCACAGTGTGTTAGTGATATCACCATAGCACTGTGATGTCACAAAGTGATTGTGATGACATGTATTTATGAGATCACAATATATTTCTGACATCAACCCACATGCCACATTTGAAATAGAATGAAATAAGAGAATAGGCATTTACAATATGTCTATGACATCACAATGACAATAAATGCCATAATGCTATGAGGTCATTGTAAATTGGTGATGTTGCAAGGAGGTAATTGTGTAATAATGAATATGTGTTGTCCCACTGGTGATGGGATCACAAAGGGTTTGTTATGTTACGATGGCATATTTGAATTCAATTGTCATGTATTCACAATGAGGATATGGGTACACAAAGGGACTATGATGTCACATATGAAATGTGTGTTTTCAAAGGTACTTAGGGGTCATTATAGCTTTATGATACACAGATGTGATGAGGTCACAATGGGATTTTGATGTCATAATGATTTTTTAATATCTCAAACACAAGTCCATTTTCATTTGTAACTATTTTACAATGTGCATACAAATTCACAGAATGAGCTGGAAGTACTAATGGACATGAATTATTAAAAATGTTAGGAGGTCATTTTAGGTTTGTGAATGAACAATGGGACAGTGATATCACCATGACAATGTCAACTCATTACATCATGTCAAAATATTGTTTTGGTGTCACAATTAGTTGATGATTCCACATTGGTGGTGAGGTCACAAAATATTGGTGATGTGTTGTGCATGTCACAATGACATGATGATTCTCAATTGTCCTAACTTACAATGAGTATATGAGTTCCTAAAGGGACTGTGGTTTTTCCAAAAGTATGTGTTGTCACACATATATTGAAATCCTAAAAGGTTTGTGATGTCAGAATTTGACACAATGGATATGACATCTGGCAGTATGATGCCACCATGGTCATGATGTCACTGGGAATTTGTGATATCAAATGTCATATGTTAAATCTAATGAGGTCAACAACAGATTATGAGGACAATAAGGGCTAAGGTATCAGAATTGCAGCATGTCACAAATGAGAGGATAGGTTAGTAATACCACAATGGCAACATGATATACAAAAGAATTGTGATGTCACAATGATTATGAGTTCCTGATTTGTTTATGATATTAACCTACATGCTACATTTGAAATAGAATCAAATCACAGAAAAGGCATTCATAATGTGTCTATGATGTCACCATGACAATGTAAAGTTATAAATCTATCATATCATTTCAGTTTTGTGATTTCACAATGAGTAGATGGTATAAAATGATAATGTGATGTCACAATTATGATGATCTCACAAACTGTTTTGGATGTCAAAATGTCATGTCTGATTCTCAATTGTCAATATTTTACAGTGGGGTTTTGGGTACACAAAGGGACTCTGATATCATAAAGATATGTATTTTTCAAATGTTATAAGAGGTTATAATAGATTTGAAATGTCACAATGTGATCTTGGTATCAAAAACAACAATGTGAAGTCACAATGGGTTTGTGATTTCACAGTGGTGATGAGGTCACAATGGGTTTGTTATGTCACGAGTTTGCAATATCACAATTATTTGTCCAATTTCAGTTGCTACCAGTGTCCATGAGGACACTGTAATAACCAGCAGTGCCCTATAATCCACGAGAACAGATAGTCATCATGGCCTCCTAATCTGGACCAATTGAAAGGGCAGGTTGCGTGACACTGGAGGGGGCAAGACATTCTGCTGAAGGAGATAGGATATCAAGCCCCACATGGTGAGCTGCCAAGAATTGATTTGAGCATAATTGAATACTGGAAGGCAAGAAATTATTGCAGTTGGGGAAGGGTACAGCCTATATATTAGCTGCATTTTCAGAGCAAGAGAAGGGGAGAGAAAAAGGTTACAGGTCTGGATGGAAAGAAGTGATGGGACTGTTGGAGGGCAAAGACCAGGGAGGAGAGGAAATTGAGAGAGAGCAGGAGGTGAAGTACAGCAACTGGCCACCTGGACAAGGCAGGGCAGGCCTGTCAAGAGCAGAGAAGCCTGAAGAGAAGAATTGAATGGTGGAAGGAAAAAATGAAAAGACCTGAAAGTTAGGCAGATCTGTAGAGAAGGAGAATGAAGCGAAAGGAAAAAGCCTTGTCCTTTGAAGTGTGGAGCTTTGGAGATCATTATTTTGGTGGTTGGTTGTTTGCAGACCAGTTGACAAATGGCTGAACTGCTCGTTAGAGGTCTGAGGGTTCATGGTTGAGACTGAATTTACCTCTCCGCATCCAGCCCGGCCAAGGTAGTCACTTGTTACAAAATTTATGAGGACAAGTCAGGTTTGTGATGTTACATTGCATTAATGATATCACAATGTCAATATGAAGTCACAAAGGGAATGTAATGTCAAAATGATGGTGTGGTCACAATGGGTTTCTGAAATCAACCTATATGCCACATTTTTGATAGAATGAAATCACAGAATAGGCAATCGCATTGTCTCTAGGACCTCACAATGAAAATGTGATGTCATAATGCCATGATGTCATTGTCATTTTGGGATGTAACAATGGGCTGATGGTATTATAACAACAATGTGATCTCACTCTGGAGATGATGTCACAACACATTTGTAATGGTACACTGGCATGTCTGATGTCAGTTATCTTTGTTCATAATGACAACATGGTTACCCAAAGGGATCATGATATCACAACACCATGTGCTTTTTCAAAGGTGCTAAGCGGTCACAACAGTTTTGGGATGTCACACGGTGATCATGATATCACTGTAGCAATATGATGTCACAATGGGTTTGTGATGTCAAGTGGTGATAAGGTCACTCTTGGATAGTGATGTTGCAATGAATGTGTAATATCACCACTACATGTCCAATTTCATTCTACTAGATCACAATGAAGATACGAGTTCACGTAAGGAGCTAGAAGTCAGAAAGGCCATGAATTTTGTAAAATATTATGAGGACATAATAGGCTGGTGAAAATGCAATGAGACAGAGATATCCCACTGGCAATGTGATGCTACATTACATGAGATAGTATTGTTTTGAAGTTACAAATGGTGATGCTGTACAGGTGATGAGGTCACATAGGTTTTTGATTTCACAATGGGATGGTGATGTCACAATCTCCTGCCAGATCTCTAATTGACAATGAATATATAAGTTCACAAGTGTTAATGATGTATCCAAAGGCATATGTTGGCACAAGTGTAATGAGTTTTAACATGTTTGTGTTATCCTCATGTGACTCAGTGGTCAAGAAATCTGGCAGTGTGATATCACAGTGGTCATGATATCACAATGGATTTTTGATATCACATGTCATGCCTGAAGTATTATGAGTTAAACAATTTATGAACTCAGGGAGGCCAAAGAGATCACACTGGCAGCATGTCAAAAAATGTATGAGGATAAGACTGTTTTGTGATGTCACAGTGGGTTAGTGATATCATAATGGCAATGTGGTGTCATCAAGGTATTGTGATATTATAATGCTTATGTGGTCACAATGTATTTCTGATATCAACCCACCAGCAATATTTGCAATAGAATGAGATCACAGAATAGCATTCCAAAGTATCTGTGACATCACAATTACATATGATTTGATATCATTGTTGTTTTATGATGTCATAATGGGCTGATGTTATCATAATGACAATGTGATATTACACTGGTGATGATGTTACAAAGGTTTTGCGATGTTAAATTGGCATGCCTGATCTCAGTTGTGTTAAATTGGCATGCCTGATCTCAGTTGTCATTAGCTCAACATGAGGATATGAGTACACAAAAGGCCTGTCATGTCACAAAAGCCATGCTTTCTTTCAAAGCTTCTGAGGTGATAATAGTTTGGGGATTTCACAATGTGATCATTACAATGGCAATGTAATAACACAATGAATTTGTGATGTCTCCGAGGTGATGAGGTCACAAAGAGTTAATGATGTCTCATCAAGTTTGAAATATAACAATGATATATACAATTTCAATTTCTTCTAATTCACTATGAGGATAGTATAATAACCAGTGGGGCCAGAATTATCTGTGGGAGCTGATATTCATTGTAAATTCTTGGCTTGGCCCCCTGGAGAGTGTGGGGAATGCTGCCAAAGGTGGAGGTGTCAAGCCTCACACGGTGAGCTGTCAAGAAGTGATTGAGCATTGGGCAGTTTTGGAAGTGATGGTTGAAAACTGCTAGGCAGGAAATCCGTTGGAGGGAGGAGGGGTACAACCTATATTTAAGTTGCATTTTCAGAGCATTGTAAGGGGAGATAAAAATGGGAGTTAGCCGGAAGGAAGAAAGTGGTGAGACAGCAGGAAAGGAAAAACCTGAGAAGAGAGGAAGCTGAGGGAGAGCAGAAGGTCGGCAAGTGGTCACTGGGACAGAGTAAGGCAGGCCTGTGGAGAGTGGAGAGGCCTGAAGAAAAGAAAGAAATGGTGGAAGTGAAAAAGGAAAAGACCAGGAAGGAATGACAGGTCTGTAGAGAAGGAGGGAAGAATGGAAAAGGAAAAAACCTTGCCCATTGAGGTTTGGAGCTTTGGAGATCATAATTTTGTGGTTGGTGGTTTCCAGACCAATTAAGAAAGGGTGGGGCTGCCCATTGGAGGTCTGAGGATAGGTGGTCATGGCTGCTCTTGAACCTGGGTATCCAGTCCAGGATAAGGTAATCACAGTCCCCTTTCTAGTGAAAAAATGGTTTATTATATTAAATGTGACTGGATGGTTTGTCTCCTCGCCTTAGAGGTCATATGTACATGAGTTCACAGAAAGAGCTTGAAGTCTCAAAGTCCATGAATTTTCTAAGATCTGATGAGGCCATAACAGGTTTGTAAAAACATAATCGGAGAGTGATATCACAACAGCAATCCACAATGTCATGTCAAAATAATGATTTGATACAACAATTAGTTGTTGATGCCATTCTCGTGATGAGGTCACAATAAGTTTGTGATGTCACAATGGGTTCACAGTGTCAGAGTGGCATGGGAGATCTCAACTGTCATTAATTGGCAATGAATATATGAGTTCAAAAAGGGACTGAAATGTCTCCAAAGGCATGTTTTGTTAGAAATGTGAGGTCACAATGTGACAAAATAGTCAGGACAACTGGCAGTTTGATGTCACTGGGGATTTCTGATATCACCTGTCATACCAGAAATATCAGATTGAAAACGGATTATGAGCTCACAAAGGGCCTAATATATGGCAATGGCAGTATGTCACAAAACTTATAAGAACAGGACTGTTTTGTGATGGCACAGCAGGTTAATTATATCACATTGGCAATGGGATGTTACAAAGGATTGTGATATCACAATGGTTATATGGTCAAAATGGGTTTCTGATATAGAATGAATTCACAGAATAGGCTTTCACAGTGTTAAGTCTATGATGTAACAATGTCACTGTGATTTATATTGCTATGATGCCATTGTCGTTTGGTTATGTCACAATGAGCTGATGGTGTCATAATGACAATTTGATGTCATTGCTGATTTATGATGTTACAATGGTTATGAGGTCACATTATGTCTCTGATATTAACATGCATGTCAAATTTGAAATAGAATGGAAAAGCTGGGCGCCGGTCCCTCATGCCTGTAATCTTTGCTACTCCAGACACTGAGATCTGAGGATCGCAGTTCAAAGCCAGCTCAGGCTGGAAAGTCTATGCGAATCTTATTACCAATAAAAACCATTTGAGAACCGGAAGTGGCTCTGACTCAAGCGATAGAGCGCTCGCCTAGAGCTGAAGAACAGGGACAGTACCCAAGCCCAGAGTTCAAGCCCCGCGACCAACAAAAAAAATATTAAAAACAGGCATTCACGATCTTTATAACATCACAATGCCAATGTGATCTCATAATGCTATCTTTTCATTGTAGTTTTGTCATGTCAAAAGTAGTTGATGCTGTCATAATGACAATGTTATGTCACTCTGGTGATGTCACAAAGGGTTCATGATGTTAAATTGGCATGTCTGATATCAATTGTCAATTCATAATGAGGGTATAGTTCCACAAAGGAACTGTGTTTTCACAAAGGGCATGTGGCTTTTCAAAGGTGATAAGAGGTCCTAATAGGTTTGGGATGTCACAATGTGATAGTGATGTCAAATGGCAATGAAAGCTCACAATGGTTTTGTGATGACACATTGGTGATGATATCAAATAGTTTTGTGAAGTCACATCTCATAATCACATGTCCAATTTCACATGTCCAATGAGGATATGAGTTCACAGAAGAAGACAAGTATAAATGGCCATGAATTTTCTAAAATGCTATGAAGACATACTAGGTTTTTGAAAACACAATGAGCCAGTGATATCATGATGGCAATGTGATGTTGCAATAGGATGACTTAATATTTTGATATCATAATTTATGATGCCACACTGATGAGTTCACAAGAAGTGTGTGATGTCACAATGGGTTGGTGATATCAAAATGACACAAGTGATTTCAATTTTCATTAACTCACAATGAGTACATGAGTTCACAAAGGGACTCTGATGTCTCCAAAGGCATGTATTTTCACAAAAGTGATGAAGTCCTAACAGGCGTGTGTTGTCAGAATGTGACAAAATGCTCATAACATCTATCAGTGTGATGTCACCATAATCTGGATGTCACACTGGATTCAAGTATCACATTTCATACATGGATTGGATTTGAGAGGATTGGAATTTCACAGTGGCTTAGTGTTATCACTATGGAAATGTCGGGTCACAAAGGGATTGTGCTATCACAATGCCTATTAGATCACAATGTGTTTCTACTATAATAGATTTGTGCTGTCACAATTGGTTGGAAATGTCACAATGGCATGCCAGATCTCAAATGTCATTAATTCACAAGGAAGATATGAGTTCACAAAGGGACTGTGTTGTCTCTAAAATCATGTGTTTCACAAATATGATGAAGTCCTAACAGATTTGTGAGTACATAATGTGCCACCATGGTCTTGATATATATCAATGTGATGTTACAATGTTCATGATGTCACAATGTTCATGATGTCAGAGTCAATTTCTGATATCATGTCATACCTGAATTATTATGAGTTTCAAAAAATTATAAGCTTACTAAAAGCCTAAAAGATCCTAATGGCAGCATATCACACAAGTTATGACTTAGTTTTGACCTCCTCATCAGTATGGCATCACCAATTGTGACATCAGAACATTATTACAACATGATGTTTGGACATCACATTGTCATTGTGAAATCACTGTCCCGTTGGGTTGTCACAAAGTATAACCTCACACTATGAAGCTTCTTCTATCAAATGGTATCCTCATATTGAAATATGAGTAATTGAAATTGGATATATCATTCTGATATTACAAACTGTGACATCACAAAGCCATTGTGAACTCATCACCACTGTGACATCAAAAACCCAAAGGGACATCTCATTCTATTGTGACATTATGGATCACATTGTGCCATTCCAAAACTATTATGACTTATAACCACCTTTGAAAACACACATGGCTTCTGTGACATCACAGAACCTATTTTATATCCATAACCTCATGGGGAACTAATGACAACTGACGTCAGACATAACAAGGAAACATAACAAATCCTTTCTGACATCATAATTGTGATATCATGTTGCCATTATGACACCATCAGCTCATTTTGACATGTAAAACTACAATGACATCATAGCATTGCAACATCACATTGTTATTGTGATGTCATAGACACGTTGTGTTTGCCTATTATGTTATTGATTCTATTTCTAATGTGGCATGTCAGTTGATATCAGAAACCCATTGTGTGTTCATGACCATTTTGATATCATGATGGCTTAGTTCCATCACATTGCCATTGTGATGTCACGTTGCCAAAATGATGTCACAAAGGGATTTTGATGTGACAATGGTTGTGAAATCAAAATGAGTTTCTGATATCAACTCACATGCCACATTTCAAATACAATGTAATCACAGATTAGGCATTCATAATGTGACTATGATATCACAATGATATAATGGCAAATGTTATAATGTCATTGCCATTTTGTGATGTCACCATAAGCTAAAGATGTCATAACAACAATGTGATGTTACACCAGTTATGATGTCACACAGGGTTTATAATGTTACAATGGTTATGAGGTCACAAGGTGTTTCTGATATCAACTGACTTGCCACATTTTAAATAGAACGAAATCACAGGATATACATTAACAATGTGTCTAAGACAGCAAAATGGCAATGCGATGTCATAATGCTATGTGGTCACTGTAGCTTGTTGATGTCACAATGTGCTGATGGTGTCATAATGATTGATATCACACTGGTAATGATGGCACAAATGGTTTATGATGGCACAATGGTATGTCAGATCTTAATTGCTATTAGTTTACAGTGAGGACATGAGAATGAAGTTACCATGACATATACAAATGAACTGTGATGACACAAACGCCATGTTTTTTTTGTCAAAAGTGCTAAAGTTCCTAACAAGTTTTGGTTGTCAAAATGTTAATGATATAAAAATGGGTTAACGATGTCAAAACTAGTTTGTAATATTACATATTATTTCAAATTTCAATTGCTACAATTTCACAATGATACAAGTTCACAGAAGGAGCTTGATGTCCCAAAGGCCATGCATTTTCTAAGATGTGATTAGGTCCTAATAGGTTTGTGAAAGCATGATGGTACAGTAATATCACAATTGCAATATGATGTCAAATTCTAATTAATTGGTGATGCCATAATAGTGATGAGTTCAAAATTGTTTTGTGATGTCGCAGTAGATTGATGATGTGACAATGGCATTCCAGACCTCAATTGTCATTAACTCACAATGAGTATATAAATTTAGAACGGGCTTGTGAGGATTCCAAAGCATTTGTTGGCACAAATATGATGACATCAGAACAGATTTGTGGTGACAATATGACACAATGGTCATTACATCTATCAGTGTGATGTAACTATGCTTATGATGTCAAAGTATATTTCTAATATTTCATGTCATTCTTGAAATAATATGAGGTCGAAAATAGATTGAGCTATCAATGGGCCTAACATAACACAGTGGCAACATGTCACAAAACTTTTGAGGACAGGATATGCTTGAGTTGTCACAGTTGTTTAGAGATATCACAACTTCAATGTCACATCACAAAGGGATTGTGATGTCACAATGGCTATGAAGTCAAAATGTGTTTTTGATATGAACTCACATGCCACATTTGAAATGTAATGAAATCACATAATAGGCATTCATAATGTATATATGATGTCACAATGACAATGTGATGTCACAGTGGTATGATGTCATTACAGATTTGTGATGTCACAATGAACTGATATTGTCACAATGACAATGTGATGTCACACCGATGATTATATTGTAAATACTTTGTTATATTTCTTTGGCATATCTGATGTCAATTGACATTTCACAATGAGGATATGGATACACAAAAGGACTGTCATGTCACAAAGGCCATGTGTTCTTTTTCAAAGCTGCTAAAGATGATAATGGGTTTGGGAGGTCTCAAGGTGATTGTAATGTCAAAACAGCGATGTGATATCACAATGGCTTTGTGATGTCACCTTGGTGATGAGGTCACAATGGACAGGACCAGTTTGTGATGTCACAACAGGTTACTATCACAATGGCACTGTTATGTCACAAAGGGATTTTCATGTCACAATGGCTTTGAGGTCACAATGGATTTCTGATATCCACCAATATTGCTCACTTGAAATAGAATGAAATCACAGAATAGGCATTCACAATATATCTATAATGTCACTTGACATATGATGTCATAATACTATGATATGTAAGTTTGGTGATGTTAAAATGGCATGTCTTATCTTAGTCATTAGATTACCATGAGGATCCCAAAGGTTGCTATGTGCTGAGTCCTTCAAAAGGCTCATTGTGCTAAGTCCATTACACAGGGTTCTTTGTGCTATTTTTTAAAATTGTTCTGAGTCCTTGTGAGTAGGTATCCCCAACAATCTCTCTCTCTCTCTCTCTCTCTCTCTCTCTCTCTCACACACACACACACACACACACACACACACACACATACACACACACACACATAGAGGGACACCGTGCACCTGCTTGGTGTGTGGGGTGGATGGAGAAGAGTCCCCCAGCGGTTGGGCTGAGGGGAGATTCGATCCCCGCCCGGGGCAGCTGCTGGGGTTGGGGGGAAGCCCTGACCTGAGGTGAGGCTGCTTCTGCCATGGTCTGGTAGCCTTAGGGCAGAGTCAGGACAGCACAAAGCCAGGGATGGGGCATGGCTGAGGGAGGGAGGAGGCATGACCCAGGGGAGGACAGGGTGTGGCTGAGGGGGCACATATCTGCTGCAGCCAGGGGCACACAGGGGCTGGAGCACTTGTGCAGCGGGGGTGGGGCAGCCCCAGAGAGAAGTGGGGGCAGAGAGAGAGCAGAGAGAAGAGCAGGCTCATGCACTAGGGATGGAGGCCTCAAAGACTTTGCTGCTGTAAGAGCATTGGTCTGGGCCAGGAACACAGGGCACAGAAAACCAGCACATCAGGCACATCCCTCGCACAATCGCTGCATGCTGCACACAGAACCACAGCCTACAGATTCTCCCAGCAGCACAAGTGAGTGGCCGCCCGCAGGTCAACACCTTGCGACCTCCCCCTATCACTACCACTCCCTCCCCTGCAAATCCTGCCTTCCCTCTTGTGTCCCAACCATGCTTCCCCAGCACAGGCAGGACAGCCCTGACTCTGCCACAAATGCGACCCAGAATTGGGGGGTTGAGGAGTGGGTGTTGACTCTGGGAACTCACCCCCACCCTAGTGGCCAGTATCCCTGGAAATGGGGAGATGTAGGAATGGGTGAGAAGGGGTCACCACTGAGCCCCTGGCTGGAGCAGTGGGAGCCACACGGTCCCACATCTGTACCCTTCCTCTCTCTGGTGGGAACCTGGTGGCTTTAGTTAGAGGTGGGGAATATCACCAATGCACCTGCCTTATTGGGTCTTTTCCTTTTTTTCTGGGAGTGGGGGATGTTGGATGCAGAAGATAGGCCTCTCTTGCTGTGTGAGCACTTGTCTTCTCTGCTCGGTCACCCTTTCATCTGAGGAGGGTCCCAGAAAAGCCCACTAGAGAGAAGAGTGCACTGGGGGTCAGATAGTAGGTGAATGTATGGAAGGAACACACACCCTCAGACACACATAGACCCTGCCTATCCCCACACCCCAACCGTCAAAAGTACTCACAGGGTGATCACATTTCCCAGCTCTGCCAGCATCTGCTGGTGCTCCCTATCCATCTCGTCTCCTTGTCCTCCCGAAGAATCTGCCCAGTTGCCCAGAGGCATCTAGGCTGGAAGTAGGAGACTGTCCATGTATGTAGCCTTTAGGGCCTCATCCCTTTCCTCAACACCGCCCCCACCCTGGGTCAGACACCCCCCTTGGGACCCCATGACCCACTGCTTGTTCAGTCCTGCTCTGGGGAGCCACCTGTCTGGGGATTCCTTCACCCAGCGTCCTGGCCTAGGGCTTTGGTGAATGGGGAGTTAAGGCTGGTTGTTCACAAGGGGAAGGGTCTGGCCCTGGAGAAGGGGAGAGCCGGGGTCCTGCTGTGTCATTAGAGTGGTGCTCCCCTTGTGTGGAAGCCCTTGGTTCTGACAAGGGAACGGAGAATGGGAACCCACGTGATCCAATGAGGAGCCAACAAACTTAGGAGAGGTACTACTCTGAGTCTGCATGTGTGTGTGTGTGTGTGTGTGTGTGTGTGTGTGAAAGAGAGAGAGAGAGAGAGAGAGAGAGAGAGAGAGAGAGAGAGAGAGAGAGAGAGAGAGAGAAAGCAGTGAGAGAGAGAGAGAGAGAAAATCTTTCTCCTTGTACAGCCTGACTGTCCTCAGGTGAGTGATCAGTTGGCAAATTGCAGGTGCTGCATGGAAGAGTCATCTGTCACCATTCTGGAGTTGTGTGTGTGTGTGTGTGTGTGTGTGTGTGTGTGTGTGTGTGTGTTTGTGTGTGTGTGTTGGGAAAGCAGGGAGATGAGAACAATGAAAATATATTTAAATCACCATGCCTAAAAACAGCAAAAGCATTTTATTTCTCTCTCTCTCTCTCTCTGTGTATTTGTTGTTGTTTTGCTTCATCAATACCAAGTACAAGCCCAGCCACAATTTTTGTTTTCTCCTTCACAGTTTCATGGCTCCTTTATGGAAGATTTCAGTAGACATTACTTTCATCCCCTTTCCACCTCTCTCTTCCCCATTTCATGTAGCCCACAGTAACTGCTGGGCCTGAGTGGGCCTCCCCCAGAAGAACTGTGTGAACCCTGGACTGGAGTGGACTCCTGTCCTTCTATCCCCAGCCAGAATTTTTGTGAGGCGAATGAGATCACAGCCACATTCTTCCAGCCAGACACTTTGCTCTTGTGTGTTTAGTGGGAGGTAATTCAAGGGTTTGGAATGTATTGGCCCAACATAATTAGGGAACGAGATGAGAGAAATGATAAGGCATGGGCTGTGAAGCTATGAGGTTTTTGGGGACTGGCATATGGTGTTACATGGCAGATGAGTCACCAAGACAGTGGATGAGAGGGGAACCATATCTAGGGCATTAACGGTCTCTGTGGGAATCCTGGCACAGGGCTGCGAGTCCCCACTGGTGGAGAGGATACGCTCCTGGGGCAGTGCCCAGGGTCAATCCTCCCTGGAGTCCTGCAGAATCCAATCTGTGTCCCGCCTGGGCTGTTTCCAGCTGGGCAGTGGTAGGCAAGTCCATTCCCACTGCTGGAGCCCGCTCGGTATCAGGAGATGGCAGTTATCTAGGGCTCGCTGAATGCCAGTTTCTGTAACCTGCTATAGGCTGTCTGGAATGAAAAGGGGACCACTGACTTTGGAAACCTTTAAGTTTGATTGGGACAAATTAAATACCACATTTTCCAGTTTTTTTTTTTTTTTTATTTAAGCTGGCAATTTCCACTAATGCGTGGGATTATGGATCAAATTAGATATATGATTTCAGCCATCAAACAATGATGTTCAAAGCAGCACAGGCAGAGTTACCAAGCCAGATTGTCTCCTGCTTTGAACGTTGTGCCTTGACTGTCTTTCTCTGGCAGCTGTTGTATCCCTCTAGGGTGATGACCCCACTTGAGGACATTGTGGGAAGCAGAGATTGTGATCTCGCCATCCACAGCTTGCCAGCAATGAGCAGAGATGATTCCCAGCACCTGTACTGGACTCTAGGAGATTCAGAGAACCCAGGCTGCCTCAAGAATCCTTCATCTGCAACATGAAATTTAGGGGCCAGATGATCTTGGCTGGCCCCAGAGGGAGGACAGGAGTCCCCTTGAGCCAGGCATTCAGCTCACAGCAAACTAATTCACACCTCCATGGGGAATTGAGTGCCACAGAGCTTGTCAGCTGCTGGAAAGAGATCTTAGAGAAGATAGACATCCCAGAGGCCCTGGAATGTAGCGAGTACATAGTGGCTCACACCTTCAAAGCCAAAACAGTTAAGTGTTGTGGCACGAGGAGTGTGTAAGAGGGAGGAGGGACAACTGTGGGAGAGCTACATCAGGCTTTGTCCCCACCCTCCCACAGAGGATTCTTACCTGAATCAGATGGGAATTTTCTGGAGTATTGTCATAGACAGATGTTCATTTATTTAACAAACAAACCATTACAGTGTGCACCAGGCTCTGGGGGGTCATAGACAACGAAAAGTTCCAGGAATGGTTCCACAGCCCATGAAGAAACCTTGGATTGATCTGGATGCCAGTGCTTCTAGCCCGTCATCCTAGTTACTTAGGAGGCTGAGATCAGAGGATTGAGGCTTTTGGTCCGGGCAGGAAAGCCTGTAAGACTCTTGTCTTGAATTAACTACCAAAAACAAAATGCCAGAAGTGGATGTGTGGCTCAAGCCATAGACTGCTAGCCTTGAATACAAAGGCTTAGGGACAGCACCTAAGATCCGAGTACAAGGCACAGAACTGACTCAAAATAAGTAAAGAGAGACAGGAGGAAAGGACAGAGGGAGAAAAAGAGGAAAGTAAGGAAGAAGGGAGAACATGAAAGCCTTGGTTTGGAGTCCCTGGATAAAGGGAGCCAAGTATTCACAATCTATGTGGGGACAGTTTCAGAGCCTAAAGCCAGAATGTAGGTCCAAGCCACTGACCCCTCAAAAACTTCATGGCATCCAGGAGCTGTGTGTTCACCGACCACACAGAACCTAGGGCTCAGAGTGGGTAACCAGTTTTCAATTATGCCCAGCCTCATCGAGTTTATTTTCTGGTCAGATAAGAAGAATGTTTCCAAGGGCTAGGGAGGTATGGGGTGAGAGAGTTTAAAGTGGGGTCAAAATATAAGTAGGAATTTGAAGAGGGAGAATGATCCTAGGTCAAGTGTGTCAGGCCATTGGAGCCATGACCTCACCTGACAACTTAGACTACCAGCCTTTGATCCAGCCACACTTCTATTAAAAGTCCTGGCACCTTGGGTTCGTCATTGACAACCCTGGTTCCGTTCACTGCAGGATGCCTGTGCAGTACATCCTTAGGGACTAGGATTTTCCAGGGCTCAATCTGACGATATCACTCCCGGTGTTCATTCCTTCACCAAAGACTGAGGTAAGCATGCCACTGCCACAGGACAGCCTGGGAATGAGGGCAGGAAATGGGTCTCTTGGCTGGCTCACTCTTTAGTATAGATAGCAGATCTGGGACTCAGAGAGGGCAGGATGAACGTGGGGCAGAGCTGGGTAGAGGCTGGTGGGAAAAACAGAGGCACTGGGCTCTGAGCAGGGTGGTTTCTTCAATAATACTCACAACATAGGAACATTTCTGGGATAGAGCAACCCTTTTCACCTCCCCAAGAGGGACCTAGATTCCCCCAGTCTCCGTCCCTTGACCAGGAATCCCTTTGGTTCCCATATCATGTGGTGGATAACTAGACCTTACCTCACTGCCCAGTGTTCAGGCAGGACAGCAAGAGATCCTGAGTCTTTGAAAAGGTCAGGGGATCTTCAGTATGAGATTGTACTTGAATGTCCCAACTTGGTGCATGGTCAGTCCCATCTAAGACTGCCATGATGTAGGACATAGAATCTAGAGAATCAGGTCTGTTCTGGGAGTCCTGAGTATTATGTGTTAGCTTTGAGCTCCCGTGTGCCCACTTGCTTCCCTTTCTTGGGTGGGTCTATGCTAGAGAAACCTTGAAACTAGGGCGTGGATCTTGTCTTTTATGCTCCAAGATAGCACTCTACCATTTGAATCCCAGCTCCACTTCCATCTTTTTGGGGTGTTTAATATGAGATAAAGAGTTCTCACGGGCTTTGCTGCTAAGTGACACCCAATGCAGACCTCAGATTTCAGTCTCCTGGGGGTAGAGGATGACAGGAATGGGAAAGTTTGTTTGGCTGGGTGCCAGTAGCTCATAGCTGTTATCCTAGGTACTCAGGAGGTTAGATTTGAGGATCACAGGTCAAATTTAGCCTGGTCAGGAAAGACCCTGGGACTCTTACCTAAAAGGAATTGTCAGAAAACCAGAAGCTGTGCTGTGGCTCAAGCAATTGAGTGCTTGCCTTAAGCTGAAGAGATCAGGGACAGCACCCAGGCCCAGAGTTCAAGCCCCACAACATAAAAAAGAAAGAAAGAAAGTAAGACATCGTTGCCTGCAAATGATGGTGGAGGTGTGGGGGTGTGGAGAGGGTGCTATGTTTGAGAGACCAAGTGCTTACCTCACTGTACAGATATTTGTAAGAACTCCCCATGTTTGCCCCAGTTTGAAGCCATATCTTCAAGAAGACGTGTCTTGTGACAGGCAGTGAGTGGGTGGAGGGGTGCAGGTGTGAGATAGTTTTGTCTTTATTTTCTACATTGAAGAATAGATTTGGATGCTGGGTATCAAAATCTGAAATGAAGAGTTGCAAACAGTTTGTGGCCTGACGAAATGGGTTTCCTCTTTGTATATGAAGGTGGCTGAAGCCGGAAGCCACCGGTGGCTCACAACTCTCATCCTGGCTACTCAGAAGGCTGAGATGTGAGGACCGTGATTACAAGTCAGCTTGAGCAAAATAGACTGGGAGACTTGATGATAGACCACTACAGAACAGGAAGTGTTGGTTTGGCTCAAGCTGGAGAGTGCTCACCTTCAGCTGAATTGCTGAGGAACAGCACCTTGGCCCAGAGTTCAAACCCCTTGACCAACAACAAAAAAAGAGGTGACTAAGTTTTCCACATAGCAGTGTGTATGATAGGAAATGCCTTGCTGGTCTATGAGACATTCCAGATATGTGTGAGGCTCAATGTTTTGTCTACAGTGGGTCTGATGTCAGTACTGCCACCTTCTAGGGGGTGGGATCTGATCCTAATTGAGGGAGTTCATGTTTCTGTTCTCAGGGACTGCTGAATCCTTGAGCTATCCTGTGTGTGTGTGTGTGTGTGTGTGTGTGTGTGTGTGTGTGTGTGTGTGTGTCTGTCTGTCTGTCTGTCTGTCTGTCTGACTGTCTGTGTCTGTGTCTGTGTCTGTGTCTGTGTGTGTTTGGAGGTAGAAGAACTGGGCCTTGAACTCAAGGCCTAGGTGCTGTCCCTGAGATATCTTTCTCAAAGCTAGAGCTCTGACACTTGAGCCACAGCACCACTTGTGTCTATTTGGTGGTTCATTGTAGATAGGAGCCTCACAAACTTTCCTGAGTGGCTGGCTTTGAACAGTGATCTTCAGATCTCAGCCTCCTGAATAACTAGGATGACAGACAGGAGCCACCCGTGATGGCTCTGTGTGTGTGTGTGTGTGTGTGTGTGTGTGTGTGTGTGTGTGTGTGTGTGTGTGTGTGTGTTTGTAGAAGTTGGTTGTTACAAGGAGTTGTTACAAGGAGTGCTGGACCCTTTGGTAACTTCTAACCGCTATATTTTGGAGGTGCATGGACTTTGTGGCTGAGGTCTGGGGGCATGGAAGGGTGAGACATTTGAAGGGGACTTAGCACCTTCAAATTATAAAAGCAAGGGATATTTGTGACGTGGAACTATCTACTCCCTTGGGCCTGGTTGGTGGCAGAGGGAGCACGGGAGGACCTGTGGGTGGGGCCCATAGGTATTGACTCCCCAGGGGGTCAAAGAGCGTGGTCAGCACTTAGTAAGGCTGTGAGCCCTGTTAGTATGGATCGTATTGGCATGCGTCAGACTCTGGGTCATCTCATCATGAAGTCTGATGGGCAAGGCCAACCCTACTTTAAATCTTGACCTGTAATCTTCAGATCTCAGCCTCCTGAGTAGGTAGGGTTATAGGCATGAGCCTCTGGCACCGGGCCTCAGATTCTTTTTGGTATATTAGGGTTTGAACTCAAGAGCTTAGGCTTTCCATTCAGGTCTTCTTCCATGGGAGCCAAGCCTTTCTGTCTTGGGCATTTCTGAGATAGAGACTCCATATATGCTCAGGCTTGGCTGGATCATGGTCCTCCTGTGACAGGCAGGTGTCACCATGCCTGGTCCTCTGTAGTTGGGATGGTAGATATGTAGCGCCATGCTCAGTCATCGGTTTAGATGACTGTCCCAAACTCTTAGTGCACAGCAACCGATTTTTGACCACATTTGAAGCTCTGGGTTCGGCCTAGAACCATTGGTCCTCAGTCTCCTCACAGGACAGTTGTGAGGAAACAAGGGATCAATACGGGGAACTCTGGGGCAGGGCCAGCATAGAGGCAACGGTCATCAGATAAGTTTCTTGGCAATTCTGTTAGCATATAATAAGAAGATACCTGGAGAGGACTCGGAAGGGGCCTGTTATTTATCATGCCACAGGTATGGGATTATGAAACAAAACATGGCTCTTTTTCAGCCTTACCCTATCCCCATGAGGAAGGGGATCCTTCACTGTTCAGCTTTGCAGCTGGGGAAAACGAGGCACGGAAAAGCTGGGTGACCTACTCATGAACCCCAGGTGACAGGAAGCTTGGCCTGACTTCTCTGCCATGCTCCCTAGGACAATGGGTGCTATTCAGTCCATTTCTTGTGGTGGGAAGTCCATTTATCGTCAGTCGTGGGGCTTGAACTCTGGGACTGGGCACTGTCCACAAGCTGCTCAGATCAAGTGTAGGGCTCAATCATTTGAGCCATAACACCACTTCTGGTTTTCTGGTGATTCTTTGGAGATAAGCGTCTCACAGGCATTCTTGACTGGGCTGTCTAGGTACCATGATCCTCATATCTCAATTTGTAGTTACCATTGTAGGCTTGTGCCACCGGCAGCCTGCTTAAGTGTAATTCTCTCCCTCCCTCTCTCTCTCTTTCTCTCTCTCTCTCTCTGTCTCTCTGTCTCTGTCTCAGTCTCTGTCTCTCTCTCAGTAACTTGTTGAATTTGTCCTGGAGGAGTTGGCTCAGCATCCCCATGTGGCTGGGACCCAAGGTGACCCTCTCGTTCTGGAGGTAGGCTGTGTGTCAGGATCATTCTCGCTTGGACTGTGGAACTAGCTCCCTTAGGTAAGCTCCTCTGTGCCCGTGGTAGACCGTGATGGTTACTCATTGTCAGTCTGTCTGGTGAGTCCTTCCCCACTGCCCTCTGCTAAGACGGTTAAAGGAAATTGGATGAGAAGGCATCGCATTGTTCAACTGCACAGCACTATCCCGAGCCTCTGATCCTCACTGCCACCTATCTGGCCAGACCCTGATTATAAGAAACTGAATTCACTCTATGTCTACTTCACGTTGTTGCAGTGTGTCATTTCAGGGAGTAGAGTCAGTGTGCAGAGGAAAGACCCCAGGTCCGACACCTCCTGGGGGACAGTTGTTCTGTGACAGCGCAAAGTCATTGCTGTTGATAAGGAGGAAGCTGGCATCAGACTGAGCCAGAACAATGCTCAAAGGTAAGTAGGCTGTTGAAGTATCAAACCCTCACAGGTCTGCTTCCCAGTCACAAAAAAGAGGATGCAGTGCAGGTAGCCCAGCACTGGCCCTAGGGGACTATAAATGGATGGTGACGGTCAGGTGCCAGTGGCTCTCGCCTGTCATCCTGGCTATTCGGGAGGTTGAGTTCTGATGGTCATGACTCAGAGCCAGCCCAGGCAGGTAGGTCTGTGAGATTCTTATCTCCCATAAACTACCTCCTCCCTCCTCCCTGAAAAAGCTAGTTTTGGTGCTATGGCTCAAGTTATAGAGCCTCAGCCTTGAGTAAAAGAAGCTCAGGGATGAAACCGAGTCCCTGAATCTGAGACCTGGGACTCAGAAAAAATAGAAGAAATGAAAAGTGGGCACTTGTTATCTTACTACCAAAAAGGATGGATACATTCTTCTCTCTAGTACTTGTAGCCAAAGTAAGTGGCTTCCCTTGATGCTCCTCTAAGCATCTCCTTCTCTCTATTATCTCTCCTGGCTTCAGTTGCAGGATAGAATTCGGATCATCCCACTTGATGTGACCTTAAGTACCCTTCCCTACCCGCCATTCTTGGGGTGGGCATCCTGGATGTACTCACCACTGGGTGAAAGGAAAACCAGAGAGATGGGGGTAGGTATCCCTGAAACTCATACTAACATGCACACACACAGACACACAAACACATACACACACACACACACACACACATACACACACTCACCTAGGCCAATTCTGACTAGCCTTTTCCAAAGATACTTTATCTCCTTGGGTTAACTGACCTAGGAGAGGAACATGATCCCCTATAAATGACTATTTTAACTAGGGCTTGCTAGTTGACACAAGATAAACAGAAGCTCAAGGGAAAGGTTCTGGAGCCTGGCTCACACTTGACATCCTGGCTCCTCGGTAGGCAGATATCTGAGGATCAAAGATTGAAGCCAGCCAGAAGCTGGAAATCTGATAAGACACTTCTATGCGTGGAACCACCAAAAATCCAGATGTGGAGCTGTGGCTCAAGTGGTAGAGTAGCAGCCTTGAGCATGAAAACTCAGAAAGACAGCTCCCAGATCCTCAGTTCTAGCCCACAAAAGAAATGGCCCCATTTGTTGCCCCCAGACTGCCTGGGTCTCAAGTGCCCTCTCACAGAGTGTGATACTGCACTGGTTCCTGGGTAGTGTATCAGAGCCTTCAGAAATTGGGTGGTGAAAGCCAGGCCTTCGCCTTTGTGGGCTCTCAACCACACCAGATTGAGGCAGAGCATGACAAGGTCAGCAGCCTGGAGAAGATCCCCCTCTGCCACGGTGATTAGAGCAGGCTTCATAGAGGCAGCACTTGAAAGGGGGTCTTGCTTAACAAGGAAGATAGGACAGGAAGCACAGAGAGAAAAGATGCCATAGATAAAGGACAACATAGCAGACTACGTTCTTTTCCAGCCACGGCTGCTGGTTAGATACTCAGTAAAGATGTGCAAGACTGTCCTGAGTCAGGCCTAAGGGGTCACAGAAGAACAGCTATCCAATGTTGGGATTTTGTCTCAACAGTAGTGGGCTCACCTAGCACACAGGAAAACCTGGGTTCGATTGCTAGGTCCCACATACACAGAAAAAGCCAGAAGTGGTACTGTGGCTCAGGTGGAAGAGTGCTCTCATCAAGCAAAAGAAGCTCAGGGACAGCACCTTTACCCTGAGTTCAAGCCCCAGTTCTGTCAAGGTAAAACTTTACTCCAAGGGACTTGGGTGACAGGTGGATGGTGTGCCCTGTAGCACTTAAGAGATCCATCCATGCTTTGTGTCTCCTTCTTTGACAGAGGGGATCTGGTCAGTCTTTCTGCCCTGGGCACCCCTACAACCGGTTATCAGCAACCTTCCAATGTCTTCCACTGGGACATGGAGCAGCTGGCCCCATAAATTTTCAGGTACAAGTTGGATGTGCCGGGGGGATACAAGGGAGTCCTAAGAAGTCCAAGTGGGTCTGATATACCCCCGAAAACCAGGTCATCCAGAGGAAGCAGATGGGAGCTTAGAAAGGGGTAGTGATGTGAAGGGGGCACTTTAATGCCTATGGCCTTCCCCAGATTCTGAGCCTCCCTTTGCTGTCCCTGAGGGAGGTAGAGGAGGGTCTAGGTGGTAGTGTCTAGAGGAAGACTAGTTGGAAATTGTAAAGAATGAGACACCATTGGCCATGTGCTGATGGCTCACGCCTGTCATCCTGGTTACTGGGAGGCTGAGATCCAGAGGGACATGTTTCCCAGCACAAAGAGGAAATTCCGATGAAATTCTCATCTCCAATCTCCAACCGGAAGTGGTGCCATGCCTCAAATGGTAGAGCACTGGCCTTGAGCAAATTCATCATCAGGGACAGAACCCAAGCCCTGAGTTCAAGCCCCTCATCCAAAAAAACAAGAGAGAAAGACACCCCTTGCTTGCCAGAGATGGTGAAGGAGGGTGGTTGCTGTGGTTGGGACACCAGGTTCTGGCCTCAGTGTACAGCCATTTCTAAGAGCTCCCCAAGTTTTCCCGAGTGTAAAGTTACAGCAGGCTGGACGTTGTCTTACCAAGAACTCCAGAGGTTGTGGCCTATTTTAGGCAGGGAGTGAGCGGATGGGAGTAGGGTTGGAGGGTAGTGTCGATTATATTCTCTGCAACCAAGGAAGAATGGCTTTGGATACTGGTGTCAAAGTCTGAAAGTGAAGGGTTGCATGTGCTTTATGGCCTGACAATTTGGATTTCCCCTGATTGTAAGAAGGTGGCTTAAAACGGGCACTGCCAGTGCCTCACAACTGTCATCCTAGCTACTCAGGAGGCTGAGATCTGAGGATCATGGTTCAAAGCCATCTTGGGTAGGAAAGTCTGTGAGACTGCATCTCAAGGGAAACACCAGGAAACTGGAAGTGGTGCTGTGGCTCTATTGGTAGAGTGCACACCTTCAGCTGAAGAGCTGAGGGATAGCACGCAGGCCCAAAGTTCAAACCCCATGACTGACAACCGAAATGCTGTGGCTGAGTTTTCATCATAGCGGTGTGTACAGTAGGAAATGCCATGCTGTTTTATGAGCCATTTCAGATGTGTGAGAGGCTCTGAGTTTTGTCAAGATTTTGTCTGAGGATGGTAGTGCCATCTTCTTTGAGTTTGGGATGTTCAGTTGCTCAGGGACTACTGAGGCCTTGGGCTACCCGTGTGTGTGTGTGTGTGTGTGTGTGTGTGTGTGTGTGTGTGTGTGTGTGTATTTTTCCCTCATCATTCTCTGCCCACTGCCTGGGTGCTTGTCTGCCTCTTCCTGACCTTGGATGGTGCCCTTCCTCAATAGCAACGTTGTATTTAGTCCCCTATCATGGTCTACAATGAATCCTAAATTGCCAGAGACCTGCATATTCCAGCTTTTCCTTGGGACCCAAGTCTGGCTGTCCATATCTTTGGCATCATCCAGGGGATTCTGGGTCCTCAGGGCAGGTTGGCATATGTTCTCTCTTGCCTCTGGTAACCAGGGTGACTCATGCTGTGTCCTGTCTTTTTGACAGCTGGGCCCCTGGCTGCATTTCCCACTCCCAGTAGGCTGGTAGTGGTGTGGGGGAATATACACAACTCTATACTAATGGGAATAGGTTGTCATCCAGTTCACCACAGTTATATCTGTCATCGTATACTCAAGGAAATACATAATACATCAATGAATAAAACACAAAACAATGAGAATGACTACACCAAGCGCAAGATGCCGCCCACCCATGTTTGGAAATATAGATCCTCTATTTAATTATGAATTTATCACTATATTGGCCCCCACCAGGGCTCCATCCCAGGTCCCAGGAATGGCCTAGTTCTTTAGTGGCTCGTAGCCTGCTGTGCTCACCATGACCCATTCACCAATTGGGCCTGCTAGGCTTTGAGTTCAAATTCCTGCACTACCAAAAGATTCATTCTGATGTGAGAAGCCTATGGTGGCACAGGTTTTCCTGTCCTGTGAATGTCCTAGGTCTCATTGAGGATGGAGAATGCTATATAGGCAACTCTTGGCCATGGGAATAGGCTGTCATCCATGTCAGCACAGTTATATCTGTCACCTCATATGCAATAATATACACAATACATCCTTGAAAAAGACACAAAATAGAATAACTACACTGAATGCAAGATACATATCACACCTGCAGGTAAAGAGAAATCCTATGTTTAAAAAAGGTGGCCTTGCTATTTTGTCCATTGCTGGGGCTTCAAATCAGGCTCTGCATCAGGCCTGACATTCTACTCTTCAAAGATGGTGAGCTTCCCCTTCTCCCACAGTGCAACAGAGTTACCCAGACCTGTACTAAAATCCCAGCACTGACAAAGGTTCATCCTTATGTCAGAAGCCAGTCATTGTGCCTTTTATCCTCTCCTGTGAGAGAATACATAGGCAACCCTGTAACCATGAGAACAGGTTGTCATCCATGTCAGCACAGTTATACCTGTGACCATGCTTATTAAAATACAAAATACCTCCATTAATTAGAGACAAAATAACGAAAATTATTGCACTGAACACAAGATGCTGTTTACACATGTATGTCAATTTAGATCCTATGTTTAAATTATGAATTTCTGACTATAGTGGACCACCCTGGGGATCAATGTCAGATTCTGGGGATGGCCAAACTCCTTATTTGCTCACAGATTTGTATGATCACCTTGACTGATTGGCCAATTGGTTTTGCTCTGCCCTAAGTTCAGATCCCAGCACTACCAACAAGTGGATCGTGGAGTAAGAAGGAGAGTGTGAAACTTTTTTCCTTTTCTCTGAGAATCCTGGGGGTCAGGCATGATGGAGAACATTTCTACAAATCTAGATGTTCTGTGATAGGTTGTCATCAATGTAATAAACACAATGGGTTTCATCATAGTAAAATCAATGATAAATAAATGAATAAAACAAAAGATACAAGGAACAACGACACCAAACATGTATGGACTGAACATCTATAGGTAAGGATAAATCCTATCTTTACAATATATATAAATAGCATGTTTTCCAGGGCTGGGTCTTGAATTCAGGACTAGTGAACAGGCGTGACTTTTTTATCTTCATGTAAGGCGATCTTCCCCTTCATCCACATTGCTGCAGATTTACCCAGATTCTGAGATCAAATCCAAAGCCTGTAAGAGTAAACTGTGTGAATTGCAAGCCAGGGAGCTAATTTTTTTTTCTCAGCATGGGGCTTGAACTCCGGTCTTGGCAAGTCCACCTCAGCTTCAATCATCCTATGATGGGGTGAAGCCATTGGACACGCAGGTGCTCCTGTGATCCTAGAACCCCAGGTCTTTCAGGGAAAACAATGCACAGAAAAAATGTGGCCTTTTATGTTTTCTTCCTTTGCAGTGACCCTTCTGGGTCTGAATGACATTGTTGCAAAGGGTACTTCACCTTGCATTGCTGAAGGCTGACAGACTATCAGGGAAGCCATAGGCCCACGTGGCAACCTAGGCTCTCATTTCGAATCCCTGTCCTGACACCAGCCAATGGCAGGAGATACTAAGATACTAAGATGGGATGTTATTCCCATCCAAGGGAATAACACTGGAATTTACTCAATGTCACAGTTGAATGAGTTCATGGTGCATGATGATCTTATAAAATTAAACAGCATCATTTCAGAAGGCTGGTTGATTTTATTTAATATTTATGAAGCATTAAAAGAATATTATTACTTACAGGAACACAATAATTTCAGACACTGTGCTTTCATTAATACTTTAAGGATTTAAACAGTAACATTAATTACATGGATGCATAATGAATACTCAAGAATTGGTAGGAATATAGTCTAAATAACTGAATAATGTTTAGACATCTCTGGTACTCTATAAAGATATGTATTTATTAGCATACTGCCATGTGCATGTCCATCTGTTTTTATTTTGTTAACCCCTGGGGCTCGTTCTCATGTCCTGGGAACATCCTGGCAGCTCAAAGTGCCCCAGGATGGCCTCTTGACACTCACCCATTCTGCTTGCTTCACAGGATTATGGCCACACCCCCATTCTTTCATGCTTCTTTCTGACCAATGGGATACAAGAATGCTGGCCACGCACACATTCCATGCTGCCAGGTAGCACTGGGATTCCCTCTATTAGTTTACACCACTACCAGTAGTTGAGGAAGGTAGAGGTGGCTGAGTGGTGAGGAGGAGACTCAAGGTGACGTTGATGTATAGTAGCCAATTGATGCTCACACCCCCACATGGCCCTTTCCCTCCTTCATGTGGTGCCAGGTTTCAAACCTCAGGCAATGGCGTGCTGCCAGCAGGCCTAAATCCCCAACCTGTTCTCTGCCCCTAGTCATCTGCTCTGGGGGCATGTGTCCCCAATGCTGCTGCCATCGCTGCTGCCCCACTTGGAGCAGCTGCCAATAGATTCTCTCAGCAGCACAGGTGAGTGGCCGCCCCAACACCAACCCAGGTCAAACACCCCTCTGGGGGCACCATGACTCCCCTGATTGTTTCCTCTCCCGGCTCTGATGAGCCGCCTTTCTGTCTTGAGCATTTCTGAGATAGAAAATAAATATATGCTCAGGCTGGGCTGGATCGCAGTCCTCCTGTGAAAGATATGCTCCACCAGGCCTGGTCCTCTCTAGTTGGGATGGTAGACATGTGGCACCATGCTCAGTCATTGGTTTTGATGGATTATCCCAAACTCAGTGAACAGCAGCCGATTCTTGACCGCATGTGAAGCTCTTGCTATGGCCTCAACCATTGGACCTGATTCCCCTCACAGGACAGTTGTGAGGAAACAAGGGATTTATACAGACAGAACTCTGGAGAATGGCTAGGCAGAGAGGGAGCGACCTTCAGATATGTTTTTGGCAATTCTGTGAGCATATGACAGGAAGATACCAGAAAGGGCTCAAGTGGGGCCTGTTATTAATCGTACCACAGGTGTGGAATTATGAACTGAAACATGGCTCTCTTTCATTATTACCCTATCCCAATGAGGAAGGGGATCCTTCACTTTGTTCAGTTTTGCAGCTGGGGAAATCGAGGCACAGAGAAGCCAGGTGACCTACTTATGACTTCAAGTTCAAAGGCAGCTCGGCCTGACTTCTCTACCATGCTCCCTAGGACAATGGGCGCTATTCAGTCCACTTCTTGTGGTGGGAAGTCCACTTCCTTTCAGTCGTGGGTCTGGAACTCTAGGATTGGGCACTGTTCCTGAGCTCCTCAGCTCAAGGCTAGTGCTTTATCACTTGAGCCCACATTGCCACTTCTAGTTTTCTGGTGGTTCTTTGGAGATATTCTCACAGATGTTCCTGCCTGGGCTGTCTATGAACCATGATTCTCATATCTCAGCCTCCTGTTTAATTAGGATTAGAGTTCTAAGCCACTGGCACCGGATTTAACTATAATGCTGGTTCACTTTCTCTCTCTCTCTCTCTCTCTCTCTCTTTCTGTCTCTCTCTCTCTCTCTCTCTCTCTCTCTGGAACTGATTGAATGGGTGCTGTAGGAGGTGGTCCAACATCCCCAGGTTGCTGGAACCCAAGATGGCCTACTCATTCTGGTTCTGGAAGTGGGCTGTGGGTCAGGAATGGTCTCACTCAGCGTGTGGATACATCGCCCTCTGTGCCCTTGTTAGACTGTGAGGGTTATTCATTGTCCAAGTAGCCTTACTGGATTTATTTTATTGTATTCTTTTCTACATCATTTTCTAGCACCTGGCCAATATTATGGCACATATTTATGGAATGAAAATATAATATCAAATTAAGAAAGTCATTTAGGGTTCTGGGAATGTGGCTTCATGATACGGTGATTGCCTAGCATGCATGAAACCCTGAGTTCAATTCCTCTGTACCACATAAACAGAAAAACACTGGAAGTGGTGTTGTGCCTCAAGTGGTAGAGTGATAGGCTTGAGCAAAAAAAATAAATAAATTCAGGAATTATTCCCTAGCCCTGAGTTTAAGCCCCTTGACTAGCAAAAACAAAAAACTAAACAAAACCAAAAAAACATTTAGATAGTAAATACAAAATAAGGAACCCATACTCGGAATATATAATTGCTCCTGCCATACTGACTCCTGACAATAGTCCCTAATTCATGTACTTTACTTATATTAGGATATTGCGTTGAAAAAAAAAGTTTTGTTCATTAGGTCACAGCAATTAATGGCTTGAATGTGCTTAGATGTCAGGTGAAGATTCATTCTGGAAATTCAAAGACTCCAGGTTTTTTGGGGGGGAGGGTCAGATTGTGGGGCCTGAACTCTGGGCCTGGGCGCTGTCCCTCAGCTCTTCAGCTCAAGGTTAGCGCTCTACCACCTGAGCCACAGCGCCACTTCCGGCTTTTTTCTTTTCACTTATGTAGTGCTGAGGAATCGAACCCAGGGCCTCATGCATGCAAAGCAAACACTTTACCACTGAGCCACCTTCCCAGCCCAAAGACTCCAGGTTTTTGAATGGTCACTGCTAATCACAATGCAAAGGGTAGTCTAAGTGCTATTTGGAAATAGTTTTGGTCATTTATGGCATCAAAACGGCAGAGGCAAATTAACAGTTGTGACAGAAGAGAAGGCATAATTCCAGAGTTAATGAATAAAGGACAGTAAATAAGGTATACCAGAAATCGTTTTAGAGAACCATTTTTGGTTATTGAACAAATAGTTATCAACTAGTCTTATTCCTCAATGCCTTTAGCATTCTAAATTTCTTAGACTACTTCTTAATTTCCGTGTAATAAATGTATCTCCTTCTGTGCTGTTCTTTCCTATCTTATCTTCTTTGCTTTCTAAAAATCTGTCTTTCTGTATTTCTCTATGAACATTTCCTGATACTAAATACACCTACACAGATGGCAGAGGATGCAAATGTAAGGGTCCCATAGCTCATGAGTCATTAATGAAACAACATGGAAAGGAGGACATATTTATTGCTACCTCAAATTTTCTGAAAAGCTGTAATGCCATCATTTGATTCAAATTTCCATTATTTGTCTACATAGTGTCATTCAGTGCACATAAGGGCAAATATGAGGTGGGTGCTGGTGGTTCATGCCTGTAATCCTAGCTAATCAGGAGGTTGAGACCAGAGGATTGTGGTTCAAGGCCAGCCTGGTCAGGAATGTTCATGAGACCCTTATCTTCAATTAAGCACCAGAAACCCGGAAGTGGTGCTGTAGCTTAAGAGGTAGAGTGCTCAACTTGAGCTGAAGAGCTGAGGGAATGCGCCTAGGATCAAGCCTGACAACCAACAAAAAGTGCAAATATTACCTTAAGTTTCCCCAAAAGGAAGGACAAGATCAATAATCTTCTCAAGCAGAAAAAATAATTTCAAAATGATTCAGTGCACCTACTTTTGCTGAGTTATTTAAGTTATGGCTTCTTTGCTAGACATATTCTCTTCCTTTGAAAATTGTCAAATATTAGCTTTACAATAAACTTCATCTAATATTTCTTGTTTCAAAAGAGAAGTCTAGGCAATTGATGTCACTTAGCTTTCTTACTATCTTAATTCAAAGCCAAACCAGGCAGTTGAGTCTGTCAAACTTTTATTAAAAATTGAACACCAAAAAACCAGAAGTGGAGTTTTGGCTCAAGCAGTAGAGTACTAGCTTTGGGGGCAGGTGGGCAGGAAAGACAACTGTTCAGGGACAGGATCCAGCCTCTGGATTAAATCCCCAGAACCAGCACAAACTAAACAAACAAGCAAACAAAAATCCCAGATATTTCTTTGGGAAATATCTTAAAGGTGTACTGTTCAGAGAAGAGGGTCCTTTTGTTGATCATATTCACTGGATCCTGCTTTTTTGGAATCCTCATTGCTCTGGAGAACTCAGGACCAGAACAAAGGAATTGATAACTGACTTCTGCATCAAGAGAATCATCTCAGGGGTGAAATATCCATCCATAAGACACTTTAAAACCTCCATGTCTTTGTTCCTTTGCAGGAGAACACTTTTAAAACAACATTATTTCCTTTTGTTCTATGCTGGCCTTCAAATGGTTCATTATTTCCTTTTGTAATTCTCTCAACTAGAAGTTTACAGAAAACTTTTATATGAGTAAAGAACACACTCTGAAAAGCCAGGGATAGAGTTTCCTTCAAGCCTTGGGATACTTTTCCTGTACAAAGGAAAGCACAAGATAATTTGAACTTTGTTATTCCTCTATGTTCCATTCCTCTCTTGGGGTCAGTTTCCACATCCAGTAACAGTTACTTCCCGTAACAATCTATTGTGCTGCTTGAGGTATAATGAATGTTTTCTGGCTTCACTGAAATAACACTAGGACACTTTGGACCTGAGGTAACACATGTTTCAGAGACAATTTAATAAAGAGAATATGTGAAATTTATATTGCTTATAAATACATCATACATGAGTACATTGAGCTCAAACTTTGTAAGTTCTCTGTGAATTAAGGGAATTTTAAATGGGAAGAAGGCTTTCAGAACATTCTTTTTGTGAGTGTACGTGCTGTTCATAATTTCCCAAGTGTACATGAGCTAACAGTAAGGGAAACAATAGCAATAATAGGAGAAAGAGAAGTTCTGAGTTTAAGTATAAGGGTTCAATACAGTATAGAAGACTACAAATAAGACAACATTGAAACAATAAAGCCAAGTCCAGTATGTAGATTTATGGGAGTGATATACAGAAAGGAAGACTCCTACGTGGAACATGAAATATGAGGCCATTCTCATTCTAAATCATGTTTGCTAATCATGCAACTTTGTAGAAAGTAGAATGGAAGAATAATCCTGTTTCCAAAGCAAGTCAGATATAAGCAAGGCAAGCGCCCTACCACTGAGCCACCTTTCCAGCCCTAGCTTTTTTCTTTAAATAGTTAATTGCTTTTTAAAGTTTATCTGCTTATTTAATCTAGGAAATCAAAAGTTAATATTTGTGTTTTTTGGTGAAATTTGAAACTAGGCAATTAAAAGCACTCATTGTCCTCAAATTGAACATTTAAAATTATTAAAACTTTGTTCATATGTTTTAGTGGTCAGAAATTTGAGCCACGCATGAGAGCTCATAGTTGTAATGTTAGCTATTAGGTCTTGACTGATACAGAGAGAATTATGATTTGAAGCTAGCCCAGGGAAACATTCACAATATTGGATCTCAATCAATATCTGAACCCAATGCATTGTGCTTTATATTTTATCTACTCAGAAAAGGTAAAAAGAAGGATAGTGGACCATGCTGGCCAGGTCATAAACAGAAAACCCTGTCATAAAAATGGATAAAGCAGGGTTGGGAAGGTGGCTCAGTGGTAGAGCGCTTGCCTTGCATGCATGAAGCCCTGTGTTCCATTCCTCAGCATCACATAAGCAGAATAAAAAAATACTGGAAGTGGAACTTTGGCTCAAGTGGTAGAGTGCTATACTTGAGCTGAAGAGCTGAGGGACAGTGTCCAGGCCCAGAGTTGAGCCCCCCCCCAAAAAAAAATAAGGCTAAAGCAGAGCTGGGTGCAGGTGGCTCATGCCTGTAATCTTAGCTACTCAGGAGGTTGAGATCTGAAGATGACAGTTCAATGCCAGTCTAGGCAGAAAAGTCTGTGAGACTCTTATTTCCATTAAACCACCAGAAAATCAGAAGTGGCACTGTGGCTCAAACAGTAGATCACTTGCCATGAGCTGAAGAGTGCAATGACAGTCTCCAGGCCCAGAGTTCAAGCCACATGACCAATAAATCAAAAGTGACTAAAGCAAAAAGAGCAGGCATGTGGCTCATTTTTAGAGGACCTACCTTAAGTGCATGAATCCCTTAATTTAACTGCTAGTATAGAAAGGAGGAAAGGCTATGAAGAAAAGAAGTAAGGGAGGAATTATGATATAATCAAATACTAGAATGTAAGTATTAAATAAAGGCATTACAAGTATTTTATATGAAAATATACTGATTGTTTACTAAAAGGAAAATTATAAAATGTGGAATTCAGGCTGAAATACATGTACAATTTGTGTTTTTTTGTAAAATGATACTTATGTGCCCCTTTAGTTTAAAAGTAGAAATAAGTTTAAAACAATATGAGTGGTTAGAACTGAATCATTATTTCTTATTACTTTTTCTGCTATATTCACCACTTACAAAATCGAAACAATGTTGATCACTTTAATTATTAATTCATTAATGTAATCTTTCATCTTTAGTATATAGTCTATTGTGCACATCATTTAAATGTTTGAACTATTTTTGTTTGTTTTTATCCATCATGGATCTTAAACTCTGGCCTGGGCATTGTCCCTTAGTTCTTCACCTCAAGGCTAGCAGCTACCACTTGAGGAACAATGCCACTTCTGGCTTTTTCTGCTTATGTGGTACTGAGTAATTGAACCCAAAGGTTCAACATGCAAGGCAAGCACTCTAGCACTGAGCCAACATCCCAGCCCTGATTTCTATTTTTCCTTCAGACATGGGACTTGAACACAGGGCATGGGTATTGTCCCAGAACTCCTTTGCTCAATGCTAGTACTCTACCCTACCAGTTTAAACCACAGTGTCATTTCTTGTTTTTTAGTGGTTAATTGGAAATAGCAGTCTCATGGGAACTTTTCTGCCCAGGTTGTCTTTAAACCACCATATTCATTTCTCAGCCTCCTGAAAAGGTAGGATTACAGGCATGAGCCACCTGAACCCAACTGCTCATTTTTTTTTAAAAAAATGTTATATGTTTAGTTCCCCCTCAAATACATACGAAGTGAGATGCAAATTAACTTTAGATACACCACCAATTGAGGATATTGAGATTACAAGTGATTGCAAATTTTTTACATTTTTTTATATGTGGGGCTTGAACTCAGGGCCTGGGGCAGTCCCTGTTCTTTTGTGCTCAAGGCTATCACTCTACCAGTTTGAGCCAGTGCCCCTTCTGGTTTCTTGCTAACCAGATTATGAGATAATGGTCTCACAGACTTTCTTACCCAGGTTGTTTTTAAAACTCAATTATCATATCTCAGCCTCCTGTGGTGCTACGATTACAGGCATGAACGACTGGCACCAGCTTTTTTAAAAAGGGACAACAATTCATAAGTCAGAAGCCTTGACTCATGCCTATAATACTACCTACTCCAGAGGCTGAGATCTGAAGATGATGATTTGAATCTAGCGGTGCAAAAACGTCTCTGTGAATCTTTTATCTCCCATAAACTGTTCAAGAAGATCCCGAAGTGAAGCTTTGGCTCAAGTGGTAGAGTGTACTCTTGAATAAAAAAGAAGCTCAGGATAGCACCTAGATCCTGCGATCAAACTCCATTTCTTACACACACACACACACACACACACACAAACCAAAAAGTAAATAGAAAATATGAAGAAATCAATGAAAAATTTGAATATTGTAAGGACTTTTGGGTTTAGAGGTATGACTCAGTTGGTAGGACAATAGATATTGATTGAAACTATCAGATACCAAGGACATAAAAAAAGAATTATCTGCTCTGTATTTTCTTATTCTCATATGTTCTCATTTGGGAACCCTCTTTTTTTAAAAAAAAATTGTTTTAGCGGTGATATAGAGCAGGGTTACCTTTCTGTTCCCACAATCTCTTCCCTACCCTCCCTCCCATCTTGACCCTCGACTTGCATGGTTCACTTTCATCAATGTCCAGTACAGCCAGAGGGCTCTGGTGCTGCATTTTTTGCACCCACTTCCCACTAATTCTGTGCCCTTCCCCCATCTTCCCTGTATATTAGGTGAAGAATACAGATTCATCAGAAAATGAAAAGACAAATTAAGAAAAGTTCCTTTGTTTCCTTATCATTGCAATTCAATTCTCTCTCTCTCTCTCTCTCTCGCTCTCTCTCTCTCTCTCTCTCTCTCT
Organism: Dipodomys spectabilis; assembly: GCF_019054845.1. NCBI lineage: Eukaryota > Metazoa > Chordata > Mammalia > Rodentia > Heteromyidae > Dipodomys > Dipodomys spectabilis. The sequence goes on along the minus strand of NW_024870868.1, from coordinate 769,886 downwards.
CTCTCTCTCTGTACATATATATATATATATATATATATATATATATATATATATAGTATTATATAGAAAAGGTGCTTGGGTATTACAACTTTGTGATTTTCTCCAAATGCTTCCTCTTCTGTTCTTACTGTAAATGATGCCTAGAGTCCTGTACAGTATGTCATATCCCATTGTGTTTTAAACCTTTCTTCCACATATCAGGGGAACAGGTACCATTTGTCAATTTGATGTTCTCTTAACTTTCTTAACATGATTTATTCTAGTGTCTCCATTTCCCTGCAAATGACATTATTTTATCCTTTCTAATGGCTCTGTAAAATTTCATTGTATATAGATGGCATAATTATTGGTTCCATTCATTTATTGTGGGGCATCTGGGTTGTATACATTTCTTGTCACTGTGAATTGAGCAGCAAGGAACATGGTTGTACAAATGTCCTTGCCATTTTCTAATTTCTCCACTTCCCCACCAACATTTGTTGTCTAATTCAAGATATTTGGATAAGATGGTATCTCAGGATTACTTTGATTTATATTTTCTTTATGGCCAGGGATGATGAACCTTTTCCTGATATGTTTCTTTGCTATTCTTACCTCTTCTTATGAGAAGTCTCTCCTTAGCTCCTCTGCCCATTTGGTGATTGGTTTATTAGTTTTCGGAGGAGTTGTTCCTTGAGATCCATGTATACATTGAAAATTAGCCCTTTGTCTGATGTATTGCAGGTAAATATCTTTTCCCAATTTGTTGGCTGTCTTTTTAATTTAGTGGCTATGTCTCTAGCCTGTGTAGGTTTTTTCTTTGGTGTAGTCCCATTTGTTGGGTCTCTTTCCTATCTATTATGCCCCTGGGATTCTATTCAGGAAGTTCCTGCCAGTACCTATAAGTTCTTTTTTTAATTATTATTTTAATGGTAAAAACTTTATTTACTTTTATAAATACATCGCAAGACAAAACTTTTCAAAAAATACTTTCCCCCCCAAAAAATTTGAAAAATAAAGGAAAGCTCATAATAAGTAGGCAGACTGTCTTGAGGCCTCTTTTTGTTCTTAAGGAGAGCTCTCTGCAGTGTAGGACAGGAAAATCGCCACACACCCAACGCTGCCATGGGTTTGGCCTTGGGGAGAGAAAAGCCCAGCCTGGACTGAGTGTCTTCTCCTGGTCACGGCCATAGTGACACCTTCCAGTATCTAACACTGTCTAGGATTATCTAGTATGGATCCTATTATAGTTGGGCTATGCTGTATACAATGTTAACTATTGAGAACATATAACTCTCTCTGCATATATGTGTGAATTGTAAAGTATAAGTTGGACTCCAAGTTCAACAAACACAAGTTATTCTCTATGTGCTCCCAGTGTCCCTATGAGGCTTCTCAACAAGCTGTTCATCTTTCCTGTTTAGATAACATTAAACACCATTGTTTTGTTAGGTCAAGAATAAAGATGAGGGGTGAAAATAAACCTTTGCCTTTAAATAGTTTATTATCCTCAACCCCAAACTAGGAGTTAAATTAGAAAACATTTTGTTGTTGTTGTTGTTGTCTCCAGAGCGATTACTCCATTACTGGTGAAGTGTGGGGTATACTCCCAGCCTCCTCCATGCCCTGCTGGACCACAGCCAAGGCCACCCTGGGCCTTCCACTAGGCTCCATCCTTGAAAAGCTGCCTAATGGAGGGAAGTCAGAAAGATCTGCATTTAAAAGTTTCCCAAAATGTGCTAGAACTTTTTTGGTCAGTTTTATAGAACTTTCTTGGTCAGTTATATTCCACCTCAATGTCTCCAGTATTTTCCAAGCAGATCAAGTCACTTGCAGATAATGAAGAAGCTTTGTGGCCCAGGGGTCCATGCCTTGGAATCAGATAGTTCCAGGAGGGCCAGGGGTCTCATGTATGGTAGAGATGTCCTGTCCAGGTGACTGGAGTTTCTGACTTTCCTGTTCTCCATGAGGCCTGAGCAGGGCGGAGGGCAAAGAGGTGTCTTCTACAATAGCCACTGAAGTGAGGGAGGCAGAAGGTCAGCTGTTCCAATGGGCAGATGTGGAGAGGATTCTAGAAGGGGATCAAATCCGATGTTTTGGGCAGGAGTATCAGTTATTTTTACAGAAAGCAACAGAGAAATTAATTTTCTTTTCTGACTACTGAAAAGTGGAAAGATGCTCAAGTTTACCATTTAAAGGAACAATAGACATTTCAAAAATCTCTGTCTAAACTTTGGTTTTCTTAAAAAAAAACACACACACACAAAACCAAGTCATCACAAAAAGAAATATAAGTTGAGGCTGTAGGCAGGTGCTGTTCTGTCCGTGGCAGTCTTTTGTGCAAAGTAAGGCGTATTGGAGCTCCAATTTAACTGATGCAGTGGGGTTTACTGCCTCTGCATGCCGAGGCAGTGCACGTCATCGGTGCCCTTGCTCTTGAAGCCTGAGAGGGGCTGACCATACTTGTCCACGCACCAGCAGAAGTCCCGCTTTCTGCCTTTGGAGTGGCTACACTGCTTCTTCTTATAAAATCCTTTCTTGTCCCAGTTGGGGATGTGCACACCCCTGGGACTCAGCACATTGAGGAACTTCAGGTGATTCAGGGTGTCTTCCATCTCTCTAAGGCAGGGACCATATTCTGTCTCCCGTTTGGACTCCGAGGAGAAGGTCTGGGTGTCCATGCTCTGGGACTCATAGTCAACTTTATAGCGCTGGTTGTCCTTCGCGTGACCTTTCTTGATGGTGTCCAGCTTTGCGTGAATGGAATGGAACTTGGAGTCAGGCACCCTATGTGTGCTGGGCAGGGCATGGCTCTCCACGCTCCCTGTGCCTCGGTCCTTCTCCGACTCACTAGTATTTCCTGAGGCGGAGGGCACCAGCAGCAGGTAAGCCTCAGCTGGCCAGGATGCTGGCATTGGGGGAGAACCTGCAGCCGTCCAGTAGCGCCTGCAGTGGGCACGGCTTGCCCAGTGGCAGCTGGCAGCTGAGCCCCTAGCTGCAGCTGCAGCGTTCGGTGTAGACACCGCACGGCTGGCCCTAGGGCAGAGTACATGTCAGGCAGCAGGCATAGCCTGGCTCAGGCACCAGATTGGCACACCCCTGCACTGAGCCAGCGCGTTGGCATCACAGGGCTCTAAGCGTAAGATGGGACCCTCGTCACCGGCGGCCTGAGGAACAGAGCCAGGGCGGTGAGCAGAGCTGCCCAGAGTGCTGGGCGCCGCTCGATGCGTGGCGCCTGTCGCAGGGGCCAACTGGAGTAAGCGGTTACTGGGTCTAGGCAGGCGGTGTGAGATTGCAGGATCTGGAGTGCAACTACTGGTGCTCGGCGTGCAGCTGCCCAGCTCGCACCTCAATACCTATAAGTTCTAATATCACCCTTTTTCTGTGTTATAGTAGTTTGGCTGATTTTAATATAGTTAATCTATTTTGAGTTGATGTTAGTGCAAGCAGAGATCCACTTCTAGTTTTCTGCCTGTGGATGTCCAGTTTTCCCAACACCAATAGTTGAAGAGGCTATGATGTGTGTGTATGTGTGTGTGTGTGTGTGTCTGTGTGTGTGTGTGTGTGTGTGTGTGTGTGTGTGTGTCTGTGTGTCTGTGTGTCTGTGTGTGTTGGTCGTGGGGCTTGAACTCTGGGCCTCGGAGCTACCCCTTTGCATTTCATCTCCAGGCTAGTACTTGAACCACAGTTCCACTTCCCATTTTCTTGAGGTTTATTGGAGCTAAGAGTCTCATGGACTTCCCTGGCCCTGCTGGCTTTCAACAACCATCCTCAGATCTCAGCCTTCTGAGTAGCTAGATTAAAGGCATGAGCCACAGGCACCCAGCAAGGCTATGTTTTTTCCACATTACATCTTTCGCTCTTTTGTCGAATATCAGATGATTGTAAGTATGTAGTTTTGTTTCTGGGTCTTTTCATCTTTTCTAATACGTTTTTTATTGTAAAAATAATGTACAAAGAATTACAGTTACATAAAGTAGGTAATGAGTTCATTTCCTCTCAAGCATTGTTACTTCCTCCTTTGTTTTTCCCCTACCATCCCTACCCTTCCACCTCCACAACTACTCCTTTCCATCCCACCTCCCCACTCCCTGCATAAATTGTAAAGTACGTTTTTGAACATAGTGTCTTGATCTCATTGTTAAAATGGGTCAAACTGTATCCCTAGTTAAGCATTTGTTTTTTCCCTTCTCCCCCCAAAGCTAGAGAAATGTATATACAAGATACAGGGCATCGACATCAAAAAAAAAAAAAAAAAAACATAACATAGGTTACAAGATTGGGTCGAAGAATGATGATTGTTGACTTAATTTGATAAGTATTCTATAGCTTTTAATGGTAAGCCTTATTAACTCAAAGAGGGAGCAAAATCATTCAGAATAGTGGAATGTGGCTACCACTCATTTGATGTGTGTGGATAGATCATGATTAATCAAAATATATCTATTAATTCCCAGTGGTAGATTGCTATGCTAACTGGGAGGAGACTTTGTTAATGCCAGGCATTTGAATACTGGTAATGAAGCAGAATATGAGGGGAGAGCATTTGCTAAGGATGTAACTTCCTAGGCTCATACTAAACACATTGAAGTAGAATGCTAAGTGCTGATCGACTGAGCACCAAATTTTATTTGTTGACTTCTTTGTTTTGTGAAGTCCAGGGATTTGAACCTAGAGCCTGGGTGCTGTCCCTTAATTTTTTATCAAGGCTAGTGCTCTACCAGTTTAACACAGCTTCATGTCCATAATTTTGGTGTTTAATTGGAGATCAGTCTTTCCAAATTTCCTCTTTGGGCTTGCTTCAAACCTGATCCTCAGGTATCAGCCTCCCGAGTAGCTAGCATTCCAGTTGTGAGCCACCAGAGCCTGGCTAGAATCACATTTTAAAAGTATATAGGTGAATCAGATGTGTCTAGGTACTATTTGAGCACTTTGGTTCCAGTGGGTCATGTCAGATTTAGAATAACATCAGAATTTTTCTCCTTGTAACTCGCAGCATCCAATGTCTATATAATTTATTCCGATCTTCATGTCTGATCTTTTTTTCTTCGTTGTACCTTTTTTTTCTTACTTCACAAGCAAGCACGTCAGTGATGTTTTCCTTTTCTGAAGCAAGTTACGTCCTTTCCCATCACTGAGGGATGTAGTTGCTGCTCTTACTGCCTGGAGTCCCTGCTTCTAGTTAATTGCATGGATGATGGCTCTCAGGTTAGCTATCTCCTCCTCAGGGATATCTCCTCACATACCCGCTGTGAAATTGTTGCCACAAAACTACCAATGTCATGTTTCTGATTTACAAAAATTATCATTATGATTTCTGGTTTTCTTTTCAGCATGAAATTGATGAGGAGAGAGCCACATTCACTTGTTTCTCCAACACCTATAATAGTGCCTGGTCCTTAGTGCTCAGGAGCCTTGCATGGGGATCAGCCTTCTCCAGCTCAATTTATCCTAGATTCTGGTCAGGACAGCTCTTGAAGCTGATATCTGGTGGCTAGCAGTCATTCCCTCTCATTCTTTGTGCCTTTCTGTGTTGCTGAGTCCACTTCAGAGAAAGATCAGTGCCTGACACCTATTTGCTGTTATGGAAAGATGGCTATGACACCATACAAGTTATGGGCATTGTTTTGTGAAGCTGTGTGCGGAGACGCATCCCCACACAAGTTCTCAAAGGCAAGTGTCTCCCATGCCCAGGAGTGCATTCCACAACTCAGCATCCAAACTATCACCTACTCCCTAATGCACTCAGTGTATATTCCCATTTCCATTAAAAAAAGAAAAATCAAGATATGCCTTTCATGATTTGTCATTGAATTACTGAAACAAAGTATATAATTTGGGGGCTGGAAAGGTGGCTCAGTGGTAGAGTGCTTGCCTTGCATGCATGAGGCTCTGGGTTCGATTCCTCAGAACCACATAAGCAAAAAGAAAATAAGCTAGAAGTGGCCCTGTAGCTCAAGTGGTAGAGCACTAGCCTTGAGCTGAAGAGTTGAGGGATAGCACTCAGGCCCAGAGTTCAAGCTGACAACTGGGCACCCCCCAAAAGTATATAATTTTATGTATTTGTAAGTCTTTGTCCATCTCTCTTGAGCCCTTGACATATTTCTATGTGTTTGCAGCTTGGGAAGGGAAATAAGGTTTAATTCAGGATAGTCAAAAACATTTTGGGAGGGAATGCCAACTTTCCATCTGATGTTCTACAGATGTCCATCTTGGCACAGGAACTGAGTAGACTGTCATAGCATAAGAGTGTCATAGCACACAGAGTGTGATCCAACTGCATACGTGTCACTTGGCTACACTCGAGGGACCAGGTCTCCTCTGAAAATCTAATGGCATGGGAGTAAGAGAAACTAAAACTCAGAACTCAGCTTCCCACATCACTAGGATTACAGGCCTGAGTCTCATATACTAACTCATAACCGCCTTTTTATACATCGTGTAGCCTATTTCATTATATTCACCTCATAGACAGATATACAAATATATGTTTATATTTATTCATCTATTTATAATCAGTGTTATATCTAGAAACACAAAAATATGTATTCATATAATTATAATCAAAGTTATATTACCGCTTTCCCCAATAATGTTTTACACTAATATTATGTGAAAAAAATACTTAAGATTGAAAAAGTTAAAAGCCCTTGTAGTATGAAAAATCATATTCGATCTTATATATCATATAATATACTATATAAAATGTAATGAATATAACATGTATTTCCATATAACTGATTTAATTGCTTCCTGATTTTGTTTGTCCATCTATGTAAACCTTCTTTCTTCTATTGATGATGGCTTATACTTTCCAGTGTCAATATTTCTTATGTATTTTGTGAAATATATTCAGCCCTAAGTAGAATTTTTATGTTAATGGAGCCAATTTTTTCTTCAATATTTCCCAAAGCACAATGAATATGTATACAGACTTGAGCTCACTGTTGGAAGAAAGTCCCACATACCAGTATGAGTATTGTAGCATATGTCCCAATTGACAGAACAGCTTTCTAGGTCATCTGATCTGGTATGTCCTAGATCTGTTGTAGCCACCTTATCACCACATGCAGGCATGGCCTGGCTTCCTTGCAACTCCCTGTGCATTTAACCATTCCCTTTATATCCAGTAGGCTCTCTTGTTCATCCCCCTGTCACTCTGTTTTCCCACACACAAAACACATGTGCATGGTGCTTTACGTTGTAGGTTGAAAAAAAAACACATTTAAGGCTCATGAATTGTATAACATAACATAAACATTGACATTTTAATAACGTTAGAAAAATAACTAGAATGATCATTTTACAACAATCAGGACCAAAAAGAAATATAAAGATTTTCTAAATAAGGGGGGAAGCAATCTCTAAATCTGGATTGTCTTCTAAGTTGCCTTCAGACACAAATTCTGCCTCAGAGTCCTCAAAATGATCTACTTCCTCATTAAAGGCAGTATTTTCTTCCTGAGTCTAGGGAGGGACAGATCTTATTTCTCAACTGGAAATTGGATCCCCAGCAGAAGGACAGATTGGTCTGGATATTCTGTCAGAACAGATTCCCTTTCCTCAACTGAATCTAGACTTTGGACCTAACTTATTGGTTTTCCTGAACATAGACTGGGGTCATTTTCCATTAGCACATATTTACCCTGCACTCCAAGACCAAAACATTTTTTACTGGTTTGGATGTGATCTAGGTGAATTGTGAACGTCAATGGAAGACATTCTGGATCATCTTCTTCCTTGGTGGTATGTGCAGGTACACCTACATAACATGTGGAGTTCAGAACCAGTGGGATGTCCACAGGACTCAAAACCTAGTTGGGTCTTTCTACACATTGAAAAAAGCCTCTATGTTCACATGCTTTCTGGAGTCCAGTGTTGGCTTCCAATCTCCATCAGTCACCATAGGCGACATCACTGATGGGTTCTTTATCTGGAGTTCAGCAGGAAGTTCTCTATAGTGACACAAACATAAGAGTGGAAACAGGTACAGGAGTCTTAGAGTACACTCTAGAAGTTAAAGTGTGACTAAACTTCTATGAGGATTTAGTAGGAGAAGCTGTAGAACTTGAGTTTGGACTGAACACTGATGAGAAGGTAGGGTGTTTCTAATGAGTGGTTATGTCCAAGTTCTTTTAAAAAGGGAACAGACATTACCCGGTATAGAACATCCATAATAGGACATTTTGCCAAGCTGTGTAGTACAAAGGGCTTTTGGCCAAGCAGGCCCATCCCTTGAGACCTAGGATCTATCCCTACTCACAAGCTCTAAGGCAACTAAACAAGGATTATTTACTCTTTTTCTTGGTCTCACAGGCCATGCGTTGCTCCAGCTGGTCCAGAAGAATATGTAAGCAGAACAGCAAGTCTGAAGAGGGCATGTTGAGCTTGTCATACTGTGTAAGATTTTTCAGGATGTCAAGTTTCTTGTGCTCATAAAAATCATCAGGGTAGATGTCCATCCAAATAGTTAAGATGGAACAATCGATGCTGTGGGCATATTGGTGACAAGGAAAATGAGAGTCTGCTATCTCCATCCTGAGCCTTCTACTATAGACCTTTTCTGGCAGGACTAGAATGTTGGGAAGGGGGAAGAGACTCCTGGGAGCAGAATGCTCCTCACAACCCACTTCTAGAAATTTCTAATACAATACTCCAAAATTCTCCCTGTGATGGGCAGAGAAAGTTGTTTCCCCACTGTATCTGACTTGCTACACACAACCCTCCCTGTCATCAAGGGATTGTGATCCATGCTGGGCTGGTCATAAACAGAAAATCCTGTCATAAAAATGGCTAAAGCAGCACTGAGCGCAGGTGGCTCATGCTTTTAATCTTAGCTATTCAGGAGGCTGAGATTTGAAGATCCCAGTTCAAAGCAAATCTAGGCAGGAAAGTGTGTGAGACTCCTAGCTCAATAATCCACAAGAAAACTAGAAGCGGCACTGTGGCTGAAACAGTAGAGCACTCGCCTTGAGCTGAAGAGTGCAGGGACAGTGTCCAGGTGCAGAGTTCAAACCACATGACCAACAAAAACAAAAGTGACTAAAGCGAAAAGAGCAGGTGTATGGCTCACTTTGTAGAGCACCTACCTAAAATGCCTGAAGCCCTGAGTTTAATTGCTAGGATTGAAAGGAGGAAAGGATATGAAGGAATGGAAAGAAGAAAAGAAGGAAAGGAGGAATTTTGATATAACCAAATACTGGAAAGATGTGAAGTATTAAATAAAGGTATCACAGCTATTTTATATGAAAAGATACTGATCGTTTACTAAAAGGCAAATTATAGAATGTGGAATTCAGGCTAAAATACATGTACAATTTTGTTTTTCTGTAAAGTGATACATGCCTCTTTAGTTTAAAAGTAGTAAATGAGGTTAAAAAATGGAAGAGTTGTTAGAAATGAATCATTTCTTATCACTTTTTCTGCTACATTCATCACCTACAAAATTGAAACAATGTTCATCATTTTAATTATTAATTTATTAATTTAATCTTTCATCTTTAGTGTATAGTCTATTGTGCACATCGTTTGTTTAAACTCTTTTTTTGTTTGTTTTTTGTCCATCATGGGTCCTGAACTCTGGGCCTGGGCATTGTCCATTAGCTCTTCACCTCAAAGATATCACTCTACCACTTGAACCACAGTGCCACTTCTGGCTTTTCTGCTTATGTGGTACTTAGAAATCGAACCCAAAGGCTCATACTTGCAAGGCAAGCACTCTACCACTTAGCCACATTCCCAGCCCTGAAATATTTATTTTTTCCTTCAGACATGGGGCTTGAATACAGGGCATGGGTGCTGTCCCAGAGCTTCTTTGCTCAAGGTTAGTACTCTACCATACAAGTTTAAACCATAGTGCCATTCTTGTTTTTTAGTGGTTAATTGGAAATAGCAGTCTCATGGGAACATTTCTGCCCAGGGCTGGCTTTGAACCACCATCCTCATTTCTCAGCCTCCTGAGAAGATAGGATTACAGGCGTGAGCCACCTGTACACTTGTGCTCATTTTTTTTTCCTTTTAACTGTTAGATAAGTTTAGTTCCCCCACCAATATACGTGCAAACTGAGATGCAAATTGGTTTAAATTACAAATTGGCTGAAATTACAAATGATGGCAAATTGTTTTTAACGTTTTTTTAATATGAGAAGCTTGAACTTAGGGCCTGGTTGAAATCGCTGTTCTCTTGTGCTCAAGGCTATCACTCTACTAGTTTGGCCCACAGTGCTCCTTTTAGTCTCTTGGTAACCAGTTAATGAGATAATAGTCTCACAGACCTTCTTACCCAGACTGTTATTAATCCTCGATTATCAGATCTCAGCCACCTGAGTTGTTATGATTATAGGCATGATACACTGGCACCAGTTTTTTAAAAAGCAACAACAGATTACTTTAGGGGAGGATGGAGGAGGAGAAGCTAGAGGCTAAAGAAGCTCTCACATAGAAAATAGTTGTAGTGTTCCAGTAAAGAGTCCTAGCCAGAGAATTACGAAGTGTGCCATCACAGTACAGAGAGTTTGGCCAGAGAGGGAAAATCCAGTCAAGGAAACATATCTGAGCACTTGCCATTAGCTGCAGCTGCGGTGGTGGTGGCAACCGCAGCAGCCGAGCCGCCAAAAGAACAACACAGAGTCTGGGACAATGGTGCCAGACACAGCAGGTGACGGGATTCTACTTCAAACCAGAAAGAACTGACAAGTAGCAGATATCTTCATCCTGCAGATCACAGACCAGAGACAACCCAGGAACCAAGACTCCAGCGTGAGTAGAATCCTGACATACTCACTCTTTCTCAGGGAACAGAGGAGGGAAGGCCACCCTTCCCGCCCTCACCCCTGGAGATCTCCATATTTGATATTGAAAAGGCCCAGCTGAGCAGCTAGTTCCAACTCAGGCCTTGCCTTGGGAAAAAAAACAAAAGAGTCATTTATGAGGTCACAGGCACCTGACTTGAACTGCCAGGCTCAGCTCCTCCTTAGGAAAAGTCACCCAGCCCAGGCAGACAAAGCTCTGCCCCGAGGGGAGTGACTTTCTTCACTGGGTAAACAGAGCCAGAGGCTGCCCCTCCCTACAGCAGCCTAAACAATCAAGTGAAATTCAGTGAACATAAACCCTGAGAATGGCTCCAGGCTGGGCTCCCTGAGTGTCTCAGAAGCTACCCCTCAGGGAAAAGCTACAATTTGCTGAAACGCCTCAACTCTACCCAGAACCTAGCCTCATCACAGCATCTTCAAATTAGAGGAAACAGCCATCTCCCTCTTTTGTGAAACTCAAAGCAGATCTCCCTCTCATTGAACTAGCCTGGGAGGAGGATCACAAAATCCTGAGCATATTTCTGCCTGCTAAAACAAATTGACTTAAGAAACCAATCATGCCACAGGGAAACCAAACACCACAAGCAGACTAGAGACTCCACCAAGAGACTGGTTACAGACACAGGGAGATACAGGATCTTCCCATCTACTTCTCCCCCCACCCCCCCAAAAAAAGAACTCTTTTTTGTACCTTTTCTAATTTTTAGTTTAAAAAAATTGTTTTCTATTAATCTTTTTTTCTTCTCTCCTAATTTTTATTTTAGGTGTATGTGTGTGTGAGTGCTTTGTTTAAATCACTAATGACCTTTTGGTCCTCTTTTCTTTTTTTTTCATTCTTTTCATTTTTTCTTCTGTTTCCTTGTTTTTTGTGTGACTTATTTGCTATTCTGCTCATCCTCAGATATATGCCCGTCGTCAAATATTAGACCCCATTGTATACACACTTAATCAAGAATTTTATTACTCAATTCAAAACTTCTTAGCCTTAAATAATGTAATAGCAGTATTATCTCTTTAGGCTATATAATTTTTGAGAATTTTTAGTTTTTAGTTTTTCATGTCTCCTTTCTATCCTTCCCCTCCTCTCATTGTATCTTTTTCTTCTCTCAATACCACCTTAAACTTAGATAATTTTAAAAATTCATTTCATAAATTTAATATTTGTTTTTCCCATTTTTTTCTTGTCTGTTTTTTTCTCTCTCCTACTATTCTGTCCAATCCATTTCCCTCTTTGAGATTAGAACTCGGTTAAATTCACTCTCTTTTTACCTCTCCACATTCTTCTAATCCTATTTTTCCTCATATTTGTCCCTAAATATAATAATTTCTGGTTTGCCAAATTCATCCATGCTGTTGTTAGCCCATTAATCCATAGTTGTTTGATGTTGAATAGATTGTATCTGTTGAACTAGATTATATCTGAGTCCTTTTGCCTGTGCAACTACAGGACATTGGTTGATGCATGCCTTTGAAAAAATATTCTACCAGAAAATTGGTGTTACTTTCATATCAAATGGACAGAACAAGCCAGAGAAATACAAGAAAAATCCAAGTCCTGGTATCTCAACTCCCACTCATGATAACCAGTATTCCAGAGGAGAGTTCTCCAATAGCTCAATAAATATTACTGGGAAACATGGTGAATGAACAGATAGAAAACCTGCAAAGGACTCAGTGTGATCATGATAGGGAGAGAGCAGAAGCAAACCAAAGATCAATACAATAATCTCATGAGCATGAGGAAGCTACTCAAAGGTTGATACAGAAATGTGTGAACAGGTTGAGAACACTCAAAGAGAAATAAAGGAATTGTGTGAACAGGCTGAGAACTGTCAGAGAAATACAGGAATTGCATGAGCAGGCTGAAAAGAGACAAAGAGAATGTCAGGAATTGCGTGAACAGGCTGAGAACAGTCAAAGAGAACTACAGGAATTGCATGAACATGAGGAAGCTAATTAAAGAGTAATACAGGAATTGCAAGGGAGGGACGAGAATAAACAAAGATCAATAGAGGCATTCATGGAATCCATAAACAGACAGCTGAAAGAATTCAGGGAGACCACAAAGGGAATGCTGATTGGAACCCGCGAGAAGGAATGGGAGTATAAGGAAACCATAACCAAACAACTAAGTGATTTGAGAATAAGAACTGAACACCAAATTAAGGAAGTAAAGAAGTCCATACAAGATCTGAAACAAAGCTCCCAAAAAGAATTTGAAGTCATCAAAACTAAACAATTAGAAGGAAAATGAATGAAAAACAAAGAATAAAGCCTTGACAGTAGGTTAGACCATGCAGAAGATCGAATTTCAGTGAATGATGACAGCCTAGATATTATAGAGAAAGAATGTACAACTATCCAAGACAAATCCAGAAATATGATAGATATATTCAGCAATTGGAAGACACCATCAGAAAGCCTAATCTGAGAATAATTGGTGTAGAGGAGCACCTAGAGAGAGAAGATAATGGTCTAGGAAATTTGTTTAACAGGATCCTAGCAGAGGAAATTCCCAAACATGCAAAAGGATAGGCCTATTCAGATACAAGAAATGTTTAGAACCCCAAATAGACCAGACAAGAGCAGGACATCCCACCATCACATTATAATATGCACAAGATCAATTCAGACCAAGGAAAAGATCCTTAAAGCTGTCAAGGAAAAAAGATCTATCATCTATGAAGGGGAAACAATTAGAATAACTTCATTTTTTTCAGCAGAGAAAATTAAAGCAAGAAGAGCCTGGGATGATGCATGCCATGACCTAAAGACGAAGGATGAACCACGAATAGTGTAAACAGCTAAATTCTCCTTCATAACCAAAGGTGAAATAAAAACCTTCCATAGCAAAGAAAAACTGAAAAAAAAATATCTCCACCAAACTGGTCCTACAAAAGATACTTAAAGATGTCCTACACAGACAGAACTGACAATACCACAATAAAGGCAAAGAAACGGCATCCAAACTGAGAATCCAAAAACCATAGGAAGAACCAAGTTGCCACAGCACCCAAGAAGGTGGATAAAATGGCAGAAACTTCCAAACACTTCTCAGTCCTTTCTCTCAACATTAACGGACTTAACTCTCCAATTAAGCGACAGACACTGTCTAGATGGATTAAAAAGCAACATCCTTTTATCTCCTGCCTTCAGGAATCACACCTTGCTCATAAAAACAAACACACTTTGAACGTGAAAGTCTGGAACAAAATCTACCAAGCAAATGGCCCCCATAAACAGACAGGAATTGCAGTCGTAATATCAGATAAAATAGACTTCAAATTAAAATTAGTGAGAAGAGATAAAGAAGGTCACTACATACGAATTAAGGGATCTTTCTTTCAGGAGGATATTACAATAATAAATACTATTCGCCAAACAATGGATCACGGAAATTTATCCAACAAATACTACTTTCCCCAAAATCTCAAATTGATCCAAAGATAAGAATTGTTGGGGGCTTTAACAGACCACTATCCACATTAGATAGATCAACTCGAAAAAACTCAATAAAGAAAATGCAGATCTAAAGAACTACCTAGATCAGCTACATTTAACAGACAACTACTGAATATTTCACCCAGCAGCATCAGAATACACTTTTTTCTCATCACTACATGGAACATTTTCCAAAATAAACCACTTATTTTATTGTGAAAATACTGTACAGAGGGGTTGCAATTACATGGGCAAGACAATGAGTACATTTCTCATAAAGCATTGTAGCCTCCTCCTTTGTTTCCCCTTCCCATCCCATTCTCCCCCCGTCCCACCACCCAACCCTCAATCCCCCACCAAAGTTGTAAAGTTCGTTTTTGACATAATGACTTGTACATCTCGTTGCAATGGGTCCACCTGTATGCCTATTTAAATGATTTGTTTTTTCCCTTCCCCTCCACAAATGATAACAATATCAAATACAGTGAAAACAGGGGTTCTAAAGTTGTGCAGGCACATACAAAGCAACAAAGATATGATCTTATAATTGTTTTAGAAACAATTGCATGAAAGAAAAAAAAAACATTTGAATAAATATCTTAGGGTTCATTTCCCTAAAATCGACTTATCTGACCTTTTCGGCTTGATTCAGACTGATACTAGTTATTACAAATAGGGGAAGCTATGGGACCTATGTTTCTTTGGGCCTGTCTTACTTCACTTAATACAATTTTTCCCAAATCTTTCCATTTCCTAACAAATGGGGCAATGTCATTTTTTCTGATGGAGGCATAGAATTCCATTGTGTATATATACCACATTTTCTTGATCCATTCATCTACTGAGGGGCATCTGGGTGGGTTCCAGATCTTAGCTATGGTAAATAAGTCTGCAATAAACATAGTTGTGCTGGTAACTTTCTTATAGTTTTGCTTGTGAACATTTGGTTAAATGCCCCAAAGTGGGATTGCTGGATCATAGGGGAGCCCTATGTGGAGTCTTTTGAGGAAACTCCATACTACTTTCCAAAGTGGTTGTAAAAGTTTATACTCCCACCAACAATGTATTAAGGTTCCCTTCTGTCCACATGCCCTCCAGCATCTGTTGTTATTATAGTCCTTGATTCTAGCCATTCTGACTGGGGTGAAGTGGTATCTAAATGCTGTTTTGATTTGCATTTCTTTTATTGCTAGGGAGGTTGAGCATTTCTTCATGTATCTATTGGCCATCCTTCTTTCCTCTTCAAAGAAGTTTCTCTTTAAGTCTTTAGCCCACTTATTTATTGGGCAGTTTTTTCTTTGAAGGTTTGCTGTTGGGGGGTTTAATTTTTTGAGTTACAGGTATATTTTAGATATGAAACCCTTGTCTGTTGTATGGCTAGTGAAGACCATCTCCCAATCGGTGGGCTTTCTATTGATCTTGCTAGCTATGTCCTTTGCCATGCAGAAGCTATGCAATCCCATTTGTTCAACCCTTCTTAGATTTGTTGTGCTTCTGGGTCTCTATTAAGAAAATTTCAGCCTGTGTCTTTGGATCTATGTGGGATTTGAGCAAAAGTAGTGTTTCTTGGATAAATTTGGGAGCTCCATTTTTTGGCGAGTAGATATTTAGAATTGTAATATCCTCCTGAAGGAGAGATCTCTTAATGAGTATGTGGAGACCTTCTTAATCTTTTCTCTCTTATTTTAATTTGAAGTCTATTTTATCTGGTATTAGGATTGCAACTCCTGCCTGTTTATGGGGGCCATTTGCTTGGTAGATTTTGTTTCAACCTTTCACATTGAAAATGTGTGTTTTTACAGGCAAGATGTAACTCCTGAAAGAAGCAGATAGAAGGATGATGCTTTTTAATCCAAGTAGACAGTCTATGTCGTTTAATTGAAGAGTTAAGTCCGTTAATGTTGAGAGATACGACTGAGGTATTTGGGAGCTGCTGCCATTTTATCCACCTTCTTGTGGCTGCGGCAACTTGGTTCTTCCTATGGCTCTTGGATTCTCAGTTTGGGTACTGTTGCTTGACCTTTTTTTGTGATCTAGTTGCATATGAAGGAGAGTTTATCTGGGTACAGTATTCTTGGTTGATATTTGTTTGTCTTTAGGGCATGGCATACATCATTCTAGGCTCTTCTGGCATTGTTTCTTCTGAGGAATCTGAGGTGACTCTAATTGGTTTCCCTTTACCGCTGATTGAGCTTTTCTCCTTGACAGCTTTAAGGAACTTTTCTTTGGTCTGAATTGAACGTGTGTAGTTTATAATGTGATGGTGGTATGCCTTATCCTGGTCTCATCTATTTGGTGATCTAAAAGCTTCTTGTGTCTGAATAGACCTATCTTTTTGCATGTTTGGAAAGTTCTCTGCTAGAATCCTGTTAAACAAATTTCCTAGACCATTAACTTCTATCTCTACACCCATTAGCCTCAGATTAGGCCTTCTGATGGTGTCTTCCAATTGTTGAATAGCTTTATTATATTTCTTGGATTTGTCTTGGATGGTTGTATGTTCTTTCTCTATAATAACTAGGCTGACTTCAATCCCTGAAATTCGATCTTCAGGATGGTCTAACCTACTATCAAGTCTTTCTACTTTGTTTTTTATTTCTTTTCCTTCTAGTTGGTCGCCTTTGATGGCTTCAGATTCCTTGTTGGAGTTTTGTTTTAGATCTTGTATGGACTTCTTTACTTCCTTAATTTGGTGTTAGTATTTATTCACAAATCACTTAGTTGATTAGTTATGGTTTCCTAGGACTCCCATTCCTTCTGTTGGGTTACGTTCAGCATTTCTTTTTGTGGTCTCCCTGATTTGTTTGAGCTCTCTGTTTATGGATTCCTTGAATGCCTTTAGTGATCTTTCTGTATTCTCATCCCCCCACTCTCAATTCCTCTATTATTCTTTGATTAGCTTATTCATATTCACGCAGTTCCTGTAGTTCTCTTTGAGTGTTTTCAGCCTGCTCACGCCATTCATGACTTTCTCTTTGACTGATCCCAGCCTGCTCATGCAATTCCTTTATTTCTCTTTAAGTGTTCTCAAGCTACTCTCGCAATTCCTGTATCAAACTTTGAGTAGCTTCCTCACACTCATGATATTCTTTGTTTTGCCTCCTCTCTCTCCCTATCACGCTCATACAGAGTCCTTCACAGGTTTTCAATCTTTTCATTTACTATGTTTACCAGTAGTATTTGTAGACCTTTTTGGGAACACTTCTATGGATTATTCGTTATCTTTTTTGTCCCTGATTATTATGAGTGGGAGTTGAGATAACTGAACTTGCCATTTTTCTTGTGTTTTCCAGATTGCTCTACCCATTTGGGATGAAAATAAACCAGCTTTGTGCTAGCACACTATTTTAAGGCAAGCATCAACCAAAGTCAGTAGTTGCACAGTCAAAAGTCTGCAGATACAATATAATTCAATAGATATATCTATTCAACTTCAAACAACTAAGTATAATTGGGCTACGAACTGCAAAGAATAAGTTGGCAAACAGAAATTATTAGGTTTAGGGAGAGATGTGGTAAAAAATAGGCATAGAGTGATGTGGAAAGGCAGTGGGAGAGTTAACACAACAAATCCTAAACTCAAAACGGGAAATAGCTTGGATAGAATGATAGTAGAGAGAGAAAAAAAGAAGAAAGAGAAAGAAAAAAGACAAGAAAAAACAGGAAAACAAACATTAAAAATTAAGAAGTGCAACACTTAAAAATTATGCAAATTGAAGACATAATATTCAGAGAAGAATGTGGATAGAATAAGAGAACAGGAGGGATGGAAAGGAGATGTGGAAAACTTAAAAATAAAAATGCTAAAAATATTATATAGTTATTAAGAGGTAGTACTGCTATTAAGGAAGTTAAGTCTAAGCATCTTTAAACTGAGTAATAAATTTCTGGATTAAGTGTGTGCACAATGTGGCTAAAGTCAAATAATCAACTACGGGTATATATGAGGATGAGAACAGCAATTAAGTCATGCAAAGCATGAAAGAGAAGAAAACGTGAAAAGAACAAGAAGGAAAAAGAAAAGGATCAAATGGTCACTAGAGCTAAATAAAAAAAATTATTTTAAAAGATAAAAAGAGAGAGTTCTGGGAAGATGGCAGAGGAGAATCTGGAGGTAAAGCAATCATTCACATAGAAAGCAGTTTTAAAGTTCCAGTGAACAGTCCTCAGCCAGAGAATCACACCAAGTGTGTCATCACAGGACAGAGAGTTAGGACAGAGAGGGAAAATCCAGACAAGGAGACAGATCTGAGATCTTGCCAGCTGCTGCTGCTGCTGCAGTAGCAGCGGTGGTGGCGGTGGCCGAACTCGCCATACCTGAATCACAGAGAGTCTGGGACGAAGGATCCAGACACAGTGGGCAAGCGGATTCTACTCAACACCAGCAAGAACCAACAAGGAGTGGAATTCTTCCCCCTGCAGTTCGCAGACCAGAGACAACCCAGGAAGCAAGACTTGGCGTGAGTAGAACTCTGATGTCCTCACTCCTTCTCAGGGTGCAGAGGAGGGAAGGCCACCCTTCCCCCCCAGTACTGGAGATCTCCATCTTGGATAGCGACAAAGCTCAGCGGAGCTGCTAGCTCCAACTCAGGCCTTGGAAGAAAACTAGAGTCATTTAGCAGGTCACAAGAACCTAAGCTGAACTGCCAGACTCAGCTCCACCTAGGGAAAAGTCAGAATGCTTGGGAGCCAGCCCTAGGAGTGGCTTTCTTCGCTGGGTAATCAGAGCCAGAGATTGCTCCTCCCTTTAGCAGCCTTGACAATTGAAATTCAGTAAACATAAACCCTTAGAATGGCTCCAGGCTGGGCTCTGTGAGTTTCTCACAAATTAGCCCCCCGGAAAAGCTACTGATTGCTGAAAGGCCTCAACTCTACCCAGAACCTAGCCTCATCACAGCTTCTTCAAATTTGAGGAAAAAGCCATCTCCCTCTTTTGTGATACTCAAAGCAGATCTCCCTCCCATTGAACTAAACTGGAAGGAAGATCGCAAAATCCTGGGTAAAGCAGAGCATTTCTCTGCCTGTTCAAACAAACTGACTTAAGAAACCAACCAAGCCACAGAACCACAAGCAGACCAGAGACTCCAACAAGAGGCTGGTTACGGACACAAGGGATATGCAGGATTTTTCCCAACCCTCCCAGAAAAACGAAAGAACTATTTTTTCTCTTCTTCATTTTTTTTGTACCTTTTATAAAAAACTTTTTTTCTTTTCTAAAAATTTTTAATTTTTAAATTTTTTGAAAAAAATTGTTTTCTAGTAACTTTTTTTCCTCTTATAATTTTTATTATAGGAGTACATGTGTGTGTGCGTTTTTCTTTCTTTTTTTTCTTTGTTTTTTTTTTAAAAAAATTCTTTTTGTTTACCTCTACTGAACTTCTGATCTTTTTTTCTTTCTCTCTTACCCTTTTCACCTTTTCTTCTCTTTCATTCTTCTTTATGTGACTTAATTGTTGTTCTGCACATCCTCAGATAAACCCGTAGTTGACTATTAGATCCTATCCCCAATTGTGAACACACTTAATCCACAAATTTATTACTCAATTCAAAACCTCTGAGACTTAAATTCCTTAATAGCAGTACTACCTCTTTATACCTATATAATATTTTAAGTATTATAATTTCTAAGATTTTCTCATCTCATTTATATCCCTCTGTTTCTCTCATTATATTCACGTTCTTCTCTGGATAGTTTGTTTTCGATTCTGCATAATATTTTAAATTTTTCTTTTCTATTTTTTCTGGTCTCTTTTTTCCCTTTCTCTTTCTTCTTTTTTTCTCTTTCTCTACTTTCATACTACCCAACCTATTTCCTGCTTTGTGATTAGGACTTAGTTAGCTCTCCTTGTCTCTTCCCACATCTCTCTATTCCTATGTTTTACCCACATCTCTCCCTACCCCTAATAATTTCTGATTTTCCAAATTCTTCTTTGCGGTTCGTAGCCCATTAATATATAGTTGTTTGATGTTTAATAGATGTATCTGTTGAACTAGATTTTATCTGCAGACTATGGACTGTGCAAATGCAGACTTTGGTTGATGCTTGACTTAAGTTAGTGTTCTAGCAGAAAACTGGTGTTATTTTCATCCCAAATGGGCAGAGTAAGCTGGAAAAACACAAGAAAAATGGCAAGTCTGGGAATCTCAACTCCCACTCATGATACTCAGGGGACATAACGGATAATGAATAATCCAGAGGAGAATTCCCAAAAAGCTCTAATAAACACTGCAGGAAAACATGATAAATGAAAGATTGAAAACCGACAAAGGACTCTGTATGAGCGTGATAGGGAGAGAGAGGAGGCAAACAATAGGTCAAGGCAGGAAAAGATTGAAAACCTACAAGGGACTCTGCATGAGAGTGAGAGGGAGAGAGAGGAGGCAATCCAAAGGTTTATACAGGAATATCATGAGAGTGAGGAAGCTACTCAAAAACTGATACAGGATTTGCGTGAGCAGCTTGAGAATACTCAAAGAGAAAGGCAGGAATGGCTTGAACAGGCTGAGAACACTCAAAGAGAACTACAGGAATGGCATGAACAGAAGGAAGCTAAGCAAAAAGTAATACAGGAATTGAGAGAGCAGGATGAGACTACACAAAGATCACTAAAGGCATTCATGGGATCCATTAACAAAGAGCTGAAGGAGGTCACAGAGACCACAAAGGGAATGTTGAATGGAACCCAACAGAAGGAATGGGAGTCCAAGGAAACCATAACCAATCAACTAAGTGATTTGAGAATAAACACTGAACACCAAATTAAGGAAGTAAAGAAGTCCATTCAAGGTCTAAAACAAAGCTTCCACAAAGAATTTGAAGCTATCAAAACTGACCAATTAGAAGGAAAAGAAATAAAAACCAAAGTAGAAAGTCTTGACAGCAGGTTAGACCATGTAGAAGATCGAATCTTGGGAATTGAAGACAGCCTAGATATTATAGATAAAGTATATACAACTATCCAAGTCCAAGAAATATGATAGATCTATCCAACACTTGGAAGACACCATCAGAAGGCCTAATCTAAGGATAATGGGTGTACAGGAGCAACTAGAAACAGAAGTTAATGGCCTAGGAAATTTGTTTAAAAGGATCCTAGCAGAGAACTTCCCAAACATGTAAAAAGATAGTCCTATTCAGATACAAGAAGCTTTTAGAACTCCAAATAGACCAGACCAGAATAGGACATCCCACAGTCACATTATAATCCACACAGGATCAACTCAGACCAAGGAAAAGATCCTTAGGGTTAGGGTTAGGGTTAGGGTTAGGGTTAGGGTTAGGGTTAGGGTTAGGGTTAGGGTTAAAAACAATAATAATAAAAAAAAAATAAAAAAATAAAAAGATCCTTAAAGCTGTCAAGGAGAAAAGATCAATCACCTATAAATGGAAACCAATTAGAATCTCCTCAGATTTCTCAGCAGATTCAATCAAAGCAAGAAGAGCCTGGAATGATGTATGCCATGCCCTAAAAACAAACAACTATCAACCAAGAATACTGTACCATCTAAACTCTCCTTCATAACTAAAAGCCAAATAAAAACCTTCCATAGCAAAGAAATATTGAAACAATACATCTCCACCAAACCAGCCCTACAAAAGATTCTTAAAGATGTCCTACACAAAGAAAACCAACAAGACCAGAATAGAGGCCAAGAAACTGCACCCAAACTGAGAATCCAAGAACCATAGGAAGAACACAGTTGCCACAGCCCCCAAAAATGTGGATAAAATGGCAGGAACTCCCAAATACCTCTCTCTCCTATTTCTGAACATTAACGGACTTAACTCTCCAATTAAGCTACATAGACTGTCTAGCTGGATTAAAGAACACGATCATACCTTCTGCTGCCTTCAGGAATTTAGCCCATAAAAACAAACACATTTTCAATGTGAAAGATTAGAACAAAATCTACCTAGCAAATGGCCTCCATATACAAGCTGGAGTTGCAATCCTAATATTAGATAAAGTAGACTTCAAATTAAAATTAGTTAGAAGAGATAAAGAAGGTCGCTACATACTTATTAACAGATCTCTCCTTCAGGAGGATATTGCAAGTCTAAATATCTATTCACCAAACAACGGAGCTCCCAAATTTATCCAAGAAACACTACTTTCCCTCAAATTCCACATAGATCCAAAGACATTAATTGTTGGGGATTTTAACACACAACTCTCCCCACTAGATAGATCAACTCGGCAAAAACTCAACAGAGAAACTACAGATCTAAACAGCTGCATAGATCAACTAGATTTAACAGACATCTACCGAACATTTCACCCAGCAGCATCAGAATACACGATTTTCTCAGCAGCACATGGAACATTTTCTAAGATAGACCACATTTTAGGCCACAAAGCAAACTTGTCCAAATTCAGAAACATTGAAGTTATTTCTTGCATTCTTTCAGACCACAAGGGAATAAAATTAGAACTCAACACCAAAAGCCACCAAAGAAAGTCTGGTAACACAGGGAAGTTGAACAACACTCTGCTGAATCATGAGTGGGTCATGGAAGAGATTAGAAAGGAAATTCAAATATTCATGCTATTCAACAAAAATGAGCACACAAATTACCAGCAACTCTAGGACACAGCAAAGGCAGTGAGCAGAGGCAAGTTTATAGCTCTTGGTTCCTACATCAACATATTGAAGAGATCTGAAACCAACAATTTAATGAGACATCTGAACCTCCTTGAAAGAGAGCAGCAAATAAACCCCAATCCAGTAGACAGAAAAAAATAATTAAAATTAAATCAGAATTAAATGAATTAAAATCCAAAATCTCTATAGAAAGAATCAACAAAACAAAGAGTTGGTTCTTTGAAAAAATTAACAAAATTGACAGACCCTTAGCAAATCTTATCAGAAAAAGAAGAGAACACACCCAAATAAATAAACTCAGAGATGAGAATGGAAACATCACCACGGAAACAACCATGATTCAGAATATTATAAGTGAATACTTCTCAAAACTTTATGCTAGTAAGTTTGAGAACTTGGCAGAAATGGACCTTTTCCTAGCAAATATTGACATGTCAAAACTAAACCAATATGAGTTAAACCATCTTAACAGGTCTATATCAAGCATTGAAATAGAAACAGCAATAAGGGACCTCTCAGCTAAGAAAAGTCAAGGACCAGACGGTTTTAAAGCAGACAAAGTTCACTACCAAACACATTCTATGAAGCCATCATAACACTCATAACTCTCATCCCCAAACCAGGAAGGGACTCATCAAAGAAAGAGAACTATAGACCCATGTTTTGATGAACATTGATACAAAACTTCTCAACAAAATTTTGGCCAATCCAAGTCAACAATTCATCCAAAAAATCACACAACAAAATCAAACAGGATTCATTTCAGGGATGCAAATCTGGTTCAATATACACATATCAATTAATTTTATTCATCACATCATCAGGAGCAAGGATAAGAACCACATGGTTATCTCAATAGATGCAGAAAAAGCATTAGACAAGATCCAACACCCCTTTATGATGAAGGTTTTGGAAAAATTAAGAATCCATGGGATATTCCTCAATAAAATAAAGGCTTTATATGACAAACCTACAGCCAGCATTATACTTAATAGTGAAAATTAAACCCATTTCCTCTTAACTCAGGAACAAGACAAGGATGTCCACTCTCTCCACTTCTCTTCAATCTAGTATTAGAAAGCCTAGCTACAGCAATAAGAAAAGATGCAAACATAAAGGTGGTCCATATAGGGAAAGAAGAAATGAAACTCTCCCTCTTTGCAGATGACATGATCTTGCATTTAAAGAATCCCATAGAATCGGCTCCCAAATAACTCAAGCTGATTCAAAACTTTGGCAAAGTAGCAGGGTATAAAATTAACCCCCCAAAATTATTGGCTTTTCTGTATGCCAACAATGTGAAAAGTGTGGCTGAAATTCAGAATGCCACTCCATTTGCAATAGCCCCACAAAAAGTAAAATAATAGGAATTAACTTAACCAAAGAAGTGAAGGACCTCTATGATGAAAACTTTAAAAACTTGAAAAAGTAAATCAAAACAGAACTTAGAAAATGGCAAAACCTCCCATGCTCCTGAATTGGAAAGATTAATCTTGTGAAAATGGCAATACTTCCCAAGGCTATCTACAAATTCAATGTGATACTTATCAAAATTCCAACCTCATTCTTCAAGGAAATAGAAGAGGCAATCCAAAAATTCATATGGAACAATAAACGACCCCGAATAGCAAAAACGCTCCTCAATGGAAAGAACACTGCTGGAGGAATATCAATACCAAATTTCAAACTCTACTATAAATCCATAGTAATCAAAACAGCTTGGCACTGGCACAAGAACAGACCTCAGGACCAATGGAATAGAATTGAAAACCCAGAAATGAATCTACAGACTTATAGCCGTCTAATCTTCGATAAGGGAGCTCAAACAATAGAATGGAAGAAAGAAAGCCTCTTCAGTAAATGGTGCTGGCAAAATTGTTTAAATACTTGTAGAAAACTAAAACTAGACGCTTATCTATCACCTTGCACCAGAATCAACTCCAAATGGATCAAAGACCTCGGAGTCAAAGCAGACACTCTGAAAGCATTGCAAGATGGAATAGGAGAAACTCTAGGTCTCCTTGGCGCAGGTCGAAATTTTCTGAATAGAGACCCTGAAACCCAACAAATCAAAGAAAGGTTGGACAAATGGGATTGCATGAAGTTGCAGAGCTTCTGCATGGCAAAGGACATAGCTAGCAAGCTCAATAGAAAGCCTACAGATTGGGAGAAGATCTTCACTAGCCATACACCGGACAAAGGACTCATATCTAAAATATACATGGAAGTCAAAAATTAAATCCCCCAAAAACAAATCCTCAAAGAAACAACTCCCCAATAAATCAGTGGGCTAAAGACTTAAAGAGAAACTTCTCTGAAGAAGAAGGAAGGATGGCCAATAGACACATGAAAAAATGCTCAACCTCCTTAGCCATAAAAGAAATGCAAAACAAAACAACATTGAGATACCCCATTTAGAATGTCAAAAATCAAGAACTCTAACAACTACACATGCTGGAGGGGATGTGGACAGAAGAGAACCTTACTTCATTGTTGGTGGGAGTGTAAACTTGTTCAACCACATTGGAAAGTAGTATGGAGTTTCCTCAAAAGACTCCACATAGAGCTCCTCTATGACCCAGCAGTCCCACTTTTGGTCATTTACCCAAATTTTTACAAACAAAACCACACTAAAACTACCAGCACAACTATGTTTATTGCAGCATTATTTGCCTTAGCTAAGATCTGGAACCAATCCAGATGCCCCTCAGTAGACGAATGGGTCAAGAAAATGTGGTATATATACACAATCGAATTCTATGCCTCCATCAGAAAGAATGACATTGCCCCATTTGTTAGGAAATTCAAAGTCTTGGAAAAAATTATATTGTTTAGTAAGCCAAGCCCAAAGAAACATAGGTCCCATGGTTTCCCTTATTTTCAATATCTAGTACATGTATGAGTCCAGCAGAAAAGGTCAGATAAGGTGAAGTTAGGAAAATGAACCCTAAGATATGTATTTAAATGTTTTTTTTTCTTTCAAGCATTTGTTTCTAAAGCATTTATAAGATTATTTCTTGGTTGCTTTGTATGTCCCTCCCCCACAGTATAACCCCTGCTTTCACTCTATTTGATGTCAGTATAATTTGTGGAGGGGAAGGGGCAAAATAAGTCGTTCAAATAAGGGCACAGGTGGACCCGTTGCAGCAATGAGAAGTGCAAGATGTCATGTCGAAAACGAACTTTACAACTTTGGTGGGGTGGGGGGAGGATTGGGTGGGAGGACATCGACATCGGGAGGCTGGGAAGGGATGTGAAGGGTAAACAAAGGAGGAGGCTACTATGCTTGATAGGAAATGTACTCATTATCTTCCCATTTAATTGTAACCCCTCTGTACAGTATGTTCGCATAAAAAAAGAAAAAAAAATGAAAATAATTTCTAAAAAAGAAAAAAAACCACACAGACATATAACCCCAAAACAAAATTTATGAGGAAGAAAAAAATGTTAATAGAAAACAAAAATTTTTAAAGTTAAAAATCTAAAACAAGGTTTAGAAAAAAAATTATAAAAGGTACAAAAAAAAGATCTTTGATTTTTTGGGGGGATGGAAGGTTCATGTATCTCCCTTGTGTCCATAACCAGTCTCTTGTTGGATTATCTGGTCTCCTTGTGGTGTTTGATTTTCCTGTGCTTTGGATGGTTTCTTTAGTCAATTTGTTTGAGCAGGCAGAAAAATGCTCTGCTTTACCAAGGATTTTGTGATCCTACTCCCAGACTAGTTCAATGGGACAGAGATCTACTTTGACTTTCACAAAAGAGGGAGATGGCTCTTTCCTCTAGTTTGGAGATGCTGTGATGAGGCTAGGTTCTGGGTAAAGTTGAGGCCTTTCAGCAAACAGCAGCTTTTCCCTGAGGAGTTAGCTTCTGAGAAACTCACAGAGCCCAGCCTGGAGCCATTCTCAGGGTTTATGTTTACTGAATTTCAATTGATTGTCAAGGCTCCTGTAAGGAGGGGCAGCCTCTGGCTCTCTTTACCCAGTGAAGAAAGCCACTCTTGGGGCTGGCTGCTCAAGCTGGGTGATTTTCCCAGGGAGGAGCTGAGCCTGGCAGGTCAGGTTAGGTTCCTGTGACCTGCTAAATGACTCTTGTTTTCTTCCAAGGCCTGAGTTGGAGCTAGCTGAACAGCCAGGCTTCTTCAGTATCCAAGACGGAAATCTCTGGTAATGGGGTGGGGGACGGCTGGCCTTCCCTCCTCTCCTCCCTGAGAAGGAGTGAGGATGTGAGGCTTCTACTCACGCCAGAGTCTTGGTTCCTGGCTCATCTCTGGTCTGCGAACTTCAGGATGAAGATGTGTGCCCCTTGTCAGTTCTTGCTGGTGTTGAGTAGAAACCGCTCTCTTGCCGCATCTGATGCTTAAGTCCCAGACTCTCTTTGTTGCAGGTACAGTGGCTATGGCTGCCTCCGCTGCCGCCACATCCGTGGCCACTGGCAAGTGCTTATATCTGTCTCCTTGCCTGGATTTTCCCTCTCTGGGCTAACTCTCTGTCCTGTGATGGCACACTTGGTGTGATTCTCTGGCTTAGGACTGTTTATTGGAACACTAAAATTGCTTTCTATGCAAGAGCTTGTTTAGCCTCCAGCTTCTCCTCCACCATCTTCCCAGAACTCATCAAAAAAAAACCATTTAAAGGCAATTCCAGGCAGGAAAGTACATGGAACATTTTTTTCTGTGTGTGCCAGTCATGGGGGTTGAATTTGTTCTACTTTATTCAAGGCTGGTGTTCTATTACTCTCAGCTAATCGGTGGGATGACTACCAGCTAATTAGAGGTAAAGAGTCTCATGGAATTCTCTGTGCAGGCTGACTTCAAACTGATAATCAGATTTCGGCTTCCTGAGACATTCTGTGCTTTGCATGAGACACTTATCTCCAATGAGCCACCAAAAAGAAGAAAAACAAAAAAACAAGAAACACCTGGGGTTGAGATGTGGCCCCAATGGCAGAAATGAGACAATGATTCCTGGGACAATACCCACACCTTGAGATCAAGCTCCAGGACCAGCACACACAAGAATAAAATAAATAAATGAAAAGAAAGTTGGAAGAAGAAAAGGGAGAGCCGATTTCAGAGGTTAAAATGAGCAAAATTGAGTTAGCTTACACTTGTTACTGTACTTACTCAAGGGTCTCAGATCTGAGGATCAGTACTCAAGGCCAGCTAAGGCAGGGGAGTCCATGAACTCTACGCTAATTAGCCAATTACAGTTTTTTTTTTTAGAAGCTCCGAATTGTGCTGTGTCTCACATATTAGAGGGCTAGTTTTAAAAATGTACTGGGAGGGGACTGGGAAGTGACTCAGTGGGAAAGTGCTTGCCTTGCATGCATGAGGCCCTGGGCTCAATTCCTCACCAACACATAAGCAGGAAAAATCAGAAGTGGCTCAGTAGCACAAGTGGTACGGCTCTAGCCTCAAGCTGAAGAGCTGAGGGACAGCGCCCAGGCCCAGAGTTCAGGCTCCATGACAGGCAAAAAAAAAGGAACTGGAACAATACCTAGGCACTGATTTATAGCTCCAAGCCCAGCATACATATGGAAATAAAAAGTAGAAATTAAAAAATGTATAAGAAAATTCAATTAATTTTTTTAATGAGTGATGAGATTTTGGTTTTTGTGTATAATCCTCTTTTTTTGGTCGGTTGTAAGGCTTGAAATCTGGGCCTGAGCACTGTCCCTCAGCTCTTCATTTCAATGCTAGTGCTCTACCACATGAGCTACAGTGCCACTTCTTTTGTGTGTAATCCTAAATACTAAGATAGATTAAATCTGAGGGCTATGGTCTCTAATCTTCAAATCACCAGCAAACATGTAAACAAGAAAACAGTAGTGAATCGTGATGGAGTTGTAAAGCACCAGGCTTGAGTGAGAAAGCTATGAAACAGTGCCCTTGCTAAGAGATCCAGCCTCAGGATCACAAAAATGTAAATAAGAAGAGAACCTGGGGCTTGTGACTCATGCCTGTAATTCTCCAGGAGGCAGAAATATGGGTATCCAGTGTAAAGGCCAATTCTAGCAGGAAAGTCCACAAGACAGTTGCTTGTGGGCCATCCTGGGGCTAGAACTGTAGTACTCCCAGATTTTTGGCAGTTAATTGGAGGTAAGGATCTGACACTTTCCTGCTCAGCCTGGCTTTGAACCATGATGGTCAGATTTCAGCATTCTGAAACAGGCCAGGCCTTGCATGAGTTCTGGCTCCAGCACTAGCACATTCACAAAGAATGAAATGCAAAGAAGACTAGAAGAAAAAGAAGAACCAATAACTGAGGCTGCAATGAGCCAATCAGCCCATTACTGGTGGCTCATAACTGTAATTCTGTTTCCTCAAGAGGCTAAAACATAGGCCCCATGGTTTCCCTTATTTGCAATATCTAGTATATGTATGAGTCAAGCGGAAAAGGTCAGATAATGTGATGTTAAGAAAATGAACCCTTAGATATGTATTTTAATGTTTTTTTCTTTCATGCATGTGTTTCTAACGCATTTATAAGATTATCTCTTTGTTGCTTTGTATGTCCCTCCCCCACAGTATAACCCCTGCTTTCACTATATTTGATGTCAGTATAACTTGTGGAGGAGATGGGGAAAAACCAGTTGTTTAAGGATACAGGTGGACCTGTTGCAACAATGAGAAGTAAAAGTTGTCATGTCCAAAACGAGCTTTACAACATCGGTGCGGGGGGGGGGGGGGGAGAGAAAGGGGGGGAAGGAGAAGGATTGGGATTGGGCGGGGGGAGGGGGGAGGCTGGGAAGGGATGTGAAGGGTAAACAAAGGAGGCTGCAATGCTTGGTAAGAAATGTACGCAATATCCTGCCCATGTAATTGTAACCCCTCTGTACAGTATGTTCACAAATAAAATAAAATTAAATTTAAAAAAAATAAAAAATAAAATAAAATAAAAAAAGAAAAAGAATCTCAGACTTCATCTGGGAAGTTGGCTCAGTGGTAGGGTGCTAGCCTTGCATGCATGAGGACCTGGGTTTGATTCCTCAGAACCACATAAGCAGGAAAAGCCGAAAATGTTGCTGCAGCTCAGTTGATAGAGCACTAACCTTAAGCTGGAACGCTGATGGACAGTGCCAAAGACTAGTTTTCAGGCCCATAACCAATGGCAAAATAATAATAAAAAAAAAACCCTCAGACTTTGCTGCTCAGACTGGCTTCAAACCAAGATCCTCAGATTTCAGCCTCCTTAGTAGTGCTGGGGTTCGTATGAGACTCTTCAAAAAGAAAGAAGCCGGAAGTTGAGCTGTGGCTCAATTGGCAGAACTGAGCAAAATCTCTGAGACAGTGGCCAGTCCCTAGATGGAGAAAAAAAAACATAAAAAATTTCAAAAATAAATAATAAATTGTAATACAGAAAAAATCATGTTTAATATGATACAAAGGAAAACTGTTTTTTTTTTTAAGTGCAGCAAACAAAAACGTACTACAAAGTTTCAAAATGACATACTGAGAGTAAGGGGAAAGTGAAAATTTTTAAAATTCATGTAAATATTATATCCAAACTGACATGACCAAAACCTAATATGATCAGAAACTTATCTCTCACTTGTAATTGCTTACAAACAATTGTCCCTCCAGTTTCAGCTCTAGCATCAGAATTTAGGAAAGACTTCTCTATGCAGCCTTGACTGAATAGGCATCTTCCTGCTTTAGCCTATTGAGTTAGAAATACAGGCTTTGCCTGTATTTGAAACTCAACATCAATATTCAAACTTTAAAACTCAATATCAATATTCAAATAATGGATTATATGTAAAAGCATGAATAAACATCCACCAGAGAAGCTCTGAGCAATACAATCATAACAGTAGAAGAGCACCTACCACTTAAGGTAGGTAACAGAAAGAAGATTTAGCATTTTTTTGAAGTGCAGGGGTTTGAACACAGGGCCTCATGCTTGCTAAGTATAAAATTCAGTGACATTAATTATATCCACACTACTTTTTAACCATTACCTCTGCTTGTGAACTTTCTTTTCAATACTGATGGAATCCACACAATGACCTGCACCAGAAACTTTTGTTTTGTTTGGTTTGGTTTTTGGTCTGTCATGGGTCTTGACCTCTCGGTTGGGCACTGTCTCTGTGCTCTTCAGCTCCAGGCGAGTTCTCCACCGCTTGAGCTACAGCGCCACTTCCGGTTTTCTAGTGTTTTATTGGAGATAATAGTCTCACATACTTTCCTGCCCGGGCTGGCTTTCAACTGTGATCCTCAGATCTCAGCCTCCTGAGTAGTTAGGATTACAGGTGTCAGCCACTGTCCCCCAGCCCCAGAAACTTTTAATCTTTTTTCCCTTATGAACTTTAGTCAATATATTTCACATAAATAGATTATTTTGTGTCCATCCATGACCGACATATATTAATTGCAGCCTTTTGTGGATGAGTCATAATTTATGCACACCTCACATTTTATAAACCAATTCATCTGGGCCCACATTCAGCAGCTTGTTCTGAGAAGAATGGTAGCTATTTTGCTAGCCACCTCTATCCTCTGCCATTCCTACTCAAATTAGTCTTTGGAATCAGTTTGAGTCTGCTCAGAGGGTAGAGTCATACGGATTGGCTTTGAACCATGATCCTCAGATCTCAGTCTCCTGAATAGCTAGGATTACAGAGACACCTGCACCAGGCCATCATTTCTTCCAAGAACATGTCAGGGGGATGGAATAGAAGTACTACATACATTCATTAGCAACTGCCCCAGGGTGAGCCAGAAGCTCAGACCAAATCCACTGACCTTGATACTGTCTTTGGTGTCCAAAAGGATATTGTTGGTCTTAAGGTTTTCGTGTATGATTTTGTTTGGTGTAAGTAGTGAACTGCACTTACATGTGTGACAAGCCTCCTGGCTTCATCCTCATATAGGCGGCCGAATTTTCAAATCCACCCCAGGTGGTATCCCCTAGTGGCCAGTTCCATGATGAGATACACATACTCTTCCTTCTCCATTACCTGGTACAACCTGATGATGTGTTTGTGCCATATATTCTTAAAAATGTCCATCTCATTCTTTATCCAATGATGAGGACTCTCACTTCCAGAGTATTTTAAATTCCACGTCCTTGTCTGTGAGGAGGGAATGAGCCAGCTTCACTTTTCAATGGTACCTGTGTGGAAGAGCTCTTTCTTCTGGTATTGTTTGATGATCTCCTCCTTCAAGGAGCTTGAGATTGATTCTGTACTTCCATCCTTCTGCTACAATAGCAAGTAGCTAGTCTACCTAAAAAAATTAAATAAAATAAAGGAAAACCCAGAAAGAGTAAAAAGAAATACCAAAATCCAAATAACAGCCCGTCCCCACTACCAAAAAAATCATTTAAATTTGATTCAGTCCAGTGGGTCATTAAGCAAGAGCTCCAAGCTCTGTTAACTAACATAGGTTGGAGCACAGTGGTTTCCTATATATCCTTCATGACCTCACACAATGGAGAAATCACAACCAGGCATAGTGATGTCATAGAAGAAATAGACCAATCAGAG
The DNA here is from genome assembly GCF_019054845.1 of Dipodomys spectabilis. Lineage (NCBI taxonomy): Eukaryota > Metazoa > Chordata > Mammalia > Rodentia > Heteromyidae > Dipodomys > Dipodomys spectabilis. The sequence goes on along the minus strand of NW_024870868.1, from coordinate 737,565 downwards.
TCTGGCCCAGTGAGGTCAGAGAAATAGTGGACCAATCACAGCCTTTCAGCATTGACACTCTAGCTCTTGGACCTCAAAGACTGTTGCTAAGGAATCCATGTGGCTTTAGGTTGCTTTGGTCATTCTCGTGGCATTTCTGAAACTACTAGGACAGTGGTCAAAATCCTCTGATTTTCTAGAGGACTACTGAATCTTATAAATTGCTTCTCTGTAGACACTAGTTAATAGCCTCCATTCTTGATGGCCACCTTATCCAATGTCTTTTTCCAGCAATAGCACTGCACAAAGGCCTCCGTCCTTCTCAAGGACAGCTGTGTCCTACAACTTCCTCCTGAGGGGACAAGTTCCAGAGTGGCTTTGAGCCACCACCCTCACAATTCACCTTCCTGAGTAGTTAGGATTATATGCCTGAGCCATCGGTAGGTACTTAGCTCATCTCTTACATTTGGAGGAAGTATATTTGTTAGAAAGGTGGTTTTTAGATGTGTACTTTTAACACTTTAAATTTGTTGCCCTTGCTGTCTAATAGTGTATCTAGTTTCTGATGAGAAATTAGTCTTAATATCATTGAAGATTATTTGTGTATGATGAATTTTGTCTTTGTGCTTTGGGAAGTTTTCTGTTTTTGTTTAATTAGAATGTGTCTTAATGTGGACCTGTGTAATTATGTTAATTGACATTTTTGAGCTGATAGATTCCTGCATGGAAGGTTCATGCTTTCAATTAAAATTGGGAAGGTATTTGTTTTTATTCCTTCAAATACTATGTATTTCTATTTTTCCCTCTGTATACATATATATATATATATATATAATACATTATATATTCACATTGTATACGTGAATATACATATATATGCCTACATGTTTATATTATATATACAGTTATATACATATATAGTTTTATATAGCTTCCACTTTTGTGATTGTTTATGGTAGGAAGTTTAGACTGATCCTAACTACTCCATCAGTTAGAGTTTGAAGTTTTCCTCTTTATTTCTTGATAAAAATATGCATTACTCGCCAAGGATATTGAAATAGGTATTAAGCACAGATAGCCGCTCTCTCTCTCTCTCTCTCTCTCTCTCTCTCTCTCTCTCTCTCTCTCTCTCTCTCTCTCTCTCATTTCCTGCCTTGGTTAGGTCTCTGAGCACAGGGCCATTGCTTGTCTGGTCCTTCTAGTGTGCTGTGAAATTTTGCAGTGTCATACTCTGCTTCAAAGGCCACCAGGCAGGCCTGCACTTGGAAGAGGAGCTTCTCAAAGGCAGCCTCTATGGGTGCACCTGCCTGCCTCTCTCTTGATGTCAGAACTCCACAGATACTTGAGGTGGCCTTAGCAGATGCCCCTTTGCCTGGACTGCTGACTGGTGACTGTGTCAGCCCAAGCACAGCCTCTTTTTATTAAAATTAGAGGTCTGCGGTGGAACCTGGGGGTGTTCCCTTGTTGGTGGTTATGCTTGGAGCAAGGGTGGGGGCTGCAGAAGCCTCACTGTGGCCTGAATTCTGAGGCACAACAAATGCCAAGGGTTCCTCTGGGCTCTTTACAGAATACATGGACAGGTTCAGGAGCAGAAGCTGAGCTCAGGGGGCCCCTAAACACAGGGTGGGCTTTAGAGCTGGGCATCACAGATTGATCTTTCTGAAGGGCTGAGGACATCATCTGGAAGCCGTTGAACCTTTAGGAGGTCTGAGTACATCATGAGATTGTGTGGGCATCTGAGCTTCATCCATTGTTTGTAATAAGGCTGAGCCCTCCCTCTTGTATTGTCCTGGTGCCCTCTGAGTGTGTGATGGTTTCTGTCAGTGAGAAAAGTTTAATGTGTCTCTTATTCCCTGAGCCTCACTAGGAAGTTTCTATTGTTGGCAGGGATGATTCTGTCATTGGGAGGTCTGTGTGTTCTCTGAGTAAGGGAATCTACAGACTTCAGAGCACATCTTGGCTTTCTCTCTGAAAGGCCTAAGTGTTTAAGGCTTCAGATGCTTTATAGGTTTCCAGACATATCCAGGGCTTGTTCTTTTTGATCTTTCAATGACAGCTCTAATTTCCTCTCTTAGTCATGGTCTATTGACCCCTTTGACTCTGGCATAAATGAGAGAACACAGGCAGGGCTGTTGTGTTGCTAAGGAAAGCAGACAGGGCTGCCTTGTTGCTGAGAAAAAGCAGGCAGGCCTGTCTTGTTACATAGTTTCATTTTATTCCCCAATGTTGGTAAATAAAACCTCTAGGTTGGACTTCAGGAGCTGCCCATGATCATTGTTCCATTCCTTTTCCCTGCTCTTATCATACTGCCTTTCTATTTAAATTCATATTTACTTTTAATTTTTGTCAGAAACAAAGAAGCAATTAAAAAATCTATATGTAATGTTAATTTTTATTCTTGAATTATTAAAATACATGAAGAACATGTCAATTAAAGCAGCATAAAATGGCAGATGGCGAGAGCTTGATCACTTTCCCTCTACTCTGTCTCTCTTGCTCTACCCGAGGTGACCACTGCGACTAGTTAGTTATGAATCCCTGCATCTAAACCAAATGTGTACAAAGAACAGCCTATTAAAAAGAGACTTGCCCACAGCTATCCAAGTCCCTCAAACTGCTATCTTAGTAGGAGGCCAAATTTCCATTCACACTATGAAGATTCAAACGTCTACAGTCAGGTTCACAGACCTGAGCCAAGTCTGTGCTGGAACCAGGAATGAAGTTGATAACACTAAGGGAGAAGTCTGCAATATTTAGTATCAGGTAGAGAACCAAGGAGTTACACAGGCATTTTAGAGGTTACTAGACTTTGGGTTTTAACTTTTGTAATTCCAAGTTTCTCTTCAGATGAAATATTAGGCCTGCACAACAGCAGCCCATGAGGAAGTGATGTCCAGAACTTGTGTAAGTGTCTCAGACTCTTTGAATTTGTTTTTACTGAATTGTCTTTTTTTCTACAATCCACACCAATGGCAAATAAGTGTAGAAAAACAAGGCCACTTCCACCAAACCAGATTGTTGGTGTTCAAGACCTAACTTGAGTCCACTACATTTGATGCAATACTGTTCAAAGGAACATTCATTCAGTGAGAAGTAAAATATTGTACATCTGTCAGAGATAGATGTTAACAGATATCCTTGACTTTTAACGTTATAGGTGGTATTTGAGCCAGATGCTGGTGGCATATGCCTGTAATCCTGGCTACTCAGCATTCTAGTTTGAAGCCACCCAGGTCCAGAATGTCTGTGAGACTTTTATCTCCAATAACCCCCAATAAGCCCAAAGTAGGGTTGTGGTTCAAGTGGTAGAGCAATAGTCTTGGACACAAAAGCTCAGGAACAGCACCCAGGCCTTCAGTTCAAGTGCCAGGGCTAGTAAACACATACCAAAAATGTGGTATTTGCAACCAAAGAATAAATTTTAATTTTATCTCTTTTTAGCCAATTTAATATCCGAGTTCTTGATCTGCAAGCCTCTTGGCCACTCTACACCTGGAGACTAACAATTAATCAAGTGGAAAAGAAGGATCTAGAATGATTCACCATTAGAGATGCTGATGTTTGAAAGACTATGCAAAAAAACTACTTCAGTCTCTAAAAGAATATAGCACTCACAGTGGAAACTCTGAATTTTTTAATTGATGGTCAGTATCTAGGCTTGAACTCATAACCTGTGCTTTGTCCCTCAAGGCTAGCACTCTACCACTTGAGACACATCTCCACCTCTAGTCTTTTTGGCAGTCAATTGGAGTAAGAGTCCCATGGATTTTCCTATCCGAGCTGGCTTTGAATAACGATCCTCAGATCTCAGCCTCCTGAGTAGCTAGGATTACAAGCTTGAGCCTGTGATGGCTAATTGAAATTTAATGGTACCAACTACCAGAGATGGTAGTTAAGACATTTACATCCACCACAAAAGTCCAAGTTAATTTCAGCTTTGGTTTCTACAACACACTTAAGAGAAAGATCAGTAGAGATCTTTCATTAAACCTTAGTAGTAGAATTCATATACACTTGGCTTATTTTTTTAATTGTGAGAATACTACACAAAGGAGTTACAACTACATGGGCAAGATCTTGGCTTATTTTGAGTCCTGCTGAATCCTAGATTTCAGGGACAAATCCCAAAATACAAGTGTTAGGAGTTCAGAGACAGGAGAGTTCCCTGAAATTGCAATAAAATTAATATTAACAATAATATCATTTGTTTAACTTCCAATCTAACAAATACACTTAATATATTTTTTTCCAAGCCTTTTCATTTCTTAACAAATGGAGCAATGTCATTACTTTTCATGGAGGCATAGAATTCCATTGTGTATATATACATACGTTTTCTTGATCCATTCATCTACTGAGAGGCATCAGGGTTGGTTCCATATCTTACTTATGGTAAATAATGCTGCAATAATTAACATAGTCGTGCTGGTAGCTTTAGTGTGGTCTTATTTGTGATCAATTGGGTAAATGCCCAAAAGTGGGATTGCTGGGAAATAGGGGAGCTCTATGTGGAGTATTTTGAGGAACCTCCATATTGCTTTCCAAAGTGGTTGAACAAGTTTACACTCCCACCAACAATGTAGTAATGTTCACTTCTCTCCGCATCCCCTCAAGCATCTGTTGTTATTAGAGTTCTTGATTATTGTCATTCTAACTGGGGTGAGGTTATATCTCTATGGTTTGATTTGCATTTCTTTTATGGCTAGAGAGGCTGAGCATTTCTTCATGTGTCTATTGGCAATCCTTCTTTCCTCTTCAGAGAAGTTTCTCTGTAAGTCTTTAGCCCACTTATTTATTGGGCAGCTGTTTCTTTGGAGATTTGTTATGTGGGGATTTAATTTTTTGAGTTCCGGGTATATTTTAGATATGAGACCCTTGTCAGTTGTATGCCTAGTGAAGATCTTCTCCCAATCTGTGGGCTTTCTATTGATCTTGCTAGCTATGCGCTTGGCCATGCAGAAGCTCTGCACTTTTGTGCAATCCCATTTGTTCAACCTTTCTTTGATTTGTTGTGTTTCTAAGTCTCTATTAAGAAAATTTCGGCCTGTGCCAAGGGTTTCTCCTATACCAACCTGTAATGTTTTCAGATTGTCTGCTTTGACTCTGAGGTCTTTGATCCATTTGGAGTTGATTCTGGTGCAGAATGATATATAAGAATCTAGCTTTCATTTTCTACAAGTAGTTAACCAATTTAGAAAGCACCATTTACTGAAGAAGGTGTCTTTCTTCCATTCTATTTTTTGAGCTCCGTTATCGAAGATTAGTTGGCTATAGGTCTGTGTGTTCATTTCTGGGTTTTCAATTCTGTTTCATTGGTCCTGAGGTCTGTTCTTATGCAGGTACAATGCGGTTTTGATTAATATGGCTTTGTAGTAGAGTTTGAAATTTGGTATTGATATTCTTCCAGCCCTGCTCTTTCTGTTGAGGATTGTTTTGGCTATTCGGGGTCTTTTACTGTACCATATGTATTTTTGGATTGCCTCTTCTAATTCCTTGAAGAATGAGGTTGGAATATTGATAGGTATTGCATTGAATTTGGAGATAGCCTTCGGAAGCATGGCCATTTTCCCGATCTTGATCTTTCAAATCCAGCAGCATAGGAGTTTTTGCCACTTTCTAAGTTCTGTTTTGATTTCCTTTTTCACGTTTTCAAAGTTTTCTTCATAGATATCCTTCACTTCTTTGGTTAAGTTAATTCCTTGGTATTTTATTTTTGTGGGGCTATTACGAATGGAGTTGCTTTCCTAATTTCAGCCTCACTATTTCTTTGTTGGCATGCAGAAAAGCCATTGATTTTTGAGGGTTAATTTTATACCCTGCTACTTTGCCAAAGTTTTGAAACAGCTTGAGTAATTTGGGAGTGGGGTCTGTGGGATTCTTTAAACACAAGATCATGTCATCTGCAAAGAAGGAGAGTTTTACTTCTTCTTTCCCTATTTGGATCCCCTTTATGTTTGCATCTCGTCTTATTTGTAGCTAGGCATTCTAATACTAGATTGAAGAGAAGTGGAGAGAGTGGACATCCTTGTCTCTTTCCTGAGGTAAGAGGAAATAGCTTTAGTTTTTCACCATTAACTGTAATGCTGGCTGTAAGTTTGTCATATACAGCCTTTATTGTATTGAGGAATGTTCCATGGATTCCTAATTTTTCCAGAACCTTCATCATAAAGGGGTGTTGGACCTTGTCAAATGCTTTTTCTGCATCTAATGATATAACCATGTGGTTCTTATCCCTGCTCCTGTTGATGTGATGAATTATACTAATTGATTTGCATATATTGAACCAGCTTTGCATCCCTGAAATGAATCCTGTTTGATCTTGGTGTATGATTTTTCGGATGAATTGTTGAAGTCGATTGGCCAAAATTCTGTTGAGAAGTTTTTCATGAATGTTCATCCTAGAAATGGGTCTATGGTTCCCTTTCTTTGATAAGACCCTGCCTGGATTTGATGAGGGTTATGATGGCTTCATAGAATGAGTTCCGTAGTGAACTTCGTCTTTCACTTTCATTGAAGATTTCGAGGGGTATTAATGTGAGCTCTGCCTTGAAGACCTTGTAGAACTCCGCTGTGAAACCATCTGGACCTGGACTTTTCTAAGATGAGAGATCTCTTATTACTGTTTATATTTCAGTGCTTGATATGGGTCTCTTAAGGTGATTTAACTCATCTTGGTTTAGTTTTGGCATGTCAGTATTTGCTAGGAAAAGGTCCATTTCTGCCAAGTTATCAAACTTATTAGCATAAAGTTTTGAGAAATATTTCCTTATAATGTTCTGAATCTTGGTGGTTTCTCTGGTGATGTTTCTATTCTCATCTCTGAGTTCATTTATTTGGGTATGTTCTTTTCTTTTTCTGATAAGATTTGCTAAGGGTCTGTCAATTTTGTTAATTTTTTCGAAGAACCAACTGTTTGTTTTGTTGATTCTTTATATGGCTCTTTTGGATTCTAATTCATTCAATTCTGATTTAATTTCAATAATTTCTCTCTGTCCATTGGGTTGGGGTTTATTCTGCTGCTCTTTCTGAAGGAGGCTCAGATGTCTCATTAAATTGTTGGTTTCAGATCTCTCCAATATGTTGATGTAGGAACTCAGAGCTATAAACTTGCCTCTGAGTATTACCTGTGCTGTGTCCCAGAGGAGTTGGGAATTTGTGTGCTCATTTTTGTTGAATATCATGAATACTTGAATTTCATTTCTAATATCTTCCATGATGCACTCATGATTATCAGCAGAGTGTTGTTCAGCCTCCATGTGTTACAGGACTTTCTTTAGTGGCTTTTGGTGTGGAGTCCTACTTTTAATCCCTTGTGGTCTGAGAGAATGCAAGGTATAACTTCAATGTTTCTGAATTTGGACAAGTTTGCTATGTGGCCTAAAATGTGGTCTATTTTGGAAAATGTTCCATATGCTGCTGAGAAAAATGGGTATTCTCGTGCTGCTGGGTGAAATCTTCGGAAGATGTCTGTTAAATCTAGTTGATCTGTGCAATTGTTTAGATATGCACGTTCTTTGTTGAGTTTTTGCCAAGTTGATCTATCTAGTGGGGATAGTGGTGTGTTAAAGTCCCAAACAATTAATGTCTTTGGATCTATGTGGGATTTGAGGGAAAGTTGGGTTTCTTGGATAAATTTGGGTGCTCCGTTTGGTGAATAGATATTTAGAATTGTAATATCCTCCTGAAGGAGAGATACATTAATTAGTATGTAGCAACCTTCTTTAACTCTTCTCACTTATTTTAAATTGAATTCTATTTTATCTGATATTAGGATTGCAACTCATGCCTTTTTATGGAGGCCGTTTGCTTGGTAGAATTTAGTCCAGCCTTTAACATTGAAAATGTGTTTGTTTTTATGGGCAAGATGTGACTCCTGAAGGCAGCAGATAGAAGGTTCTTGCTTTTTAATCCAACTAGACAGTCTGTCTCTTAATTGGAGAGTTAAGTCCGTTAATGTTGAGAGATAGAACTGAGAAGTATTTGGGAGTTTCTGCCATTTTATCCACCTTCTTGGGGACTGTGGCAACTGGGTTCATTCTGTGGTTCTTGGATTCTCAGTTTGGCTGCGGTTTCTTGGCCTTTTTGTGGTCTTGTTGGTTTTCTATGTGTAGGACATCTTTAAGAATCTTTGGTAGGGCTGGTTTTGTGGAGATATATTGTTTCATTTTTTTCTTTGCTATGGAAGGTTTTTATTTGACCTTCGTTTATGAAGGAGAGTTTAGCTGAGTACAGTTTTCTTGGTTGATTGTTGTTTGTCTTTACGGTATGGCATACATCATTCCAGGCTCTTCTTGCTTTGATTGTCACTGCTGAGAAATCTGAGGTGATCCTAACTGGTTTCCCTTTATAGGTGATTGATCTTTTCTCCTTGACAGCTTTATGGTTCTTTTCCTTGGTCTGATTTGATCCTGTGAAGATTATAATGTGATGTTGGGTTGTCCTATTCTGGTCTGGTCTATTTGGGGTTCTAAAGGCTTCTTGTATCTGAATAGGCCTATCTTTTTGCATGTTTGGGAAGTTCTCTGCTAGGATCCTGTTAAACAAATTTCCTAGACCATTAACTTCTGTTTCTAGGTGCTTCTCTACACACATTATCCTCTGATTAAGCCTTCTGATGGTGTTTTCCAACTGTTGAAAAGATCTATCATATTTCTTGGACTTTTCTTGGACGGTTATATGTTCTTTCTCCATAATATCTTGGCTGTCTAAATGCCTAAGACTTCGTAGGAACATAGTAGATACCATTGAATACTAGATACACGGCTTTGGCACTCTCTACTAATATGCATTTATTGCCATAGTACCACCTGCCTATCCATGTATGGCTATTTTGGCTACCTCTAGGGCTTTATCTCAGTGCCTGCCAAGAATTTCATCCTCGAGTAAGAAGTCAAGTGTGACACCTGTTTTCCTTTTCTGGGAGAGTGCTGGGTGTCAGGCATGATGGAGAACAAGTTTACAAATCTAGATGCAATTTGATAGTATGTAAACAATGTCACATATGTTTACGTGTTCTTACAATGGGTAAAATAAATGGTAAATAAATGAATAAAACAACAAATACAATGAATAACCACACCAAACATGATATAGACTGAACATGTATATGGAAGTTCAATCCTAACTTTAAAACATATATAAGGAGTATGACTGGGGCATGAATTCAGGCCTATGGAACAGGCCTGAATTTCTGGTCTTCAAGCACAGTGAGCTTCCCCTTCCCCCACAGTGCAACATAGTTACACAGTCCCTAAGTTCAAATCCCAGGCCTTGCAGATAAAAATCACACATTCCAAGCCAAGGAGTTTCATTAGTATTTTTAATATTTTTTTAAAGTTCACTTTGCCTTTATTTGAAACATTTTGATTTTATAACATGAGATTTTTTCAAAAAACGTGTTGAAATTTTTACATTTCAGCATAGCACATTGGTGTTTTTGACCATCTGCCATGAAGAGTGAGAATGAAAATGAGGATATCATTTCTACCTAGAAGTTCGGGACAGTTGATGTTATTTCTTATTTTTTCTATTTTTTTTTTAATTTGTCGGTTGTGGGGATTGAACTCTGGGCTTGTTTGCTGTCCCTGTGCTCAAGGCAAACGCTCAAGCACTTGAGCCACAGCACCACTTCCAGTTTTCTAGAGGTTTATTGGAGATAAGAGTCTCACAGTCTTTTCTCCCTGGCTAGCCTTGAGTCGCCTTCCTCAAATCTCAACCTCCTGAGTAGCTAGGATTATAGGCATAAGCCACCTGTGCCCGGCAGTTGATGTTATTTCTATTTAGAGTAATTTTTGTAATTATAAAATGTCTGCAATTGTGTCCTGTGAGTTTTCCTCAGTGCCTACCACGAAATAGACTAGGGGAGTCCTCATACCACCAAAGGTTGAGTTTCTGAATAAACACTCACTTCTGTGAGGACAGTAGTTACTTGTAAGCATTTTGGGAATGAATGGATTCTAAAATGAAAAACAAAAACATTGGTACTAAGATGTAGCTCAGTTGTGGAATAGTTGCCTAAAGAGCATAAGATCCTGGAAGAAAAGTTTCCTAAGGCTCAGAATGTTAGGGTTTTGTATGAACAAACTTCTTTCCTTTTTTTTTTGTCGGTGGTGGGGCTTGAACTCAAGGATTGGACATTATCCCTGTGCTCTTCAGCTCTTTGCAAGCACTCTACAGCTTTAGTCACATTGCCACTTCCTGTTTTCTACTGGTTTATTGGAGGAAAGAGTCTCCCGGGGCTTGCCTTGAACTGCCATCCTCAGCTCTCAGCCTCCTGAGTAACTAGGATTATAGGTGTGAGCCACTGATGCCTGATACATGAACAAACATTTTAAGATTGATTCTAAAGAAAGAAACTTCGAACATACTTTTTGTACAAATAATTTATAATGCCATGGTTAAGGCACTAATTTAGAAGTATTTTTTCATTGGCTGGTTTCTTAGTTTATTTATATATATATACATTATTAATTTATATATACAAATATTATTAAAAACATAGCTTTGAAGTGTACCTAAGAACATATGGGCTCATGTAAAATTATACAAATGCACAAGATTGATTTTCTTTCAGTTTGTTGGTACCATAAATTAAGTGGGATTTGTGTACTGTTTTTTTTGTTCTCTGTTTTTGGAGGATTTCCCTCCCCTTTATCCCCCTACCCCCCTCTCCCCGCACTTGAACTCAGCTTGCTCTTTCTTGGCTTGGTTGTTCGTAGCTGATTTTCTACCACTTCAGCCATACCTATAGACTGGCTTTTTGCTAGTTAATTGGAGATGATATCTCTCAGGCTTTGCTGCCTGGATTTGCTTTGAAACTTCATCTTCCAGTTCTCACCTCCTGAGTAGCTGGGATTACAGATGTGAGCCACTGGGGTGCCTAGGGATAAATTAATTTGGTTGATGTATTCTTTCTGTTTTTCTAAGCATGGGATGATCTACTCAAAAATTTCAATGAATGTCCTGGGTCTGAAATAATATATATAATACATATGCAAATCTGTATATTTCTCAAAAGATGTAATCAATTTAATACATGTTATAAGTGTAATAATAGTCAATAAAATAATGAATGAATAATACAAAACATAAAATAAATACACTCAAAGAAAATTGCAATAAACATAAGTATGTAGATATTAATCATTATTTCAAATGTGGATGAATATTACATTAACAGGCCTGGGGATTGAATTCCGGCCGAGGGAACAGGCCTGAATTGCTTGTCTTCCAATAGGGTGAGTTTCCCCATCCCCCCAGTGAATTAGAGTTATCCAGACTCTGAGTTCAATTCCCAGGCCTGGCAGAAAAAAAGGACATGAATTCCAAGCCAGGGAGCTTCATTAGTATTGTATGTTTGTATATATGTATGTATGTATGTATGTATGTATATGCATACATACATACATACATATATATATGTATATATATCATGGGACTTGAACTCTGGCCTTGGGAGCTGTCCTTGTGCTCTTCAGCTCAAGGCGAGTGCTATAATACTTGAGACACAGCACCACTTCTGGTTTTCTAGTGGTTTATTGGAGATAAGTGTCTCACAGACTTCCTGACCTGGCTGACTTTTAACCGTGATGTTCAGATCTCAGCATCCTGAGTAGCTAAGATTACAGGCATGAACCATAACTGCCACCAGGCTATTTTTAATATTTTTAAAATATTTATTTTTTTTTATTTTTTTATTTTTTTGCCCAGCACGGGGCTTGAACTCATATCGTGGCAACTCTGCCTCAGCTAACATCAACCTAGGCAGGGATGGTGCAGCCTCTGGACCCACAGACCATCCTGGGATACTAGGCCTTGGGGGCTGACAGGAAAACAAAAATGAAAACAGCACCAAAAAAAAAAAAAGCCAGGAACCACCTATGGATGGCAGTTTCTTGGTTTTCCATCCTTGCATGGTGACCATCCCGTGTCCAAATAACACTGCTGCAACCTGTAGGTCACCTGGCATTGCTGAAGGCTGACAAGCTGTCAGCGAAGCCATAGGCCAACCAGGACACCTAGGTCCTGAGTTTGAATCCCAGTTATGCTACTTACAAAGGGCTGGAGAGCCTAAGAATCTATTGCTTGTCCATAGGAACGCCAGAGAAATATGATCAATGTCATGGTTGGATGAGTAGTTCATCAATCAGTCTAGTATAAATTTAGACCCAATAATCACAGAACACAGATTGACTTTAATTCATAGTTTATTATACATTAAAAGAATACTTTTCATTAAATGGAGTCCTCACTAAAGACCTGAGAATCTGTAAGAACGTAGTATGTGCCATTTAATTCCACATAGACATCACTGGCAGTATCAAAATATCTAAATATATATTTATCTGTATACCAGATAAATACATACATACATATATATATATATATATATATATATATATATATATATATATATCTGTTATATATACCAGATAGAAAGGTACTGCTATTTTGGCCAAACCTGTGGCTCCATCCTAGGTCCTGGGACCCACTTGGTAGCTGAATAGGCTAGAGGCTGCCATGCTGACACTCACCCATTCATGAACTGGGACTTCTAGGCCCTCAGTTCAGGTACCAGCATTGCCAAAAATTTCATCTTGGAGTAAGATTCCAAGTGAGACACCTGTTTTCCATTTCTGTGCAAGTGCTGGGTGTCAGGTATGATGTACATAATATGTGTGCAAAGCTACATGCTACTGAATAGATTGGAATAAATGTAATAAATGATATAGGTGCACTCACAGTCCATAAAATAAATGTTAATTCAGTCAATCAATAATAATATATAATGAATCACTCGAACAAACACGATACAGCCTGAATATATAAATATAAATATAAATCACATATTTAAAATGCCTATAAATGTTACATTTTTCGGGCTGGTGCTTGAATTCAGGCCTAGGGAAGAGTTGAGAAGTTCATGCATGATTAACATAGGAAATGTTAGGCAAGACCTCTGGCACAACAATTATTTTTAATTAAGACTTCACGAAATGTGACCATAATAATTACATTCAGGAAATCGAGGAATTGGGAAAGATCCAAGAATTGGTAGTCACATGGTAGATAGGTTTCCAACACAGCTTGCCACATCTTCTCTATACAAATAGGTATTTATTAGCATACTAGCTTCAGCTTATGAATGGATGAATATGGTGCACAAACCCCACCCCGGAGCTCAATCTCAGGTCCTGGGTAGGGCCTAGATCCTTAGGAACTCAAAAGCTGTTGTGCTCATATGGACCCATTAGAAAGTTGGGCCTGATAGGCCCACAGTTCAACTCCCAGCAATGCCAAAAGTTTCATCCTGATGTGAGAAACCAATCCTTACAGCTCTTTTCCTGTCTTGTGCAAGTCCTGGGCTTCATCGAGGATGGAGAATGCAATATAGGCAACTCTATAGCCATGGGAATAGGTTGTTATCCATGGCAACACAGATATACCTGCCACCATACTCAATAAAATACAAATACATCCATGAATAAGACTCAAAATTTAAAAATAACTACATTGAAAGCAAGATGCATAACACACCTGTATGTAAATAGAGATCCTATGTTTAAAAAAGGTAAGCTTGTTATTTTGTCCACTGCTGGGACTTCAAATCAGGCCCTGGACCAGGCCTGACAGTCTAGTCTTCAGGGATGATGAGCTTCCCCTTTCCCCACAGTGCAACAAGGTTACCCAGATCTGAGTTCAAATCCCAGGCCTGACAAAAGATTCATCCTGATGTTAGAAGCCAGTCTTTACACCTGTTTTCCTCTCCTATGGAAGTCCTGGGTCTCAGCTAGGATGGAGAATGAATGCATAGGCAACCTCATAACAATGGGAACAGGTCATCATCCATGTCAGCTGAGTTATACCTGTCACCATACTCAGTAAAATACACAATACCTCCATGTATTAGACACAAAATAAGGAGGAATGCACTGAATGCAAGATGCTATACACACATATATGTCAATACATATCCTGTTTCTATTATGAATTTATGCCTATCCTGGCCTTCACTGGGGCACAACCTCAGGTCCTGAGAATGACTTAGCTCCTTAGATGCTCACAGGCTGGTGTCCTCACCTTGACTCTTTTGCCAATTGGGCCTGCTAGGCTCTCAGTTCAAATCCCAACTCTGCCAAAACATGGATCCTGATGTGAGAAGCCCATTGATCCACCTGGTTTCCTGTCCTGAGAATGTCCTGAGTCTCAGCTAGGATGGAGAAGGAGTAGGAAACTCTATAGAAATGGGCATAGGTTGCCATCCAAGTCAGCACAGTTATATGTGTCATCATATGCAATAAAATATAAAATGCATCCTTGACTAAGACACACAATAAAAAGAACAACTACACTGAAAACATGCATTCCACACATGTATGTAAATAGAGATCCTATGTGTAACATAGGTGGGCATATGATTTTTGCCTGAGCTTGGGCTTCAATTCAGACCCTGGGATCAGGCCTGACCTTGCAGTCTTCAATGATAGTGAGCTTCTCCTTCCCCCACAGTGCAAAAGAGTTACCTAGACCTGATTTCACATTCCAGCTCTGGCAGTAAAATGGTGCGAATTCTGAGCTAGGGTGCTTCATTCATAATTTTTCAATTTTTTAATATTTTTTGCCAGACCTGGGGCTTGAACTCAAGTTGTGGCAACTCTGTCTCAGGTCCGATCATCCTAAGCTGCAGCCTCTGGAACCACAGCCCATCCTCGGATCCTAGGACCCCAGTGTTTGTAGGAAAAAATAAGAAGCCGGAGGAGAAAAAGTGGCGGGAAGTTCCAACTGGTGCTTTTAGGTTTATTTTCATTTGAATGTTGACCATGGTGAGACCAAACCCGGTGGACTGCAGATTGAAGGTGACCTGGTGTGGCTGAAGGCCTGGTGGCTGTCGGGGGAGCCACAGGATGACCGGGCAATGGAGGCCCCGAGGTCGAATCCTGGTCAGCCATCCTACATTGAGGGAATGGCAGGAGTTCCTGAGATACTCAATTCTGGACCTAAGAAGAGCCATGAAATACGATAAATCTCTTCCTTGAATGAGTAGTTCCTGAGGATTCGAGTAGGAAATGATAGTCAAGACTCATGGGATATCGATTATTTTTAGTGAAGAGTTGATGAAGCATGACCATAATCATCACACTCATTAAATGGAGGCATTAGGGAAAATCCAAGAATCGGTAGTCACAGGGTAGATTGGATTCAAACACAGGTCTCCATATCTCCTACTCTATACAGATATGTACTTATTTGCTTACTACCTTCAGCTTATGAATAGATGACTATTGTGCTCCCCCTGCCTTTCCCCTGGGACTCAATCTCAGGTCCTGGGAACTGCTGAGCTCCTTAGTGGCTCACAGGCTGGTGTGCTTATGTGAACCCATTCGCCTATTGGGCCTGCTAGGTGCTGAGTTCAGATCCCAACAGTGCCAAAATATTCATCCTGTCAGAAGCCAGACATTTCACCTGTTTTCCTGTGTGAGTCCTGGGTTTCAGCTAGGATGGAGAATGCATGGGCCACCCTGTGGCCATGGGAAAAGGTTGTCATCCATGTCAGCCCAGTTACACCTGTTATATATACTCAAGAACATACATAATACATCCATGAATAGCATACAAAATAGAGAAGATAACTACACTCAATGCATGAGGAAGTCCACACACTGAAGTGAATATACATCCCATGTTTCAATGATGGATTGAGGACTCTTGTGGCCTCCCTGGGGCTTGATCTCAGCTCCTGGGAACAGCCCAGCTCCTTAGTGGCTCACAGGCTGGTTTGCTCATGTGGATCCATTGGACAGATGGGCCTCCTAGGCCCCTAGTTCGAATCACAGCACTTCCAAAAATTCACCCTGATGTGAGAAACCATTCGTTGCACCTGTTCTGTGCTGTGCAAGTTCTGGGTCGCAATTAGGATGCAAAATGTATAGGCAACTCTATACTCATGGGAATAGCTTGTCATCCAGGTCTCCACAGTTATATCTGTCATCCTATGCTCAAGAAAATACACAATACATCAATGAGTAAGACACCAGATAAAGACAATAACTACACTGAACCCAAGATGCCACCCACCCATGTATGGAAATAGAGATCATCTCTTTAAATTCTGAATTTATGACTACTATAGCGTCCACCGGGGCTTGATCTCAGGTTCCAGGAAAGACCTAGATGCTTAGTGGCTCACGTGCTGGTGTGCTCACCATGCCTCATCCACCACTTGAGCCTGCTAGGCCTTGAGTTCAAATCCCAGCACTACCAAAAGATTCATCCTGATATGAGAAGCCAATAGTTGCACCAGTTTTCCTATGATGTGAAAGTCCTGGGTCTCAGCTAGAATGGAATATGCTATATAGGCAACTCTATACTCATGGGAATTGTTTGCCAGCAATGTCAGCATAGTTCTAACTGTTATCACACTCAGTAAAATACATATTGCATCTATGAATAAGACACGAAATCAAGAGAATGAGTACACTGAACGCAAGATGCCACCGACCCATGTATGGAAATATAGCTCCTTTCCTTAAATTATGATTTCATGAGTATATTGACCCCCGCAGGGCATGAGTTCAGGTCCTGTGAACGGCCTAGCACCTTAGTGGCTCACATGCTGGTGTGCTCACCTTGACCCATTCCCCAATTCTGCCTACTAAGCTCTGAGTTCAAACGCCAGGACAGCCAAAAGATTCATCCTGATGTGAGAAACCAATGGATCCACATGATTTCCTGTCCTGTGAAGGTCCTGGGCCTCATTGAGGATGGAGAATGCTATATAGGCTAATCTATAGGCATGGGAATAGGTTGTCATCCACAGCAGCACAGATATACCTGTCACCATACTCAATAAAATACACAATACATCCATGAATAAGACTCAAAATTTAAAAAATAACTACATTGAAAGCAAGATGCATACCACACCTGTATGTAAATAGAGATCCTATGTTTAAAAAGGTAAGCTTGTTATTTTGTCCACTGCTGGGGCTTCGAATAAGACCCTGGACCAGGCCTGACATTCTAGTCTTCAGGGATGATGAGCTTCCCCTTCCCCCAGTGCAACGGGGTTACCCAGACCTGAGTTCAAATCCCAGGCCTGACAAAAGATTCATCCTGATGTCAGAAGCCAGTCATTGCGCCTGATTTCCTCGAATGTGGAAGTCCTGGGTCTCAGCTAGGATGGAGAATGAATGCATAGGCAACCTTATAACCATGGGAACAGGTCATCATCCATGTCAGTACAGTTATATCTGTCACCATACTCAGTAAAGTTCACAATACCATCATGAATTAGACATAAATTAAGGAGAAGAAATGCACCGAACACAAGATGCTGCCTACACATATATGTCAATACAGATACTATGTTTCAAGTATGAATTTATGCCTATCCTGGCCCTCCCTGGGGCTCATTGTCAGGTCCTGGGAATGGCCTACCTCCTCAGTTGTTCACATGCTGGTTTCCTCACCTTGACTCTTTCACCAATTGGGCCTGCTAGGATCTCAGTTCAAATCCCAACATTGCCAAAAGCAGAATCCTGATGTGAGAACCCATAGGTCGACCTGTTTGCCTGTCCTGTGAATGTCCTTGGTCTCAGCTAGAGTGGAGAAGACATAGGCAACTCCATGGACATGGGAATAGGTTGTCATCCATGTCAGCACAGTTATATCTGTCATCATACTCAATAAAATACAAAATGCATCCCTGGCTAAGACACACAATAAAAAGAATAACTACACTGAAAGCATGATGCATTCCACATATGTATGTAAATAGAGAACCTATGTGTAAAATAGTTGGACATATGATTTTTGGCAGTGCTAGGGCTTCAATTCAGGCCCTGGGACCCGTCCTGACCATGTAGTCTTCAAAGATGTTTAGCTTATCCTTCCCCAACAGTGCAACAGAGTTACCCAGACCTGAGCTGAAATCTCAGCTCTGGCAGGATAATGGCGCGAATTCTGCACTAGGGTGCTTCCTTCCTTCATATATATATATATATATATATATATATATATATATATTTTTTTTTTTTTTTTACCAGACCCCGTGCTCGAACTCAAGTAGTGGCAACTCTGCCTCAGCTTTGATCATCCTATGCTGTGGCCTCTGGGCCTATAGCCCATCCTCAAATCCTAGGACCCCAGGGCTTGCAGGAAAAAAAGAAAGCTGTGAGGGAAAAAAAAGCAGTGGGAAGTTCCACCTGGTGCTTTTACATTCATTTTCCTTTGTAGCGTGACCATGGTGGGTCTGAACCCGGCGACCTACAGAGTGAAGTTTACCTGGAATGGCTGAGGCCCACACCTGTTGGGGAAGCCCCAGGCCATCCAGGCAAAGAGTCCCAGAGGTCGAATCCCAGTCAGCCCCCTACATTGAAGGATTGGTGTGAGATCCTGAGATACTTGTTTCCGGACCTAGGAAGAGTCGTGGAATGTGATCAATCTCATCCTTAAATGAGTAGTTCCTGCAGGATGTGAGTATTAAATGATAGGCAAGATTCCTGGGGTATCGATTATTTTTAATGAAGAATTGATGAAGCATCACCATAATCATCACAGTCATGAAATGTAGGCATCGGGAAAGATCCAAGAATCATTAGTCACAAGGTAGATTGGATTCCATCACAGGTCGGCATCTCTCCTACTCTAAACAAATATGCATACTATCTTCAGCTTATGAATGGATGACTATTGTGCTCTCCACCTGCCCTATCCTCAGGCCTCAATCTCAGGTCCTGGGAACAGCCTAGTTCCTTAGATGCTCACATCATGGTGTCCTGACCTTGAACCTTTCTCCAATTGGGCCTGCTAGGCTCTGAGTTCAAATCCCAACACTGCCAAAAGAGGAATGCAGGTATGAGAATCCAATCTTTCCACCTGTTTCCTGTCCTGTGAAAGTTCTGGGTCTCAGCTAGTATGGAGAAGACTTAAGCAACTCTATAGACATGGAATAGATTGTCATCCATGCTAGCACAGTTATATCTGTCATCATGCTCAATAAACAAAATGCATCCATGACTAAGACACACAATAAAAAGAATAATTGTACTGAATGAATGAATGTGAATAGAGATCCTATGTTTAAAATAGATGGGCATATGATTTTTGCCAGTGCTGGGGGTTCAATTTAGGCCCTGGGAGCAGGCCTGACCTTGTAGTCTTCAAGGATGGTAAGCTTCCCCTTCCCCCACAGTGCTATAGTGTTACCTAGACCTGAGTTGGAATCTGAGCTGTGGCAGAAAAATGGTGTGAATTCTGAACTAGAGTGCTTTATTAGTTTTTAGGGTTTTTTGTTTTTTGGGTTTTTTTTTTTTTTTTTTTTTTTGCTAACCAATGGAAACCCTGCCTCAGCTTCGATCACTTTAGGCAGGTGGGCTGCCATAGGCCCATAGTCGACCCTGTGATCCTAGGCCCTGAAGCCTTGCAGGAGTAAAAAAAAAAAAACCCACACAGAAAAATAGCCACAGGATGGATTTTTTACATTTTCTTCCTTTTCATGGTGACCAACCTGGGTCCATATTACACGGCTACAAAGGATACCTCACTTTGCATTGGCCGTGGCTAGCAGACTATCTGGTAACCCAGACCTGAGTACAAATCCTTGGCCTGGCAGAAAAAATGGCTCGAATTGCGAACGAGGAAGCTAAATATTTTTTTTTTAATTGTGGGCTTTTGAGGAAGCCATAGTCCCGCATGGCAACATAGGCCTACAGTTCGAATCCCAGTCATGCCACTTCTGGATGGTGGGAGATCCTAAGAGACTCATTCACATTCACAGGAATAACGATGGAATGTTATCAATATCATGGTTGAATAGGTTGTTCATGAATGATACTTGAATAAAATTAGACTTCATGATTTCAGTCAGCTGATTGATTCTATTTAATTATCTTATGAAGCATTAAAAGAATACTATTTCTCACAGGGATGCAATAATTTCAGGACACTAATTTACTTAATAGTTTATTAAGGATAAAAACAATAACATTAATTACATAGAGGCATAATAATTACACAAGAATTTGGTAGAAATGTAGTCTACATAATTGAATATTGTGTAGACATGTCTGGCACTCTATTAAGATATATATTTATTAGCATACTACCTCTGGGTGTCACTCTGTTCTTATTTTGTAAAACCCTGGGGCTCGATCTAAGGTCCTTGGAATTGCCTGTCAGCTCGATTTGCCCCAGGATGGCGTGTTGACACTCACCCATTCATGAATTGGGCCTTGTAGGCCATAGTTCAGATGCCAGCACTTCCAATAAATGAATCGTGGAGTAAGAAACTGATGGTGACAAACGTTTTCTTTTTTTGTGAAAGTCCTAGGAGTCAGGTATGAAGTGGAACATATATGCAGACCTATATCCTATGGAAGTAATGTTCTATGTGCCATAATAGTCAATAAAATAAATGGCCAATACATGAATAAAACAAAAAATAAAAACGAAAACACTGAAAGCTATATGGAGTCAACCTATGTATATAAATATAAATCAAATATTTAAAATGTACATGAATAGGATATTTTCTAGTGCTGGGGATTGATTTCAGGTCTAAGGAACAGACTTGAATTTCATGACTTCAAGGAGGTGAGCTTCCCTTTTCCACACAGTGCAAAAGAGTGACCCAGACCATGCGTTCCAATCCCAGTCCTGACAGAAAAAATGGCAACTGTTCTATGTGATGTCCAATTCTTAGGTATTTCATTCTGCCTCCATTTAATGAATGTGATTGTTTAAATGCTTGATAAAGTATTAATTAAAATTGATCAGTGTCCTATAATATAATTGTGTATAATTTTATCCTAGAATCATTCAAGAACTGCCCATTCAATCACATATATCACATGCCATTGGTATTTATATGGATAGGATTGAGTTTTTTAGGATCACCTGCCATTTGGAGGTGGCAGGACCAGGATGTGGGCTCCAACTCTCACCACTTAAACCTGAGGATAAGGAAATCACTGGTCTGTCCAAGAACATCAGCAACATCAATGATTAGGCAGGCACTAATGGCTCTCAGCAGTCCTCCTTGATACTTACAAGGCTGTGATAGGAGGATCATGGTCAAAGTCACCCTAGACAGGAAAGTCCTTGAGACCCCTGTCCAACCTCAGCGCCAACAAAGCCAGAAGTAGAGCCATGTGGCTTCACTAGTTGAGGGCTAGCCTTGAGCAAAAGCAGCTCAAGGGCTGTGCCCAGATCCTGAGTTCAAGGTCAGGGACTGGCAACAAACAGACATACACAACAATCTTTGCAGCCATCCAGCTAAAGCAGGTCACCCTCTTGTCCTCAACTGGACTGGACAGAGTTTCATATGAAAGGGGTGCTGTCATCTTGACTCTGCCCATTCTGCCTGCATCACAGGAATCCATCCACACCCCCATTCTTTTATGTTTCTCTCTGACCAATGGGAAACAAGAATGGTGGACACGCCCAAATTCCATGCTGCCCAGTAGCACCTGGATTCCCTCAGTTGGTTGACACCACTACTAGCAGTTGAGGAAGGTAGAGGTGGCTGAGTGGTGAGCAAGATACTTGAGGCCACATTGGAGTAGAGTAGGAAATTGAGGTCCTAGACAGTGAGTGGGTGAATAGAGCATTTTCCAGACGTTGGGAAAGTGGCCAGCCCATCTTTCCCAGCGCTCAGATGTCTGAAACAACAGGATTCCATGAGAGAGCTGCGGGCAAGAAATTGCCACAAGAACACTGGCAGAAGAATCCTCCCAACAGATCTGCAACATTCAAGAAAACTAAGAACATGAAAAAGTGAAGGATCCCCAAGACAAACACCACTGGGGAGTGTGACTCAAAGGAGAGTCCAGCCAAATATGATGCTACCATGGGCCTCCCCTGCCTTTGGACACAGCCACAGCTACCAGGGTCCAGAGTGTCAATGGTCCCGATAACACCAAGGATCTGCAGAGGTGTACTGACATGTGGTGCCCACCCTGGATCCCAGCAAAAGAAGAAAAGAGGAGCTCTGTGCCAAGATCCAACCACTGAAGCAGGAAAAGACAGACTTGCAGGATGAACGGGAGTAAGAGAGGAGAAGATAGCCCAACTGCACACAGCAATGAAAAAGGAGCCAGAGATCCACAAGGCACCCATAGAGAGGTTGGTTTGGGAAGAAAGTGATTTACAATGTTCACCAGCCCGCGTGCAGCAGGCGACCAATGATAGAGAAAGGGACAATGAAGCTCTCACCAGCTGCCTGCAGACCGCAGAGTAGCACATGGCAGAGCTGGAGATGGCGGCTTCTGTGGTCACTGCTCACAGAATGAGACCGAAATGTTCTTTGAACAGCTGAATGATGTGACCCTTCAGCTCAAGGAAAAGATCAGAAGTTTCAATGACTTGGAACAAGTGAACACTGAGTTGCAAGAGAAGCTGGAAGCACTCTGGACACAGTGGAGCAACATGAAGAGCAGAATCGGCAAGTTCCAACAAGTGCTGGCAGGGCGTGAGGTACTAAAGAGACTACTGGACAACCTGAGCTGGATGGTGATTGCAGCGAATCTAGAGAGAGACACCTTCACAGAAGACCTGAGCATTGAGAGGTCTGTGCATAAGGAGCAGGCCCGGTAGCTGACCCACTGGGTGAACCAACTGCCAGAGGAGAAGAATCGAGGGGCAAGGCAGGTGTTTAACCTAGAGAAGGAGCTGGGGGAAATGAGAAGGAAGCTGGCAGAGACATGGCCCCCTTCGGGACCATCTCCGGTCAAGCAGCAGATGAAAGCCCAGGCCTATTGCACGCAGATGGAGTTGAAAAACCTGGAGGAACAACTTCACATCCAGGTCCAGGAAAACCAAAGGCTCCATTTCCAGAACACAGAGCAGGAGAAGCAACTGTGGAGACTGGAGAAGGCCAAGGATCAGCAGGAGATCTGCAAGATCCCACGATGCGCATGTGTGCAACGGACAGATGGAAGAACAGCTGGCACTGCTGAGGGCCTCTCTCCACATGATGAGCAGTGAGAAGGAGAAGCTGGCCAGCATCTTAGACTCAGAGCAGCAGGTGAAGAAACATCTGTGAGAACAGCTGGACCACACAGTGAAGAAGATAGAGGAATGGAAAGAGGTGGCTGAGAGAGAGAGAGTCAAGCAGCTTGGGAGCTGCAGGAGCGGCAGGAGCAGTCCCTGGCCCAGATGCAGGAGCTCAGAGCCACCTGTGAGCTGCACATCACCTCCAATGAGCAGCTGAGCTCTGAGAAGGAGGCCCTGCAGCAGCACCTAGAGAGGCAGACCAGCTGCTGGAGCAGCTGAAACAAGTGCAGGCCCCACCAACTGTTGGGACCAGGTGGTGCCCCCAAAGTGGCAGGACACCCTCAAATGCCTGGAAGTGACCAGACCACAAGAGGAGAGCCTGCAGGCCCAGCTGAGCTTCCTGGCTTTACATGGGGAAGGGAAAGTTGAGAGCCCTGGAGAAGCAAAAGGTGAGGAGGCAACTCCCCCAGACATGACCATCGCAGAGGATGGAGACATCCCCCAAACCGAGAGGGACGTGGATCTGGGGGCACTCTCCATGGCTGAAATCCACAGGGAGAAATTCCTGCACCAAGAGTTGCAGGCCCACTGCGGGTGCCAAGTCCACTTGGCAGCTCAGTGCCAGAGAAACTGGAGCCACTGGCCCCCCACCCTGCGAGCTGGCACCACAGCATACGTGAGGATGGGAAGCAGGACACGTGGGCATCCGAGAAGAAAATCTGCTTTGTCCGTGACCTGCCTATTGATGTGGACTTCTGAAATCCAGTGGATGGGCACCACCATGGATGCAGCCATCTGTTGGCACACATCTGCATCATCGAGGACTCCCTCGTGGCGTGTAAATAGCAGATGTTCGTCCTGTGAGCTGTGCCAGGAGAAAGCTGAGCACATGTGCTGGCTGTCCCAGGAGAAGATGAAGAGGAGAGAGCTGTGGGAGCCCCTGTGATTCCTCTCAGGGGAAGGCATGGACAGCAGGCACCAGATGCCAGCACAGGCTGAGTCCCCCGCCACCACCACCGCTTCAGACACCTCAGACTCCACGGTGGTCAAAATGAGGGAGGAGCAGAAAGGTTTGGAAGAATTGCCACTTCAAAGCAGTGTGGAAACTGCCAAAGGACAGGTCGGGGTACCCTACCCCATAGAGGACTCCCCCATGGAGCACATCCTGCCGCAGAAGCCACAGATGCAGATCACCCACAGCTCACAGGCTCAGGCAAGGAGTATTCCCTCCCTTTATTCTGTAGACTGATGCAGATGATGAATCTCTATGTGACATACTGACTCTTAAAAGCCTCAGCAGCCCCCACAAGTAGGTGGCCAGGTGGCCTTCTCTCAGGCCTCCATCTCCAGGTGATAGGAAGGGAAACTGAGGGTCAGGTAGGGCAGAGGCTTCCGGGAGGTGGCCCATATTCAAGGGACATCTAATGGACCATTCGTGGCCAGGGAAGAGGCCCATGTTAAGTTTATCGCAAAGAATGAAGAGTTTTCAAAGGGTAAACAAGCCTCCAACAAAGATAGATTTGTTCTTCCCGTCCTGGGGCTTGAACTCAGTGCCTGGCCACTGTCCTTGAGATCTTTTTCTCATGGCTAGCACTCCACCACTTGAGCCACAGTGCCACTTCTTGTTTTCTGATGGTTCATCGAGGATAAGAGTCTCACATACTTTCCTGCCCAAGATGGCTTTGAACCGAGGTCCTCTAGATCTCAACTTCCAGAGTAGCTAGGATGACAGGCATGTGCCACCAGTGCCCAGCATGTGATGCCTTTTGAAGGCATCTTGGCTATTCTGTAAAAGGAGCCCCAAAGGGCCTGGGTAGACCTTGACCCAGTCAAGGAGCTGGGATGTGGGAAGGCTGATATTCTAGCAATTCTGTTCCCCAAACTAAAAGATGCCAGCTGGTGTTGAATGCATCAAATACCTAGGTCAACAGCCACCAGGCTTAGTGGGGAAAAGGTAGAGAATACCCAAAGATTGCAGTGTAGAAATCTCTTATTTTGCATGCATGTGGGGTGTGTGTGTGTGTGTGTGTGTGTGTGTGTGTGTGTGTGTGTGTGTGAACTCAGGGCCTAGGCTCTATTCCAGAGTTTTCTTGCTCAAGGCTAGTGCTCTTCTACTTGAGCCACAGCCCCACTTGCTTTTTGATGGTTAATTGTAGGTAAGACTCTCAAGTACATTCCTGTCCAGGGTGGCTTTGAAGCATGATAGGGGCCCAGGGAAGCAAGAGTAAACACAACTTCCAGGTACAATCCCTATGGTGGGTGACTCCTGCCCCCTTGTAGCCAGATGCGGGACATGTGGCCCCGTGTCATCGTGGGGGACTATCGTCATGTAGAGTTCAATTGGGGGAAGTGACCAGGGCCCAGCTGACTTTTGCCCACCCTAAATGCTGATTCCAGAGCAGATCTGTTCCATCTTATGCCAAGAGAGCTCCAGGAGGCCCAGCTTCCAGGGACACAAGGAAGGGAGAGGTCAGCTCCAGGCCAAGCTAAGACCCTTTGTCCATGGACACCACAACTTGGCCTTCCTGATCACTGCAAGGCCTGTCAAAGAACAACCCCCACCCCCCAAAAAAACAAAATTGGAGCCGTGTCTCAGAGTGGTTGAGCTCTAACATTGAATCAAAGAGCTCAGAGACAGGGCCCCCACGCTGTGAGTTCAAGACCCCCAGCTGACCCTCCCCCATAAAACAGGTTAACTAAAGGTGAACTAGTAGGATTTGTGAAGTGTTTCTGAAGAATGGTGATACAGAAGAAAGCACCCTAATTCTAATGACAGCTGAACTTGTGACATACAGCTATGTGCTGAGTCCTTCACAGAGTGCTATTTTCTGGGTCCTTCCCACATGGGGGTTTTGTGCTGAGTCCTCCAAAAGCATTTGTGTGCTGAGTCATCACAAAGGGTGCTATATTATGAGTCCTTGAGAAGAGTGGGCCTTACTGGGTTTTTCAAAGGGTGCTGTGTGCTGAGTCCATTAAAGAATGTACTTTATGCTGAGTCCTTCAAAAGGTGCAGTGTGCTAATTCATCCCAAAGGGTGCTATGTGCTTAGCCCTTGAGAAGGGAGGGACAGGTGAATTTTTCAATGGGTGCTGTGGGCCGAGTCCTTTACACAGAGTACTTTTGCTGAGTCCTTCGAAGGGGGTTGTATGCTGAGTCATCCCAATGGATGCAATGTGCTGCATCCTTGAGAAGAGTCGGATGAGGTGAGTTTTTCAAGTGCTATGTGCTGAGTCCTTTATACGGGGTGCTCTGTACTGTCCTTCAAATGGTGCTGTGTGCTGAGCCCTTCCACAGGGTGGTATATGCTGAGTCCTTCAAAACTCTGCTATGTGCTGAGTTTTGTAAAGGGTGCTGTGCACTGAATGTTTTACACAGGGTGCTACATACTCAGCCCTTCAAAGAGTGGTGTGTGTGGAGCCTTAACACAGGGTGCTATGTGCTGAGTCCTGGAAAAGTGTTCTATGTGCTGAGTTTTTCAAAGCTTGCCATGAACTGAGTCCTATACACTGCATGCTATGGACTTCCTCCTTTAAGGGGAGCTGTATGTTGAGTTATCCCAAAGGTTACTATATGCTAAGTGCTTCAAAGGGCACACTGTGTTGAGTCTTTTACACAGGGTGCTTTGTGCTGTTTTTTGAAGTGTTCTGTGTGCTGAGTCATCCCAAAGGGTGCTTTGTTCTGAGGTAGTTATCCCCAACAATCTCTCTCTCTCTCTCTCTCTCTCTCTCTCTCGCTCGCTCGCTCTCACACACACACACACAAACACACACACACAAAGACACCTACATACACACGCACAGGGGTCACCGTGTACCTGCTTGATGTGTGGAGTGGAGAGGAATGGAGGAGAGTCTCCTCCAGTGGTGGGGCTGAGGGTAGATTTGATTCCCTGGGCAAGTGTTAGGGTTGGCGGGGAGTGCTGAGCTGAGGTGAGGCTGCAATTCCCATGGCCTGGAAGCCTTAGGGCCCAGGCGGGGCTGCTCTTGTAGGCAAGGGTGGAGGGCGGGGATGAGGGGAGTAGGGGGGGGTTGAGGAGAGGAGGGGGTGGGGCAGTGGGGAGGAGGAGGCAGGGCTCAGAGGGCTCACTGTGGTGGTAGCAGTGGCCAGGGGCTCTCAGTGGCAAGCAGGCATGCGTGGAGGGGTCGAAGTGGCCCGCAAGAGGAGTGGAAGCAGAGAGAGAGAGAGAGAGAGCAGAGAGGAGTAAGTACATGCATGAGAGGAAGTGGCTTCAGTGGCTGGCTGAGGCCTCAATTGAAGTGAAGTTCCTGACTGGGAGCGCAGAGCATGAGGAGCTAGCACAGCAGAAACATCACCTCAAGCAGCCCCATGGTGGCATGGTGGCCATGGGCTGTCCCAAGTCCAAGGTTCCAATTATCATGGTGGTGGCAGTGGCCACAGAGGAGGAGGCCACTGAGGAGGAGGTAGCTAAAGAGGCAGCCTTGGGGGCAGCAGTGGCAGGGGTGATGGCGGCATCGGCGGAAACAGGTCTGGCTGTGGATGAGGCGGGAGCTGAGTTGTCTGCAGCTGAGGGGGAAGAGAGGCCATGCTTGCCATACCATGAGCCCTCAGATCCCGCCCCTCCCTCCCCGACCCTCCCCAAGGTGCCATGTTTCAAAAATGGCACTGCTAGCCTAGACCCGGAGAGCCTCTCTCAGTTGCCCAGCTGAGATAACGTGCCCCTGGCTGGCTTGTTTCAGTGACCCGGTCCAGGTCGCTGGTCCTTGGATTCTGTGCCTGCCACACCTGGAGCCACTGCCTACAGCTTCTCCCAGCAGCATACGTGAGTGGCCACCCTGTGGGCCCATACCCTGGGACCCCATTGCCCAGTGAACCCCTCGACCCCCCCTCACGGTCTCCCCCATTCTGCGAACCCAGATCCGACCCGTGCCTCCTGCCTCCCCTCTCCTGTCCCACCTGTGCCTCCCCTGCATCCCATAGTACACCCTGGCTCTGCCCCAAATGCACCCCAGGTGTGGGGGGTGGGGGTGAGTGGCAACCCGAGGATCCCTCTCATGTCCCTAGTGGCCAGTGTCCCAGGAAACGGGAAGATGCAGGGTTGGGTGAGGAGGGGGCACCAGAGAGATCCTGGCCTGTAGTAATGGAGCCACACAGCCACCCATCTGCACCCTTCCTCACCTTGGTGGGAACCTGGTGGCTTCAGTCAGAGGTGGGGAGCAGCATCTCCAAACCTGCCTTCTCAGGTCTTTTCCTTTATTTCTGGGGGTGGGGGTGTTGGATACAGAAGATAGACCCCCTTGCTGTGTGAGCCCTTGTCCTCTATGCTTGGTCACCCTTTCACCTGAGGAGGGTCCCAGAAAAGCCCACTAGGGAGGTGAGAACACTGGGGATCAGATAGAAGATGAATATCTGGGAGAAGCACACCCCCTCTCACCCACACCCAGCCTATTCTCCCCACCCCAGCTGTCATCAGTTCTCACAGGGTGATCACATTTCCCAGCTCTGCCAGAATCTGCTGGTGCTCCCGGTCCATCTGGTCTCCTCATCCTCCCCAAGAATGCACCAAGTCACCCAGAAGCATCTAGGCTGGAAGTAGGAAGTCCATCCATGTATGTAACATTTAGGAGCCCATCCATTTCCCCAAAACCGCCCCCATCCCAGGTCAGACACCCCTCTGGGGGAACCATGAACCCCTGCTTGTTATCTGTCCTGGCTCTGAGGAGCCACCTGTCTCAGCACTCTATCCAGCATCCTGGCCTAGGGTTTTGGTTTATGTGGAGTTAAGGTTTGTTGTTCTCAAGTGGAAGATTCTGACCCTGGAGAAAGGGAGAGGCAGAGTGGTTCTTTTTTATTAGAGTGGTGTTCCCCTTTGGTGGGATCCCCTGGTTCTGACAAGGGAACCCCATGCCCCAGCTTGTACATTGTCCCAGATGAGGAACTGACAAACTCAGGAGAGGCACTGTTCTGAGTCTGTGTGTGTGTGTGTGTGTGTGTGTATGAGAGAGAAAGAAAGAGAGAGAGAGAAATGGAGGGAGAGAGGGAGGGAGAGAGATCATCTTTCAACTTGTACAGCATGACTGTGCTCAGGTGAGCGATCAGTTGGCAAATTTCAGGTGCTGCATGTACCAGTCTTCTGTCACTGGTCTGGATTTTGTGTGTTCGTGTGTGTGTGTGTGTGTGTGTGTGTGTGTGTGTGTGTGTGTGTGTGCGCGCGAATGCATGTTGTGCATGTTGGGAGAGCAGGGAGATGAAAACATTGGAAACATATTTAAGTCACCATGTCTAAAAAGAGCGAAAGCATTTTATTTTTGTGTATGTGTATTGTTCTTTTGTCATCAATGCCATGTATGCTCCCAGCCACAATTTTTATTTTCTCCTTCACCGTTACATGAATAGTTTGGGGAAGGTTTTAGTAGATGTTCCTTTCCACCTCTTTCCACCTCTCTCTTCCCCTTTCCTGTAGCTCACAGTAGCTTCTGGGTCTGCGTGGGTCTCCACTTGGAGGTCTGTGTGAATCACAGACCAGAGTGGACACCTGTCCTTCTGTCTTCAGGCTGGTGAGGCAAGTGTGACCACAGCCACACTCATACAGCCAGATAACCTGCTCTGGTGTGTAAAGTTGGAGCTAATTCAAGGGTTGGGAATGTGTCTGCCAAACATAATTAGGGAATGTGATGGGGGGAGTAGGGCAGCAGATGTGAAGCTAGGAGGGTCTGGTGGGTGGCAAATGGTGTGACATAATAGATGGTTCACTACAAACAAGGAAGAGAAGGGAACCTTACCCAGGGTTTGGCGGTGTCCATGGGCATCTGGGCAGGGGGCTTCAGGCCCCCACTGGTGGCCTGGATTCCCTCCTAGGGCTGTGCACCGGTGGGCAGTCCTCCCTGGAGTCCTGTAGACTCCAATCTGTGTCCTGCCTCGGTTGTTTCCAGCTGGGCAGTGGTAGGCAAGTGCGTTCCCCCTAATGAAGCCTGCACGGTATCAGGCCATGGCAGTTAGCTAGGGCTGGCTGAATGCCAGTTTCTGTAACCTGCTGTTGGCTGTCTAGAAGGAAAAGGGGACCACTGACTTTGGAAGCCTTTAAGTTTGATTGGGACAACTGAAATGCCGGCTTTTCCAGGATTTTTTCTTTAAGTCTGGCAATTACTACTAATGATTGGGATTATGGGTCAAATTAGATGGACCATTTCAGCTGCCAAACAATGATGTTCAAGGCGGCATAGGCAGAGTTCCCAAGCCAGATCGTCTCCTGTCAGGAACATCCTGCTTTGACTCCCTTCCTCCAGTAGCTGCTGATTCTCCTCTGGTTCTCTCTAGGGTGACCACCACAGTCAAGGACATCATGGGGAGCAGAGATGGTGACCTCGCAATCCCCAGGTTGCCAGCTGTGAGCCGAGACGATTCCCAGCACTGCACTGGAATCTGGGAGATTCAGAGAACTGGGAATCCTCAAAGATTCTTTCTCTGCAACATGAAACTTGGGAGCCAGATGTGGTAGACCATCATGTCTGGCCCCAGGGGGAGGAGAGGAGGCCCCTTGAGCCAAGCTTTCACCTCACGTGCCTCATTCACACCTGAGGGTGGAATTGAGTGCCAAACTGTGAGTTAGCCTCTGGACAAAGATTTTTGAGAAGAGAGGCATCGAAGAGCCCCAGAATCCAGCAAGTACATCGTGGCTCACATCCTCAGAGCCTAAAGAGTTAAGTGCGGTGGCTCCAGGAGGGCAGGAAGTGGGACTAGGGAGAACTGTGGAAGAGCTACTTCAGGCTTTAACACCTCCCCCACTAACCCCTCCACCCCCAGGATGCTTACCTGAGTTGGATGGGAGTTTTCTGTAGTATTGTCATAGAGAGATGCTCATTTATTTATCCAACAAACCGTTAAAGTGAGTGCCAGGTCCAGGAATCATAGACAATGAAATATTCTAGTGCTGGTTCCACAGCACATGAAGAAATCTTGGTTTGAGCTAGATGCCGGTGTTTCACACCTGTCATCCTAGCTACTTAGGAGGCTGAGATGGGAGGACTGAGGCTTAAGTCCCAGGAAGAAAAGCCTGTAAAACTCTTATCTCCAACAAATTACCAAAAAGAAAACGCCAGAAGTGGATGAGTGGCTCAAGCTGTAGACTGCTGGCCTTGAGTAAAAAGGCTTAGGGACAGCACCCAGGCTCTGAGTTCAAGGCCCAGGAGTGACACAAAGAAAGGAAAGAGAAAGTGGAGGGAAGGATGGAGGGAGAAAAGGAGGAAAGGAAAGAAGAATGGAACATGCAAGCCTTGGTTTGGAGTTCCTGGATCAAGGGAGCCAACCACTCACAATCTCTGTGGGGACAGTTTCAGAGCCTAAAGCCAGTATGTAGGACGAAGCCACAGACCCCTCAGGAATTTCATAACATCCAGGAGCTGTGTGGTCGCCGACTGCAGAGGGAAACAGCCTTGGGTGGACCCTAGGGCTCAGGGTGTGTCACCAAATTTCTGTCTCCCCTGGCCCACTGAGTTTATTTTCTAGTCAGATAAGAAGAAATTGTCCAAAGTATAGGGAGGTATAGGCTGAGGGAGTGTCAAGAGGGGGGTGGCAAGTGCTAACCAAGAAGATGAAGAGAGAGGATGATCCCAGGTCAGGTGTGTCAGGCCATTGGAGCCATAACCTCATCTAACAACTTAGACCATCAGTGATAGAGACTTTGACCCAGCCACATGGCTGTTAAAGGTCCTGACACTTTGGGTTTACAATTGACCAGCTGGCTGTCATCCACTGCTGGATGCCTGTGTGGTACATCCTTGGGGACTGGGACTTTTGCTGGCTCAATCTGAAGATGACACTCCCAGTGTTCATTCCTCGACCAGAGACAGAGGTAAGCCTGCCACTGGCACAGGACATCCAGAGAATGAGGGGGGAATCAGACCCGTGTTGCCCCAAGACTTCCTCTAGGGGACTGTAGAGCCCCGTGACTGCATTCTCAGAGATAGAGGTGGGTCCCTTTGCTGGCTCAAACTTTAGTCTAGATGGCAGATCTGGGATTCAGAGAGGGCCGACTGAAGGTGGGGCAGGGCTGGGTAGGGGGTGGTGGGAAAACCAGAGGCACTGAGCTCTGAGCATGGTTGTTTCATTGAGGATAATCACAACCCAGGAACATTCCTGGGATGGATAGGCCTTTTGTCCTTCCCAAGAGAGAGGGACCTACAGCCCTTCAGTCTGCATCCCTTGACCAAGAAATCCTTTCAATCCCATATCTTGTGGCTGGATAACTAGACCTCAACTGACTGCCCGCCCAGTGTCGAGGGATCTTGAGGCCTTGATTAGGTCACGGGATCCTCAGTATGAGATTGTACTTGAACGTCCTGACTTGGTGCATGGTCTGTCCCATCTAAGACTGACATAATCTAGGACATAGAATTTAGAGAATCAGAGCAGGATGGGGTCTATTCTGTGAGTCTTGAGTATTACGTGTGAGCTTTGAGCTTCCGTGTGCCTACCTGCTTCCCTTTCTTGGGTAGGTCTATGCTAGAAAAAGTTTGTAACTGGGGCCTGGGTCCCATCCCTTGTGTTATGCTCAAAGCTAGCACACTGCCATTTGAGCCATAGCTCCACTTCCAATATTTGGGGGTCTTTAATTAGAGATAAGAGTTCTCATGGTGCTCAGGGACTGCTGAGGCCTTGGGCTACTCCTGTGTGTGTATATGTGTGTGTGTGTGTGTGTGTGTGTGTGTGTGTGTGTGTGTGTGTATTTTTCCCTCATCTTTCTCTGTCCCCTTCCTGGGCACCTGTCTGCCTCTTCCTGACTTCAGAGGGAGCCCCTCCTCCATGGCATGGCACCCTGCCTATAGCCCCCTATCTGGGTCTACAATGAGTCCTAAATTGCCAGAGACCTGTATATTCTAGCTTTTTGTTGGGGCCTAAATCTGGCTGTCCATAACTTTGGCCACCTCCAGAGGATTCTGGGTCAGCAGGGCCAGCTGACATAGGTTCTCCCTTGCCCATGGAGGAGAGGGGCTCAGTCATGCATGTCCTTTCCTTTTCCTCAACTGGGCCTCTGGATGCATGTCCATCCTAGCAGGTTGGCAATGGAGTGGGGGAAGGGTGGTTGCCAATGCCTCTGGCTAACTTCAGCCTAATAGCTGACTGAAGGCCGCCCAAACAAGTGGATCTGGGGCTACATGGAAGGTGAGGCAAAGTTGTCTTCGAAGTACCCATTGGTGTCTAGGAAATGTAAACGTACCTTATCGCAGGAAAGTCTATCGCCCCTCCCCCCGCTGCCCAGCTGGGCCTCTCAGGTCCTTCTAAACAATTCCGGATAACCATAATACAGAGGCACAGACTAGATTCCAGGGTCAGGGTAGAGGGGGTGAGAGACAGGTATGGCCAGTACTTCAATGTTTTGGGGCATGAGCCTTGACCTGGTTATGTCCCCCTCGTGTAACTTCCATTCTTAACCCAGTGCTAGCCACACACAGGCTACTTGTGACAGTGCTGTGGAAGTAGCAGGAACGGAAGTGAGATCTAGGATGACCAAAATCTGGATTTATGGCCTGTGGGGTTGGGTATGGCAAAGGGTATTTATTTTTTAAAAAAATCTCAGAGGGCTTGGAAGGTAGCTCAGTGGTAGAGCGCTTGTCTTGCATGGCTGAGGCCCTGGGTTTGATTCCTCAGCACCACATAAGCAAAAAGGAAAAAGCCGGAAGTGGCGCTGTGGCTCAAGTGGTAGAGTGCTAGCCTTGAGCTGAAGAGCTGAGGGACAGTGCCCAGACCCAGAGTTCAGGGCCCATGACCGGAACCCCCCCCCCCAAAAAAAAATCTCAGAACTGGAACTCTGGGCCTAGGCACTGTCCCTGAGCTAACACTCTACCACTTGAATCACAGCTCACCTTTCATCTTTTTTAGTAGTTTAGTGGAGAGAAGAGTCTCACGGATTTACTTGCCTGGGCTGGCTTCAAGCTGCCATCCTAAGAGTTCAGCCTATTGAGTACTAGATAGCTGGTTTGAGACATTGGCATCTGCTAAAGATGTTAGTGTGTGTGTGTGTGTGTGCGTGTGTGTTTACCGGGACTTGAACTCAGAGCCTAAGTGCTATCCTTTAGCTTGTTTGCACAAGGTTGGTGCTGTACCGTGTGAAATAGTATAACTTTCCTTCCCAGTTTTTTGATAATTCATTGGAGATAAGAGTCTACCCAGGCTAGCTTTGAAACTTGATTGATCCTCAGGTGTCAGCCTTGAGTAGCTAGGATTACAGGCATAAGCCACTGGCACCCAGCGGCAAGGATGTCTTTTCATACACTCTTCTGTTCTACAGCTGTCTACTTGCCCTGGCCTAGATTTCTGATCTCTATATCAGCTCCTAGCAGCCCCTGACTGTGTGGAGAACATTAAGCTCAAACCTGATCCCATTTCTTTGTCCTCAGTGGAGGGAATGTTTTGTCTGAAGCCTGGGTTGGAGAAGTAGCTGAACATGGGTGCTCAGCTGGGACAGAGAGGTACTCTGTTTTATCCAAGAAGGAAAGTGTGGCCAGTTAGATACTAATAGCTCATTCTCTCATATTCCTATCTCCTCAGAGCCTGAGATCTGAACATTGCCTTTCGTGGCAGCCCAGCTAGAAAAGTCAGTGAGACTCTTTTCTGCAAATAACCACAGAAAGTTGGAAGAAAAGCTGTGGCTCAAGTGGTAGAGTGCTAGCCCTCAATGAAAAAACTCAGGGACAGAGCCTGAGCCCTGAGTTCAAACCCCTGTACAAATATGTGCACGCACACATGCATGCACACACACACACACACACACACACACACACACACACACACACACACACACACAGAGGAGTTAATGATGAGCTCAGGTAGAACTGTGGGCAGTCTTGAGGCATAATCATAGTAAACTCTCAAGGCAGATCAAGTTGTTTCTCCCTAAGTCCTTCTTGGGCTAAGGGGTCTGGTTCATGGCAGTAAGTTCCATGGAACCTGCCCCTCCATTCATGCACGGAGCCACAGGACCAAGAGAAGGACACTATGGATGCTCTTTGTAGTTGGCCCACGATTTCAGACCTTCATCTGCCCCTGAGCACTGGTGAGGAAAGCAAGGCTCCAAACCCTGGGACTCCAGGGGTAGTGACTGCTACAAGCAGCAACCAGCCACCCGTGGATTCCTAAGCCTACAAGTCTTTCATGAGCCCAACTCAACACCCGTCAAAGGTGTGCCTGATAGATTCACACTTTTGTGATACTTGTGTGAGTGGGCATTACCTGTTGTATCATCTTGCAGCTCCTGCCCCTCCTGGCCCAGAACCCTGGTATGAGACGTAGATTTACTGCTCAGATCCATAATGCACCCATGACAGATGCCATTCTGATGACTCGAATGATGACCTCCATGCCCCAAGGTTTGACCCTTCTCTGATACTGTGGCCTACTCTGTAGGGAAAGATATCCAAAGAGGCTGCTCTGAAGACTGGTGGGACACCTAGACATTGGGAGTCCATCAGAGGCCCATTGGAAAATATTCTGCCACAGAGTGACGTCCAAGCAGGCCAGTTGTTGGTCATGGGGCTTGAACTCTGGGCCTAGTTGCTGTTCCCCAGCTCTTCAGCTTACCACTTGAGCCACCGCGCCTCTTCCAGTTTTCTGGAGGTTCTCTGGAGTTCAGAGTCTCCCAGACTTTCTGGCCCGGGCTGGCTTTGAACCATGATCCTCAGGTCTCAGCCTCCTGAGGAGCTAGGAGGACAGGTGTGAGCCACCGGTGCCGGGCTGATCTGGAGGGTCACTACAGTGGACTAGGAGCTCCTGAAAGCTTTTTTTATTTTTTTAGGAGCCAGTGCTGGGGCTTGAATTCAGGGATCTGGGCTTTGGTCTCAACTTTTTCCCTCAATGCTGGCACTCTATCACCTGAGCCACAGCTCCATTTCTGGCTTTTGGTAGTTCATTGGCAAGGAGAGCCTCAGTAATTTCATCCCTCTGATCTCAGTCTATTGAGTAGCTAGGATTTACAGGGGTTGAGCCACTAGTGGCATTAGGCTAGAAGCTTTTCTTTTTTTTGGGGGGGGGTGTCCAGTCCTGGGGCTTGAACTCTGGACCTGGGCGCTGTCCCTCAGCTCTTCAGCTCAAGGCGAGCGCTTTAGCAATTGATCCACAGCACCATTTCCAGCTTTTTTCTTTTTTGCTTATGTGGTGCTGAGGAATCGAACCTAGGGCCTCAGGCATGCAAGGCAAGCGCTCTACCACTGAGCCACCTTCCCAGCCCCTAGAAGCTTTTCTTAAGCAAGCTTTCCTCCCTGCATTTGCCCTGACTCCTCCATGAAAAGGAGGCCTGAGGGTCAGGAGCTATGCCAAACAGGCTTCCAGCCACAGGAAATGGCTGGGGTCCATGGTGAAAGACAAGATAATCTTCCCCCTGGGCCCCATTCTGGGACCCCAACCTCTGCCCTACCTGTGACTCAAGTATAAACCTTGACCCAGCCTTGAATGTCCTGCCAGACTTGTCTGAAGCCACAGAACCTTCATTCCACCCACACCACCTGCTCTAAACCACACCTCAGGACCGTTGCCCATGCAAGACCTTCTGCCTGAGGCTCTCTGTCCTCTTTCACAATTTAGAACTCCTGTGGAATTTTGGCACTGGGTATATCATCTCATGGAGCAAGTCTTTCCTTCCAATCTCCCTCTTTATTTTAGTATTAAGTTTCTAGAGATGGAACTTGTGCAGGCTGAGTGGCAAATGCTCTATCTTGATGTGTGTGTGTGTGTGTGTGTGTGAGGTTGTATGTGTGTGTGTGTGTGTGTGTGTGTGTGTGTGTGCGCGCGCGCGTGCCATTCCTGGGGTTTGAATTCATGGCCTTGATGCTATTCTATCCCTGAGCCTTTGTGCTCAAGGCTAGCGCTCTACTACTTGAACCACAGCTCTACTTCTGGCTTTTTGGGTGTTTAATTGGAGAAAAGTGTCTCATATAGACTTTCCTGCTTGCAATTGTCATCCTCAGATCTCAGCCTCCTAAGTAGCTAAGATTACAGGGGAGAGCCACCAGCACCTACACTCTACCCTACCTTTACCTATAACCTCGGGCCTCCTCTGAGTCCCAGAACAATATATCTCACCAGGCTGACTTTTTTTTTTTTGCCAGTCTTGGGGCTTGAACTCAGGGTCTGGGCATGTTCCTGAGCTTCTTTTGCTCAAGTCTAGCACTCTACCACTGAAGCCCCAGTGCCACTTTTGGCTTTTTCTGTTTCTGTGGCACTGAGGAATAGAACTCAAGGCTTCGTGCATGCATGTTATGTAAGCACTCTACCACTAAGCCACATACACAACCCAAGTCTCACTTCTAATGGGAGTTATGAGGGTGAGGTTAATTAGCTTACCCCTTTTGTTGTAGAAATCACTGACTATTTCATATCTTTGCCAATATTTGGGACCAGCCTGTGACTTGAAAATGAGAAATGATAAATGAGTGATAGCCACTAGGCCCCGGAGGTCTAGGCTCACATCATACAGAGGGATAGAGAATATGAAGTCAGAACCTTTGACAACTTCTGTAGCCTAGAACTGTGGTCTCCCTGGAGGCAGTGTCTGGCTTCTAGGTGTCCCAATGGGACACCTCAGCCAGAACATAATGCTTCAGTTCTTTAAATGGCAGAGAAGGATGCTTTGTTCAAGTTGCCGGCTCAGACTTAGTACACTCTGAGGGCTTGTCCCAGCTTGCCCAGGTTGGATGTATGGGTATGGGCAACCTGCTGAATGCTCATCATCCATACAAAGATACAAGGACTTATTGCCTCTTCTTTTTTTTTTGGCAGGTCTGTGGTTGTACTATGAGCCTAGGCTCTGTCCCTAAGCTCCTTTTGCTCAAGTGTAGCACTCTGTCCTTGAGCCACACACCCATTCATGGTTTTGCTTTTTCATGTGACCTCTTAGAAAGAAGGGTATCATGGACTTTCCCACCTCGGCTGAACTCAAATTGGCATTCTTTACATCTCAGCCTCCTAAGGAGCTAGGATTACAGGCAGGAGCCACTGACACCTTGCTTTCTTTTCTTCTTGTTCTTTTTATAAATCATAACGATCTGAAATCTTCATGGTGTCATTGCAATGGTTTGCATTCAAATTAAACTACTCAGGCTTGGAGTTTGAATGCTAGGTTTGGTACCCACAAATGGAGGGATACCCTGACAAACTCATTCCTGTTCATATGAATGCTAAGGGAATGTTATAAAAGTAATAATTAAATGTGCATTTGCTTCATGATTCTATTTTAGAATGCCACAGAATAATTATTGGATTTATATCTTCCGTTCTATCATCATGGTATGATTGAGGATACTGACTAATTTTTAATTAATGCTTTTATAAGTATTCAACCAGGATACTTCATTAAATGGAAGCACTAATAACTAATAGTTGGTAATAATATATATATATATATAATTTAATATCCTCACAGACCCTCTCTCTATATATATATGTACATATATATATATATATATATATATATAGGTATATATACATATGTATCTGAATCTACACATCTATCAACATATATATGTATATTTGTATATAATATACATATATCATTATTCCTATGATCAAGCCACACACACTAATCCCATATATATATATATATATATATATATAGGACTATATATATATATGGGACTCAGATCTTCCTGGCAGCTCAGTTTGCCAGAGTCCGGTCTGCTAAGACTGTGACACCATTTATGGATTGGGCATTTTAGTCCATGATTTGAAATCCCACGATGGCCAAAAATTTATTCTTTGTAGTAAGAAGCCAGTTTTGACACATTGTTTTCCTTCTCTGTGAAAGTCCTTGGTCTCAGTATGATGTATAAAATATATCCTATGTTATATGATATAATAAAAGTAACGTTATATGTGTAATAATGCTAAATAAATAAGGGTAATAAATGTCAACACAGTAAACCCATGTATGTAAATAGATCTCATATATGAACATTATTTTTTCCACTGCTGGGGCTTCAATTCAGGCCCTAGGAACTGGTCTGAATTTCTTGTCTTCAAGGACAGTGAGCCATTCCTCTTCACCCACAGTGTCACAGAGTTACCCAGACTCTGATTTCCAATCCCATACCTGCCAGAAAAATTGTGCAAATCCAAGCCTGGGTATTACTACTACTACTACTACTATTATTATTATTATTGCCAACTACGGAGCTTGAAGTCAAGTCTTGGCATCTCTGCCACTGCCAGCACTGGGATGCTAGGACCTGAGTTCAAATCTCGGGACAGGCAAAAATATAAAAAATGAAAAGGAGAAGCATAATACTGAGAAATTCAAGAAGGTAGTTTTACATTTTTATTTCCTTTGTATTGTAACCATCCTGGGTCTAAATGCCAAGGCGCAGAAAGTGTACATGACCTTGCATTGCTCATGTTTGGCGGCTATTAAGGAAGCCATAGCCAAAACCGGCAAATTAGGTCTGGAGGTCGAATCCCAGGACTGCCACTAATGAATGGTGGGAGATTCTACGAAACCCATTCCCATATGCATCCATAGGAATGGAATGTTATAAAAGTAACAATTAAATTAGTAGTTAGTGTATGATTATATTATTATAAAATTATACACAACAATTATACTACATTGACTAATTTTCAATTAATATTTTATTATGTATTCAATCATGATACTTTAAAAAGGAAGGAATTTAATTGCCAATAATCAGTAGTAATATTCTATATGCATTTACATTGTATACAGACACATCTCTCTCTTGTTGTATACATATACATCCATTTATCTGTCAACCAATCTATACATTTATCTGTTCATACTTTTGTCACTCCTGGGGCTCAGTGGTAAGGTGCTTGCCTAGTACATACAAAGTCCTGGGTTTGATTCCTCACTACCGCGTACACAGAAAAATCTGGTAGTCATGTTGTCCATCAAGCAGTTGAGCACTAGCTTTGAGCATAAAAGCTTAGGGACTTTGTCTAGACCCTTATTCAAGACCCAGGACTGGCACCCAAAAAAAGAAAATAGAATGTTCTAACTGCAACGATAAAAGGATAGGACTGCAAATACCTCATCACAGAGCAAACCGGGAGTCTGGTGGTGAAAATTGACATCTAACCTGACTTAGCCAGAAGTAAACCACTGCAACCCAGCACCACGGAGCCAGATGCTGCTGGCTCACTCAGCTTTGTCATCCAAGATACTCAGGGGCTGAAATCTGGTGGGTTTAAAACCCAGCCCTTGAAGGAAGTCTCCAAAACTCTGAGCTGTAGCTCACAGTGGTAGAGCTCTAGTCTTGAGCAAAAGATCTTATAACAGTACCCCCAACATTCCAGTGCATTGCCTGTGGCTGACACCCAGCCCTCCCAAAAAGACCCATCCCTCTAAATCATTAGATGTGAATTTTGTGTGGTTTGTGATGTGTTTCTGAAAGAATGGTGATACCGATGAAAGCACTCTCCTTCTAATGACTGAGTGTGGGTTACAACTATGTGATGAGTCCTTCATGAGGTGTGTGCTGAGTCCTTTATGGGGTTCATTCTTTCATCTGATCTTTGTAAGAGCTCCACAAGTAAGATGATGGTGCAGATGAGAAATTTGAGGCTAACCAAAATTATGTATGTACTGAAATCTAGTGAGTTGTCTCCTGCAGACAATTATTTATTTTTCTCAGTCGTGAACCTTGGACTCAGGGCCTAGGCACTGACCCTTCCCTGTTGGCTCATGGCTAACGCCCTACCACGTGGAGCCAAGGACCCTCTTGCAACAGAGAGTTAGATCTAGGCGTCTGTAGCTGAGGTCTGTCACCCTGCCTACTCAAGAAGCTGAGATCTGAGTATCTGGGTGCCAAACTATCCCAGACACAAAGCGTCCCATGAGAATATTATCTCCTATTCATCACATAGAAACTTGAAGTGGAAGCTGGGCACCACTAACTCACGCCTGTCCTCTTAGATACTCAGGAGCCTGAGAGCTGAGGATCAGTGTCCAAAGCCAGCCTGGGCAGGAAATTCTTGAGATGGACTCTACTCTCCAGTGACCCAACAAAAGCCTGAAAAAATGCTGTAGCTCAAGTGGTAGCACACTTGGCTTTAGCTGAAGAACTCAAGGACAGCGCCCAGGCCTAGACTTCAACTTCTCCAACATACAAGAAGAGAAAGAAAGAAACCTGAAGAGGAAGCATTAGACTGCTTTGCATGTATGAATCCCTGGGTTTGATTCCTCAGTACCGCATCACTAAAAAAAAGCCTGAATTGGCCCTGTGGCTCAAGTGGTAGAGTGCTATCCTTGTACAGGAGAACCTCAGGTACAGTGCTGAGGTCCTCAAGTTCCAGGACAAGTATATGCACACACACAAACACACACACACACACACACACACACACACACACACACACACACACACACACACAGGTGTCAGAACTGAAGCTGTTACACCAAATTGTGGTAAAGCACTGAGCTTCGTTTTCTAAGCTTAAGGTTAGCACCTAGGCCCTGTATTCAACCCCAAAAGCTAGCCATCCAGGGCTCAACTAGGAGGGGTCAAAGGTTTCAAAACCTGATGAGCTTCACCAGCCCTAGATGACAGGAAGCATTGTGATATTACCCATGTGCTTAGATTCAGTGAGCTTCTGATAACCTAAGGAGGCAACTTTGCCAATTAGGAATCTTTTAATTCGGTTCAGCTCACTAGTTGTCTGCCAGAACGACCCTTGAATTAATTGTAGCAGTTTGTTTCAACACTGGGAAATAGTCTAACAAAGACAGGATAAGTACAAGGAACTTGGCCTGCCAGAGGAGGTGGCACAAATGAAGGCTTCTTGTCCAAACAGAGCACTGGGGAAAGAGATAGCTTTGGATACAAAGAGGTCGTTTTCTCCTGGCCTTCAGAGCCCGCCCACACTCATCCTCACTAATTGGCCCAGATGGAGTTTTTTATTACACAGCTGTACAGGAGTGAGGCCTTTTGTCTGCCTGTTCCAACAATGAGGCAGACTTCTTCCAGCAGCCTGAGGTTCGCAGAAACACTCAGGCTACACTGGGAACAATGAGGGGAGCCCCGGAATATGCACTGTCTTGAAAGCACTCTCTGTGCTATGAAAGCATTTTATTCAAAGCAAATTTCCTAGCTGAATGCCTTTCAACATAGGGACTCTGGATCTTCACAGATAGAAATACATGCATACATACATGGGTAGACATGGAGTTACTGTTTTTTGTTTTTGGCAAGTCTGGGGATTATACTATGAGCCTAGGCACTGTCCCTGAGCTCCTTTTGCTCAAAGGTAGTGCTATGCCCTTGAGCCACAGCCCCACTCATGTTTTTTTTTTTTTTTTTTTTTTTAAATTCCTGTGATCCCTTAGAAATAAGATTGTCCTGGGCTTTCCTGTCAGGACTGAATTCAAATTGTCATTCTCTACCTCTCAGACTCCTGAAGAGCTAGAATTACAGGGAGGATCCACTAACACTCTGCTTTCTTTTTTTCTTGTTCTATTTTTCTCATGACAATCTGAAATCTTCACAGTGTCATTCTAATGGTTTGCATTTCCGAGTAAACTACTCAGGCCTGGAGTTGGAATGCCAGGACCGCCACCTACAAATGGAGCAAATCTTGAGCAAATCATTCCTATCCATGGGAATGCTTAATGGAATTTATAAAAGTTACAATTAAATTGACAGTTAGTTCATGATTCTTTTATAGAATACCACACAAAAATTATTGGATTATGTCTTCCATTCTAACTCCCTGGTTTGGTTCTGCTAATTAAAGAGCACTGTCTTCTTTTACATTAATACTTTAGTAAGTATTCAACCATGATACTGCATTAAATGGAAACCTAATTTAGTATCTAATAATTCATAATATATATAATTTAATATCCTCACATTGTCTCTCTCATATATGTAGCAAACTACACATCTATCTATCTATCTGTCTATCTTTCTATCTACCTACCTATCTATCTATCTATCTATCTATCTATCTATCTATCTATCTATCTATCTATCTATATCTATCTATCTATCTATCTCTCTATGTCTATATCTATGCCTATATCTAACAATCTATTTATATATATATATATATATATATATATATATATATATATATATATATATATATATATATATATATATATATATATATATATAGCCCACTACTATGGCTTAATCTCAGGTCCTCAGAACTGGCTGGCAGCTCAATTTGCCAAAGGCTTTTGTTCTACAATTGACCCATTCATAAATTATGCATTGTGACCTCTGAGTTCAAATCCCAGCATTGCCAAAAGTTTATATGTGCAGTAAGAAGCCAATTTTGACATATTTTTTTCCTTCTCTGTAAAAGTCCTGTGTCTCAGTATGATGTATAATCCATATGCAAATATATTCATGTGATAACATATAATAAATGAAAAAAAGTTATATATGTAATAATGCTAAATAAAATAAACAATGAAAAAAGAAGGGTAATAAATGTCATATGGAGTAAACCCACGTATGTAAAAAGATCTCATATATGAATATTATTTTTCCAGTGATAGGGCTTGAATTCAGGCCCTTGAAACTGGTCTGAAATTCTTGTCTTCAAAGACGGTGATCTTCCCCTCCCCTACAGTGCCACAGAATTCCCCAGACCCTGAGTTCAAATCCCAGCCCTCCAGAAAAATGGTGCAAATTCCAAGCCAGGGCCTTAATTTTTTTGGCCAGGCCCGGGCCATGAACTCAGCTTGTGGCAACTCTGCCTCAGCCTTGATCACTCTAGGCTGGGGTGCAGCCTCTGGACCCACAGCCCATCCTGAGGTCCTAGGACCTGAGTTCAAATCTTTGGAGTGGCAAAAAAAGGTGAAGTGTTGGGAAGGTGGATCAGTAGTAGAGTGCTTGCCTTGCATGCATAATGTCCTGAGTTCAATTCTTCAGCACCACATAAGCAGAAAAAAACCGGAAGTGTTGCTATGGCTCAAGTGGTAGAATGATAGCCTTGAGCTGAAGAGTTGA
Organism: Dipodomys spectabilis; assembly: GCF_019054845.1. Lineage (NCBI taxonomy): Eukaryota > Metazoa > Chordata > Mammalia > Rodentia > Heteromyidae > Dipodomys > Dipodomys spectabilis. The sequence goes on along the minus strand of NW_024870868.1, from coordinate 693,676 downwards.
GGGACAGTGCACAGACTCAGACAAAATAAGAGGGTGAAGGAAGGAGAAGGATAAAACTGGGGAGTTCCAGAAAGTGGTTTTACATAGTTTTTTCCTTTGAATTGTGACCATCTTGTGTCTAAATGACAGGGCCTGGAAAGTGTACGTGACCTTGCACTGCTGAAGTTTGATGGGCTATCAGGGAAACCATAGCCCAAACCAGCAAACTAGGTCCGAGTTCAAATCCCCGCCACCTACGAATGTCAGGAGATCCTAAAAAATGCATTCCAATAGACAGCCATATGAATGGAATGTTGTAAAAGTAACAATTACATTAGTACTTAGTGTATGGTTATATTATAAAATTATACACAGTAATCATAGTACATTGCCTAATTTTCAATTAATACTTTATTATAAATTCAAACATGGTACCTAAATAAAGGATGAAATAATTTAATTATTGATAATTGGTAGTAAAATAGTATATATAACTTAATAATATACAGACACCTCTCTCTTGTTTTATATGTGTATATATATATATGTATATATATAAAACAAACCATATCTATTTCTACACTTGTCACTACTGGGGCTCAGTGGTAGAGTGTTTGCCTAGTATGTATGAAGCTCTGGGTTCATTTCCACACTATCATATGCAGAGAAAAAGCCAAAAGTGGTGCTGTCACTGAAGCACCAAAAACAAGTTAGAATGTTATGACTGCAACTATAGAATGACAGGGCTTCAAATACCTCATGACAGAGCAAGCCAGGAGTCTGAAGCTGATGGCTGACATCTAACCTGACTTAGCCAGAGGTCAACAGCTGCAAACCAACTACATGGAACCAGACGCTGCTGGCTCACCCCTAGCTGCTCGGGGATGAGTTCTAAAACTGGTGGTTTGGATACTCAGCCCTGGCAAGAAATCTGCGAGACTGTGAGCTGAGGCTCAAAGTGGTAGAGTTCTAGCCTTGAGGAAAAAGTCTTAGGAGAGTATCCACAACCTATGAGTGCAATTCCCAAGGCTGAGGACCTTCCCCTCCATTAACCACCCCTTTAAACCATTAGATGTGAACATTTGTGTTTTGTGACGTTTTTCTGAAAGAATGGTGATACTGATGAAAGCACCCGAATTCTAATGACAGCTTGTGAGATAGAGCTATGTGATGAGTCCCTCCTGGTGTGCGGGGTGCTATGGTGTTATGTGCTGAGTCCTTCATGGGGTGTATTCTTTCATCTGGTCCTTGTTAGAGCTCCACAAGTAAGACGATTGTGCAGATGAAAAAGTTGAGGCTCAGATATGTCCCCAAGGCAGGGCCAAATTTATGTATGTACTGAACTCTAGTGACTTGTCTCCTGCTGACAATTGGTTTGGTTTCATTTCCTCCATCATGAACCTTCAACCCAGAGCCTAGGCACTTGACTTTCCTCTTGGGCTCATGGCTTGTACTCTACCACGCGGAGCCAAAGACCCCCTTGCAGAAAGTGTCACAGCTTAGGTGTTTTTAGCTGAGGTCTATCATCCTGCCTGCTCAGGAAGCTGAGGATTTGGGTTCCAAACTATCCCAGAAACAAAAAGGCCCATGAGACTATTATCTCCTATTCACCACTTAGAAACTTAAAGTGGAAGCTGGGCACCAGTGAGTCGCACCTCTCATCCTAGCTATTCAGGAGCCTGAGAGCTGAGTATCATGGTCCAAAGCCAGCCTCAGCAGGAGATTCCTTGAGATGATTATCTCCAAAGAAACACCAGAAAGCCTGAAGGGGCACTGTAGCTCAAGTGGTAGAGTGCTAGACTTGAGCTGAATTGCTCAGAGACAGCACCCAGGCCCAGGCTTCAACTCCTCCAACTTACAAGAAAAGAAATCAAGAAACCTGAAGTGGAGTGCTGGGAATGTGTCTTAGGGGTAGAGTGCTTTGCATGTATGAAACCCTAGGTTTGAATCCTCAGTACCACATACCTAGAAAAAAAAGCCTGAATTGGTTGTGTGGCTCAAGTGGTAGAGTGCTGTCCTTGTGCAGGAGAAACTAAGGTACAGTGCTCAGGTCCTGAATAAAAGCTCCAGGGCTGGTGTATGCACACGCACACACGCACGCACACGCGTGCGCGCACACACACACACACACACACACACACAATGATACAAGAAATGAAGCAGTGACACCCAATAGTAAAGCAAAGAGCTTCTCCTCTGAGCTCAAGGTCAGCACCCTGGCCCTGTGTTTAACCCGAAATCTACCTACCCAGGGCCCAACTCGGAGAGGGCAAAGGTTTCAATACATGATGAGCTTCACCAGCCCGAGATGACAGGAAGCATTGTAATTTTGCACAAGTGCTTAGATTTAACAAGCTCCTGGAAACCTAGGGAGGCACCTTTGCCAATTAGGAATCTTATTAGGTTCAGCTCCCTAGTTGTCTGCCAGAAGGACTCTTGAATTAATTGTAGTAGTTTTTTTCAACACTGGAACATAGTCTAACAAAGACAGAAAGAGTGCAGCAAACTTGGCCTGCCATGGGAGATGGCACAAATGAAGGCTTCTTGTCAAAACAGAGCACTGGGGAGAGAGATAGCTTGGGTACAAAGAGGCCTTTTTCTCCTGGCCTTCAGAGCCTGCCCACACTCATCCTCACTAATTGCCCCACATGAATTGTTTGTTACACAGCTGTACAGGATTGAGGCTTTTTTTTTTTGCCTGTTCCAACAATGAGGCAGACTTCCCCCAACAGCCTGGGGTGTGCAGAAACCCTCAGGATACACTGCAAACAGTGAAGGGATCACTCTCTGTGCTATGAAATCATTCTATTCAAAGCAAATTTCCTATTGGGGTGCCTTTCTTCATAGCGACTCTGGATGTTCACCGATAGAAATACATGCATACATACACAGACACACAGACTTAATGGCTCATTTTTTGTGTGGCCGCTCCTGAGGCTTGAACTGTGAGCCTAAACATTGTCCCTGAGGTCCTTTTGCTGAAGGAAGCACATTATTGTGTCTTAAACCATGGTTATCCTAGGCTGGGGTGCAGCATTTACACCCACAGATGATCCAGGGATCCTAGGACCCGAGTTCAACTCCTAGCACTGGCAAAATTCCATCAAAGCAACAAAAATGGAGGAGGAAAAAACCAGGAAGTTTTACACAACCATTTTACCTTTGTTTCCTTTGCACTGTGACCATCCTAGGTCTCAATGACTCAGCTTGAAAATTGTACATGACCTTGCATGGCCGAAGGCTGCGGGCTGTCAGTGAAGCTTGAGCCCAACCCAGACACCTAGGCCCTGAGTTTGATCCTGGGACTGCCACCTACACATGGCTGAAGATGCTAGGAAACTCATTCCTATCTATTCCTATCTATAGGAAGACTAATAGAATGTTTGGTATGTACTAATTGAATTACTAATTAACTAGTCAATCTAGTATAAGATTGTACACAATCAATATAGGTCATTGATTAATTGAATTAATACTTTATTAAGTCTTCTACCGTGATTAATTAATGGACGCATAATTTTAGACCAAATAATTGGTAGCAATAGAATATATAAGAATAAGATATAGACATCACTTTACATATAGAGTTATGCAATAGAATCTATACAAATGTCTATCTGTCTCTGTATACATTTATTTATCGATGCATATACATATGTAAATACACACACACACTGCAATCTACACATCTATCTATTTATATATTGGCCACTCCTAGGGTTTGATCTCAGGTCCTCAAATTTGCCTGCCAACTTCACTTGCATCATACTAGTGTGGTAACATTGACCCATTTATGAAGTGGGTCTTGTTCAAATCACAGAAATGCCAAAAACTTAATTCTGGTGGAAGAAGCTAATTGTCCCACTTGTTTTCCTTATAGGCAAAGTCCTGGGTCTCAGGAATGAAGGATAATACATAGGCAAATCTATGTTCTATGTAATAGGATGTAAAAAATATTATATGTGTAATCATACTCACTAAAATACATAAGAAATAAGTAAAATACAAAATAAAATCAATAACTACATGAACCGCAATATGCAGTAAACCTGTAAATATAAATCATGTATTTAAAATATATACAAATATTATTGTTTTCAAGTGCTAGGACTTGAATTCAGGTCCTGGGAACAGGCCTGACTTTCTTGTCTTCCAGCATAGTAAGCTTCCCCTTCCCCCACAAAGCTGCAGAGTTCCCAGACCCTGAGTTCAAATCCCGTGCCTGGCAGAAAAAATGGCGTCAATTCCAAGCCACGGGGCCTCATAATTTTTCAAATATTTTAATGTACTTATTTATTTATTTTTATTTTGTCAAGCATAGAGCTTGAACTCAGATAATGGCAACTCTGTCTCAGCTTTGATCACTCCAGACTGGGTTGAAGCCACTGGACTCACAGCCAAACCTGGGTTCCTGGGCCTCAAAGACTGACAGGAATAAAAATAAATAAAACGACACAGATAAAGTTTGCCTTATTTGCAATAACTAGTATATGTCTGAGTCAAGCAGAAAAGTTCAGATAAGTTGATGTTAGGGAAATGAACCCAAAGATAAGTATTCAAAAGGTTTTTTATTTCATTCAATTGTTTCTAACATATTTATAAGATGATTTCTATGTTGCTTTATATGTCCCTTCCCCATGGTATAACCCGTGCTTTCACTGTATTTGATGGTGGTATAATTCGTGGAGGGGAAGGGAAAAATCAAATCGTTTAAATAGGGATACAGGTGGACCTATTGCAACAATGAGATGTACAAGTCATTATGTCGAAAAACGAACTTTACAACATTGGTGGGGGGGAGGATCTGGTAGGAGGGGCAGGGAGGGTATGGAAAGGGATGGGAAGGGGAAACATAGGAGGAGGCAACAATGTTTGATAAGAAATGTACTCATTATCTTGCCCCTGTAATTGTAACCCCTCTGTATGGTATTTTTACAGAAAAAATAAAAATAAAAACAAAAAACAAATCGGCAACTTTCAGATGGCTGCCTGTTTTACATCGTTGTTTTATTTGCAAGGTGACCATACTGGGTCTGAATGACATGGCTGAAAAGTGTTTCTAACCTGGCATTGGTGAAGGCTGGCAGGCTACCAAGAAAGCCCTACGCCAACACAGCCACATAGGCCCTGTGTTCGAAGCCCGGTCCTAACCCCTACCAATGCAGGGAGATCCTAAGAGCCTGGTTCCTATGCATAGGAATACCGATGGAAGGTTATGAATGTCAAGGTTGTATTAGTTGTTCCTGAATGATACTACTATAAAACTAAACAGAGTGATTTTAGGAGGCCAATGGATTTTAATGGATATTTTTTGACACATTAAAAGAATACTATTAATTACATGGATGCAATAGTTTCAAGACTGCAGTTGATTTAATTAATATTTCATTAAGCATAAAAACGAAAATATTAATTACATGGAGGCATAATAAATACCCAAGAATTGCTAGGAATGTAGTTCATATAACTGAAGAATGTATAGACATCTCTGGCACTCTTTAAAGATCTATATTTATTTGTGTAGTACCATCTGCATGTCAATTTCTTCTTATTTTGTCAACCCCAGGGGCTCGATCTCAGGTGCTGGGAACTTCTTGTAAGCTCTATATGCCACAGGCTGGTGTGCTGCAACTCACCCATTCATGAATTGGGCTTGCAGGCTATGAGTTCAGATGCCAGCACTCACAAAAATTGAATGGTGGAGTAAGAAGCCTAAGGTGACACATGTTTTCCTTTTCTGTGAAATTCCTGGGTGTTAGGTATGAAGTTTCATACATAGGCAAAGCTATATCCTATGTAATACATGTAGTAAATGTTTCATGTGTAATAAGAGTCAATAAAATAAATGGTAAATAAATGAATAAAACAAAAAATAAAATGAATAACTACACTAAGTGCAATATGGAGTCAACATACAGGGCTCGATCTCAGGACCTGGGAACTGGCTGGCAGCTGAATTGGCTAGAGGCTCCTGTGCTGGCAGTCATCCATTCATGAACTGAGCCTCTAGGCCCTGAGTTTAGATTCCAGCACTGACAAAAATGTAATCATGGAGTGAGAAGCCGAGTGAGACAGGTTTTCCTATTCTTTGAAAGTGTTCGGTGACAGGTAGGATGTATAAATTTTTTGCAAATCTATATGCTATGAAATAGGATGTCACAAATATAAGAAATGACATAGGTGGAAGAAAAACAGATTGAATTAGTAGTGAATCATTCTGGGATAAAATTAGACACAATAATTATAGGACTTGGATTAAGTTTAATTAATATTTTATTGAGCATTAAGAGAATAAAAATTATATGGAGACATAATTAAATACTTAATAATTCGTAGTAACACACTATGCATAATTTAATTTGTCTCATTTATGAAATATGTAATTACATGTATGGATGTATGTACATATATGATAAATAATTACAGGTTATTGAGTAATTATTAATTAATGCTTTATTAATTGTTCAACTGGGACACATCATTAAATGGAGACATAATTTAAAACCTAATAATTGGTAGTAATATTATCTATAATTCAGTAATATACAGACATCTCTCCTTTTGTGTATATAATACGTATATACAGGAAGCTCTATCTATTTATACCTCGCTCACTCCTAGGGCTTGATGGTTGAGTGCTCACCTAGTAAGCAAGAAGCCCTGGGTTGCATTTCTCAATGCCACATAAACAGAAAATCCAGAAGTTCTGCTGTTTTTCAATCAACTGAATGCGAGCCTGGAGCACCAACACTTAGGGACATTTTCTTTTTTTTTCTTTTTTTTTTAATATTATCAGAATACTTTATTTTGGCAATGGTGTATCATTGTGATCAGAACAGATTTTTATACATTATGTCCCTAACGTATTTGAGCATATGGTTGTCTCTTCTCTTTCCTCTATAACCTCTCTCACTTATTTTTTTTTAATTTTATTTTATTTTATTTGAGAACATACTGTACAGAGGGGTTACAATTACATGGGCAGGATAATGCATACATTTCTTACCAAGCATTGCAGCCTCCTCCTTTGTTTACCCTTCACCTCCCTTCCCCCCCTCCCCCCTCCCCCCCCACCCAATCACACCCCCCCTCCCCCCCACTCCGACATTGTAAAGCTGGTTTTGACATGACATTTTGTACTTCTCATTGTTGCAACGGGTCCACCTGAATCCTTAAACGACTTGTTTGTCCCCATCTCCTCCACATGTTATACTGACATCAAATATAGTGAAAGCGGGGGTTACACTGTGGGGGAGGGACATACAAAGCAACAAAGAAATAATCTTATAAATTCGTTAGAAACACATGCATGAAAGAAACAAAAACATTAAAATACATATTTGAGGGTTCGTTTTCCTAACATCACATTCTCTGACTTTTTCCGCTTGACTCATACCTATACTAGATATTGCAAATAAGGGAAACCATGGGACCTATGTTTCTTTGGGCCTGGCTTACTTCATTTAATATAATTTTTTCCAAGCCTTTCCATTTCCTAACAAATGGGGCAATGTCATTCTTTCTGATGGAGGCATAGAATTCCATTGTGTATATATACCACATTTTCTTGATCCATTCATCTACTGAGGGGCATCTGGGTTGGTTCCATATCTTAGCTATGGTAAATAATGCTGCAATAAACAGAGTTGTGCTGGTAGCTTTAGTGTGGTCTTTTTTGTAAACATTAGGGTAAATGCCCAAAAGTGGGATTGCTGGGTCATAGGGGAGTTCTATGTGAAGTCTTTTGAGGAACCTCCATACTGCTTTCCAAAGTGGTTGAACAAGTTTACATTCCCACCAACAATGAAGTAAGGTTCCTTTCTGTCCACATCCCCTCCAGCATCTGTTGTTGTTAGAGTTCTTGATTTTTGCTGTTCTAACTGGAGTGAGGTGATATCTCAATGTTGTTTTGATTTGCATTTCTTTTATGGCTAGGGATGTTGAACATTTCTTCATGTGTCTATTGGCCATCCTTCTTTCTTCTTCAGAGAAGCTTCTCTTTAAGTCTTTCGCCCACTTACTTATTGGGCAGTTGTTTCTTTGAGGATTTGTTGTTGGGTGGTTTAATTTTTTGAGTTCCAAGAATATTTTAGATATGAGACCCTTGTCCGTTGTATGGCTAGTAAAGATCTTCTCCCAATCCGTGGGCTTTCTATTGATCTTGCTAGCTATGTCATTTGCCCTGCAGAAGCTCTGCAACCTTATGCAATACCATTTGTCCAACCTTTCTTTGATTTGTTGTGTTTCCGGGTTTCTATTCAGAAAATTTCGGCCTGAGCCAAGGAGACGTAGGGTTTCTCCTATTCCATCCTGTAATGTTTTCAGAGTGTCTGCTTTGAGTTCAAGGTCTTTGATACATTTGGAGTTGATTCTGGTGCAGGGTGATATAGAAGGATCTAGCTTTAGTTTTCTACATGTAGTTAACCAGTTTTGCCAGCACCATTTACTGAAGAGGCTGTCAGTCTTCCATTCTATTATTTTAGCTCCCTTATCGAAGATTAGATGGCTATAGGCCTGTAGGTTCATTTCTGGGTTTTCAATTCTATTCCATTGGTCCTGAGGTCTGTTCTTATGCCAATACCAAGCTGTTTTTATTACTATGTCTTTATAGTAGAGTGTGAAATTTGGTATTGATATTCCTCCAGCAGTGTTCTTTCCCTTGAGGAGCGTTTTTGCTATTCGGGGTCTTTTATTGTTCCATATGAATTTTTGGATTGCCTCTTCTATTTCCTTGAAGAGTGAGGTTGGAATTTGGATAGGTATTGCGCTGAATTTGTAGATAGCCTTGGGAAGTATTGCCGTTTTCACGATGTTAATCTTTCCAATCCAGGAGCATGGGAGGTTTTGCCATTTTTTAAGTTCTGTGTTGATTTCCTTTTTCAAGATTTTAAAGTTTTCATCATAGAGGTCCTTCACTTCTTTAGTTAAGTTAATTCTTAGGTATTTTATTTTTTGTGGGGGTATTACAAATGGAGTTGCTTTCCTAATTTCAGCCACACTTTTCTCATTGTTGGCATACAGAAAAGCCATTGATTTTTGGGGGTTAATTTTATAACCTGCTACTTTGACAAAGTTTTGAATCAGCTTGAGTAATTTGGGAGTGGAGTCTATGGGATTCTTTAAATATAAGATCATGTCATCTGCAAAGAGGGAGAGTTTTATTTCTTCTTTCCCTATTTGGATCCCCTTTATGTCTGCATCTTGTCTTATTGCTGTAGCTAGGCATTCTAATACTAGATTGAAGAGAAGTGGAGAGATTGGGCATCCTTGTCTTGTTCCTGAGTTAAGGGGAAATGGCTTTAGTTTTTCACCATTGAGTATAATGCTGGCTGTAGGTTTGTCATATACCGCCTTTATTGTATTGAGGAATGTCCCATGGATTCCTAATTTTTCCAAAACCTTCATCATAAAGGGGTGTTGGATCTTGTCGAATGCTTTTTCTGCGTCTATTGAGATAACCATGTGGTTCTTATTCTTGCTCCTGTTGATGTGATGAATAATATTAATTGATTTGCGTATATTGAACCAGATTTGCATCCCTGAAATGAATCCTGTTTGATCGTGGTGTATGATTTTTTGGATGAATTGTTGAAGTCGGTTGGCCAAAATTTTGTTGAGAAGTTTTGCATCAACGTTCATCAAAGAAATGGGTCTATAGTTCTCTTTCTTTGATGAGTCCCTGCCTGGTTTTGGGATGAGGGTTATGATGGCTTCATAGAAAGTGTTCGGTAGTGAGCTTTCTCTTTCAATTTCATTGAAGAGTTGGAGGAGAATTGGTGTGAGCTCTGCTTTGAAGGCCTTGTAAAATTCCGCTGTAAAACCATCTGGTCCTGGACTTTTCTTAGCTGGGAGGTCTCTTATTGCTGTTTCTATTTCAATGCTTGATATGGCCCTGTTAAGATAGTTTACCTCATCTTGGTTTAGTTTTGGCATGTCAATATTTGCTAGGAAGAGGTCCATTTCTGTCAAGTTCTCAAACTTATTAGCATAAAGTTTTGAAAAGTATTCCCTTATAATGTTCTGAATCTTGGTTGTTTCCGTGGTGATATTTCCATTCTCATCTCTGAGTTTATTAATTTGGGTGTATTCTCTGCTTTTTCTGATAAGATTTGCTAAGGGTCTGTCAATTTTGTTAATTTTTTCGAAGAACCAACTCTTTGTTTTGTTGATTCTTTCTATAGTTTGTTTGGATTCTAATTCATTTAATTCTGATTTAATTTTGATTATTTCTTTCCGTCTACTGGATTGGGGTTTATCTTGCTGCTCTTTTTCAAGGAGGTTTAGATGTGTCATTAAATTTTTAGTTTCAGATCTCTCCAATTTGTTGATGTAGGAGCTCAGAGCTATAAACTTGCCTCTGAGTACTGCCTTTGCTGTGTCCCAGAGGAGCTGGTATTTTGTGTGTTCATTTTTGTTGAATAGCATGAACATTTGAATTTCCTTTCTAATCTCTTCCATGACCCACTCATGATTCAGCAGTGTGTTGTTCAGCCTCCATGTGATACCGGACTTTCTTTGGTGGCTTTTGGTGTTGAGTTCTAATTTTATTCCCTTGTGGTCAGAGAGAATGCAAGGTATAACTTCAATGTTTCTGAATTTAGACAAGTTTGCTTTGTGGCCTAAAATGTGGTCTATTTTAGAAAACGTTCCATGTGCTGCTGAGAAAAACGTGTATTCTGATGCTGCTGGGTGAAATGTTCGGTAGATGTCTCTCAAGTCTAGTTGATCTATGCAGCTGTTTAGATCTGCGGTTTCTCTGTTGAGTTTTTGCCGAGTTGATCTATCTAGTGGGGAGAGTGGTGTGTTAAAATCCCCAACAATTAATGTCTTTGGATCTATATGGGATTTAAGCGAAAGTAGTGTTTCTTTGATAAATTTGGGTGCTCCATTGTTTGGCGAATAGATATTTAGAATTGTAATATCCTCCTGAAGGAGAGATCCTTTAATTAGTATGTAGCGACCTTCTTTATCTCTTCTCACGAATTTTAATTTGAAGTCTATTTTATCTGATATTAGGATTGCAACTCCCGCCTGTTTATGGGGTCCATTTGCTTGGTAGATTTTGTTCCAGCCTTTAACATTGAAAATGTGTTTGTTTTTACGGGCAAGATGTGACTCCTGCAGGCAGCAGATAGAAGGGTCTTGTTTTTTATCCAACTAGACAGTCTATGTCGCTTAATTGGAGAGTTCAGTCCGTTAACATTAAGAGATAGGACTGAGAGGTATTTGGGAGTTCCTGCCATGTTATCTACCTTCTTGGGGGCTGCGAAAACTGGGTTCTTCCTATGGTTCTTGGATTCTCAGTTTGGGTGCAGTTTCTTGGCCTTTATTGCGGTCTTGTTGGTTTTCTATGTGTAGGACATCTTTAAGAAACTTTTGTAGGGCTGGTTTGGTGGAGATGTATTGTTTCAATTTTTCTTTGCTATGGAAGGTTTTTATTTGGCCTTCAGTTATGAAGGAGAGTTTAGCTGGGTACAGTATTCTTGGTTGATAGTTGTTTGTTTTTAGGGCATGGCATACATCATTCCAGGCTCTTCTTGCTTTGATTGTCTCTGCTGAGAAATCTGAGGTGATTCTAATTGGTTTCCCTTTATAGGTGATTACCCTTTTCTCCTTGACAGCTTTAAGGATCTTTTCCTTGTTCTGAGTTGACCCTGTGTGGATTATAATGTGGCGGTGGGATGTCCTATTCTGGTCTGGTCTATTTGGGGTTCTAAAGGCTTCTTGTATCTGGACAGGCCTATCTTTTTGCATGTTTGGGAAGTTCTCTGCTAGGATCCTGTTAAACAAATATCCTAGACCATTAACTTCTGTTTCTAGGTGCTCCTCTACACCCATTATCCTTAGATTAGGCCTTCTGATGGTGTCTTCCAGGTGTTGGATAGATCTATTATATTTCTTGGACTTGTCTTGGATGGTTGTATGTTCTTTCTCTATAATATCTAGGCTGTCTTCAATCCCTGAGATTCAATCTTCTGCATGGTCTAACCTGCTGTCAAGACTCTCTACTTTGTTTTTTTATCTCTTTTCCTTCTAGTTGGTCAGCTTTGATGGCTTCAAGTTCTTTGTTGAAGCTCTGTTTTAGGTCTTGTATGAATTTCTTTACTTCCTTAATTTGGTGTTCAGTGTTTGTCCTCAAATCACTTAGTTGATTGGTTATGGTTTCTTTGGGCTCCCATTCCTTCTGTTGGGTTCCATTCAGCATTCCCTTTGTGGTCTCCCTGACTTCCTTCAGCTCTTTGTTAATGGATTCCATGAATGCCTTTAGTGATCTTTGTGTGTTCTCTACCTGGTCTCTCAATTCCTGTATTACTCTTTGATAAGCTTCCTCCCATTAGTGGGATTCCTGCAGATCTCTTTGACTGTTCTCAACCTGCTCACGCCATTCCTCCCTTTCTCTTTGAGTATTCTCAAGCTGTTCATGCAAATCCTGTATCAGTTTTTGAGTAGCTTCCTCACGCTTATGATATTCCTGTATAAACTTCTGGGATGCCTCCTCTCTCTCCCTATCACGCTCATACAGAGTCCTTTGTACGTTGTCAAACTTCTCATTTATCATGTTTGCCACCAGTGTTTGTAGAGCTATTTGGGAACTCTCCTCTGGATTATTCATTATCTGTTCTAACCCCTGATTATCAAGATTGGGAATTGAGATACCCGAATTTGCCATTTTTCTTGTGTTTTTCCGGCTTACTCTGCCCATTTGAGATGAAGATAGCACCAGTTTTGTGCTAGAACACTATCTTAAGGCAACCATCAACCAAAGTTTGCATTTGTACAGTCAATAGTCTACAGATACAATCTAGTTCAACAGATACATCTATTCGACATCAAACAACTATATGTTAAAGGACTTCGAACCGCAGAGAAGAATTTGGAAAACCAGAAATTATTAGGGTTAGGGAGAGATGTGGGTAAAAAATAGGAATAGATTATTGTGGGGAGACACAGGGAGAGTTAACTATGTCCTAATCACAATGCAGGAAATAAGTTGGGTAGGATGCTAGTAGAGAGAGAGAGAAAAAGAAGAAAGGGAAAGGGGAATGAAAAGAGACCAGAAAAAAAATGGGAACGTAAAAATTAATGTTATTATAGAGATTAAAAGACCATCTATTTAGAGAGTAATGTGAATATGTTGAGAAAAAGGGAGGGACATAAAGGAGATGTGAAAAACTTTAAAAAAATGCTTAAAATATTATATAGGTATAAAGAGGTAGTACTGCTATTAATGAATTTAAGTCTCAGAGGTTTTGAATTGAGTAAAAAGTTTGTGGATTAAGTGTGTACACAATGGGGGTAGGTTCTACTAGTTAACTACGGGTTTATCTGAGGATGTGCAGGACAAGAGTTAATTCACATAAAAAGAACAAAAGAGGAAAAGGTGGAAAGGATAGGAAAGTGAGAAGAAAATATCAGAAGTTCAGTAGAGCTAGACAAAAAACAAAAAGATAATTAAGAATGAAAGACAAAGAGAAAGAAGACAAGAAAAGAAAGGAAAACACACATTCACGTTATTCCTAAAATAAAAATTATGAGAAAAAAAAAGTTACTGGAAAACAATTATTTTTTCAGAAGAGGCAAAAATTAAAGATTAATAAAAGTTTTAGAAAAGGAAAAAAATTTTTTTATATATATAAGGTAACAAAAAACGAGAAAAAAAAACAAAACAAAAAAAGAAAAAAAGAAAAGAAGAAGAAAAAAAAAGTTCTTTGATTTTTTTTGAGGGGGAGGGGTGGGAAGAGTCCTGTATCTCCCTTTTGTCTGTAACCAGAGTCTGATTGGAGTCTCTGGTCAGCTTGAGGTCCTGTGGCTTGATTGGTTTCTTAAGTCAGTTTGTTGGAACAGGCAGAAAAATGCTCTGCTTTACCCAAGATTTTGAGATCCCCCTCCCAGGTTAGTTTACTGGGAGGGTGATCTGCTTTGAGAATCACACAAGAGGGGGATGCAGTGATGAGGCTAGGTTCTGGGTAGAGTTGAGGCCTTTCAACAAACAGTAGCTTTTCCCTGGGGCTATTTTGTGAAAAAAACTCACAGCACCCAGCCTGGAGCCATTCTCAGGGTTTCTGTTTTTCAATTGATTGTGGTGGCTGCTAGAGGGAGGGGCAGCCTCTGGCTCTGGTTACCCGGTGAGGAGAGCCACTCCAATGGCTGGCGCCTGAGCTGGGTGACTTTTCCCTGGATGGAACTGAGTCTGTGAGGTCACTTCGCCGTTAAGTTCTTGTGACCTGCTAAATGACTCGTTTTATTCCAAGGCCTGAGCTGGAGCTAGCTGCTCCTCCGAGCTTTGTCGGTATCCAAGATGGAGATCACCGGTGCTGGGGGGGGGGAGGGGTGGCCTTCCCTCCTCTGCTCCCTGAGAAGGAGTGAGGAAGTCGAGCTTCTACTCACGCCGAGTCTTGGATCCTGGGTCGTCTCTGGTCTGCAAAGTGCAGGATGAAGTTGTCCGCTCCTTGTCGGTTCTTGCTGGTGTTGAGTAGAATCTGCTTGTCCACTGCGTCTGGCTCCTTCGTCCCGGACTGTGTCTCAGCTATGCCCCCACGGTGGTGGTCGCCGCTGCGACCCTGCCGCCGCAGCGGCAGCTGCTCAGATTTGTCTGCTTGGCTTCCCCTCTTTTGACTAACTCTCTGTCCTGTGATGGCACACTTGGTGTGATTCTCTGGCTTGGGACTGTTCACTGGAACTCTGAAACTGTTTTCTATGCAAGAGCTTGTTCAGATTCCAGCTTCTCCTCCGCCATCTTCCCGGAACCCTTAGGGACATTTTCTAAGCCCTTACTCAAGCCCCAGGACTGCCGCCAAAAAAAGGTATAATGTTCTACCTGCAATGATATAAGGACAGGACTTCAAATACATCATCACAGAGCAAGCTATGAATCTGGCGCTGATAGCTGCCACCTATCCTGACTTAGCCATATGTATACCGCTGCAACCCAGCTGCACGGAACCAGATGCTGATTGCTGGCTTAACCCCATCATCCTAGCTGTTTGGGGGCTTTAAAATCCAGCCGTGGCAGGAAGTCTGTGACACTCTTTAAAATGTGGCTCCTAGTGGCAGAGCTCTAACCCTGAGCAAATGTTATTAGAACAGTATGCACATGCTTTGAGTTCAAGCCTCATGGGTAACCCCCCTCACAAAAAACACCCCTCTAAACCATTAGATGTGATCTTGTGTGGTTGGTGAAATGTTCCTCAATGAAGGGTGATACTGATGAAACCACCCTAATTCTAATGACAATTTGTGGAATAGCGCTATGTGCTGAGCCCTTCATAGGGTGTTCTGTGCTGAGTCTTGCACAGGGTGCTATGTGCTGAGTCCTTTACAGGGTGCTGTGTGCTGAGTCATGCAAAGAGTGTCACGTGCTGTGTCTTTCACAGGGTTCATTCATTCACCTGGTCCTTGTAAGAGCTCCACAACTGAGATGATTTTGCAGACAAAAAATGTGATATATATATAGAATTCCGTATTATACACACACACACACACACACACACACACACACACACACACACACACACACACATATATATATTATGGAATTCTATGCCTCCATAAGAAAAAATGACATTGCCACATTTGTTAGAAAATGGAAAGACTTGGAAAAAATTATATTAATTGAAGTAAGACAGGCTCAAGGAAACATAGGTCCCATGGTTTTCCTTATTTGCAATAACTAGTATAGGCCTGAGACAAGCAGAAAATGTCAGATATGTTGCTCTTAGGTTAAATGAACCACACCATAAGGATTCAAATACTTTTTCTTTCATGGATAGCCCTCAACCACGTGGAGCCAAGGACCCCCTTGCAGCAGAGTGCCACAGCCTAGGGGTCTATAGCTGAGATCTGTCATCCTGCCATCTCAGGAAGTTGAGATCTGAGGATCTGGGTTCCAAAATATCTCAGACACAAAAGGTCCCATGAGACTATTATCTGCAATTGACCACTAAGAAACCTGAAGTGGAAGTTTGGTGCTTGTGGCTCATGCCTGTCATACTAGCTACTCAGCAGGATGAGATCTGAGGATCATGGTTCAAAGCTAGTCTGGGGCAGGAAAGTCCTTGAAACACTGAACTCCAATGAACCACAAGGAAATCTGATCTGGTGCTGTGGCTCAAGTGGTAGAGCACTAGACTTGAGCTGAGGCACTCAGGGACAGCACCCAGGTCCAGACTTTAACTGCTACAACAGAAAACAACAACAACAAGAAAAAGACAGAAACTGACAAACCTGAAGTAGAGGGCTGGGAATGGGCCTTAGGGGTTGAGTGCTTTGCATATATGAAACCCTGGGCATGATTTCTCAGGACCACCTCACTAGAAAAAAGCCTGAAGTGTCTCTGTGGCTCAAGTAGGAGAGAGATATCCTTGTACAAGAGAAACTAGGTACACTGCTTAGGTCCTAAGTTCAATCTCCAGGACTGGTGTATGCATGCATGCACACGGACACACACACACACACACACACACACACACACACACACACACAGACTAGAAGTGAAGCTGTGACACCAAATGGTAGAGCACTGGGTTTCTGCACTGTGCTCATGTTCAGCAACCAGGCCCTGTGTTCAACCCCAAAACCTACCCACCCAGGGCCCAACTAGGAGAGGTCAAATGTTTCAAAACATGATGAGCTTCACCAACCTTAGATGACAGGAAGCTTTGTGATATCTGACATGTGCTTGGATTTCCCAAGGTTCCAGAAACCTTGGAGAGGCATCATAGGCCCATCATCTACGGCAATTAAACATGTCATTAGGTTCAGTGCCCTAGTTGTCTGCCAGAAGGACTATAGTCTATAGTCTCACAAAGGCAAGGTAAGTGCAGGGAACTTGGCCTGCCAAGGCTGGTGGCATAAATGAAGGCTTCTTGTCAAAAAAGAGCACTGGAGAGAGAGATAGCTTGGGGTACAAAGAAGCCTTTTTCTCCTGACCTTCAGCGCCTACCCACACTCATCCTCACTAGTTGGCCCAGATGGAGTTGTTTGTTTCACCGCTGAACAGGAGCGAGGCCTTTTGTCTGCCTGTCCAGACAATTAGAGACTTCTTCCAACAGGCATGGGATGCAGAGAAACCCGCAGGGTACACTGGGAACAGTGAGTGGAGCCCCCGAACATGCAATGTCTAGAAAGCCCTTTCTGTGCCATGAAATCATTGTATTGAAAACAAATTTCCTAGTTCAGTGCCATTCATCATAGCTACTCTGGAGATTCACCTATAGGGATACATCCATCCATGTACAATACATGGAGCTACACCGTCTTTTTTTTTGGTGGGCGGCAGTTCCTGGGGTTGGACATTAACCCTAGCTGTTGTCCCTGAACTCCTTTTGCTCAGAGGTAGCACATTAAAATTGAGTCACAGCCCCATTTCTGGGTTTTTCTCTGATCTCATAGATATAATATTGTCAACTTTCCTACACTGGCTGGATTCAAAATAAGATTCTATACGTCTTAGCCTTCTGAGGAGCTGGGATTACAGTCAGCAGCCACTGGCACCTGCCTTTCTTTTCTTTTTCATTTTTACTCTGTACATCTGACTTCTTAACAGGGTCATTCCAATGGTTTGAATTTATAAGTAAACTACCCAATGTCCTTTATAGCTGCTTTCTCTGAGAAGGATTTTCTCTCCTTATCTTCCCCTCTGGCCACAGGTTTGAAGCCAAAAATGAGAAATGAGTGTCCCAGGATTTTGGAGCAAATGTCCACAGGACATGCCAGTTCGGTCACTTAGCATTGAGCTGCAGTGAATTTACTGTCTCAGGACGAAAGGACTGAAACCTTGAGCGAATTTCAGACTGTCTGCATTGCTCCTTTTGCGTATAAAATGACCTAATAATTATGAATGTTTTTGTCTACACCCTTAAGTATATAGAACACACTAGAAGCATCTTCTTGTTTCTGTTTTTCTCTAGTTCCTCTCAAGATTTAGACTAAAGGTTTTGTGGAGTGGCATGTCAGCGAATCCCTAAGGAAAGGTGCTTAAATCCTCCTCAGGAGATAACCATTCAAAGCCAGCCTGAGCAGGAAAGTATGTGAGCCTCTTATCTCCAATAAACCACCAGCAAACCAGAAGTGGAGCAGTGGCCCAGAGGGTAGAGCTCCAGCTTTGAGAGAGAAAGCCAAGCAGGAGATACTGTCCAGAGCAGGCAGGAAAGCCTGGGAGGCGCTTATGTCCAATTATCAACCAGATGGCTGGAAGTGGAACTCTGGCGGTGGTAGAGCCTCAGCCTTGAGCAAAACAGCTCATTGCATTGGGCCCTGTGTTTAAGCCCTGGGATGCCAACAAAAAAATCAAAAAGAGAAGGTCAAGTTTTGTATCAATGTCCTCCTACCAACTTATGTTTGTATATTACTTCCCTGAGTGAAAACAGACCATAGGCAATGCTTCTGCTTTTACTTACTGATTTGTTTTTCAGATATGCTTGTTGCGCATACTACACCATTCTCTTCATTTCAAGCCCATCGCTTTTCTCTTCCAGGGCTCCACACCTGCATCCTTATATGATGCACACTTAAGCTCTCAGCAGCCTTTATTTACATTTTATTATGAAGCCAACGCAGGAACAGTCACAAATCAGGCAGGGGAAGAGAAGATCAGGATTCATATTTATAACAGGTATTCAGAAAAATTAACTTGGGGACGAAAAATGGCAGGGTACTTATGTAAAAACTACCATTAAGAAAAAGATGAGGGGCCTGGGAATGTGGATTAGTGAGAGAGTGTTTGCCTAGCATGCAAGAAGCCCTGGGTTTGATTCCTCAGTAGCACATACACAGAAAAAGCCAGAATTGGTGCTGTGACTCAAGTTGCAGAATGCTAGAGACAGTGCCAAGGCCTTGAGTTCGGCCGAAGAACTGCCAAAGAGATACCAGGTAGGTAGGTAGATAGATAGATAGATAGATAGATAGATAGATAGATAGATAGATAGATAGATAGATAGATAGATAGATAGATAGATAGATAGATAGATAGACTGACAGACAGACAGACAGACAAGCAGGCAGGCTGGCAGACAGACAGACAGACAGACAGACAGACAGACGGATAGACAGATAGACAGACAGACAGACAGACAGATAGATAGATAGATAGATAGATAGATAGATATACAGACAGACAGACAGACAGGCAGGCAGGCAGACAGAGAGACAGACAGACAGACAGACAGACAGATAGATAGATAGATACATAGATACATAGATACATAGATAGATACATAGATAGATACATAGATAGACAGATAGACAGACAGATAGACAGACAGACAGACAGACAGACAGACAGATAGACAGACAGATAGACAGACAGATAGACAGACAGATAGACAGACAGATAGACAGAAAGATAGACAGATAGATAGACAGATAGATAGACAGATAGATAGACAGATAGATAGACAGATAGATAGACAGATAGATAGACAGATAGATAGACAGATAGATAGACAGATAGATAGACAGATAGATAGATAGATAGATAGATAGATAGATAGATAGATAGATAGATAGATAGATAGATAGATAGATAGATAGATAGATAGAAATATCATAGGTGAGTCTGGTCTTGGATGTCAGTAGGAAAGAAGGGAACACTTCCCAACCATGAGGCCTTCTGCAATGTGCCAGGACACCAGCATCACCTTCACATAACCACAGAACAGGAAGACTGCCTCTCTCCCACTTCTAAGGCAGGGGAGGGCCCCAGAGTCAAGAGGGCAGAGCCAGGTTCTAACTCAGGTGCTTGGAGGCAGAAGAGAAAGGGCCCTGTCTCTCCTTGGACTGGGGATTTACTTTAATGATGTGGAGAATGAAGGAAGAAGAATGGACTGGCAGAGGTAGAAGAAGGGCCTTCAAATCTGACAGATGGAGAGTAAGACCAGAGAGCAGGGCTTTTCTACTCTATTCCTCCCCTCTCCCTCACTAAACTGGCTCTCTATTGGTAACTTAAAGATAGCCTGAGGCTCTCTTCACCTGAGGGAGGAAGGTTAGTCATTGTTTGAGGAAGCTGAGAAAAGCCTGATCCTCTAACAAATGTTTCAGGTTTGCCCCCATTGCTGGCTGTGCCTGGAACGAATGAAGTGGTTTTGCAGCTCACTTCCCTGTTGAGTGTGTACATTCTGCCTCCTAATCCTGCAGGCCTAGGTCTCTGCACCTAGCCTGTTTTCTTGAAACTGTTTCCAGTCCTTCAAATACAGAGTTACATTGGCGTTCTTCCTGCTAACTGGGCTAGGTCTTGGATCCTGAGAACTTCATTTATACCCAGGATGGGTCAATGATGTTTCTTTCCCCTGCTTCTATAGCTTGAGAACTCTAAGAACATTTAGAGTGCAAGTAACTTCTCATCAGCAAGGGAAACCCAGGAATTCTTGAACATGTGACCTTTTGGAAGCCCACTGGAGGACACAAGATGATTATAATCCACGTGAGTGGCTGGGCAGATGGATCTGCTACACTTGAACATTGAACTCAGCCTGCTCTCCTAGTCCATGTCCTTCTTTGGTGCTTGTCCTGTTAGCTCCTAGAAATAGATTGATCAAACCCAAAGGGAGTTGCTGGCTTTTTCCTTCTTTTTCTGTCCTTTGCTTTTAATTTTTTCAGGTCTTTGGGCTTGAATTGTGGGTCTAGGCTCTTTGCCTGGGCTCCTTTGGCTCAAGGCTAGCACTCTGCCACATGAGTCCCTTTCTGCTTTGTCTGTGGTGAAGTGGAAGTCAGAGCCTCATAGACATTCCTGCCCTGGCTGTCTTCACCCTGTGATCCTCAGACCTCAGACTCCTAAGCAAGGGTGTCAAGCATGAGCTTCTGTTGCTCTGCTAAGTTCAGAACTGTAATGACATTGAAAATACAAGCCAAATGCTCACCATAAAGGACTTGGGGAGCATATTAACCCTTTCAACATTTGACTTTTCAGAACCCTGTAGCACACAAGGTTATAATCCTAGAGACAGATAGCCTGAGCATATAGATCTTCAATACTTGAACATTGAGCTCTGATTCCAATTCTGGTGTACACCAGCATTCATTTTCCAGAAAATGTTTTCATAGTTAACAAATAGGAAAAGTAATTTGATTAACCCTCACATTTTTTCCAGGTATGTATCTCAAACTCTATCCCTAACTCTATTCCTAACACTATCCCTAAGCCCTTTAGCTCAAGGTGAACACTCTACCACTTGAGTCACAGCTCCACATGGGGTCTTTTGGTGGTTCATTGGAGGTAAGAGTCGAACAGGCTTTCCTTGCCTAGGCTGTCTTTGAACTGTGGTCTTGAGGTCTCAGCCTCCTGATTAGCTAGGGTTGTAGGTGTGAGCCACCGGCATCTGGCCTCTTGTTTTTGCCAGTTCTGGGGCTTGAACGTAGGTCCGGGGTACTGTCTCTGAGCTTCTTTTTCTCAAGAATAGCACTCTACCACTTGAGCCATTCCACAGCTTCTGGCTTTTTCTGAGTATGTGGCACTGAGGATTTAAACCCTGGCATTCATGCATGCTGAGCAAGCTCTCTACCTATAAGCCACATTCCCAGCTTCACTCTGACTATTTTATCCCTCAACTTGCCTATCCTCAAGAAAAAGCCTCTGAGTATAAATCATTTAAAGAAATCCCTGTGGGAAGTTGTCCAAAGATGAATAAGACAAAGCTCATACTTGGGACAGACTCTAAACATGTGATGACTGTTACAAATGCCTCCATTTAATTATGTCTCATGTCTCAACACTTAATAAGGTATTAATGAAAAATGACTCAATGTCCTAAATTATTGTATATAATTTTATAATAGATGTACAAAATGTAATAAATATGTATGTAATAATACTAAATACATTAAACAATGAATAAATAAATAAAATAAATAAAAAACAATGACAATAATCGTAATATGTAATAAACATACATATGTAAGTATATATCATAAATATTTTTCAATTGCAGGGCCTTACTGCAGGCCTTGGGAACTCTAGCCTGAATTTGTTTTCCTCAAGGACAGTAAATTTTGCCTTTACCCATGGTGCAAAAGCGTTACCTGGAATGTGAGATCAAATTCCAGCAATAGCAGAAATACTGGCCCCATTTCCAAGACAGAGACAATTTTTTTAATGAAAGCAGTTATGTTTATTCAGTTCAATACTGAACATTTCAAAAAAAATAGCAGTGTAGAATTTTGTATAGCTATTCAGACATCTTTCCTTTACCCCTAAAGTGCTTCTCTGAGCACTACATTGTTTATTTTTTGTATGATGTTTATTGTAAAAATGATGTACAGAGGGTTACAGTTATATGAGCAAAATAATGAGTACATTTCCTATTGAGCATTGTTGCCTCTTCCATTGTTTTCCCCCTACTATCCCTTCCCTCCCATCTCCAAAACTACCTCCCCCTGCCAAGATCAGTGACTTAATTTTTTAATTTTGGCTTGGCACGTGGTTTGAACTAAGGTAGTGTTGACTCTGCACCTTCCCTCACATTGGTATGGACTTACCAAGAACCTGAGTTCAAATCCCAGGATAGGAAATAAAAATAGCAGAAATTCCAAATCAGGTAGCTTTATTTTTTTAATTTAGTTAAATAATTTATTTATTTATTTGTTTGTTTGTTTGTTCTTTTTTGCCAACCAGTGGTCTTGAACTCAGATCATGGCAACACTGCCTAAGCTTTGATATCCCTAGGCTGGGCTGCAGCCTCTGGACCCATAACCAATCCTGGGATCCCAAGCCAAGAGGGCTTGCAGGAAGAAAAATAACTGGAACAGCACCAAAAGTAGTGAGCTGCAGAGGGTTGGAGGGGTTTATAATTTTTTTTCTTTGCAGGGTGCTCCTACTGGTTCTGAATGACACAGCTGCAAAGTGGACCTGACCTGCCATTGCTGAAGGCTGGCGGGCTATCAGGGAAGCCATAGGCCCATCTGTCAACATAAGCCCCAGGTTCAAATCCCTGTCCTGACACCTACCAGTGGTGGAGATCCCAAGAGACTCATTCCTACGCATAGGATACTGATTGAAAGAGTAGTTTGTGTATTGGTTTAGTCTAAAATTGGATGCAAGAATCCTAGGATGCTGATTGATCTTAATTAATAGTTTATTAAGCATGAAAAGAATAATATTCCTTCAATGGAAGTATAATAAACACCTAAGAGTTGGTAGGAAAGTAGTAGATGTCATTTAATAATACATAGTCGGCTCTGACACTTTTTTACCATGTATCACTGTTTTGGCCAAACCTGGGGCTCAATCTCAGCACCTGGGAACCACCTGACAGCTTCATTGGCTAGATGCTGCCAGGCTCACACTCACCCATTCATGAATTGGGCCTGCTAGGCCCTGAGTTCATATCCTAGCACTGTGAAAATTGAATCTTGAATTAAGAAGCAGAGTGTGACACATGTTTTCCTTTTCTGGGAGAGCCCTACGTTTCAGGCATGATGGAGAACACATCTAAAAATCTAGATGCTATGTGATAGGATATAAACAATATAATAAATGATATAGGTGTCATCAGAGTCAATAACATAAATGGTAAATAAATGAATAAAACAAGAAATAAAATGAATAATCACACTAAACACGATATCGACTGAACATCCGTATGGAATTATAAGTGCTATCTTTAAAATGTATATAAGTATTTGTTTTCCAGGCCTGAGGCTTGAATTCAGCCACCATACTAAGATGGTATGGAGGGAGATCCCGAGATATTAGTTTATGGACCTAGGAAGAGCTATGGAATGTGATTGATGTCATCTTTGAATCAGTAGTTTATGCGTGATGGGAGTAGGAAATGATAGGCAAGAATCATGGGGTATTGCTTATTTGCAATGAAGATTTGATGAAGCATGACAATAATCATCAGTTGTGAAACGGAGGCATCAGGAAAGATCCAAAAATCGGTAGTCACACAGTAGATTCAATTCCATCACAGGTGGCCATCTCTCCTACTCTCTCTCTATATATGTACTTATTTGTATACTATCTTCAGCTTATGAATGGATGATTGCTGTACCCCCTCCCCCTACCCCCACCTGGGGGCTCAATCTCAGGTCCAGGAACGGCCTAGCTCCTTAGTGGCTCACATGCTGGTGTGCTCATGTGGACCCATTCACCTCTTGGGCCTGCTAGGCCCTGAGTTCAGACCCCAAAACTGCCAAAAGAATCATCCTGATATCAGAAGCCAATCGTTGCACATGTTTTCCTTTCCTGTGCAAGTTCGGGTCTCAGCTAGGATGGAGAATGCATGGGTTACTCTGTGGCCATGGGAATTGGTAGTCATCCATGTCAGCGCAGTTATACCTGTCATCATGTACTCAAGAAAATACACACTACATCCATGAATAGCATACAAAATAGAGAGAATAACTACACTAAATGATCGATGCAGTCCACACACAGATGTGAATATACATCCCATGTTTCAATGATGCATTGATGTCTATTGTGGCCTCCCTGGGGCTTGATCTCAGTTTCTGGGAACCGCCCAGCTCCTTCATGGCTCACAGGCTGGAGTGCGCACGTGGACCCATTGGCCAGTTGGGCCTCCTAGGCCTCAAGTTCAAATCCCAGCACTGCCAAGAATTCACCCTGATGTGAGAAGCCAGTCTTTGCACCTTTTTTTTCTGTGCTGTGCATGTTCTGGGTCTCAGCTAAGATGGAGAATGCATAGGCAACTCTGTAATTATGTGAATAGATTGTCATCCAGGTCAACACAGTTATTTTTTTTCTTTTTTTTCTCTCTTTTTTTTTTTGAGGGTGGGAGCGTTCCAGTCGTGGGCCTTAACTCTGGGCCTGAGCACTGTCCCTTGAGCTTATTTAGCTCAAGTCAAGTTAGCACTCTAGTACTTGAGCCACAGCACCACTTCCAGCTTTTTCTTCATATGTGGTGCTGAGGGTTCGAACCCAGGGCCTCATGCATGCAAGGCAAGCGATCGACCACTGAGCCACCTTCCCAGCCCAACACAGTTATATTTGTCATTTTATGCTCAAGAAAATACACATCAGATGAATGAATAAGGCAAAATAATGAGAATGACTACACAGAATGCAAGGTACTGCCCACTCATGTATGGAAATAGAGGTCCTCTGTTTAAATTGGGAATTTATGACTATATTGGCCCCCACCCTGGGGGGATCAATCTCAGGTCCTGGGAATGGCCAAGCTCCTTAGTGGCTCACAGGATGGTATGCTCACCATGTCCTATTAACCAATTGGGCCTGCTAAGCCTTGAGTTCAAATCTTAGCACTGCCAAAAGCTTCACCCTGATGTGAGAAGCCAATTGATCAATCTGTTTTCCTGTCTTGGTAAAGTCCTTGGTATCAGCGCAGATGGGGTATAGTATATAGGCAACTCTATAGCCATGGGAATATGTTGACATCCATGTGAGCACAGTTATATCTGTCATCATACTCAATAAAACATACAATACATCCATGAATAAGACACAAAATAAAAAGAATAACTACACTGAATGCAAGTTGCATAACATACCTTTAGATAAAGAGAGATCCTATGTTTAAAAAAGATGGGCTTGTTATTTTGTCCAATGCTGGGGCTTCAAATCAGGCCCGGGACCAGGCCTGACATTCTAGTCTTCAAGGATGGTGAGCTTCCCCTTCCATCACAGTTCAACAGAGCTACCCAGACCCAAATTCACATCCCATCACTGACAAAAGTTTCATCCTAATGTCAGAAGCCAGTCGTTGCAAATGTTTTCCTCTCCTGTGAAAGTTCTGGGTCTCAACTAGGATGGAAAATGAATGCATAGGCAACCCTATAACCATGGGAACAGGTTGTAATCCATGTCAGCACAGTTATACCTGTCACCAATAAAATACACAATACCTCCATGAATTAGGAACAAAATAAGGAGAAGTGCACTGAATGCAAGATGCTGTGCACACATTCATGTAAATATAGATCCTATATTTAAATTATGAATTTATGACTATCTGGCTCTCCCTGGCACTCGATGTCAGGTCCTGGGAATGGCCTATCACCTTCATTGCTCACAGACCTGTGTCCTCACCTTGACCCTTTCCTCAATTGGGTCTGCTAGGCTCTAAGTTGAAATCCCAACACAGCGAAAATATGAATCCTGATTTGAGAAGCCAATCGATTCAGCTATTTTCCTGACTTGTGAATGTCCTGTGTCTCAACTAGGATGGAGAAAGCATTAGAAACCCTATGGACATGGAAATAGGTTGTCATCCATGTAAACACTGTTATATCTGTTACCATACTCAGTAAAATACACAATACCTCCATGGATAAGACACAAAATAAGAAGTACACCGAACATGAGATGCTTTCCACACATATATATATATAAATATAGATCCTATATTTAAACAATGAATTTATAACTATTGTGGCCGACCGTGGGGATCAATGTCATATCCTGGGAACGGCCTTCCTTCTTAGTTGCTCACAGGATGGTGTGTTCACATTGACCTATTTGCCAATTAGTGCTGCTAGGCCCTGAGTTCAGATTCCAGCACTACCAACAATTGGATCATGGAGTAAGAAGCTGAGTGTGAAATTTGTTTTCCTTTTCTCTGAGAGTCCTGGGTGTCAGGCATGATGGAGAACACTTCTACAAATCTAGATGCTATGTTATAGGATGTCATTAATGTAATGAACGGAATGGGTGTCATCATCTTCAGTAAAATCAATGGTAAATAAATGAATACAACAATAAATACAAGGAACAACCACACCAAACTTGTATGGACTGAACATCTATTGGTAAGTACAAAGCCTATCTTTATATAAACAGTATGTTTTCAAAGGCTGGGGCTTGAATTCAGGCCTAGTGAACAGGCCTGAAATTCTTATCTTCAAGTACGGTGAGCTTCCCCTTCATCCACTGCAGATTTACCCAGACCCTTAGTTCAAATCCAAAACCTGGCAGAATAAATGGTGGGAATTGCAAGCCAGGGAGCTAAATTTATTTTATTTTATTTTTTCCCAGAGCGTTCCTTGAACTCGGGTCCTGGCAACTCTGCTTCAGCTTCGATCACCCTAAGCTGGGGTGCAGCCACTGGACCCACAGCTGATCCTGGGATCCTAGATCCCTAGGCCTTGAAGAGAAAAAAAAATCACAGGAACAATGTGGAGATGGCCTTTTTATATTTTCTTTCTTTGTGAGGTGACCCTCCTGGGTCCGAATGACACTGTTGCAAAGGATATTTTACCTTGCATTGCTGAAGGCTGGTGGACTATCGGGGAAGCCATAGGACCACGTGGCAACATAGGCCCTGATTTCAAATCCCAGTCCTGACACCTACCAATGGCATGAGATACTAAGAGACTCGTTCCCACCCATAGGAATGTTTTCAATGTCAGGTTGAAGGAGTTGAACGTGAATGATTCTCCTATAAAATTAGACAAGATGATTCGAGGAAGCTGATTGATTTTATTTAATATTTATGAAGCATTAAAAGAATACTATTATTTACAGGAATGCAATAATTTCAAGACACTGATTTAGTTAATAGTTCATTAAGGATGAAAACAATAACATTATTTACATGGAGGCATAATAAATACCCCAGAATTTGTAGAAATGTCGTCTATATAACTGAATAATGTATAGACATCTCTGGCACTATATAAACATATAGATTTATTAGTGTACTGTCATCCGCATGTCAATCTGTTCATATTTTGTCAACCCCTGGGGCTTGATCTCAGGTCCTGGGAACTGCCTGTCAGCTCAATTTGCCCCAGGATGGCGTGTTGACACTCACCCATTCATGAATTTGGCCTTGTAGGCCATGAATTCAGATGCCAGGACTCCCAAACCATTAATCGTGGCGTAAGAAGCTGATAGTGACACATTTTTTTTTCCTTTTCTGTGAAAGTCCTGGGTGTCAAGTATAAAGTGGAATACATATGCAGACATATAATCCTATGTAATCAATGTAATCGATGTTCTATGTGTCATAATAGTCAATAAAATAAATTATCAATACAAGAAAAGACAAAAAAGAATAAGTATACTGAGTGTAATAGGGATTGAACATATGTATATGAATATTAATCATATATTTAAAATGTACATGAATAGGATGTTTTTTAGTGCTGGGGATCTAATTCAGGCCTAAGGAACAGACTTGAATTTCCTGACTTTAAGGAGGCAAGCTTCCCCTTCCCACACAGTGCAACAAAGTTACCGAGACAATGAGTTCTAATTCCAATTCTGGCAGAAAAAAATTGCATCTTTATATTATGTGAGGTCAAATTCTTAGGTAATTCATTCTGCCTCCATTTAATTAATGTGATTGTTGAAATGCTTAATGAAGTATTAACTAAAATCGATCAGTGTCCTAGGATATAATTGTGTATAATTTGATCCTAGAATCATTCAAGAACTACTCATTCAATCTTGACATTGATCACATTCCATTGGTAATCTTATGGATAAGAATGAGTTTCTTAGGTTCTCCTGCCATTTGGAGGTGGCAAGACCAGGATTCCTACTGTGGGCTCCAGCTTCCACCACTTCAACCCGAGGATAGGGAACTCAGGTCTGTGCCAGAACATCAGCAAGACCAATGATTTGGCAGGCACCAGTGGCTCTCAGCAGTCCTCCTTGATACTTACAAGGCTGTGATAGGAGGATCATGTTCAAACTCACCCTAGGCAGGAAAGTCCTTGAGACCCCTGTCCAACTTCAATGCCAACAAAGTCAGAAGTAGAGCTGTGTGGCTCCAATGGTAGAGGGCTAGTCTTGAACAAAAGCAGCTTACAGACTGTGCCCAGGTCCTGAGTTTAAGGTCCAGGACTGGCAACAAACAGACATACACAACAATCTAAAACCAGTCACTCTCTTGTCCCCAACTGAATTAGTAGACAGAGTTCCCTGGGAAAGGGGCTGAGGAAGCCACTGTCATCTTCACTCTGCCCATTCTGCCTGTATCACAGGATTCCGGCCACACTCCCATTCTTTCATGGTTCTTTCTGACCAATGGGATATAAGAATGGTGGTCACACCCACATTCCATGCTGCTTGATAGCACTGGAATTCCTCTGTTGGTTGACACCACTACCAACAGTTGAGGAAGGTAGAGGTGGCTGAGTGGTGATCAAAAGACTCAAGCCATAGGAGGAAAGGCCTTGCTCAGCACTGCCATGCACCTGCCCACTCACCGGTCCCCTTTAGCATTCCACACGGCACTGCATTTCAAACCGAGCACTGCTTGCTTGGACCCATGGCACCTCTTGGAGTCCTCAGGTGATGGCACTCCACAGGCAGGCTTGTGGCCCCAACCTGGTCCAGCCCCCCGTCTCTGCTCCAGGCCTGAGTATTTGCCATGCTACTGCCTTTGCTGCTCAAACCCACCCGGAGCTGCCTCCAAAAGCTTTTCCCAGCAGCACAAGTGAATGGCCTCCTCCTGGGCCCATACCCTATGTCCCCCAAACCACGTGATCCTCCCCCTCCAGACTGGATCTCCGGATCCCCCATGCCCTACAGTCTGGCCAGGGCTGTGCCACAAATGTGCCCCAAGGGTGGGAGTGGGTGTTGACCAGTGTATCCCACCCCCATCCCTAGTTGCCAGTGTCCCAAGAAACAGGGAGATGCAGGGATGGGTGAGGAGGGGGCACCACAGAGGCCCTGGACTGGAGCAGTGGGAGCCACACAGCCACCTATCTGCACCCTTCATCTTCCTGTTGGGAACCTGGTGGCTTTAGTCAGAGGTGGGGAGTAGCACCTTCACACCTGCCTTCTTGGGTCTTTTCTTTTTCTGGGGTTGGGGGCACTGGATGCAGGTCTCTCTTGCTGTGTGAGCCCTTGTCCTCTGTACTCGGTCACCCTTTCACCTGAAGAGAGGGTCCCAGAAGAGCTCATTAGGGAAGTGAGAGTGCTGGGGGTCAAGGCAGAATGTAAATTTTGGGAGGAACACCCCCCCCAAACACACATACACATACACCCAGCCTGTCCCCTCCCCCAACTCTCAACTGTTCTCACAGAGTGATCACATTTCCCAGCTCTGCCAGTTTCTGCTGGTGCTCCCAGTCCATCTGGTCTCCTTGTCCTTCCCAAGAATCTGCCATGTGGACCAGAAGCATGCAGGCTGGATGTAGGGACTAAATCCATGTATGTATCCTTTAGGACCCCATCCATATCCCCAATACCGCCCCCACCTCATGTCAGATACCCCTCTGGGGTCACCATGACCCCCTGCTTATTTCCTCTCCTGGCTCTGAGGAGCCACTTGTCTCAGAACTCCTTCACCCAGCGTCCTGGCCTATGCTTTTGGTGAATGGGGAGTCAAGGGTCTGGCCCTGGAGAAAGTGATAGGCAGGGTATGCTGCATCATTAGAGTGGTGCTCCCCTTGGGTGGGAGCTCCTGATTACTCCAAGGGAACCTCCATGCTCTAGCTTGTACATTGTTCCAGATGAGGAACCAACAAACTCTGGAGAGGCACTGCTCTGAGTCTCTGTGTGTGTGTGTGTGTGTGTGTGTGTGTGTGGTGCTGCATCATTAGAGTGATGCTCCACTTGGGTGGGAACCCCTGATTCTTCTAAGGGAACTCCTGTGCTCCAGCTTGCACATTGTCACAGATGAGGAACCAACAACTCTGGAGAGGCACTTCTCTGAGACTCTGTGTGTGTGTGTGTGTGTGTATGTGTGTGTGTGTGTGTGTGTGTGTGTGTGTGTGTGTGTGTGTGTGTGCATGAGAGAGAGAGAAGGAGAGAGAGAGATATAACATCCTCCTCCTTGTGTAACCTGACTGTGCTCAGGTGAGTGATCATTTGGAAAATTGCAGGTGCTGCATGGACGAGTCTTCTGTCACTGGTCTGGATTTGTGTGTGTGTGTGTGTGTGTGTGTGTGTGTGTGTGTGTGTGTGTAGAAGTGGATTGTAATGATGAGGCGTGGTCCTTTGGTAACTTCTGCTTGCTACATTTGGGGGATGCATGGGCTTTGTGACTGAGGTCTGGGGACCTGGAAGTGTGAGACACTTGAAGGGGACTCAGCAATATTATATTATAAGACCAAGGGACCTGTGTGCCTTGGAGCTCTCTACTCCTTTGGGCCTGGTTGGTGGCAGCTGGAGCTTGGTAGGACCTGAGTATGGGGCCCACAGGGGTTGGCTTCCCAGGGGGACAGAAAGCATGGCCAGCACTTAGTAAGGATGTGAGCCCTGCTGGTATGGAGTGCACCAGCATAAGTCAGACTCCGGGTTTTCTCATTATGACTTCTGATGGGTGAGGCCAAACCTATTTTAAATTTTTTGCTGTGATCTTCATATCTCAGCCCCCTGAGTAGCTAGGATTATAGACATGAGCCTCTGCCACCGGGACTCTTGTTCTTTTTGGTGTATTAGGGTTTGAACTCAAGGCCTTACGCTTGCCAGTCAGGTCTTCTACCACGGCAGCCAAGCCTTTCTGTCTTGGGCATTTCCGAAATAGATACTCACTCAATATGTGCATAGGCTGGGCTGGATCGTGGTCCTCCTATCTGTGACAGGTGTGCACCACGAGGCCCGGTCCTCCTTAGTTGGGATGGTAGACATATAGCGCCATGCTCAGTCATCAGTTTAGATGATTGTCCCAAACTTAGTTTACAGCAGCCATAAAGCTCTGAGTTGGGCCTCCACCATTGTACCTCAGGCTCATCTTGGGACAGTTGTGAGGAAACAAGGGATCAATACAGAGGGATCTCTGGAGCAGGGCCAGGCACAGAAGGAGCGGCTGTCAGATACGGTTCTTGGCAATATTGTGAGCATACGACAGTAAGATTACTGGGAAAGGGCTCAGATGAGGCCTGTTATTATTCCTGTGACATGTACATGTTTATGAAACAAAACACGGTTCTCTTTCATCCTTATCCTATTCCTATGAGGAAGGAGATCCTTCCCTGTGTTCAGTTATGTACCTGGGGAAAATGAGGCACGGAGAAGCCAGGTGACCAACTCATGCCCTCCAGTTGACAGAAAGCTCAGCCTGACTTCTTTGCCATGGTCCCTAGGAAAATGTGTGGTATTCAGCAAACTTCTTGTGGTGGGAAGTCCAATTCTTGTCAATCGTGGGGCTTGAACTCTGGGCCTGGGTGCTGTCTTCGAGCTTCTCAGCTCAAGACTAGCACTCTACCACTTGAGCCCCAGTGCCACTTCCAGATTTCTGGTGGTTCTTTGGAGATTAAGGGTCTCATGGACGTTCCCGGCTGGGCTGGCTATGAACCATGTTCATCATATCTCAGCCTCTTAGTTAGGATTATAGTCCTGAGCCACTGGCACCCGGCTTAATTGTAATTTTGACTTTCTTTCTTTCTTTCTTTCTTTCTTTCTTTCTTTCTTTCTTTCTTTCTTTCTTTCTTTCTTTCTTTCTTTCTTTCTTTCTTTCTTTCTTTCTTTCTCTCTCTCTCTCTCTCTGTCTCTCTCTCTCTCTCTGTCTCTCTGTCTCTCTCTCAGGAACTGGTTGAATGGGGACTGAATAGGTGGCCCAGTGTCCCCATGTGGCTGGAACCCAAGGTGGCCCTCTCATTCTGGAGGTGGGCTGTGGGTCAGCAACTGTCTTACTCAGCCTGTTGAACCAGCCCTATGAGGTAAGCCCCTCTGTGCCCTGGCTAGACCGTGACAGTTACTCATTGTCCATCCAGCCTTATTGAACTTAATATTGTTTTCTATGTCCTTTTCTAGCAACTGGCCAAAATTATGATACATAGTTATGGAATGAAAATATAATACCATCTTAAGAAAGTCATTTAGAGCTCTGGGAATGTGGCTTCATGGTACGGTGATTGCTTACCATGCGTGAACCCCTGGGTTCCAGTCCCATGGCCAACAAAAAGTCCAAATATGACTTTAAGTTTCCCCAAGTGGGAACATGAAGTATGAGGCCACTCCCTTTCTAAATCACACTTCCAATCGTGCAAATTTGTAAAAAGTAGAATAGAAGTATGATTCTGGTTCCATGCAATTCAGATATAAGAGAATGGACTTAACTGGAAAAAAACATCCATCTTGAAAGAGCAGGGATTATACTAGCAATGAACCTGGAGGCAAAGATCATATTTCTTTTTTATTTCCTTTATATATATATATATATATGTATATGTATATACATATATATATATATATACATATATTGTTGTTGTTGTTGTTTTTGGTCATGGCACTTGAACCCTGGGCGCTGTCCCTCTGCTATTCAGCTCCAGGCTAGTGCTCTACCACTTGAGCCACAGTGCCACTTCCAGTTTTCTTGTAGTTAATTAGACAAAAGAGTCTCTGGGACTTTCCTACTGTCTTTGAACCTCAATCCTCAGATCTCACCGCCACCCAGCTAAAGATCACATTTCTAACAGTGTACATTCAGCATATGTAATGTGTATGTTCATCTACCTTTATATGAATTCTTGAGTTAAAAATCTGGGCTACAGGTTAGACTTAACACTCACAAAAATGTTTGTAGTTTAAAAGTTGATACTCTTGGAAAAATAAAACTTAAGAATGTAAAGGAGTCTGGGAAGTTCAGTTTGCATCCAGCCTGGGCAGAACAATCTTTGAGACACTATCTATAATTAACAGCCAAATCTGCATTGGAAGAACAGTTCAAGTGATGGAATACCACTCATGAGCAAGATTGTTGAATAAGAGCTTGAGGCTTTTGCATACATACATACAAACATACGCATACACACAGAGGCACTTATATGTGCACCCACGAATACACAAATGAAACAACTCTCCGAATATGTAGAAAAGTTACAAAGCAATAGAAAATAAGTCCTGAGTAATACTAGAATCAAGTGATAAATTTTAATATTAAAAAGTCCTCTAGTGAACTTTCTTCAAAAAAGTTTGAGACTATTATATAGGTAGGGACCAGAGATAGTAAGAAAGTCAAGAAGTCATTATTAAAGGGATCAGATCCATGGAGGAATGAATCAGAGACCCCTGCAGGTGCATCTGAAAATGTTCATATCCTGTGTCAAATGTTAGCACATCTTTCAAAACTGTACATAAACAATCTGAGCAGTCAATGGATAAGATCATCAGAGAAGTTCAGAATTGCTAGTGTGTTTCTAGATTAAATAAACCAACAATCTATGGCAGGGCAATGTGATACAAGCCTGGAATTCTAGCACTCAGACTAAGACCGGAGATTAGAGAGTGGAATTACATAGTGATACCTTCCTTGGACCAGGTAGTATAATTTTGTCTCAATAAAACAAACCAAATTACAAGAAAGATATACACAGTTGGAAGTTTGGGCTAATTTTGTCATTATGTTTTGAGAAGTGAAGTTTCCAGTTGAAATGCAACTAATATATAATCCTCAGTTGTGTTTTAAACCTCTCTTCATTACAGAATATTCTTAGATGCAAAATAGCTCATGATTCCCATCCAAAATTTGAAAAAGTAAGTAAGCGTCATTCTGTTGGATGCCAAAGAAATGATGAAGTTTTACAAAATTTAAGCCCGGAGAAATAGCACAGTTCGTCTAATGTAGGAGTTTGTGGACCTTGCAAAATTAGAATTTAGATTCAAAATAAATTGTTTCTTTTTGTAATTCCATATTCTATTGGATACTACAAAATTCTTTTTAAGTAGAGGTTTTAACTGACAAATTCACAAATGATTCTGGCATTCAATTTGCCTAGAATATTCTTTCAAGAGAGTTATAATTAGAACTTAGTTAATAGATCATTCCAACAGTTCATGTATAAAATGATAATGTGAATAATCTAGACAGAGTTGCCAACGAATGGATGATATTAATTTATAAATAAAAAAAACACTTTTTGAGGGTTTGGTATAACATGGTATGAAGAGAATAATTGTGTGACATCTTCTTTCTTCTACTTATATGTTACACTGGAAGCAATTTCCTTAATTATGTGCCTCTGTATACAATGAGAAAAATGCTAGATTTGGGTTAATTTTTAGTTTTTTTTTTGGGGGGGGTCAGGTCGTGAGGCCTGAACTCTGGGCCTGGATGCTGTCCCTCAGCTCTCCAGCTCAAGGCTAGCACTCTACCACTTAAGCCACAGCGTCCCTTCCGGCTTTATTTCTTTTTGCTTATGTGGTGCTGAGGAATCGAACCCAGGGCCTCATGCATGCAAGGCAATTGCTCTACCACTGAGCCACCTTCCCAGCCCAATTTTTGTTTTTGTTTTATTGGTTTGACCTAGGACTTTAACTCTGGGCCTTGACAGTGTCTCTGAGCTCAAGGCTCCTGCCCTACCACTTCAACCTCAGTGCCACTTGTGTCTGGCTTTTTCTGAGAAGTTTATTGGAGATAAGATTCTAAGGGACCTTCCTGCCTGGATGGCCTTTGAACCATAATCTTCTGATCTTAGTATCCTGAATATCTATGATAGTTAAAAAGTATAAATATAAATAATATTTGCAAGAGTTCTGATCTCAAGAATACCACTGGGGGAAAATTGATGCAACTGAGTTTATTGTGGTGTTCTTTGCAGAACAAGGAAGGCATCACAATACCAGAGGTGCAGTATTTTTTCACAGTACAGATAAGCTATTCATGATGTGAAATAAGGGAATTTTAAGGTGCACCTTACAAGTTGGAAACTGTTGGGCTAGGATGACTTTATGGCATAAAGCTTGGGATTGCTTACTCTTGAAGAATTATTACAGATGCTTCATAGTTTTATCCTCTACAAGAATGTGGCTATTTTTCTGTTGACTTCTCAATGTGTAACACCCCATTGGAATCTGCATCCATGGCAGAATTATATAACATGAAAACAAGTACTGTTTTGAATCTCTCAGGTATGGAATGTTCAGAATCTGAAAATGAGTAGTTATTAGTCATAGGAATTTTGAAGAACACATATATTCTGTCCTCACAACTTATTTAATTTTAAAAGTTATGGGTTTCCATAGAAGTAAATTGTTTTTGGTTTTATGTGTGTGAAGTGCTAAATTTATTTTTTTCCAAAATATGCAAATATATTGTGAAAATATTGTCTAGTTGGATAACATTCAAGTTGACGACCTTCTGATAAAGAAAGGGTAATTAAATTAGATGCCAAATAGTATTGATTTTTTTAATTTTACTATATAAAGAATAATGTTAACTATACCGATACAGTGAAATTTTATTTTATGCAGCTTATTTTTTAAATATAATTTTATTGTCAAAGTGATGTACAGTCGGGTTACAGTGATTGTAAGGTAGTGAATATCCAACTTTTCAAACTTGTTACCCCCTCCCTCACTTTTCTCACAGTTTTCCTTCACCTACGTACCCCCTCACAAGTTGTAATGTATATTTCCAACATATTGTCTTGTGAGTATTGCTAATGCATTGGTTTGACCTTTGTCATTTGTGTCACCATTGTGATGTTCCTCTTCCCTTCCCTAATTAAGGTAAATGTATACACAATACACAGGGTACCAAAATCAAATACAGCAAAGGATAAACCAAAGGGGAAAAACCAAAGAAAATAGAAATCACATAATACATAAAAAACAACAACCGCAAATAAAATTCTCTGATTCCATATCTTGGAGTTCATTTTGTTCAACATCAGCTTATATGGTCATATATATGCATAACGAAGCCACTGGAAAATAATAGTTGCATGGACACTATATCGTGAAAACAACATGTTAACTGTTTTTGATGGTAAAGGTGGAATTAGGATTGGTGAATTTGCGGTTTTGATAAAGGAATTTCAAAAGAGTTTTAAAAATATGACACATAAATTTTAATTGTTCAAACTTTTAAACAACGTAGCCTATTAAGAAAATTTAAAATTGCCTGGGAAAATAGGCTTTCATGCAAAGAAATCCATGGAGACTTAGTGGAAAGGGAGCAATGTGAGTGAAGATGGCTCATTTTCACACTAAACAAACAAACCTCAGAAACCTTGCTGTAAATCCTGTAGCTTTCCTTGAAAACTGTCCTTACCCAGGAAATATTCTCTCACTGTGTGAAACAAGGTTATAGTGCAATTTAATTCAAATTTCTTAAAAAAAAAAAAAAAGACATCAAAATTTGTGAATTGACCTTTAATTACCAAACAGTAATCCTCTGAAAAAGATAATTTGGGTCAAAATATTTAGGGAAAAAGTGCCCTCCACAATGAAAAAATCTATTGGGTTTACACGTTTTGTTTGTAATACTTTCCACAATTTCTTTGCACGTGAATCATTGAAACACAGAAAAAATTCTGATTGGATACTTCAAACCAGTGATTTCACATTTCTAAGTGGCTCACAAATATAAATCCTTATTAAAATGAGCTAGTGAATACTTCTCTTATTACATAAGCCAAAAAGTTTTGGGATCAGAAAAGAATTGAACACATGGAAAAAGTAAGAAAAGAGTGTTCTTAGAAGCCCTAGCTAAGCCAATTGGCTTCAACAGTGGAGGGAGGCCAAAACTTTTTGATATAGATTGTAATATTTTTGCTACCTAAAGTGATTTTACAGAGCAGATTTGGCTCACTACAATGCAGAACTGATTGAATGAAGACATGAAAATAAATCCCACATCCAATGGAGGCAACTTAAAAGAGTTTTAAAGGAGAAACCATGAAGATGTAGCAATGGGGGAGGTCTTAGAGTCCTTCACCTTCACTAGACTTGGAGCCAAGAAGCTGTGATTAATCGGAAATCAGGCAAGAGCTAAGAGGAGGACATAGAAATAGGACATAGAAGCATTGTCCTTTGTAACAGACACTGTCATCCAAGGTATGGGTGCTTTAACTTTATTCTCTTCCATATATCTTGTTGACCAAATGCAAGACTAAGAGAAAAATAATCTATTGAAATAATTTTGCAAAGAATAACTTCACTGTTTCTGATATGGTATCTAAGGAGAGTCTTAAGAGAGAAGATAAAAGTGGAGTATTCTGTGGTTTCCTCTAAGCATCTTATTAGCAAAGGATATCTTTGAGGTTAGACGTGATTGAACCAAAAAGTGTTGGAGTACTTATGTTTGTGGGCACTTTAGACACAAGAAGACTTTCTTTCTTTTTTTTTGGGGGGGGGGGTCTGGTCGTGGGACTTGAACTCTGGGCTTGGGCGTTGTCCCTCAGCTCTTCAGCTCAAACCTAGTGCTCTACCACTTGAGCCACAATGCCACTTCTGGTTTTTTTCTTTTTGCTTATATGGTGCTGAGAAATCGAACTCGGGGCAGCAAGCATGCAAGGCAAGCACTCCACCACTGAGCCACCTTCCCAGCCCGACACAAGAAGACTTTCAAGGCAAAAGAAAAAAAGAAAAACGGATATCCAAACATTTGTGATCACAGTTTCTTGGACTGGTTTTTTGGAGACAAAGTTTTACATTACAGTTTGTCCTGATTAACATCAATGTTGGGTTCTTATGGCAACCAAATGCAGGGGTGAAGTTTAATGGACTCCCTCGAACAAGTAAACAGCATGATAAAAAAATTGCAAATAATATTTAGTGAATTACTTTCACCAATTACTTTTCCAGAATAAAGAAGGAAATATGTAATTCAAAATTAATTGACTTAAAAGTATGAAGAAAGAGTAGTGAAGAGAGATGAAAGAAAACATAGAGAATTGTTTTCTTTCCAGCGGAGTAATGGGTTCTTGATCTTTTCTCTTGCATTCTATCTTCACAAGCTATCAAGTGTGGCTCAGGAGTGGAGTATCCAGTTCAGAGAGAACTCGCAGAAGGAAGATAACATTTGCAGCAGATATAGGTGATTTATAACCTGAGACAATCTATTTAAATCTGTTCAAATTTCTCCCCTACCCCAAACTGCCCTCTTTTAATAGTTTTGTTTGCTTTTCTTAATACTGCCCTTCATTAACTGCTTAAAATTTTGAGAGGTCATATTTATACTCTCTAGAGATTGCTCTTTGGTTATAATTTTTGTGTGTTTTTTAACTGAATTTCAAAAGGTTGTGCAAGTGTGTTACAATTAAATATGTCCATCTAATTGTCCAATGCTCCTGGATCAGATTTCACTCCTTCTATCATAGTCAACCAACTCCTTCTCCAAGATGTATTTCAGATTTACCACTTCCTTATCACTTGTGTACATTGATATTCTAGCTGTGCTTGCCCCTTGTTCCATTTTTCATTCATTCTATGTATTTACAATTATTCCTCTCTAGCTTCAACTTCCTGATAGTCATTCTGTTAAACTCTCTGTTGATAGTTTGAAAGGTTTATATACATTCCATGGAGTTTCAATCCTGCATATACTTGAACTTATGTCAGCTTATATTTCCATAATTCATTCATCTGCAATAATAATTTGCAAGACTGGAGGCGTGAAGTACCTAGACATGATTTAATTCTCATCCATTTAGAAGATTAATCGTTAGTCAACAAGAAAGTTTAAAAATGGTTTAGAATGTATTCCAAACAACCAATTTTTATAAATGGCTTTGTACAAGGGTGTGTGATTATTTTATTTTACATGGGATAATATTTTGTAGTACATTTAAGTTTTGAAAAAAAGAAAATTAAAATTCACTATTATAGAGGAATATGATAGAAATAGAAGACAGATTTTATGTTTGTCACATCTCTGACGAGTACCCATATTCAAGATTTACTATGTTAGACAGATAGGAAAAACATAAAATAACATATGATAAGGCAACTATTTGTGACTTTTTAAAATGTACCTTATTAAATGATGAAATTTACTTTATTATCTAACGTTTGGGTTTGAAATATGGGAGGCTGATACATTTAACAAATTTGAAAGGCACCTAATGAATAAAACAAATGGTGGGTGGTACTATTTCTACAGTTTAATGAATGGTTGAACCTGATTGGCACTAGTGCTGGGTAAGTAAATCAACTCTATTGTACCTCTATTGTAACTCTATTGCCACTAAGTATCATTTATTTGTCAAATGTTATTTTGGCGAATGTGATTTTTTTTTTGGTAGTTCGTGGGGCTTGAACTCTGGGCTTGGGCACTGTCCCTGTGTTCTTCAGCTCAAGGCAAGCACTCTATCACTTGAGCCACAGTGCCACTTCTGATATTCGAGTGGTTTATTGGAGATAGTTTAACGGACTTTCCTGCCTGGGCTGGCTTTGAACCATGATCCTCAAATCTCAGCCTCCTGAGTATTTAGGATTACATGCGTGAGCCACTAGTACCTGGTTTGCGAATTTGATTTTTCATAGATTATTTGAAAAAGAATACACTTTCAGGAGATTAAATATTTTGAGAATGACAACATTTTTATACCACAGAACCAAGTTTTACTGAAGTACCAGTGTATTTTTTTTATTGTGAAAATACTGTACAGAGGGGTTACAATTACGTGGGGAAGATAATGAGTACATTTCTTATCAAGCATTGTAGCCTCCTCCTTTGTTTCCACTTCTCACCCTTTAGCATCCTCCCCCTGCGCCCCGACCCAATCTTCCCTCCCCTCTCCCGCACACAAGTTGTAAAGTTTGTTTTCGACATGGCAACTTGTACATATCACAGTGTTATCAAACACTAAGGATATTCTCAATTAATTTTTTTCTGAATTACATTTGACCTCTAAGTCAAGTTTTCCTGACCTTTATAGACCAATTGTGGATCTATCCTTCCAGGAGCTATTTTTCAGGCCCACTTATGCTGGACTGAAATCGTTCATTAATCATTAGGGAAGGGGTATTAAAAATAGTCTTGTGACACTTTGTGATCCTGTTCACTCCTATGGGCTAGTCATCTGTAAACCGAAAGTTTGAATTGCAGTACTTTCTCATAGATTTTGTGGTCTCATCCTTCATATTAAGTTGACTTGCATTTCACTATTGCTTACTGCTAATTCCTGCTTCTCAAGGAATTGGGGCCCTGAAATATTATTGGAAATGAGAAATTGACATGGCTCTACAATTATTTCTGTTGGCATGTTGCCTGGGCCTAGTTGAGAAGTCTTGACCCTGTTATATGATGATGCGGGTAACTGGGACATGGGATCCTAGGACCCATACATCTTGCAGAAGATAATATCTTGTATACATAATATCAGAAAAATTTGGGTATAATCAATAGGTATGCTTCAGAAATATGGAGAAAAAACAGTTTGGAACAAGCGAGTTGAAACAATAAACAGAGCAGCAGAGTAAAATTCCTTATACTTTAGAGGAAATCAACATTTTTTTTTTTACCATGTGAATTCAGAAGAACAAGAACACTTAGAAGGTATCACAAGTTTATAGTGAAGACATTACATTGATACTTTTTATATTCTAGTTTGTTTTCTAAACCTAATTATTTGTATTCTAATTCTCTTTATTGGAATAAATAATTATCAATTTATTTGTCAAATTATCAATTAATTCTACTAAGTTTCACTGTGTGAAATATGAAATCAGCACATATAAATATAAAATATATAACTATGTATAATATAATAAAAAGGGCACATGTTTTGCATTGTTCTGTTGTGGTTAGGGTATCAAAGACAACTCTGTTTTAAAGTATTATTGCATTATCTGTACCTCAGTGATAGGTAGAGTTAGACCTAAATCTTTAGCATTTGTAGATTTACAGCCTGGAGGCAAGAGGAAACACTGTGATTAAAACATTACCAATTTAAGGCTTAATAATGAGGAGAAACATGGACTTCTCCTGGAGCTATGGAAATATTTGGTGATAGAAAGGCAATAGTGTAAGTTCCTGCCTGGTTGGAAGGTAGACAGTCCAGACATTAGGAAATCATGCATATGACGAATTTTTTTCACCTTGGCATTAGTTACTTTTGAAATGGTAGGTATAATAGACACTTAAATTTTGAAAAAATACCTTCTAGTCTGAACAGTTCTGCTGAACTGTTCATCTCTCTATGATCCCTTGTAACTAAGATTAGTTTTGTTCCAGTAAGACAATCTATGCTGTCAGGGTAGGATATTCTGGTTGGTCTGTTCCTACATGGAAGAAGGATAAAGGGTCAGGTAGAAATTTGTGCCAGTAAGACCTCATTTGGAAAATTTAAGCTGAAGAAGTTTAGAAGTAGCTCTTAAGCAAGGCTTACGTTGAATCTATTAGCTCCACAAAGCTAACTCAGTTACATAAATAAGAACTTGAAAAAGCCATCACCTTAGGACCTAGCTATAAGTGCTTCAAAGTATGATCAAATCTAAAATGAAAAAGCCTTAAAATTGTCATTGACAAAAAAACGCAAATGTGAGCAATCGACCGAACAATATAATTTTTTTTCCACTATACACATTATTTTAGGGAAATAAGATCAATAGTATTGTTAGGAACAATAAGGTTTCCTTGCTACAAATAGGCACCCAAGGATATAAGCCTGTATAAAGATTGCATCATTAACTACTTAAATTTAGAGGATACTACATGCTTCAGCAGCACGTATACCCAAATTACAACAATACAGAGATTAACATAACACTTGCACAAGGATAATATGAAAATTTGTGAAGTATTCCATATTTTTCATTGTTCAGTTGCAGAAATGAAAAACAGTTATTAAAAGGTTAATTACAAAATTACAAGTGTAACAATATATGCAAGTGTTAGAATTAAACGTTAGTTTGACATCAGTGTATTAAATCTTCACCTTAGAAAGGCCTTTACATAGAACTTCACAAAACTTTTGAAATTAGTTAACATTATCATTTTATCCCAAAGAAACAAACTACTATAAGAACCTAGAAAAAGGGGCTGGGAAGGTGGCTCAGTGGTAGAGCGCTTGCCTTGCATGCTTGAGGCCCTGGGTTCGATATCTCAGCACCACATACGCAAAAAGAAAAAAGTCAGAAGTAGCTCTGTGGCTCAAGTGGTAAAGCGCTAGCCTTGAGCTGAAGAGCTGAGGGTCAGCGTTCAGAGTTCAGAGGCCCAGAGTTCAGGCCCATGACTGGACCAAAAAAAAAAAAAAGAACCTAGAAAATATAATCTTAAATTTTCTATATGAAATGCAATCTGAAAGGACACATTTATTAATAAATAACATATTATAAAACAATGTTGAATTCAAAGTATATCTAGGAAAGAATTAAATAGATTATGGATATTATGCAAACACAGAATATAGAATATTTTAAAATATACCTTTTTCAGTCAAGAACCAGAAATATCTTTAGCTTCTGTACCACTCATTTCAACAGATAGGATCAAATTATTTCTGATTAAAAAATCACAAACTCTGCAGAAATCATTATAGATGTACACAAACAACTCAAATACATTTTGACATCAAAGTCAGACAATTCAATTGGAAAAATTCCACGGAATTTTTACAGTAAGATATTGCTGTTATTTGGATTGTGAAAATATTTTGTATGGACACAAAGAATGGACTGGCATTTTGATGTTTAAGAAACGTAACTGATATCTTAGCTATGCTAAATAATGCTGCGATAAACATAGTTGTTTTGGTAGCTTTAGTATGGTCTTGTTTGATGCCCCTAAGTAGATGAATGGATTAAGAAAATAGAATTCTATGGAATGGAATTTTATGCCTCCCTCAGAAAGAATGCCATTGCCCCATTTGTTAGAAAATGGAAAGAATTGGAAAACAATATATTAAGTGAAGTAAACCAGGCCCAAAGAAACATAGATCCCATGGTTTCCCTTATTAGCAATAACTAATATATGTCTGAGACAAACAGAAATGGTCAGATAAGTTGATATTAGTTGAATTGAACCCCAAGATAAGGATTCAAATGTTACTTTTTTCTTTCTTGCAATTGTTTCTAACATATTTATAAGATGATATCTTTGCTGCTTTGTATGTCCCTCCACCACCGTAAAACCCCTACTTTAATTTTATTTGATGTTGGTATGATTTGTGGAGGGGAAGGGAAAAAACAAATTGTTTAAATAGGGATACAGGTTGACCCATTGCAACAATGAGATATACAAGACGTCAGGTAGAAAAACGAACTTTACAACTTTGACGGGGGGGGAGGGGTAGTGAGGGGGGATGGGAGTGGAGGGGAGATGAGAAGGTATGGGAAGGGGAAATAAAGGAGGAGGCAACAATGCTTGATAAGAAATGTACTCATTACCTTGCCCATGTAATTTTAACCCCTCTGTATGGTGTTTTCACAGTAAAATAATAAAATTCAACAAAAAAAAAGATAAAAGAAAAGAAACTTAACCGAACCATTACAACTTAATAGAACAATTTGTACAAACTTCCACAACTTCGAAGAGTAGTGATACATACTTATCCTTTTGGTAATATTAAAGGCAGTTTCTTCCAAGTTTTTCTTCAGACCTGGTTTGATATAATGGTTCAACAGAAGGAGATCTAGTGTATCTTTGCTATCTATATTCC
The DNA here is from genome assembly GCF_019054845.1 of Dipodomys spectabilis. Classification (NCBI taxonomy): domain Eukaryota; kingdom Metazoa; phylum Chordata; class Mammalia; order Rodentia; family Heteromyidae; genus Dipodomys; species Dipodomys spectabilis. The sequence continues at coordinate 649,498 of NW_024870868.1, read as the reverse complement.
CAGCAGCAAGATGCAAGGGAGTCAAGAGGCATTTAGTTTGGGCATTGGTATCTGCATCATGATGAAGTAAGAAAGACGCCACACTGATATTATTCCACGAGTAAGCACTGCGCAAGGGTATCCAGCCATTAACAATTATTGCATGAATATCTGCTGCTTGAGCCACCAACTCATGGACAATGTCTACATGTCCACTGTAGGCTTCCCGATGAAGAGGGGTATATTCATTGCCATCCCTAGTATTCACATGAGTGGCCTTTATGGAAAGTAGTCACCACACTATAGTAAGCCAATTATTTTCAGCAGCACAAAGAAGAAATTTGCTTGGATCCTACTCCATTTTTTTTTCTTGCAATTGATACGATTTCTCACTTTTTCGTTTTGTTACTCATCTTCATCAGAATTGCCTAACTAGAGTCTTTCAGTGCCAGTGGGAATAAGGTGTCCATGTATTTCCCCAATAGTTCATATTGGTTGAACTTGTGGGAAAAATATAGTGAATTTTCTGCATCTGTTTTTTTCATGATGATTTATTTTCTCTTTTTACATTTTTATTATTCTAAGTCATTCTAACTGGAAAGTAGGGAATTGATGGAGAGCAAAGGAGAGATGTTCCTCCGTATCCAAAGGTACAGACTGAAAATGAGGATCATGTGCAGCTTCTCCCAGGAATGAGAAAATAGAAGGTGGCTCAGTGGTAGAGTGCTTGCCTTGCATGTATGAGCAACGGCAGGTCATGTCCACTTTGTAGCCTTGTCATTCAGAACCACGGTGCAAAGAAAAAGACATAATACCCCAGCCCTCTGAAGCTCGCCATTTTTTGTGGTATCCTACTTTTTTTTCTTCCTGCAAACCCTCAGGGCCTAGGATCCCAGGATGGGCTATGGGTCCAGAGACTGCACCACAGCCTAGGGTGATGGAAGCTGAGTCAGCATAGTCACAACCTGAGTTCAAGCCCCATGGTTAAAAATAAAGAATAAATAAAACAATTAATTAATTATTTAACTAAATTAAAAAGAAATAAAGATCTCTGGTTTGGAATTTCTGCCAGTTTACTTCCTTAACCTGGAATTTGTACTCAGGGTCTTGGTAAATCTGTAGCAATGTGAGGGAAGGTGCAGCGTTGCCACTACTTGAGTTCAAACCCCGTGCCAAGCCCCTGAGCTCGGCAGGGGGAGTAGTTGTGGAGATGGGAGGGAAGGGAAGGTAGGGGGAAAACAAACAAAAGAGGAGGCAACAATGCTCAATAGGAAATGAACTCATTACCTTGCTCATGTAACTGTGATCCCTCTGTACAACATTTTTGCCATAAAAATGTACAAAAAAAGAAAAAATGTAGTGCTCAGAGAAGCACTTTGGGGATAATGGAAGGATGTCTGAAAAGCTGTATAAAATTCTACACTGCTTTTTTTTTTTAATGCTCTGTATGAAACTGAATGAACATAACTGCTTTCAATAAAAAAAAAAATAAGCTACTGTCGTGGAACTGGGGTCAGTATTTCTGTAATTGCTGTGATTTGATCTCACCCTCCAGGTAACTCTTTTGCACCAAGAGTGAAGACGAAGCTTACTGTCTTTGAGGAAAACAAATTCAGGCTAGAGTTCTGAAAGCCCAAATGAATGCCCTGCAATGGAAAATAATATTACTATACATGTGTAATATATGATATATACTTACATATGTATGTTTATTACATATAAATTTTATTATTGATTTTGTATTTTATTTTTTATTTGATTCATTTATTTATTGTTTATTGTATTTAGTATTATTATACACATAATATTTAGTACATGTTTTACATCTATTATAAAATGATTCACAATAATTTAAGACATTGATTCATTTTCATTTATACTTTATTAAGTGTTGAAACATGATACATAATTAAATGGAAGCATTTGTTACAGTCTTCACATGTTTAGAGTCTCGCCCACAGATGAGCTTTGTCTTCTTTATCTTTGGAAACCTTCCTATAGGGATTTCTTTAGATGATTTATAATCAGAGGCCTTTTCTTGAGGATAGGCAAGTTGAGGGATAAAATTTAAGGGTGGGGCTAGAAATGTGACTTAATGGTAAGGAGCTTGCTCAGCATGCATGAATGCCATGGTTTGAATCCTCAGTGCCACATACTCAGAAAAACCCAGAAGCTGTGGAGTGGCTCAAGTGGTAGAGCTCTAGTCTTGAGATAAAGTAGCTCACAGAGAGTGCCCAGGCCCTAAGATCAAGCCCCAGGATTTTCAAAAATAATAGGCCAGATTCTGGTGCTGACAGAAAACTAGCTTCTCAGGAGACTGGGAGCTGAAGACCACAGTTCAAAGAAAAGCTAAGCAAGGAAAGCCTGTTAGACTCTTATCTCCAATGAACCACCAAAAGACACTGTGGCTCAAGTGGTACTGTTTGCCTTGAGCTGAAGGGCTCAGAGACAGTGCCCAGGCTTGAGTTCGAGACACACAACTGGAAAAATGTGAGGGTTAATCAAAGTACTTTTCCTATTTGCTAATTAAGAGAACATTCTCTGGAAAATGAATGCTGATGTATACCAGAATTGGAGTCAGAGCTCAAGGTTCAAGTTTAGTAGATCCATATGCCCAGTCTCTGAGACTCTAGCATTATAACCTTGTGTGCTACAGGGTTCTGAAAGATCCAATGTTGAAAGGGTTAATATGCTCCCCAAGCCCTTTGTGATAAGCAGTTGACTTGTACTGACAATGTCATTACAGTTCTGAACCTAGCAGAGAATCAGTAGCTCACGCACATCACCCTATCTTAGGAGGCTGAGGTCTCAGGATCACAGGGTAAAGTCAGCCAGAGTAGGAAAGTCTATGACACTCTGACTTCCACTTCTGAAACCTCAGATGTTCAAGAGCTTCCTGGGTTTCCCTTGGTGATGAGAAGTTACTTGCACTCTAAATGTTCTTAAAGTTCTCAAGCTATAGAAGCAGGAAAGAAACATTATTGACCCATCATGGGTTCAAATGAAGTTCTCAGGGTCAAAGCCCTGTTAGCAGGAAGAACTCCATTATATCACTGTATTTGAAGGACAGAAAATAGTTGCAAAAGCCAGGCTAGGTGAAAAGACCAAGGCCTGCAGGATTAGGAGGCAGAATGTACACACTCAACAGGAAAGTGAGCTGCAAAACCACTTCATTAATTCCAGGCACAACCAGCAACAGGGGAGGGGGGACTTCAAACATTTGTTAGAGTTATACCAGGGTCAGGCTTTTCTCAGCCTCTTCAAACAATGACTGATTAACCTTCCTCCCTCAGGTGAAGGGAGCCTCAAACTATCTTTAGGTTACCAACAGAGAGCCAGTTTAGTGTGCGAGTGTTTGTGTGTGGGGGGGGGGGAAGGAACAGAGTTGAAAACCCTGATCTCTGGTTTTAAGGAGTGGGTTTTTCACTCTTCATTTCTCAGGTTTGAAGGCCCTTCTTCTACCTCGGTGAGTCCAATCTCCTTCCTTCCTTCTGCACATTATTAATGCCAATCCCCAGTCCAAGGAGAAGCAGGGCCATTTCTCTTCTCTCTCCAAGCACCTGGCTCTTCCCTCTTGGCTCTGGGGCCCTCAGCTGCCTGAGAAGTGGGAGAGAGACAGGCTTCCTGCTCTGTGGTTATGTGAATGCGATGCTGGTATCCTGGCACACTGCAGAAGGCCTCATGACTGCTAATTGTTCCCTTCTTCCCTCTTGACGTCCAAGAGCAGATTCATCTATCATGTTTGTATCTATCTATCTATTATCTACCCACCCACCTACCTACCTACCTATCTATCTCTTTGTCAGTTCTCCGTTGAACTCAAGGCCTGGGCACTATATGTAGCACTCTATTACTTGAGCCACAGCACCAATTCTGGCTTTTTCTGTGTATGTCCTACTAAGGAATTGAACCCAGGGCTTCTTGCATGCTAGGCAAACAGTCTCTCACTAATCCACATTCCCAGCCCTCTCATCTTTTTCTTAATGGTATTTTTTACATAAGTATGCTGCCATTTTTCATCCGCAAGTTAATTTTTCTGAATACCGGTTACTTCTAAGAAACCTGATCTTGTCTTCCCTTGCCTGATTTGTGATTGTTCCTGTGTTGGCCTCATAATAAAATGTAAATAAACCCTGCTGAAAGCCTAAGTGTGCATCATATAAGGACACAGGCCTGAAACCCTGGAAGAGAAAAGCAATGGGCCTGAAATGAAGATTAAGATGCAGTTTGTGCAACAGACATCTCTGAAAAATAAATCAGTAAATAAAAGCAGAAGCATTGCATATGGTCTGTTTGCACTCAGGGAGGTAATACACACATAAGTAGGTAAGGCACTGATACATAACTTGGCCTTCTCCCTTTGCATTTTTTTGTAGTCATCCCAGGGCTTAAACTCAGGGCCCTATACAATTCTGAGTTGTGTTACTCAAGGCTGAGTCTCTACCACCACCACAGCTCCACTTTCAGCCATCTGGTCGATAAAAATTGGACATAAGCACCTCCCAGGCTTTCCAGCCTGCTCTGGCCAATATCTCCTGCTTGGCTTTCTCTCTCAAAGCTGGAGCTCTTCCCTCTAGGCCACTGCTCCACTTCTGGTTTTCTGGTGGTTTATTGGAGAAAAGAGACTCACAACTTCCTGCTCAGGCTGGTTTTGGACAGCGATCTGAGGAAGATTCAAGCAACTTTCCTCAGGGATTCGCCGAGGAACCGCTCCACACAAACCTTTAGTCTAAATCTCGAGAGGTACTGGAGAAAAACAGAAACAGGAAGATGTTTCTAGTGTGTTCTAGATACTTAAGGTTGGAAACACTCATAATTAGTAGGTCATTTTATAGGCAAAAGGAGCAGTGCAGACTGCATGAGGATCATTCCAGCTTTTGTTCCACTCATCCTGAGACAGTAAATTTACTGCAGCTCAATGCTAAGTGACTGAACTGATGTGTCCTGTGGACATTTGCTCCCAAATCCTGGAACACTCATTTCTCACTTTTGGTTGCAAGCCTGTGACCAGAGGAGAAGATGAGGAGAGAAAATCGTTTTCAGAGAAAGCAGCTATAAAGAACATTGGGTAGTTTACTTATAAATTCAAACCAATGGAATGACCCTGTTAAGAAGTCAGCTTGTCCAGAGTAAAAAATGAAGAAGGAAAGAAAGGGAAGAGCCAGTGGCTGCTGACTCTAATCTCAGCTCTGAGGAGGCTGAGATGTAGAGAACCTTAGTTTGAATCCAGCCAGTATTGGAAAGTCCATGACACTGTTATTTCTAAGAGCTCAGAGAAAAGCCCAGATGTGGGGCTTTTAATGCAATACCTGAGCAAAAGCAGCTCAGGAACAATGCCTACGCTCATAATCCAACCCCAGGACCTGCCCCCACAAAAAGGTCCTGTACCTCCATGTGTTTGCGTGTGTATGGATGTTCCTTTAGGTGTAGCTCCAGAGTAGTTATAATGAACAGCACCAAACTAGGAAATTTGTTTATAATACAATGATTTCATAGCATAGAGAGTGCTTTCGAAACAGTGCATGTTCAGGTACTCCCCTTACTGTTCCGTGTAGCCTGAGGGTTTCTCTCTACCCCATGCTGTGAGAAGAAGTCTCACTCATTGTCTGAACAGGAAAACAAAAGGCCTTACTCCTGTACAGCGGTGAAACAACTCCATCTGGGCCAATTAGTGAGGATGACTGTGCGTAGGCTCTGAAGGCCCAGAGAAAAAGGCCTCTTTGTACCCCAAGCTATCTCTCTCCCCAGTTCGCTGTTTTGTCAGGATGCCTTCATTTGTGTAACCTCCATTGGCAGGCCAAGTTCCCTGCACTTATCCTGCCTTTGTGAGACTATATTCCGGTGTTCAGATACAGTGCTCAATAAAATTCAGGAGTTCTTCTGGCAGAAAACTAAGATATTGAACCTAATGAAATGTTTAATTGCAGGTGATGATGGGCCTATGATGCGTTTCCTAGGTTTCTGGAATCTTGGGAAATCCAAGCACATATCACATAACAGAAAGCTTCCTGTCATCTAGGGCTGGTGAATCTCATCATGTTTTGAAACATTTGACCTCTCCTTGTTGGGCCCTGGGTGGCTAGGTTTGGGTTGAACACAGGGCCTGGGTGCTGAACATGAGCTCAATGGAGAAGCCCAGTGCTTTACCATTCTGTGTCTCAGTTTCACTTTTGGTCTGTGTGTGTGTGTGTGTGTGTGTGTGTGTGCGCGCGCACACGCGCGCGCATACACCAGTCCTGGAGCTTGAACTCAGCACTGTACTTTGTTTTTCTTGCACAAGGATAGCTCTCTCCCACTTGAACCACGGAGCTAATTCAGACTTTATTCTAGTGAGGTGGTCCTGAGAAATGAAGTCCAGGGTTTCATATATGCAAAGCACTCTACCCCTAAGGCCCATTCCCAGGCCTCTACTTCAGGTTTGTTAGATTTTTTTCTGCTTTTTTGTTGTTGTTGGTTGTAGGAGATGATGCATGGGCCTGCGTGCTGTCCCTGAGTTCTTCAGCTCAAGTCTAGTGCTCTACCACTTGAGCCACAGAGCCACTTCAGGTTTTCTGGTGACCCATTGGAGCTAAGTGTCTAAAAGACTTTCCTGCCCCAGACTAGCTTTGAACTATGATCCTCAGATCTCATCCTCCTGAGTAGCTAGGATGACAGGCATGAGCCAAAAGTACCAAGCTTCCACTTCAGGTTGCTTAGGGTTCAATTGGACATAATAGTCTCATAGGACCTTTTGTGTCTGGGATAGTTTGGAACCTAGATCCTCAGATCTCAGCTTCCTGAGAAGGCAGCTATCAACCCCTAGGTCATGGCACTCTGCTGCAAGGGGATCTGTGGTTCCACATGGTGGAGTGGTAGCCATGTGCCCAAGAGGTAAGGGTCAGAGCCTAGGCCCTGAGTTCAAGGTCATGACTTAGCCAAAGCAGAACAAAACAATTGTCTTCAGGAGACAACTCACTAGTCTTCAGTAATACATAATTTTGTCCCTGCCATGGAGACATATCTGAGCTCAAACTTCTTGTCTGCATAATCGTCTCAGTATGTAGCTCTTACAAGGACCCAATGAAAGAATGCATCCTGAGAAAGACTCAGCACATGGCACTCTTAGCTTGACTCAGCACACAGCATCCTGTGAAAGACTCAGAACACAGCACCCAATGCAAGACTCAGCACACTGCACCCTATGAAAGACTCTGCACATAGCTCCCTGTGCAAGACTCAGCACAGAGCATGCAATGAAGGACTCAGCACATAGATCTATTCCACAAGCTGTCATTAGAATTAGGGAAATACTAGAAATATACTGTGACATCATGAATATTGTGACATCACATTGCTAGATGTAATGACTGTTGTGTCACATTGTCACATCACAAATCTGTTCTGACTTCATCACATTTGTGCCAACAAATGCCTTTGGAATCCTCACAATCACATTCTAAAATTATATACTCATTTTGAGTTAATGACAATTGAGGTCTGGCATGCCATTGTCACATCAGCAATCTATTGCAACATCACAAAGGTATTTTGAACTCATCACTATTATGGCATCACCAACTAATTGTCACATAACACTCATGACATAATTTGACATCATATTGCAGTTGTGGTATTACTGTACCATCATGCTTTCACAAATCTATTATGCCCTCATCACATCTTAGAAAATTCATGGCCTTTGGGATATCAAGCTCTTTCTATGAACGTGTTTCATTATGAACTTGTAGCAATTGAAATTTGAAATAAGATGTGACATTACAAACTAGTTTTGACATCACTAACCCATTTTTATATCATTAACATTTTGAAAACTGAAATCTGTTAGGAATTTTAGCACTTTTGACAAAAACACATGGCCTTTGTGTCATCACAGTTCATTTGTGTATGTCATTATGATTTCATTCTCATATCCTCACTATAAACTAATGGCAATTGAGATTTGACATGCCATTTTGACATCACAAACACTTTGTGACATCATCACCAATTTGACATCAGACTGTCGTTATGACACCATCAGCTCATGGTGACATCACCAAGCTACAGTGACATCATAGCATTGTCATTTTGCTGCCATAGACACACTGTGAATATATATCCTGTGATTTCATAATATTTCAAATGTGGCATATCAGTTGATATCAGAAACACATTGTGACCTCATAACCATTGTAACATTATAAACCCTGTGTGACGTCATAACCAGTGTCATATCACATTGTTATTATGACATCTTTAGCTTATGGTGACATCACAAATTGACAATGACATTATAGGATTTGCCATTATGTCATTGTGATATCATAGTCACATTATGAGTGCCTGATCTGTGATTTCATTGTATTTGAAATGTGGCATATGGGTTGATATTAGAAACTCATTGTGATGTCATAACCATTGTCACATCAAAATCCCTTTGTGACATCAATTTGGCAATGTGACATAACAAAGGCAACGTGATGCTACTAAGGCACTGTGATATCACAATGGTCATGAACTCACAATGGGTTTCTGATATCAACCAACATGCCACATTAGAAATAGAATCAAATAACATAATAGGCAAACACAACGTGTATATGACATCAGAATGACAATGTGATGTTACAATGCTATGATGTCATTGTAGTTTTACATGTGAAAATTAGCTGATGGTGTCATAATGGCAACATGATTTCACAATTATGGTGATGTCAAAAAAGATTTGTTATGTTTCAATGGTATGTCTGATGTCAGTTGTCATTAGTTCCCCATGAGGATATGGATACAAAAAAGTTCTGTGATGTCACAGAGGTCACGTGTGTTTTCAAAGGTGGTAGGAAGTCATAATAGGTTTGTGATGGCAAAATGTAATCCATAATGTCACAATGGGAATGAGATGTCACAATGGAAATGAGATGTCTTATTGAGTTTTTGATGTCACAGTGGTGATGAGGTCACAAAAGTCTTGTGATGTCAGTTTATTTATAATATCAGAATGATAAATCCAATTCCAATTACGCATAATTCAATGTGAGGATACCAGGTGATAGAAGAAGCTTCATAGAATGAGGTCATAGCATGTGAAAACCCAATAGGACAGTGATTTTATAATGACAATGTAATGTCTTAACATCATGTTATAATAATGTTTTGAGGTCACAATTGGTGACGCCATACGTATAAGGGGTCTCAATAGATTTGAGATGTCCCAAGGGGTTGGTGATGTCACAATGGCATGTAGGATCTCAATTGTCATTAACTCATCATACATATATGAGTTTGGGAAGGGATTCTGATGGCACCAAAGTATATGTAATCAAAAAGGTGAAGAACTTACAGGTCTGAGATGTCCAAAGTGACACAATGGTTATGATGTCCAGTGCTGTGATACCATGATGTTACACTGGATTTTAGATATCTCATGTCATATCTGAAATATGAGGTCGAACACAGTATTTCAACTCACAAAGGGCCTAAGATATCACAATGGCATGTCACAAAAATTATGAGGACAGGAGAGGTATTTGATGTCACAGTGGGTTAGTGATATAACAAAAGCAATGTTCTGTGACAAAGAAATTTGATGTCACAAAGGTTATGAGTTCACAATGGTTTCCTGATATCAACTCACATGGCACATTTGAAATTGAATGAAATCAAAGAATAGGCATTCACAATGGGTCTATGACATCCAAATGACAATATAATGTCAAGGCAGCAATGTTTGATAGGATATGTACTCATTATCTCGCTAATGTAACTGCAATCCCTCTGTACACTATACTTACAATAAATAACAGAGAAGAAAATAAAAAGAAAAAATGATATGGTGTCATTGGGGTTTGGTGATGTCACAATGAGATGAAGATGTCATGATGACAATGTGATTTCACAGTCATAATTATTGCTCAAAGTATTTGTGATGATACAATGCTATGTGTGATCACAATTTTCATTAGTTCACTATGAGGATATGGGTACACAAAGGGTCTGTGATGCCACAGAGGTCATGTCTTTTATAAAGGTGCTAAGAGTTCACAATAGCTTTGTGATGTCACAATGTGATTGCAAAGGCAAAACAGCAAGGTGATGTCACAATGGGTTTGTGTTGTCACAGTGGTGATGAGACCAAATGAATTTGTGATGTCACTATGAGTTTGTAATATCACAATGACATGTGTAATTTCAATTTCTACTAGTTCACAATGAGGAAACAATTTCGAAGAAAGAAATTTAAGCTCCAAAGATGTTGAGTTTTTAATCATAACTTGTGTGATATGCTGCCTTTAGTAAGCTTATAATGTTTTCAAACTCATAATAATTCTGGTATGACATATGATATTCGAAATTGACTCTGACATCATGAATATTGTGACATCACATTGATAGATATCAAGACCATGGTATCATATTGTGAACTCACAAATCTGTTAGGACTTCATCACATTTGTGCTAATACATGACTTTGGAGACAACACAGTCCCTTTGTGAACTCATATCTTCATTGTGAATTAATGACATTTGAGATCTGGCATGGCATGGTGACATTTCCAACCAATTGTGACAACACAAACCTATTATAGTAGAAACACATTGTGTTCTAATAGCCATTGTAGTAGCACAATCCCTTTGTGATCCCACATTTTCATTGTGATATCACTAACCCACTCTGAAATTGCAATGCTCTCATACACAATCCAGGAACGAAATGTGATACCTGAATTCAGTTGACATCTAGATCATGGTGACATCACACTGATAGATGTTATGAGTATTTTGTCACATCCTGACAACACACACCTGTTAGGACTGCATCACTTTTGAGACAACGCATGCCTTTGGAGACATCACAGTCCCTTTGTGAGCTCATATACTCATTGAGAGTTAATGACAATTGAGATCATATGTGTCATTTTGATAGCACCAACCTATTGTGACCTCACACACCTCTTGTAAATTCATCACCAGTGTGGCCTCACCAATTGTGATATCAAAACTATATTGTCATCATATTGCAACATCCATTACCATTGTGATATCACTGTTCCATTGTTTTTTCAAAAATCTAGTATGTCTTCATAGCATTTTAGAAAATTCATGGCCTTTTATATTTCATTCTTCTTCTGTGAACTCATATCCTCATTGTGAAATAGTTGCAACTGAAATTGGACATGTGATTATGAGATGTGACTTCACAAAACTATTTGATTTCATCACCAATGTGACATCACAAACCCATTGTGAGCTTTCATTGTCATTTGACATCACTATCACATTGTGACATCCCAAACCTATTAGAACCTCTTAGCACCTTTGAAAAAACACATATCCTTTGTGACATCACAATCCCTTTGTGTAACTATACCCTCATTATGAACTGACAATTGATATCAGACATGCCATTGTAACATAACGAACCCTTTGTGACATCACCAATGTGATATAGCATTCTCATTATGACAGCATCAACTACTTTTGACATCACAAAACTACAGTGATAAGAGGACACATTTTCATTGTGATGTTATAGACAGAATGTGAATGTCTATTTTTAATCTTTTTTTTTGTGTGTGTGTGGGTCGTGGGTCGTGGAGCTTGAAATCTGAGCTTGGGTGCACTCCATGCTCTTCAGCTCTAGGTGAGCATTCTATCGCTTGAGCCACAGTGCCACTTCTGGTTTTCTAGTGGTTTTTATTGGATATAAGAGTCTCATGGACTTCCTTGCCTGAGCTTGCTTTGAACTGTTATCTTCAGATCACAGCCTCCTGAGTAGCTAGGATTACAGGTCTGAGCCACCAGCGCCCAACTTTTTCATTGTATTTCAAATTTGACATGTGTGTTTATATCAGAAACATAATGTGACCTAATAACCATTGTAGCATTATAAATCAGCAGTGACATCAAATTGTTATTATGACACCATCAGCTCATTGTGACATCACCAAACGATAATGGCATCATAGCATTATAAATCACAGTGACATTGTTACATCATAGATGTAACAGTGTGAAGGCCTATTCTAGGAATTCATTCTATTTCTGAAACCCATTTTGACAATATAACCATTCTGATATCACAATCCTTTGTGACATCACATTGGCATTGTGGTATCATTAACCTACTGTGCCATCACAAACCAGTCCTGTCCTTATAAGTTTAGTGACATGTTGCCATTGTCATATATTAGGCTCTTTGCGAGCTCACAATCTGTTTTCAATTTCATGTTTCTGGTATGACATGTGATATCAGAAATCCCCTGTGACATCATACTGCTAGAGGTCATGACCATTGTGTCACATTGTGATATCACAAAACTGTTAGAATGGCATCACATTTGTGACAACACATGCTTTTGGGGACATTACAGTCCCTTTTTGAACTCATATATTCATTGCCAATTAATGACAATTGAGAACTGCCATGCCACTCTGACATCATGAACCCATTGTGACATCACAAACTTATTGTAACCTCATGATGACAATGGCATCAACAACTAATTGTGGTCTTAAAGCATTGACATGACATTGTGGTATTGCCAGCGTGATATCACTGTCCCATTGTGTTTTTACAAACCTATTATGGCCACATCACATCTTAGAAAATTCATGGCCTTTGAGACTTCAAGCTCTTTCTGTGAACTCCTGTACTTATGACCTCTAAGGCAAGGAGAAAAACCATTGAGTCACATTTAATATAATAAACCAATTTACACTAGAAAGGGGACTGATTACCTTACCCTGGACTTGATACCCAGGTCCAAGAGCAGCCGTAAGCACCAAACCTCAGACCTCCAATGGGCAGCCTTTCTTAATTGGTCTGCAAACCAACATCCAAAAAATTATCATGTCCAAAGCTCCAAACTTCAATGGGCAAGGCATTTTACTTTTCCATTCCTCCCTCCTTCGCCACAGACCTGTCCTTCCTTCCTGGTCTTTCCCTTTTTCCCTTCCACCACTTCCTTCTTCTGTTCAGGCCACTCCACTCTACACAGGCCTGCCCTTCTCTGTGCCAGTGACCACTTGCCAACCTTCTGCTCTCCTTCAACTTCCTCTCTTCTCAGATTTTTTCCTTCCTGCTGTCCCACCACTTTCTTCCATCCGTGAGCTCCCATTTTTATCTCCCCTTCCAGTGCTCTGAAAATGCAACCTATATATAGGTTGTAACCCTCCTCACTCAAACGGGTCTCCTGCCTAACAGTTTTCAACCATCACTTCCCAAACTGCCCAATGTTCAATCACTTCTTGACAGCTCACCATGTGAGGTTAGACACCTCCACCTTTGGCAGCATTCCCCACACTCTCCGGGGGGCCAGGCCAAGAATTTAAAATGATAATCAGCTCCCAAAGATAATTCTGTCCCCACTGGTTATTACAGTATCCTCATAGTGAATTAGAAGAAATTGAAGTTGTATATGTCACTGTTATATAACAAACTTGATGAGACATCACTATCCCATTGTGACCTCATCACCACGGTGACATCACAAACTCATTGTGATATCACATTGCCATTGTGCCACCATGATCACATTGTGATGTCTCAAACTTACTGTGATCTCAAAAGCATTGAAAAAAGCATGCCCTTTGTGACATCACAGACCTTTGTGTACCCATATCACTTTGAGCTAATGACAATTGAGATCTCAAAACCTTTGTGACATCATTACCAGTGTAACATCACATTGTCATTATGACAACATCAGCCCATTGTGACATAATAAAACAACATTGACATCGCAGCATTATGACATCACAATGTCATTGTGATGTTACAGATACCTTGGAATGCCTATTCTGTGATTTCATTCTATATCAAATGTGGCAGGTGAGTTGATATCAGAAATACATTGTGAGGGCTGGGAAGGTGGCTCAGTGGTAGAGCGTTTGCCTTGCATGCTCAAGACCCTGGGTTCGATTCCGCAGCACCACATAAGCAAAAAGAAAAAAACGGAAGTGGCGCTGTGGCTTAAGTGGTAGAGCGCCAGCCTTGAGCTGAGAGCTGAGGGACAGTGCCCAGGCCCAGAGTTCAGGCCCCATGACCGGACCCAAAAAGAAAAAAAAAAAAAAGAAATGCATTGTGACCACTAACCATTATGATATCACAATACCTTTATGACACCATATTGGCATTATGATATCACTAACCCACTGTGACATCATAAAACTGTCCTATCCTCATAATTTTTTGACATGCTTCCAGTGTGTTATCTTTGGCTTCTCTGAGATCATAAATTGTTTAACTCATAATACTTCAGGTATGACACGTGATATCATAAATCCACTGTGACATCATGACCATTGTGACATCACACTGCCAGATGTCATGACCACTGAGTCGCATTATGACACAATCTTGTTAAAACTCATTAAACTTGTGCCAATATATTCCTTTGGAGAGACCATTAACACTTGTGAACTTATATATTCATTGTCAATTAGAGATCTGGCATGAGACTGTGAGATCACCATCCCATTGTGAAATCGCAAATCTATGTGACCTCCTCACCTGTATGGCATCACCAACTGTTTGTGACTTCAAAAAAATACTATCTCATGTAATGATAACATCACATTGTCAATGGGATTTTCACCATTGCATTTTCACCAATCTATTATTTCCTAGTATTTTACAAAATTCATGGCCTTTCTGGTTTCTAGCTCCTTATGTGAACTCGTATCTTGTGATCTAGTAGAATGAAATTGGACATATAATGGTGATATCACAAATTCATTGTGACATCACTATCCATGTGTGACCTTATCACCAAAGTGATATCACAAACCCTTTGTGACATCACCTTACCACAGTGATATCATGATCACCTTGTGACATCCCAAACCTGTTGTGACCTCTTAGCACCTTTGAAAAAGCACATGGTGTTTGTGACATCACAGTCCCTTTGGATAACCATGTCTTCATTGTGAACAAAGGACAACTGACATCAGGCATCCCATTGTACCATTACAAATGCTTTGTGACATCATCTCGAGTGAGATCACGTTGTTATGATACCAACTGCCCATTGTGACATATCAAAATGACAATGACCTCATAGCATGATGACATCACATTTTCATTGTGAGGTCATAGAGACAATGTGATTGCCTATTCTGTGATTTCATTCTATCTCAAATGTTGCATATAGGTTGATTTCAGAAACCTATTGTGACCACATCACCATTGTGACGTTACAATCCCTTTGTGAACTCATGTTGACATTGTGATATTATTAATGCAATGTAACATCACAAACCTGTCTTGACCTTACAAATTTTGTAATAAGCGACTACCTTGACCTGAGCTGGATGCCCAGAGCTAAATGCAGCCTCAACCACGAATCCTCAGACCTCTCAAGATCAACCCAGCCATTTGTTAACTGGTCTGCAAACAACCAGCCCCCAACATAATGAACTCCAAAGCTCTACACTTCAAAGGACAAGGCTTTTTTCCTTTCTCTTCATCCTACTTCTATCCAGACCTGTCCTATCTTTCAGGTCTTTTCAGTTTTTCCTTCAACCATTCCCTTCTTCTCTTCAGGCTGCTCTATTCTTTACAGACCTGCCCTGCCCTGTCCAGGTGGCCAGTTGCCATCCTTCACCACCTGCTCTCCCTCAATTTCCTCTCCTCCCAGGTCTTTACCCTCCTGTAGTCTCATCACTTCTTTCCTTCCAGGACTTTCTCCTTTTTCTCTCCCCTTCTGTTGCTCTGAACATGCATCTTATATATAGGCTGTACCCTTCCCCCAATGGAATATATTTCCTGCATAAGGGTTTTCAAACATAACTTCCCAAATGTCCATGCCAAATCACTTCTTGGCAGCTCACCATGTGGGGCTTGACATCCGATCTCCTTCAGCAGCATGTCCTTCCCCCTCCAGTGGCATGTACTCCCCTCTCCGGTGGTCCAGACCAGGAGGCCATGATGACTATCTGTTCCCGTGGATTATAGGGGCACTGCTGGTTATTACAATGTCCTCATGGTGAACTAGGAGCAATTGAAATTGGACAAATAATTGTGATATTACAACTTGTGACATAACTAACCCATTGTGACCTCATCACCACTGTGACATTACAAACCCATTGTGAAATCACATTATTGTTTTGACACTAGGATCACACTGTGACATCCCAAATCTATTATGACCTCTTATAACCTTTGAAAAAATACATAGCTTTGTGGCATCACAGTCCCTTTGTGCACCCAAATCCCCACTGTGAAATAGTAACAATTGAGAATCATACATGACATTTTCACATCAAAAACAATTTGTGAGATCATCACAATTGTGACATCACATTGAAGTTTTGACACCATCTGCTCATTGTGAAATCACAAAACGAAAATGATATGATAGAATTAGAACTTCACATTGTCATTGTGACATCATAGACACAGTATGAATGCCTTTTCTGATTTCATTCTATTTCAAATGTGGCCTGTAGGTTGATATCATAAACAAATCATGAACTCATAACCATTGTGACATCACAATCCCTTTGTACATCACGTTACCATTGTAATATCACAAACCCACCGTGACATCACAAGCCTATCCTGTCATCATCTTTTGTGACATGCTGCAATTCTGATACCTTAGGCCTTTTTGTCCTCATAATCTGTTGTCGACCTCATTAGATTTCACATATGACATTTGATATCACAAATTCCCCGTGACATCATGACCATGGTGAGATCACACTGCCAGATGTCATAACCATTGTGCCAAATTCTGACATCACAAATCTTTTAGGATTTCAATATATGTGTGACAACACATAGTTTTGGAGAAGCCACAGTACCTTTGTGAATTCATATTGTAAGTTAAAGACAATTGAGAACCATCATGTAATTGTGACATGCCCAACACATTGTGACATCACTGATCTTTTGTGACTTCATCACGAATGTGGCATCATCAACTAATTGTGACACCAAAAGAATATTTTGATATGATGTAGTGAGTTTATATTGCCATGGTGATATCACTGTCCTATTGTGTATTCACAAACCTAATATGACCTCAGAACATTTTTAAAAATCCATGTCCATTAGGACTTCAAGCCCCTTTTGTGAACTTTATGCACATTGTGAAATACTAGCAATTGAATTGGGACATGTGTTTGAGATATTACAAAATCATCATGATATCAAAAACCCATGGTGACCTCATCACAACTGCATATCATAAAGCTATCATGACCCCTAAGTACCTCTGAAAACACACATGGCATTTGTGACATCACAGTCCATATGTGTACCCATATCCTCATTGTGAACACATGACAATTGAATTCATATATGCCGTTGTAACACCACAAACCCTTTGTGACCCCATCACCACATATTCATTATGACATCATTACTTCCTTGCAACATCAATTTACAATGACCTCATAGCATTATGACATTATATTGTCATTGTGATGTTATAGACACATTGTAAATGCCTATTCTCTTATTTCATTCTATTTCAAATGTGGCATGTGGGTTGATATCAGAAAACCATTGTGATCTCATAAATATATGACATCATAATCACTTTGTGACATCACAGTGCCATGGTGATATCACTAACACACCGTGGCATCACAAATCTGCCCTGTCCTCATAAGTCTTGAGATGTGCTGCAATTGTGATGTCTTAGGGCCTTTATAAGCTTGTAATCTGCTTTAAACCTTATAATATTTCAGTTATGATATGTGACATCATAAATCCACTGTGACATCATGATCATTATGACATCATACTGACAGACACCATGAATATTGTGTCACACTGTGACATCACAAGCCTCTTAGGACATTTGTGACAACACCTGCCTTTGGAGATACCTCGGTCTGTTTGTGAACTCTTATTCTCTGTGATTTCATGACAAATGGGATCATTTGGATATCACCAACCAATTATGACATCATAGACCTACGATTACCCCTTATCTGTATGGCATCAGAAACTAACTGTGACATCAAAATTTGTGAAGTCATAATATTACATGATGATCATGACATCTGTCAGTGTGATATCACAATTGTCATGATGTCACAGTGGATTTCTGGTATCTCATATAACACATGAAATATGAGGTTGAAAACAAATTCTGAGGGCAAAAGGTCTAAGGTATCACAATGTCAGCATGTCACAAAAGTTATGAGGACAGGAGAAGTTTGTGTTGTCACATTGTGTTAGTGATAGCACAATGGCACTGTGATGTCACAAAGTGATTATGATGTCAAAATGGTTATGTAGGCACAAAAGTGCCTTTCTCATATCAATTCTCATACCACAGAATCATAGAATAGGCATTCACAATATGTCTATGATGTTATAATGAGAATTGTTGTCATAATGCAATATGTCATTGAGTTTGGTGATGTCACAATGAGCTGATGTTTCCATAATGAAAAAGTGACATGACACTGTTGAGGATGTCACAAACACTTTTTGATGTTATAGTGGCATGTCTGATCTCAATTGTCATTACTTAACAACAAGGATTTGGATACACAAAGGGCATGTGATTTTTCAAAGGAGTTAAGAGGTCATAATAGATTTGAGATGTCACAATGGAATCATGATGTAACAATGACAATGTGGTCACAATTGCTTTCTGATGTCGTGGTGGTGATGATGTCAAAATGTGTTTGTGATGTCACAACGAGTTTGTAATATCACAATCAAATTTCCAATTTCAGTTGCTACCAGTGTTCACAAGGAAGATACTGTAATAATCAGCAGGGTCCCAATAATATATAGGGTCCAATAATCAGCGTGGCCCCATCTCCTGGCAAGCTGGAGAGGACAAAGTATGCCACCAAAGAAGGTGGGGCATTTGGTGGGAGGTGCTGGTGCATTAATCTCCACGTGTTGAGCTGTTAAGAATTTATTGGGCTGTGGGCAGTTTGGGATGTGACAGTTGAAAAATGTTAGGCAGTTGGAGTGGAGAAGGGGTACAGACTTCAATAGAAGTGGAGAGAAAAAGGGAAAAGTCCTGGAAGGAAAAAAGTGGTGTGATAGCATAAGGGGAAAGACCTCGGAGGAGAGGATGTTGAGGGAGAGCGGGAGGTGAACAATGGCAACTGACGACCCAGGGAAAGCAGTTCAGGCCTGTGGAGAGTGGAGAGGCCTGAAGAGAAGAAAGAACTGGTAGAAGAGAAAAAGGGAAAGACCTCGAAGGAAGTATAGGACTGTGAAGGAGAGACAAAGGAAGGGGAGAAAAAGGCTTGCCCTTTGATGTTTGGAGCTCTTGACATCATAATTTTGGGGGTTGATGGTTTGGAGAACATTTATTATATTAACTGTGTCTCGATGGATTCTCTTGAACTATAAAGGTCCTAATTTTTAGAGACCACATTGACATAATCCATTTGGATGGCAACAGGCCTTGGCCCCAGAGAAAATTCCCCATAGGAGAGAGTGTCAGCACTCAGGGTTGAGAGTTTACCTCGAGTGTTTGTCTCCAGAGGACCAACAGGGACAAAAGTCATTTAGGAACCTCTAAGGCTACGTCTGGGCAAGCTTGCCAGCCTGTTTTGAGGACCCACTCTAGAGGTCAAGTGTGGCTTCCTTGGGAAGCCATCTGGGAACTCTTTGAGAGGCTGTGTAGGGCTTCCAAAGAAAGCCATCTGGAACCTCATCAAGAGTACATCTGTGACTTCCTTAAGAAACCATCTGAGACCTACTCTGGAGTTCATCTGGGGCCTTCTCCAGGGGCCATCTTGGACTTTCTCCAGAGGTCATCTGGGGCTTCTTCAGGAGGCCACCTGAGACCTCTTCAAAAGTAGTCATTGGGGCTTCGTTATGAGGCAATCTAGGACCACCTCCTGAGGTCATCTGGAGCTTCTTTGGGTGGTCATCTCGGGTTACCTTGATGAGAAATGTATGACTATCTTCGGACATCATCTGTGACTTCCTTGAGGAGCCATATAGGACCTTCTCTGGATGTAATCTGTGGCTTTCTCAAGAGGGTTATCTGGAACCTCCTCTGAAGTTCATATGTGGCCTCTGTGAGTGGCCGTCTGGGAGCTACTCGAGAGGTAATCTCAGCCACATTGAGAGGACATCTGGGACATCCCTTGGAGGTCATCTAACACTTCCTTGGGAAGCCATTTGAAACCTCCATGAGAGGTCTTTTAGGGCCTCCTAGGAATGACATATGTGACATCCTCCAAAGATCATTTGTGGCCTCCTCAAGAGACAATCTGGGACATTCTCTCTGTCATCTGGGACCTCCTGTAGAGGTCAACATTGAGAGGCATGGGAGATGTGGGTTGTCTGTGGCTATTGGTCTGTGTATGTATGCTGATAGTTCTGTGTCCTGTATGCACCTGTTTACTCCTTTTCTCAGGATGGGAGAACAAGGCCTAAAGGTGTCATATCCAAAACATATTCGCCTCCAGGTTTACAGAATTCCTCAGAGGAAGATGCACTGATGTACTCTCTCTCCTATTCTTTGCCATCATCACCTCTAATGTTAAGTCCTCCCATACCAAAAGTGGTTACTTGTACCAATCTGAGGTGGTACAATGTGGTATGTTACCCTTATTACCTTTGAGACAGGAACATGGAGGAGATGGTGGGCAAGCCCCATTTCTAATATATGTTCCCTTTACAACTAGTGACCTGTATAACTGGAAACAGCAAAATCCATGCTTTTCAGAAAAAAGGGGCTCATTACTTCGTTAGAGACAGTAATTTTCAAACACAAGCACATCTGGGATGAGTGTCAGCAAATTTTACAGTCACTTTTCACCTGGTAGAAAAGGAAGTGAATCCTGCTTGGTGACTTGAAGGTGGTCCTTCGACCAGAGAGTAGCCCCACTATTGAACCAGCAAGTCTTTGCACAGACTTACCCAAGCTGAGACTAACAGCAATTGAGGTATGGAGGTGCTTACCTATTATTGCCAGGTTCTGTTAGCAGGGATACCGCAGTGGCTAAAAAGCCAAATCATCAATCTAAGGTGGGTGAGATTTTACAGTTCCCCAGTGAGTACCCTAATGCTTTTCTGAAACTTCTCCCAGAAGCCTATAGGATGTATAGGCCTATAGATCTTGAAGCCCTGGAGAATGAAAGAGTCCTCCTAAATATGGCATTTGTTACCCAGACAGCCCCAAATATTAGAATAAAGCTTCAAAAGTCAGAAGGTTTTGAGGGAAAAGTTCATTCTACTTTGGAATTAGTCATCCAGAGGGTGTTTGTTAACAGAGATACCTGGGAAAAAGAGTCTAAGAAAAGGGTTTGAGTTTTGGTAGGAACAACAGAATAGGGATCAAGAAACCCTTGGCAAAGACAGTACAATTCATTTGCAAATGGCAATAGGGAACCTCTAGGACTACATCAGTGTGCTTATTGCAAACAAAATAGACATTGGGAAAAGGAATGCCCAAGGAGGAGAAAGATAGAAAATGACAGGTTAATTAATCACATTAACCACCTGGAAAATATGTTCATATATCTGGAGAAACATGCAAAGGAGCTTGGGGCTCTGAATTCCAACTATGTTTAATTTAAAAAGCAGCCCTCTGAAGTTAAGAAATGTGGCAAAGAAAAAATTCCACCATTCTATCTCAAAACATAGTCTTATAAAAGACTGAGTCTCCAATATATACCAGTCAAAACCCACTAAGAGACTGAAAGCACATAGAAGAGCACATTGGAGAAAACAGAGAAAATTATTTGACGTGAAGAAAAGATTTAAAGATATAAATTAAGAAATTGTGCGAGTCAAAAAGGAGAAGAAAATCCTAAAAAGAACCTAGAAAACACTCAAAATCAAATGAAATTCAAGTACATTAGCCTGGGTGAGCATGAGGCAAATTAGGGGACCACAGGTCAGAGGCAAACAAGCACAGGACAGCAATGCTGCCATCCTTCCTAACCACAAGTGAGGCCAAGAAGAGATCCTAATGCTGCATTAAGAAACCATCGCCATGACAAAGGAGCTGGACCTGATATAAGAATGTATTAGGCTGAAGTACATGTTGATTATAAGCTTTGAAAAGTGTCACCAGAAAGTCAAAGCAACAGAGAAAGAAGGAAAGAGTAGTTAGCAGAGAAGACGGGGAAGTGCTGTGTCATAGAAGAGGAGGCCAGGAAAAGTGAACTGGAAAATATCAGGCTCAAGAAAGAGATTGGTACTATTCAGAAAGAGTTAAAGGACCACATGCTCTGACAGAGAGTGCCGGGGAAAGGAAAAGAGCATTAGGAACAAAAACAGAAGAGCTAAACAAACAGTTGGAAGATCTGTCACAAAAATACACTGAAGTGGAAAACTAGAAAGAGAGACTACTAGAATAAAAAGCCAAAAAGACTGCTGAGATCTTCACCATAAATGTAATGCAGAAACTTCATGTCCCAATGGAACAGGTGGAGGTGGGAAAAATTACCTCTCAATAGCACCTTTGTGAACTTAAGGGAGGAGCTGAAGAGCAAGCAAAGGTGTTGTGAGAAGGAGCAGCAGTTGGCTAGTCAAAGAACTCTCCTGTGACCCTGCCAAAACACTTGCAGGTTAAGGAGCACATTGAGAACTAGAGTGGGATCACGAAAGCAAGTTTGAGAGAAAAGGAGAATAAAATGGAAGAAGACTCCAAGGTTCAGAGTACAATACAGGAAGTAAAGAAACTAGAGACCCTAAGATACAGGGAAACATCTGAGCTGATCACGTAGCTTGGGAGACCACTCTAAAACCAGTTGGTTCTCTAGAGCTACTAGTTGTTAAGATTAAAAGAAGAAGCGAACACAATAGTAATAAGTGTGCAAATGTTGATACTGAACTTGTGAAAATAACATACAGGCTCAAGCTTTCTGTTAGTTTACATAAAGATATTTGCACCCAGGTAAATTGAGTGAGGCCACTGCCTAAAACTTCTGAAACTAGTGGGGCCTCAGCCTGACAATTCTTTGTAATGTGTGTAGGTAATTTCCATCAGGTAAATGCTGAAAAGCTGGAACCTATGGAAAGAATTCATATATGAAGAACCTCAGATCATGAATTTGGGAAAGTGGACTCCACAGATGTAAAGCCTGGAAAGTATGGCTATTGGTATCTGTTAGTAATAGTGGACAATTTTTCAGGCTGAGCTGGCTGAGGTGTGTACTAATTCCTTGATTTGGCTTACCCTTAGATTTGGGGTCCAAAGATGGCCCTGCATTTATGGTCCAAATTCTTAATTATTAACTAACAACCTAGGAATAAATTGGAAGTTACAATCCATTTATAGACCTTAGAGTTCAAGGCACTAGAAAGAATGAATATGACCTTAAAGAAAACTAACTAAATTAAATAAAGATACTGGCCATGGCTACATAAGCCTCCTCCACTTTGCTCTCCTTTGAGCTAGATGTAGCTTCTATGTTAAAGGATTTAATCCCTTTGAAATACTTTAGTGTAGACCACCCCCTTTGGTTCCTAAACTTGGGAAGGTTATATTAACAGAAATGTCTAACTACAGACTGCAGGCATTAAAAAATATTCTTTTATGTACCTATCCTTTGGTAATCAAGGCCCACTGGCCACCTAAGAAAAACTCCACCTGAAAGGGAGGGGCCAAGATGGTGATGGAACAGCAGGGAAACACCTCAGCTCTCTCCAACCAAATACAGAGTTTGGATTTCAATGCTCTGTTTCTCGAAATGACCCACAAAAAAGGCAATTACTCAGAGAGATACAGGAAGTGAAAAAAGAAAAGGGAAAAACCTACACAGACAGTAAAGTGGGAAGACCCTTCCCCCACCCGTTGTTGGTGATGGGGCTCCACACTAAGCAGCTTAATTGGTGGGGTTTCATGCCCAGCTCCTTAAGTGGCCAGGCTCTGGACTGTCTGTGGACCACACACTCACAAGCATCCCAAGGCTCTCAGAAGACTGCCAAGAGGTGGTGCCAACCTAGAGAATACAAGCAGAAATCTCAGAAGGCAGAGCCAGCACGAAAACTCGCCTCACCCTCCCAGGCATAGCACCTCTTCCTGGCTGGTACAAGCAGCCCAATCCATTAGTTAGTTATAATCGTAGGCTTGAGCCACTCTAGCTCTGGCCTCTTAACCTTCTGTTTTATCTAGTAGCTGCTAATTTCCTCTTACCTCATTTCTGGGGCTTGAACCCAAGGCCTGGGCATTGCTCTTGAGCTTTTTTGTTCTACCCTAGGGCCTAGCCACTTGAACACAGCTCCACTTCCAGATTTTTTTTGGTGTTTCACTGAAGATGAGTCTCACAGGTGAAAATCTATTTAAAGAGAACAGTAAAACCAATGTAGTTAAACAATTGTGTCAGAACAGGAGCTCAAAGGACCATACTTTGAAGAAAAGGTGCTGGATTCATGGACAGAGACTATGACTTTCACCTTCCTTAGATTTAACATAGTAGCAGATACATAGAGACACTAAATAAATGTTGCTTGATACCAGTTCCATTTTGTGTTGCTTATATTAAAACTAACTCACTTTGTGATTGTCAGTTTGGAAGGAAACTATCTTGTAGAAAAGCTTATAGGCAAATCTCCAACATCAGGCTAGGTTCTCAAACAGAACTTGAGGATGAAGCACAGGCACTTCACAAGCTGGGCCATTTAGAGATGAGGCAGAAGATCTTGCTGGAATACAACCTGGCCCATGTCCATCTCAAGCAAAGCATCTGGTTCCCATCTGTTTACTAAGCTAAACCTGCACAGAGATACTCTTTGAAGAAAATCTCTTTACAATTGAACTATAGACTCATGTTATTTGCCAATTATCATGTAAGAAACAATGGCCTCATCCTGAAAAATACTGGCAAGGATCACCTTAAGTAGATGACCAAAGATACATCCAGGCAATGAGACACCAGAAATTGATATGACATAACTGAGCTTTCTCATTCAGTTATAAAATTAGGCACAAACAAACAAACAACCCAATATATGCCTAGCTGGGTTCCAGTGGCTCACCCATGGAATTCTAGCCAATAAGGAGGCTCAGATCTGAGGATGTTGGTCCAAAGCCAGCCCAGAGAGAAATGTCTGTGACATTCATATCTCCAGTGAACACCAGAAAACTGGAAGTGGGTGCTGTAGCTCCAAGTGGTAGAGTGATAGCCTATAACTAGCTCAAAGAGAGCACCCAGGCCCTGAGTTCAAGCCCCAAGACCAGCCAAAATAAAAAAAACACCCACCCAAGTCACACTGGGAGGCTTCCCACAGGATCAGTAGCTGCCCTTTTCAAAAGTGTCAAGCTCATACTAAAGAAAAGACAGTGGAAATGTCACAGACAGGAGGAGGTAGAGGAGGTCTGACAGATCAAGGGAAAGCAGGATCCTGGATGGATCCTGAGTGGGAGTGCCAGTTCTGAGGCTTGAACTCAAGACCTGGGCACTGTCTCTTAGCTGTTTCGCTCAAGGCTGGCACTCTACCACTTGAGCCACAACTTTACTTCAGGCTTTTTGATGGTTTGTTGGATAGAAGAGGCTCACAGACTTTCCTGCCCAAGCTAGTTTTGAAATTTAATCCTAAAATCTCAGCCTGCTGATGAGTTAGGATTACAAGCATAACCCAACAGCGCCAGCTATATTTTCTGTTTTATCTTGCAATAAAAATAAGAAGATTGTTTTCAAAATACATACTTGGGAGGGAACAAGGGAAAGGCTCTGCTTGTACTGTTGACTCTAGCCGTTTTTGTCTTATGCTACAGCTGCAGGGCAGGCCACATGGGCAGGGTGTGGTTCAGGCACAGGCTCAGCCTGCCTAGAACAAGGAGGTAAAAATGAGGTGTACATAGTTCTGACAATAGCTAGTGGTCTTGTTTGGCCTTCTAGTGTAGAGAGCAGAAGGAAATAAAATGAGGAAATAAAATAGTTGAGGGCACAGTATGTAATCTCATTATGCCATGACAAGATATTTGTTCTTAACCTGTCAAGCAAAAGAGAAAAGGTATATGTTTCTCATCAAGGATTGATACCACCTCAGTGGTCACTTCTCAGTCCTCTTTGCAAACAAATCCCAATTTTGTCTCATCATCCATTCTGTTGGTTTCTGTGTTTACATGGGATGTCTGGTGCTGCAACAGCCAACTTGGGATGATGAACTTTAGCCTGTGGAGAATATACCCAGTATGGTCAATTCAAAAGATGGTAGGAATATAAATATAAGAAAACAGGCTAGGTGCCAGTGGCTCAGGCCTGTAATCCTATCTACTCAGGAAGCTGAGATCTGAGGATCATGGGTCAAAGCCAGCCCAGGCAGGAAAACCTGTGAAACTCTTATCTCCAATAAATCACCAGAAAATCAGAAGTGGCCCTGTGGCTAAAGTGGTAGAGTGCTAGCCTTGAGCTGAGTTGCTCAGGGACAAAGCCCAGGCCCAGAGTTCAAGCCCCATGGCTCACAAAACAAAAGACAAAAAAAGAAGACAATACTGAGCCACTGAATTAATGAATTCTACAGTCTCCCTTGTGCTATGGTTATTATTTTTTTTCTTTTTTTTTTCCAAGGCTGAGGACTGAACCCAGGGCCTTGCACACATGCCAGGCGGGTGCCCTTCCCCTGGCTAAACCCCCAGCCCCACCATGGTTATTATTATGTGAAATAATAAATCTTCCTGTCACTGAAATGAGTTGGGCCTTCTATAATTACACCTAAAAACAACCAAAATTATGCTTGAGTCCTAAGCGAAAATAAAAGGCATCTAGAAGTAATACAAGAAGAAAAATATAGGTGAAAAATAAAAATAAAGGCTAAAATGCATTAGGTGCATAGGGCTCTGAAAAATCTTCCAGGCCTGAAGAAACTCACCTGGAGTTTCAGAAGCCAGCTCCAATTTACATTTAACCATCTAAGTCTAGTTGCTATCAAGTTCTTATAGGCAGTGATCCCTGAGAAGAGGAAGAAAAACGAAAGGGAAATAAGATTAAACAACTGCCAGTGGAAAAACCAGCTGTACATGATCAATTTCCTTCCATGGAATCTCTATTTGTCTGAAGAGAATTTCTTCATCAGATCCCTGGCCCCAAGTCAGAGACAGGCATATGAGGAGGAGACAGGACAGGGCAGCCTAAAGATGGACAGTGACTCATCTGGAATGGAAGAAAAAGCTAGCATGTGGCAGAGACTGAGCCCAAAGCTAAGCCTGACTCGATCCAGAACCTTCCCAATGCACTGTCATGCCAGAAATGAAAGCCAAGCTGCAAAGCCACCAAGAGCTGCTTCTAAGCCATTCTGAAAAGTGCCCACATTCACCCAGGCGTCTCACCAGAGACCCCAGGTATAGTCCAGCAGAGCACTTGAAAGCAGAAACCCAAGAAGCAAAGCAGGTGGCCTGCATCCAAATTCAAGAAATGTAACTCATTCAATTGTCACTGTGGCCAGGCCTGAGATTTCCAGTCAGTCCCCTACACTCTAGCCTGAGGACAGTACCTATTAGGATGAGACCATATAAGACACGGATGAAGGCCCTGTCTGACTGCCACTGCCATGAAGAACAGCATTATAGATGGGTGCTCATGGCGCATGCCTGTAATCCTAATCAGGATGCTGAGATCTGAGGACCATGCTTTGAAGCCATCCTAGGCAGAAAAGTCAATGAGGCTCCTTATCTCCAATAAAGCAACAAAAAAGCCAGAAGTGGAGCTATGACTCAAGTAGCAGAGTGCTAACCTTGAGCAAAAAGCTGAGGGACAACTTCTATGATGGTGGTGTGGGGAAAGACTATTACCACAAGCCCCTTTAGGACAGGTACTCTCACTTATGCCCATTTCCTTCAGAGCATTGCATAGCCCTCACCTTACTGACTTGCCTCTCCCTGTTTTAACACAGGATATTCACTTGGCCTGTCTATCTTGCAGCATCCCTAGCAAAGCAGCTTTTTCTCTGGGGTTTAACCAAGGAGCCAATACTGTCTGTGATTGGTTAACTGTGCACAGTCCAGAATCAAGGATACCTGGGGTCCATCTGGCTTGGCCATCTACTGTTGTAGCTTACAGCATATTGTTCAACACTTCTGTTTTCTTATAATAGTTCTTGCTCATGGGTCCTAACGGTCACAATAAAATAACTAATAGGGTTACTTGTGTACACACACACACACACACCACTGCAACAGTACTACAAGAGAAACAAGGCAACTCAACAGGGAGCTTTAGGATTCAAACATCTACCACATCCTAAGTATTTCCTGTTTCTTCTTAAGTAATTATTAATATTATTCCTATTTTGGTGCAAGTACTGGAGAGTGAACTCAGAGCTGGGACACTGAGCCCCACTCAACTGGGGACTGAACTATCCCTAAGCTTTTTTGTTTTTGTTTTTTGTTTTGGGTCTGGTCATGGGGCCTGAACTCTGGGCCTGTGCACTGTCCCTTAGCTCTTCAGATCAAGGCTAGCACTCTACCACTTGAGCCACAGCACCACTTCCAGCTTTTTTCTTTTTTTACTGATGTGGTGCTGAGGAATGGAACCAGGGCCTCATGCATGCAAGACAAGCGCTCTACCACTGAGCCACCTTCCTAGCCCTTCCTTAAGCTTTTTCTGCTTGAGGCTAGTGCTATACCATTAGAGCCATACACAGACTTTTCTTTCCAGGCTTGCTTCAAACCAGGACCCTCAGATCTCAGACTCCTGAATTGCTAGGATTACAGTGGTGAGCCACCCGCACCTGGGTGCAATCTGTTTTTTTAACTTGAATGTTTTTTATATCTATTAGATATGGAGATTGGTAATCTCTGCTGCTCTCTTTTTTTCTTAGCTGTATTTTCTTTTTCTTAGCCCCTTCCTTAAATGATTCTTTATTTTTTATTTATTTGTTTATTTTTATTTATTTATGTTTTGGTCAGGGGTCCTGAACTCTGGGCTTGGGCACTATCCCGCAGCTCTTCAGCTCAAGGTAAGTGCTCTACTGCTTGAGTCACAGTGCCACTTCTGGGTTTCTAGTGGTTTATTGGAGATGAGAGCATCATGGACTTTCCTGCCCGGGCTGGCTTTGAACCATGTTCCTCAGATCTCAGCCTCCTGAGTAGCTAGGATTACAGGTGTGAGCCCCTGGTGCCCAGCCCTTAAACAATTCTTGTAGGAACTTCATTCCCTATCTGGTAAGAGGAACAATAATTTCACCTACTAATGAGTAGGTTGTCACAGATAGCAGTATGTGAGCATGAGACCTGGCATATAATAACTACTTACTGAAACAGGCATGACCTGTAAGGGCAGAAAGAAAAGGAGCCAATGAAGGGGACCCCAGGAGTACAAGGCAGCTCTTCTCTGATAACACTAAGAGCTCCCAGAGCACAGGGATAGAATCCTCAGATCTATGACCCCACATGGACAATAGGCTGATTCTCTACATAACTGATGTCACAGAGATCTTAGTACCAAGAGTGGCTCCTTTGTGCCAGGACAGGAAGGAAGGAAGAGGACAGGGGGGCCCATAGACAGGCAGCTCCTGAAGCAGATCACCAGGTGACAAAATGAAGACAAGAGTATAATCAGGAGACCATCACATCCTCTGCAAGCTTCTCCCACCAGAGGCCAGCAGCAGAGGAAGGCAGACAGCCCACTGTGGGTGAACATGAGCACCACACTGGGAAGGCCCAGAATGGTGAACCAAAGAAATATAGGAAGGGGAGAGCTTTGGAGATGTATATCAGCTCTGACTTTTACCAATCTTGAGATCGCTCCTCATGGGCCTCAATTTCCTTATCTGTACAAGGTGGAAAATTATCATCTTGATCAAATACAGGGGAGCCCTTGTTCCACAGAGAGACATAAATGGTAGTCATGTTATGGAGATTTTTTTTCTGAAGGTAAAAACTAACCTCCTAGCCAGATACTAGTGGCTAATACCTGAAATCCTAGCTACTCAGGAGGCTAAGATCTGAGGACCTTGGTTTTCAGCCAGCTCAGAAAGAAAGGTAAGTCTTTGAGACACATAGCTCCAAATAACCACCAAAAACCCAGATGTGGAGCTGGGACTCAAGTGGTAGAACACCAGCCTTGAGGAAAAACAAACAAAAAACAAACAAACAAAATCTCCTGGCCTTGCATTTAAGACCTAGCCCTGCATTCAAGCCCTAGGATCCGCAAGAAGGAAAAAAGGAGGAAAAAAAACCTCTGCTCAAACAAGAATACAAGCTAAGAGGTTTTCAGCTGAATGCAACTAAAATAAAAATGGGAGAGCCCGTTGTTTCCTGAGGATGACTATTTATGAGGCCAATTTCATTTTCAAGTGCTAATGAGTCCCCACAGCAGACCCATGTACAGCCTGGAGTCCAGAAGAGTGGGAAAACATCCAACCCAAACTTTGTGGAAGCTCCAAGGACACTTGTGGCGCTCAATCAGAGTGTAATGATCAGAGCAATAATCTAAATAATGAACAAGATAAAGTGTGGTGGAGGGGAGGAGAGAGAAGATACAGGTGGAAAGGAATAGTAACTTAAGTTTTTTGTATTTCCTCAAGACAAACTTCTGTCTGGAAGAGATTAATTCCATATGTATATTAATGTGGATTACTAATTAATGAGTTAAAAAATCCTTTCAACACAAGAAGTGCTAAGAAAATGCTTAAAAATAATGAGTCTCTGGGTATGCCTCCAAAAGAAATATGCTAGCTTCTGTAATTTTCTCTCTCTCTTGTAACATTTAAAATGTTATGGTTTGCCAGGCATTGGTGGCTCCCGCCTGTAATCCCAGCTACTCAGGAGGCTGAGATCTGAGAATCGAGGTTCAAAGCCATCCCAGGAAGGAAAGTCCGTGTGACTATTATCTCCAATAAACGACTAGAAAACCTGAAGTGGCACTGTGGCTCAAGCAGTAGAGTTCTCGCCTTGAGCTGAAGAGCACAAGGACAGTGTCCCAGCCCAGAGTTCAAGCCCCACAACCAACCATAAAAAATATTATGGTTTGAAGGAAATGGAAGGGAATCATGGAAATTCACTTAAAGCACAAAGTCAGGAAATTGGAAAGCCTGGTCAGGTAACTAACTTCCTTGTAGTCCTATGAACACTATCAATGCACATTCCCCAGTGCGCTGAGAGCGCTGTTGTACACATCTGAGCTGCAGTTCATTCTTGGGATACTTGAGTACAGATGATGTCTTGAGTGTCTTCATAGCCCGGCCACACAACACTTTACCAGGTGCACAGCAAACAGTCAATAATATGTTACATCACCAGGTCTTCTCAAAAGAGATGGGCATGCCTAACTATGCAGGAAGCTGAGATCTAAGGATAGAAGTTCAAATCCAACACAAACAGAAACATCAAAGAGACCCTTACCTCTAATGAATCAGCAAAACCCTAAATTGGAGGTATGGCTTAAGTGGTAGAGTACCAGCCTTGAATGAAAAAGCTAAAGGACAGCACCATTGAGTTTAAGCTCTAGTACTGACACAGAAAGAGATAGATTGGGAGGTGGGGGGGGAGTAAAGTTTAAAAAAGGAAGAAAAAGATTTTTGGCATTGGAGAACTATGAAGGCCCATGGACTAGGTGATCAAGGTCAAATTGACAGTGAAAATACATCAACTTTGTGCTAAGAATGGCATTTACTTCTCTGGTTTTCTCCTCCCAAATCCATGAACTTCAATCTAAAATCAAAAACACATGAGATGAATCCCAACAGATTCTAAAGCATGTCTGACTAGGGCTCCTCAAAACCATCCAAGCTGCCCCCAAACAAGGGCAGTGTCAGAAGCTGTCACAGCCAAGAGGAGCCCAAGAAGCCATAGCAACTCAATGTGAAGAGGTTTCCTGGAAGGATTTTACAGAAGTAGAAACAAGCCTGAGAAGACCCAGAGCCCAGCTAAAGTCTCACAGACAGAGCAGGAACCCCAACCTTCCCTCATATCCACTTGGTGAAAAGATTCTCACTGACAAGCTGATGATGCTTTCTTTACATGTACAGTGACAAGACCTTTGTAAATTTGTCACTGAAATGCAATTCTCAGAAGTGGTGCTGTGGCTCAAGAGGTAGAGTGCTGACCTTGAGCTGAAGAGCACAGGGACAGTGCTCAGGCAAAGAGTATAAGCCCCACTACCACCACCACCACCAACAACAAAAAACAACTAATAATCCTAAAATGCAATTCTCCTTCTCTGGAAACCCCAACTTCTCTTGAACACAAGTCCTGTATAATTTGGCACTGAAGCACCTCATGGACCTCAGAGCATCATGTAGCAAGAGTCAAAACTGAGGCCCAAAGTGGGAGCCAGTGTTTTCCCAATTTCTAGTTTAGTATCTGGTGCTCTACTTGGGCTGATGCTTCAACACTGGCCAGATCCAAAACTCTCCCTTCTATCCTGCACATACCAAGAACCAGTTTAGGACTCTGGGATAAATTCCTGTCAAATCCCAGCTTCTGGTCTTTGCTAGCATTGTGGCTGGTGTGGTGCAAGGACATATGTGTGGAAAGTGGTTTGGTATTTAGCTACATGTCCTTTTGCCATGGGACACTATGCCAGGGCCACACAGAAAGTCCATCCCTGTCAGGGTAAGGATCCAGACATAAACACACAGCTTTCAAGGGGCTAGGAAGGTGGCTCAGTAATAGAGTGCTTGCCTCACATGCATAAGAACTTGGGTTCAATTCCTCAGCACCACATAAACAGAAAAAGCTGGAAGCAGATCAAGTGGTAGAGTGCTGGCCTTGAGCTGAAGAGCTAAGGGACAGCACCCAGGTCCAGGGTTCAAATACCAAGACTGGAAAAAAACACACAAAAACAAACAACCACCACCACAACAAACAAAAACAGCTTCCAACTAGGGTGTGTGGAAAAGGCAAAGTTCTGCAGGCTGGCGAGGTGGCTGCATTTCCCCTGTGTGGGCCCCATCCATCAGCCTCCCTGAGGGATCTCAGCTACTTGTAGGGCACATTTTCTAAATGTGAACCTGTTTTTCTTATGAGAATCAAAGTGCTCCAACTTACTGCAAGATCATAAATACTCAAAAGTGACTGTTAATAGCAGTGGCAGTTTGCAAAATACCAAATGGCAACAAGAAGTGGATGTCATAAGTTACATTCTTTGCTCTCCCATGTTCACAGAGGTGTTATGCAGGGTTGTTTTTTTTTCCTGGTAGTTCTCTTTTTTGTTTTGTTTTTTAAGTGATGAGATCTTCTTTCAAGTAGGTTCACAGGGGCTCCCTGGGACTTCAGGCAGTACCTTGAATATTACTTAATAGATACTAAAAAGAAAACCAAAGAAGCCTACAATTCCAAGCCTAAAAGCTAATTTAAAAAATATGCCTAATATCCCAATGCTAGTGACTCATACCTGTAATCCTAGCTACTCAGGAGGCTAAGATCTTTAAATTATGGTTCATAGCCAATGCAGGCAGGAAAATCTATGAGACTCTTATCTCTAATTAACTAGAAAGAAATGTAGGAAGTAGAGGTATAGCTTTCGTGGTATAGTGCCAGCCCTGCATGAAATAAGCTAAGTTTACCATTCTTTTACACATGAAAAAAATCAGGTCCCAAAAGGTCATTTGTCCAGGCCACTCACCTACAGGACAAATTGGGAGATGTGAACAGAAGGTATCTAACTTTAGAACTCAGGGCTTGGCTCTCACCCTACTACATTCCCAGTCAAAGCAGACCAAAGAAGGATGGAGGACCTCAGCAAAAACCATCCCTGTGGCCATGTATTGTGGTACTCAGGAAACAGAGGCAAGAAGAACACTAAGAGTATGAGGTAAACATGGATACATAGACAGATCCTGTCTTAGATAAACAATCCTTGTGCACAGGAGCAGCCTAGTGGCTATCACATTATGGGAACCTGTCATTATTAGCTCAATGAACAAAAGGATAAACTTAGAAAATAGCCAAGATCCCTATAGGAAATGGTGGACATAGAGGCCTAGTTTTGCCACCCACTGTCTTTTTGGCCTTTGTTCCTTTATCACTTAAATGGTGCAAATACCACCTTCTCGTTGTTAAGACAATTTTGGTGAGCTCACATACGTGAAAAGTTCTTTGAAAAACACAAAGTGCTGTATAAATTGTGTTATTAATGAAAATCTCTAAAAACTGAGTCAAGTTGCTAAAATTCATTCTCTCAGATCCCTTTTACAGAGGCAGAAAGTGAGGTGAAAAGAGATGAAAATAACTTGCCTAAAGTTCCAACATTGAGAAGGAATGTCACATACATGGCAGGAGGTCTGGAGTGTCATTTGTTCTTCCTGCCCTCCAGTCCATCCTGTTTACCACTGCACACACACATGCAAATACACACACACACACACACACACACACACACACACACACACACACACACACTCCCCTCTTCAGCAAACAAAGGTGCTGGGCAAGTAATTGCTAGGCCTCAGAAGGAGGACACTAGCACTTCTAGGCTCACTACATTTACAACACTGCTGTGACCTTTGACCAAGAGGAGAACTTTCAGCACTAGAACAGAGCTTCTCCCATACAGATAACATTGGGGAGAGCAGAGGGTCAGCAGCCCAGTACTACTGCCAACAGTAAGGAAATAACTCCAAGTTCCTTGTACTTGCAGAATCCTACACACTAGACCATTTTCCCCATCTCCTCTATTTTCTGACATTCAGTAACATTGTAGAAGGATAAGTTACAGAATCCTAGAATCAGGGTTCATAGGAACTCAGATCCTAAGGATTGCCTACTCTAACTCCTCCCATCTGGCATTCCAATTTCCTCCAGTTTCAACTTTGAATTCTTCCAAGGATGGGGAGCTCACTACTTCAGGACCAGCTGACACTCCCCCACACTTACCCAGATTGCATGATAGAGCAAGCACACAATGTAGCAGGGATGAGGTACATGAACCTTCCTCAGGACTAGCCACAGGGTAAAGGGGCCCAGTACAAAGTGACAACACAGCACCTTTTGTTCAAATATTAATACTTTCCAGATAGCAACAGGAGAAGGTTAAACTAAGAATAAGCCTTTTCCTGCGTCAGCCCTAGAAATTGAACTCAGGGCCTGGGCACTGCCCTGGAACTTATTTTGCTCTAGGCTAGCACCCTACCATTGAACCATAGCACCACTTCTAGTGTTTTGTTGTTGTTGGTTGTGGGGCTTGAACTCTGGGCCTGGGCACTATCCCTCAGCTCTTCCGCTCAAGGCAAGCACTCTACCATTAAGCTACTGTACCACTTCTGGTTTTCCAGTGGCTTACTGGAGATAGGAGTCTCATGGCCTCTCCTGTCCAGGCTCACTTTGAACCTTGATCCTCAGATGTCAGCCTCCTGAGTAGGTAGGATTACAAGTGTGAGCCACCAGCACTTGGCCACTTCCAGCTTTTCCTTGGCTAACTGGAAATAAATGTCTCATGGACTTTCCTGCCTGGGCTGGCTTCAAAACAATGATCCTCAGGTCTCAGTCTCCTCAACAGCTAAGATTACAGGCATGAGAGACTAGCACCCACCCTAATTACAAGCCTCTGTGCCTCTGCATTGCTTCTGATGTTAAATTCAGTGGGCCTGAATTCATCTATTGGCTAATACTATTAGTCATTTCCTTAGTTGAGGTAATGATATCAATTTCTGGGGCATAAATGAGTTAACTATTTAGGAATCTTAGAATTCAGAGTAAACACCATTTTTGTGCCTCAAATACTACAAGTTGCATTTTAAGATGTGCACTGAGGGGATGGGAAGGTGGCTCAATGGTAGAGTGCTGGTTTTGCATGCATAAGGCCCTGGGTTTGATCCTCAGCACCACATAAGAGAAAACGCCAAAAGGGGCACTGTGGCTCAAATGGCAGAGCACTAGCCTTGAGATGAAGATCTGAGGGATAAGGAGATGTGAGGGCAGGGATGGGAGGGGAAAAACAAAGGAGGAGGCAACAATACTTGATAAGAAATGTACTTATTACCTTGCTCATGTAATTCTAACCCCTCTGTACGGTATTTTCACAATAAAAAATTATTAAAAAAAAAAAAGACTAGAGGGATAGTGCCCAGGCCCAGAATTCAGGCTCCATGACCAAAAAAAAAAAAGTGCACTGAAATGCATGCTAAAGTTACACACTTAGGTACAGAAAGAGTTTGAGGAGTAATCTGTACATCACCTCATTCAAAGCTGCAGACTGCTCTTCAGCTGCTGGCTCCTGACACCTCTGCAGACCATGAAGGCACCAGGCAAGAAGAATCACAGCCATCACTGAGGCTGGAGCCAGTTTTGTGGGATCCAGTGTTGAGTTGCTGGAAGGCAGGGAGAGGCTCCTTAAAAAATATGAAATTAAGGCACTGTCAGAATACATCAGTAAGTGATGACATGTCACCCCATATGGACTGTCCCATTGCAAGATCCCCAGCACCACCGAAGAGGAAGATCCACCAATATATCAGATGGCCAACTGTTAAGAGATTCTCAGAGTGGAAGGAAGGGGGC
Source organism: Dipodomys spectabilis (assembly GCF_019054845.1). Classification (NCBI taxonomy): domain Eukaryota; kingdom Metazoa; phylum Chordata; class Mammalia; order Rodentia; family Heteromyidae; genus Dipodomys; species Dipodomys spectabilis. The sequence continues at coordinate 613,208 of NW_024870868.1, read as the reverse complement.
TCAGGCCTATGGTGAATCTGACACTGGCCACCACCCAAACTCAGAGTGTTAAAAGTTATGGATTAGATTGAACTGGTAAAGAAAGTAGAGCTAGATCAGTACTGGTGGCTCACACCTGTCATCCAAGCTAGTCAGGAGGCTGAAGGCTGACAATCATGATTTAAAGGCAGTCTGTTCAGAAAAGTCCATGAGCCACTTATCTCCAATGAAACAGAAAAAAAGCTGGAAGTGCAGGTGTGGCTCAAGTGGGAGATCATCAGCCTTGAGAAAAAAAGCTAGGTTGACAAAGTGATGCCTGGAGTTCTAGTCTCAACTCCAGAAGGGGAAAAAAAGGAAGGAAGGAAAGGGGAAGGGGAGAGGGGGCAAGGGGATGAGGGAAGAGGAGGGAAGGAAGGAAGGAAGGAAGGAAGGAAGGAAGGAAGGAAGGAAGGAAGGAAGGAAGGAAGGAAGGAAGGAAGGAAGGAAAGAAGGAAGGAAGGAAGGAAGGAAGGAAGGAAGGAAGGAAGGAAGGAAGGAAGGAAGGAAGGAAGGAAGGAAGGGAGGGAGGAAGGGAGGAAGGGAAGAAGGGAGGAAGGGAAGAAGGGAGGAAGGGAAGAAGGGAGGGAGTGAGGGAAGAGGAACCCAGGACACAAGAACTGTCCTGGGATATGGAAGTGGCTAGTGTGGATATGAGACATTGAAGAGTTAAAAGTGGCTTCGTTTAGAAGCAGTATACCTTCTGCTGCTCATATTAACCTTGGGCCCACCTGAATTTCAGAAACCGTCTTGTTTGTGCTGAAACTGCTAAACCATAGATTACTTGAACAAAGCTACTTTGAAGTCAGGCCCCACTTTGTACTATAGCTGGCCTTGGGTCCCCACAAACTTCAGGAGATGACCAAGCTGGCCCAAGATAAACAGACCCTGTGAATAAACCCAGACCACCAATTATCCCAGCTACAGCTTATCAGAACCCAACTGGCCAGGAAACTCCCTGCTAAGCTTTAACTGCTCTGGAATGCCCTTTAAGACCCAGCCAGTTTGATAACTCCCTACAACACCTTATTGCCTTGGAATGCCCGGCTGACACCTCTTGTTGCCTTAAATTTGTCAGTCTGTGATTTCTTCTTTTCTTCTCCTTTTATCCCTTTGTAGTTTTTGCCTTTATAAACACTGTGAAATTTCAGCTTGAGGCTTCCTCCTAAGTTCTGCTGAGTCAGTGTGTGGGACAAAGCCGGAGCTGCAGCCCACCTGAATAAAGCCTTGCTTTTGAAGTGATCTTCTTGGTGGGGGTCCTGCAACAGGCGTACAACAACATGAGTTTTGAGTTCCAGCCAAGCCTGGATGGGAGAAGCTACTCTGCCTGCAACCTTTTTCTCACCAATGCCCCAAGCACTATTGCTTCTCCATATATTTGCTTATACTTGCTTTCTCTAGTTCTGAAGACAGAAATCAAACCCAACTCAGCTTAGCACCTGCTAGCTAGGAGCTTCAATTGTTTTCTCCCCAAGGTATGGGGGGGGGTTATTTCCATCAGGTCTTGCCATTCTGCTCCACTGTAACAGCCCAGCCTTGATGCCTAGCCCTGAGGGCAGAGATGGGCGAACACCCTGACATCTTGATTGTCCTTTTCAGAAACATGGCAGGCACTTGACCAGTCACAAATTGATAGTGACTGCTACACAATGCCAGAGGTGAAGAAGGGCTGGGGTACAAAGACTGACTGGAGTAGCATTCTGAAAAAGCCATAATCTCTGGGAAGTAGAAGTGTGGCTCCAGTAGGAGAGAACTAGTAATGTGCAAAAAGCTAAGCGGGAAGCCCTGAGTTCAAGCCCCAGTACCAGTACCAATCAATCAATGAGAAAAGAGCTACAATATGCTCTCAGTGCCACTGGTGACATGCAGGATAACCCAGCACCAGGGCTTTGGTGCCACACACTGTCTCTAAGAAGCCAGCAGAGATAGCAGACACCATCTCCTTTTTGCTGAGCTTCCTGTAACACAGACTCTTGCAGGAGCAGCCTAAATTCATTTCTTTTTCATTTCCTTGGAACACCACTGTTGCTAAACTAGGACAAATCCTAGAACAAGCCACCCACCTGTAAGGCAACATGGATTTAACCTGACACCAGAAAATCTCATCTGAGAGCATCCAATTATCAAAGCCAAAAAAGTTAAAAAAAAAAAAAAAAGCCCAGGACACAAAGGATAAATCTGGAGTGAAGATGTGCTCCTTCTCGCCAGGCCCAAAGAAACATAGGTCCCATGGTTTTCCTTACTTACAATAACTAGTATATGTCAGGGACAAGCAGAAAAGGTCAAAAGCTATGTACATATGACCAAATAAGATGATGTCAAGCGAAATGAACCCCAAGATAGGGACACAAGTTTTGTCTTTTTCTTTCTTGCTATTGTTTCTAACGTATTTATAATGTACCATGTGATTTTTTTTTGTTTCTTTGTATGTTACTCCCCCAAGGTATACCCCCTGTTTTCACTGTATTTGATGTGAATGCCCTGTATCTTGTATATACAGTTTTCTAATTTGGGGAAGGAAAGGGAAAAAACAAAATATTTAAATAGGGATACAGGTTGAACCATTGTAACAATGAGATGTACAAGACACTATGTTGAAAAATGAACTTTACAATTTAGGCGTGGGTAGGGGGTGTGGGGGTTATGGAGTGTATTTGTCTAGGTGGGAAGGAAGGGATGGTAGGGGAAAAGCAAAGGAGGAGGCAGCAATGCTTTATAAGAAATGTACGCATTACCGTACTCATGTAACTCAACCCCTCTGTACAGCATTTGTACAATAAAAAATGTATTAAAAAAAAAAGATGTGCTCCTTCTCATCAATAATGCTCTTAAGGTGTTTTCATATCTATTACTTCAACTATTCTTATAAAATTTTCCTGAAAATACTCCAAATTATAGAGCTCAGAGATAATTGTCCTCATTATACAGATAAGGGCATTGAGGTTCAGAAAGGCTCAGAAAGTGGGTTGGTGCATGGTTCAAGTAGTAGAGCAACTGAATAGTAAGCAGCAGGCTCTGACTTCAAATGCTAGTACAACCAAAAAAGAGACAGAGGAAGGAAGGCATGGAGGGAAGGGGAGGGAAGAGGGAAGGGATCAGGGCTGACATGAAAGGAGGGTAATGAATGATCCCACACTCTAACCACTCTACAATATTCTCTATTCTGCATTCTAAAGAAATTTGAAAGAGGGGCTGGGAAGATGGCTCAGTGGTAGAGCGCTTGCCTTGCATGCCTGAGGCCCTGGGTTCGATTCCTCAGCACCACATAAGCAAAAAGAAAAAAGCCGGAAGTGGTGCTGTGGCTCAAGTGGTAGAGCGCTAGCCTTGAGCTGAAGAGCTGAGGGACAGCGCCCAGGCCCAGAGTTCAGGCCCCACAACTGGACCCCACCAAAAAAAAAATGAAGTTTGAAAGAATGGTTTGATAGTACCTACTACAGTTTCAACTGTCAAGGGCCTTTGCTTGCTAGGCTGGTACTCTACCAAAGACTGGTACTCTACCACTTGAACCATATTTCCAGTACTGCCTTTTCCTGTTTTTTTCAAGACAGGAGTCTATTCACATCTTTTTTAAAAAAATTGATACTGGTACTTGGGCTTGGACTTAAGGCCTTGTGCTCTCACTTGTCATTTTTCCTCAACTCTGCTGTTCTTGAACCACACCTCCACTTCTGGCTTTTTAATAGTTAAACAGAGAGAAAAGTCTCACAGATTTTTCTGCCTGGGCTGGTTTCACACTGTGATCCTCAGATCTCAGCCTCCACATTAGCTAAGATTATAGGCATGAGCTACCAATGTCTACCTTTTATCTATTCTTCTAGAGCAGCTCCAGGGACTCCTTGAGATTTATCTGCCAAGTAAGAAAGTTTTATTCCTAGTAAAATTCTGTCCCCATGTTCTCAGAGCCTGTCACTACCTCCCCCACAGCCTATGGGAACCTTGTCCCAGACTCCCTATGTTAGCAAAATGAGCTCCCTTCCCATAGTTTAATACACTCCTTCCCCTCTCCACAGCTGAGCATGCTCCCTTCCTAGGCAACACTAGGCCCATTTAAAAACACAGTAAATAATCAGCCTCCACAAACTTAAGATGGCACTCCTCTGGAGCAGCTACAACCATATAAGGCAACAAGAGCCCCTTAGTGTGACCTTCAGGTCTGGGCAGATGCAGGGCCTCTTATCTATTATTTGGACAGCAGCCTAGTCTGCCATGATGAAGCCCCTGACCCTCCTATCCACACCAGGGTCACTACCTCCTAGTCACTTGTATCACCTCTTAATCCTCCTAGGTTATACAGGTCACTTCAGAAAATACCAGATGATTCTTCTCACTGCTACCCTGTGAGAAGGGGTCTTGCCAGCCCCCCTCCCAGCAATAAACCTACCTTTGTTCTCTGTACCTACCTGTCTCGTGGTTCTCTGACAAAGTGCAAATACTGCTCTTTTTACCTAAAAATCATTTACCATCCCTCTAAATTACCTATACTCCCCAACTCCATGGTGCAGAGTATAGGTGAAGTGATTTTTGTTTTTAAATCTCACTGGATTGTGGGTTGATCACCTCCTATGGTTCTTCCAACTACAAAATAGGATGAGTATATCTTTGTCTCCAGTTGGTTGATCTCAGCAGACTTAAACCTTTGGAAAGAAAAAGGGTTTCTCTTCACCTTATGTGCTTTTCAGAGACCACTTACTATCAGTCTGTTTAGTTCCTTAACAGTATTCTTAATTGTTGGGTGCCAGTGGTTCACACCTGGAATCCTAGCTACTCAGAAGGCTGAGATGTGAGGATGGCAGTTTGAAAACAACCTGAGAAGTCTGTGAGACCTTACCTCCAATTAACCACCAAAAGTCAGAAATAGAGATGGGCCTCAAATGGTAGAGCATCAACCTTTAAACAGAACTAAGCAAAAATACTCTGGCTCTGTGATCACACCCCAGTACTGGCACAAAACAACAACAACAAAAAAATCCGCAGTTCCAATAACCACTGTCATATTTATTAATTTGCTTGTTTACCACGTAGGTGTCTCTTCCACAAGAGTGTAAGGCACATATCTTGCTGGTTACATAGTTGGTACAACAATAAATGTACTGAATGAATGAATGAATGACTCGATCCATCAAACAACCAATGAATCAATCTTATTTGCATTTGACCACTGTCTAAAGCCCACAATATCTCAATTGCAATAACCAAATTAGGTACAATAGTCAAATAACCTCATGAAGTAGGATAGATAATAGCTTTCTATTTTTCTGCAGCATAAAAATAAAATTAGTGCACAGAAATGGAGGGACAAAGGATGAACAAAAAGCAGTGGTAAGCCTGACACCAGTGGTTCACACCTGTAAGCCTAGCTATTCAGAAGGCTGAGATCTGAGGATCATGGTTCAAAGCCAACTCGGCCAGAAAAGTCCATGAGACTCTGATCTCCAATAAACCATTAGAAAACTGGAAGTGGTGCTGTGGCTCAAGCTGCAGAATCCTTGCCTTTATCTGAAGAGCACAGGGATAGTGCCCAGGTCCAGAGTTCAAGCCTCACACCGACAAAAAATAAATAAATAAATAAAACAGAGGAGAAAGCTGCAAATACATGAAGGCAGGAGCCAGCTCCTCCCTAGAGCCTCCTTCTGCTACCATCCATTCTGCTTTCAACTTTCTCAGACCTCTCTAAGAAGTCTGTCTCCCTTCTCATGATCAGTCATGGAGGAGAGCATAACTTTTCTGGCAGATGTAAACTTCTAGAGTGTACATCAGGGGCTGCACCTTGGATCCCTTGTGCCATTCATGATGTCAAGCACACAACAGGCTCTCAAATGGCCTCCAATTCTGTCACACTCCTCCCCTGAAGAGCTCGAGTCTGGTTCTCTTCCTGCACAGAGGCAGCATTTCAGGTATTATTTCTAACTAAATGAATAGAGCTTCTGCCCCGGCCCGCGGGGTCGGTCAACAAGGGCTCGAAGAGGAACTGACCTGAATGAGAGACAAACCAGACACGAGGAAGGAGACCAAGACAGGGTTCTGATCAAGGTCTCAAACTTTATTTTTTATACAGCAGTATATATAGCACGCTGAGCATGGTAATTAGCATCAGCAGGTCAATAGGGTTGCTAGGCACCAAAACTGCAAATTATATCTTGCAAAAGGTGGGGAATCTTCAGAAGGTGCCAATCAGTGCTGTCAAACAGGACATAGGTAAGTTTTAAGGCTTAGTGGCTCTTTTTTTTTTTTTTTGGGTCCGGTCGTGGGGCCTGAACTCTGGGCCTGGGCGCTGTCCCTTAGCTCTTCAGCTCAAGGCTAGTGCTCTACCACTTGAGCCACAGTGCCACTTCCGGCTTTTTTCTTTTTGCTTATGTGGTGCTGAGGAATCGAACTCAGGGCCTCAGGCATGCAAGGCAAGTGCTCTACCACTGAGCCACCTTCCCAGCCCAAGGCTTAGTGGCTCTTATGTAAAGTGGTGGAGGTTCTTATGTAAAGTGGTGGAGGTTCTTATGCAAAGTGGTGGTGCCAAGCAATGTTTTCAAACAGGGTATCAATAGGCTCCAAGGCTTAACAGCTCTTATCGAAGGTAGTAGCTGTGTTTTCTAGCAAACAGCACTTGGTTCCCAGCAAGCTTCAAGTATCATGGACATGTTCAGAGACTACATTTAGGTCAAAGAGGGAATAGAGCTGTCAGCTTGGTCTCGTCCTCCTTCCTGAATCATTTGCTCTAGGGAAATCAAGCTACAACACAACACTGTAAGCAGACCACCCAGCTCCAGTTGAGACCCCAGAAGGATGAAGAGCTAGATATCATGACTACAATCTCACACGAACCAGACCACTTCATACAGCAAAGTGCAAATCCCTGACCCACAGAAACTATGAGGTGTTTGTTCTATAAGTCACCAGATTCTAGAATTTGTTAGGAAAGGTGAGGAGAGGAGTGGAAGGGAGGGAAGGGAGGGAAGGGGAGAGAAGGGGAGAGGGAGGGAAGTGGGGGAGGCCTCTAGCAAAGGCTAAATCACACAGCCCTGACATACTCCGCTCCAGCCAACTCTGCTGGAAACTAGTTTCACCTCTTGCTCTTTCTTTTCCAGCCCCAAAGCCCCCGGCAACCACACAGCCCTCCTGGAACTATGCTCTTCCTGCCCTTTTACATTTGCTTTTTCCTGGGGGAGTGAGGAGCTGGGAGGGTCCTTTTGCTCTTCCTAACATCTCTTTTCCATTTTATTTGTTCTATTCAATGCATTTTAAACTTTGTATTTTTCACAGCCTTTATATATATTGGCTGTGACCATTCCCCACATTCATTTGATCATTCTCTCCCCCCACCCCACCTCATCTATCTACATTTAATGTTTTGAACCATATGGACCAATTCGAAGTTTGTATGTGGGCTGGGAATATGGCTTAGTGGTCGAGTGCTTGCCTAGCACACATGAAGCCCTGGGTTCAATTCCCCAGTACCACATAAACAGAAAAATAAGAAGTTTGTGTATATATGTGTGTGTGTGAGTGTCTATGAAAGAGACAGAGACACTGACAGAGAGAGAGACAGAGGGGGAGAACAAGCATTCCATGTAGTAAGAGGCAGGTGGTTTTCATGCGGTCAATGTGGCTGGGAACAGAGGTGGGGAAGACAGGAGAGGAGGGGACCAGGCGTAGTTTCCTACAGGAGAGCCAGGGGCATTATTCACATTCCCAGAGATCACTATGACTGATGAGTATAGAAAGTCATAAAAATACCACAGGCCAAGCACACCTTTGCCTCAATTTCAAAATCTAAAACATTAATAACTTCATAAATAATTCATTTAGCAACAAAGTCTGATCTAAAAAGACATGTGTATTAATAGTCTTTATTTATCCAATTCATGTGTTGTCTGAATACATTTTGGCCATGGGGGGAGGGAGGTGTCTGATCACAGGGAACCAAGACTATTCCACAACACACTGTATCCACTGTGCCAACATTCCTAATTTTAAAAACACTTGTGTGGGTGTTGCAGACTGAATGCTTGGGTCCCTTCTGCCAAATTCACCAATGTGCCAGAATTTGGGGGTGATTAGTTCATGAGGAGGGAGGCCAAGAGTGGGATTAGTGCCTTCAAAGAAGAAACAGGAGCTCTCCCCTGAACACTGTCTTCACCCCTAATTGCTAATTGAAAGAAAGCAATTAGCTATAAACTAGCACTTTGACCATGACCTTGACTCTGCCAGCCTTGAGCTCAGACTTTCAGTTTCCCCAATATGAGAAATAAAAGATTCTGTAAATCTTCTGTTCAAGTTCTGTTCTCTCAGCTCACACTGACAAAGACCACTAATTATCAATATTTTACTTCTCTGCTGCAACACAACCATCATTGCCCACTATGCAGAATGCAATACAGCCATTCCAGATGTTGACCTTCCAACTACCACAGTGGTGAAAAACAGATGTTGTGAGACCCTTCAGGGGGAGGATGGTGGCTAGGCATGGCCTCTCCAGGTCCAGCTCCTGACAGAACAACTGCTCTATTTAGCTGTGCACAGGATGGAGATCAACATCATCCAACACCAACATCTCACACCACCAATTTCCTTCCCTATGCCTTAGCAGAGCTTTCAGTAAGTTCTCCACCACTAGGTAAATAGCATGGCTTTCCCCTCTCCAAGTCCCACTCGGACTCTTTCTTGAGAACTCTGCCACGGCCCTGAGCAGAAGGTGTTTGGAACCACTTCCTCAGCCATGTGATGGCAACTCAGATATTGGCTGCTTCTACAGCTGATATTCCTATGTCCTTTACAGTTTTTTTTTTTTTATTTTGGTGCCAGTTCTGGGGGTTTGAACTGAGGACCTGTGTGCTGTCACTGAGCTTCTTTGGCTGAAGGCTAACACTCTACCACTTCAGCCATATCTCTATTTCTGCTGCCCAGACTGTCTTCCAATTGCCATCCTCAAATCTCAGCCTCCTGAGCCGCTAGGATACAGGCTTGACCAACTGGCTCGTTAGCAAATCTCTCATTAGTCTATTCTCTTGTTTTATAGTTAAAAAAATCCTCTGTGTTAACCTGGTTGAAGCCTGACTCTGAATTCTAAAGTGTGTCCACTACAGAGGGTCTAGGTTAAGAGAACCCACACTGGGCATAACAATGGCATCGCTATCACAGTTACTAAGCACCAGGCACCATTCAAAGTGGTGTGTGTGTGTGTGTGTGTGTGTGTGTGTGTGTGTGTGTGTGTGTGTGTGTGTGTGTGTAAACTCATTTAATCCTAAAACCTATCCCCTGAAGCACTAAGTAGTATAATTATGTCCATTTTATTGGGGAGGGTCAGTGCTAATCAGCCGGGACAGGAAAATCTGTGAGATTCTTTTTTTTTTTATTTGTCTGTCACGGGGCTTGAACTCTGGGCTTGGGCATTGTCCTTGTGCTCTTCAGCTCAACGTGAGTGCTCTACCACTTGAGCCAAGGTGCCACTTCCAGTTTTCTAGTGGTTTATTGGAGATAAGAGTCTCATGAAAGGTGAGAGCCCCGTGGCTCACGCCTGTAATCCTAGCTACTCAGGAAGCTGATATCTGAGGATCCCATTTCAAAGCCAGGAAAGTCCGTGAAACACTTATCTCCAATAAACACTCAGAAAACCAGAAGTGGCACTGTAGCTCAAGTGGTAGAGAGCTTGCCTTGAGCTGAAGAGCTGAGGGACAGCACTCAGGCCCAGAGTTCATGTCCTATAATCGCCAAAAAAAATAAAAAATAAAATAAGAGTCTCAAGAACTTCCATGCGCGGGTTGACTAGGAACCATGATTCTCAGATCTGATTCCTGAATAGCTAGGATTACAGACTTGAGCCACCAGCCCCCAGTGTCTGTGAGATTCTTATCTCTAATTAACTACCAAAAGAGCCAGAAGTGGAGCTGTGACTCAAGTGGTAGAGCACTAGCCTTGAGCAAAAGAGGTTAGGGACAACACCCAAGCACAAAGCTCAAGTCCCAGGAGAAGAACGTCTCTACTCCCCCTCCCCCCAAAAATTAAAGAAATGACAAAAGAAAGAGATTAAGAAATGTATTCAGGCTAGGCAGTGATGGCTCACACCTGTTATCTTAGCTATTCAGAAGGCTGAGATCTGAGGATCATGCTTTAAAGCCAGCTTGGGCAGGAAAGACCATGCTAGATTATTAGACTTTCCCAGAAAACCGCACAGGCATCCAGGTACAGAGAATAAAGAAAAGTTTATTGCCAGGAAAGGAACCGGCAAGAAACCTTCTCACAGGGGAGAAGTGAGAAGCAGCACCAGCTATTGTCTAAGGTGACCTATATAACCTAGGAGGTTTAGGAGGGGCTAGAAAGGACTAGGAGACAGAGACCCTGGTGTGGAAGTGTGGGCCAGGGGCTTCATAATGGAAGATGAGGATTTATGGCTACTGTCCAAATAGTATATAAGGGGTCTCTCAACTGCCCAGACCTGAAGATCACTCTAAGAGGCTCTTGTTGCTTACATGGCTTATATGGTGGTAGCTATTCCAGAGAAGAGCCATCCCAAGGTAGAGGGTGTTGGAGGCTGATTATTTACTGCCTTTACCAAGTGGGCCTGGTGTTGCCTAGGAAGGGAACATACTAAGCCGTGGAGAAGGGAAGGAGTGTACTAAGCTATGGGTAGGGAGTTCATTTTGCTAACTGTCCATGAGACTCTTCTCTCCAATTACCCATCAAAAACCCAGACACAGAACTGTGGCTCAAGTGATAAAGCTCTAGCCTGGACCAGAAAGGCTTAGGGAGAGCGCCTACATTCTGAGTTCAAGTCCAGGACCAGCACCAAATAAATAAATCAATAAATAATATATCTAAACACATATAACTAGGACAGTGATGTCTGGATCAAACCCAGACAAAACAGAGGTCTTGAAAGGTTGGTATTAAGGCAGAATGAGAATGAGGCAAGGAGACAAGGGGTAGTAAGGAAGGCAGTCTGAAAGGTACCACATGGCCTTTACTGGGCTCTCAAGGTCATGTCTGAAATTAACTGTCTGGCAGCAGTACAACAGGTCTGAAGGTCAGAGACTGGGTCCCTCCCTCTAGGAATATTCGAGTACCAGTCTGGGGCACATTCAGTATTCAGTAAGAAACTGATGGATGACTCACATGTAAATGAAGCAGAACCATAGACTCAGCCAGCAGCCCTCCATCAGGCTGAGACTGCACAGCAAGGCCTGGAACTGGAGTGTACACATCCTTCCCAGGATCATCCTGGGCTTCTCCCTGACTCACCTGGCCCAGCTATAAATGCCTGACAGAGGTGAACAAAACAATTAGTTGGCTGCATGACTTAGCTACTAAACACAGTATTCCATGAACTGCAAGGTAGACTAGGCAGACCCAGCCCTGCCTATGGCCCAGCTTCTCCCAAACCTGGGGACTTTGACTACTCCTTGCTGTTTTCCCAGTCTGGACTGCTGTCTGTGCTGCACCTCTGCCTAGAATCACATGGCTTCCCACCCCTTCCCTAGCCTTTAGGGCCTGGCTGAATCATCACACTCAACTTGAAAAGAATAGTCAGGGCTTCCCCTTTCAGGAGGCCAGGCTCTCCCAGGAACTTGCACACACCTGTACTCACAGAAGCCAGAGAGAGACACTGCACTCTGGGATTAGGACTTCAGGCTCTGCAGGCCAGTCAGCATTTCAGCAGCCAGCTGTGTGGCCCTGAGTGAAGCATATCTCTTGCCCTATGCTTAGTACCCTCATCTATAAAATGGAGCAATTATGGTCCATATATTATTAGGCTGATGTGATCATGAGCAGGGTACCAGATGCTGCAATCCTAGTTAATGAAGAGGCTTGATAAAGAGAGTCACACTTCCAAATCAATCCGGGCAGAAAAGTCTGCAAGATTTCATCTACATGGAAGGCAGTGTGTGCTTGTGATGTCAGGAAGAGCAGCAGTCTAGAATAAATGAATCACATTCAAGTATTCACTCAGGCAGGAAGTGAAATCCTATCATGAAAAACAATCAGTAAAAAACAGGGCTGCAGACATGGTTCATTTGGCAGAGCACCAGCCTAGCAGAGTCCAAACCTCAGAACCCCCAGCCCCCTAGAGAAAAAGAACAATAATATAGAGAGTACTTAGTACTGCACCAGCAATAACTATTATATATGATGAATATCCTGAGCTCAGACGTTGCAGATTATTTGGCATCTGGATACCTGCAGGTGGGCACAGTAGATGAATGAAAGGATCCATTCTCTTTTAGCATCAGCTGCTGCTCTCCCTGGCTCCATGCTTCCTTCATGTTCCTTCACTTACCTTCTTGAGACATGTGTGCTTCCCTCATCCTAGGCTTACAACTACCCACAGCCACAAGAATCCTGCAAGTGGATTTTACATCTAATATTAGCTTTGGGTTTCAGTTGAAACACTAAATACAACAAGGAAAAGGTGCTTTTCAATTTTAATTTTATTTCTTCTTGTCATTATGGCTTTTTTGTTTTCTGGGTTGGCTAATGGGTCATTGGGAATTCAGTTACTGAAGTTGTTACTTGTTTTGGCTAGAAATGTTGTTTATGTAATAAATACCAATATGGGGGATGATTAAAACACACACATCGACACACACACAAAAACAAAAACAAAACAAAACAAAAAACCTTCCCTCACTGCCTCCTGCCTCCCTGCCTCCTGAAGTCCAGGTTCTATAGCCCAGTCATCAAAGCACTGTGCCTGGTCCCTTACCCACCACTGCAATTACTCTCTAGCAGATAGTAACAGAACGTTCAGTGACTCTGCCTCACCCGTTATAGCTGGAATAGGCCCCCTCTTACCACGTGAGAGGCCCAGTCATACTGCATACACATGACTACAGTCTTGATCTTCTTAAGGACTACCTTAAAATTTACTCACTACTTTAGGCAGGCACAAGTGGCTCATGCCTGTAATCCTAGCTACTTAGTAGGCTGAGATCTGATTCAAAGCCAGCCTTGGCAGGAAAGTCTATGAGACTCTTTTCTCAAATGAACCACCACATAACCAGAAATGAAGCTGTGGCACAGCACCAGCCTTGAGCAAAAAAGTTAAGGGACAGCACTCAGAGCCTACATTCAAACCTCAGTATTTGCATCAAAAACAACAACAACAACAACAACAAAAAACATCTTATCACTTGCAGAAGCCTTTTCAGATCTCCACAGCATAATCTCTTCTTGGTAAAACATTACACTGGTCTCCTCTTCCAGGGGGAATTATTCTATGTCCTGCCTTGCATGCTACAGCGCTGTCAACTCATTTGTGTTCCCTGTTACACTGAGAGTGTTTGGGTTTGTTTCTTTCTTTCTTTTTGCCAGTCCTCGGGCTTGAACTTGGCCTAGGTGCTGTCCCTGAGCTTCTTTTGCTTAAGGCTAGCACTCTACCACATGAGTCTCAGCAACACTTCTGGCTCTTTGTCTTTATGTGTACTGAGGAATCCAGGACTTCATGCATGCTAGGCAAGCACTCTACCACTAAGCCACATTCCCAGCCCTGGGAGTGGTTTTTTGTAACTACCACACAGAACTCCCCCAAATTTAGTTTGGATCCAGAACAAAACTGTTGGTGTCAATGTAGATGGAACTCAGATCAAACTGAGAGACATTGTAGTGGAGTGACAAAACACAAGGACCACATATTCAGACAATGATGTTGATGGAGATCTCTTAATCAGGAGAGTGGCTTTAGTTAAAGAACACATATGGGCAGTGGGATTTGTTAATCCTCCATGGAAGGAAGGATCATTTGTAAGAATTAAAAAAGGAACAGAAGGAGCTAGAAGAGATCAAGACAGTTATCCCTACCTCTGGGATCCCTTGGTGTCCTTTGGCCAAAAGTAGCATAACCCGGGGCTGGGAAGGTGGCTCAGAGGTAGAGCACTTGCCTTGCATGCATGAGGCTCTGGGTTCAATTCCTCAGCACCACATAAGCAAAAAAAAAGAAAAAAGCAGGAAGTGACGCTATGGCTCAAGTGGTAGAGCGCTAGCCTTGAGCTGAAGAGCTGAGGGACAGTGCCCAGGTCCAGAGTTCAGGCCCCATGACTGGACCCCCCCCCAAAAAAAGAAGCATAACCCCAATCTCTGACTTCGTCTTTGCAGGGGTAGTCTTTCCAACAAAGTAGTGTAGGATTAAGGCCCCACTCTATTCCAGCAGGAACACCCTTTAACCATGTTATTTACAATCACCCTGTTTCCAACTAAAGTCATATTCTGAGGATTGAGTCTCAGAATTTTAACAGGTTGTTACTTTGTGTGTGTATGTGTGTGTGTCGTGCTGCTACTGCAGCTTTAATTCAGGGCCTGGGAGCTGTCCCTTAGTGTTTTCACTCAGACTTTTTGGTGTTAACTGGACACTAACTGGACATTGCTACCTGACCAGGCTTTGAACTGTGATCCTCAGATCTCAGCCTCCTGAGTAACTATGATTGCATGTGTGGGCCACTGGTATAACAGATCTTATTTGAAGAAACAATTCCATCTGTGAATCTGTTTACCCCTTCATGGGGCCTAAGGAAAGACTGAGTCACTGGGATGCAACCTTTCTCCTTAAGAGACCTACCTCTGGTCCCACAGGACCTTCACCATAGCTGCAGCAAACACCTTCCCCCCAACACAGTAAACAGAGGCCCACATTTCCAAGAACAAAATCTTACCCCAAAGAGACTCTTTTGTGCTTAAAAAGACCATCTGAATTATGAAATTGTAACCCTCTATACATCATCTTTATTATGGTGGTAAAAAATGGTCTTAAAAGACCATCTGAAGGGAGAGAACTAGACAGATCCTCACTCAGAGACACCACCCACAAAGCCATGTAGGCCAAGGGGATGGACAGATTGATGCTAATGGACAGTTTAAGAGGAAGTCAATCAGTTCAGGCCAGGAACCAGCTGCTTTTCCAGGAAGCTCATCCTTCTGAGGTATCTGATCTTACCTGAGGAAATGGAAGCACAAGAATGCAGCCTCCTGAGGGAGAATGTGTACAGTCTCTCCTAGCACCAAGAGCAGAAAGACTTCCAAATGACATACAAGGGAACAGCAGCAGATAAAGAGTCCTGGATGCCCGGCATCCATTGCTCAAGCCTATAACCCTAGCTATTGAAGATGCTGAGATCCGAGGATAGAGATTCAAAACCAGATAGGGAAGACAAGTCCATTAGACTTTTACCTCCAATTAATCACGAAAAAGCCAAAAGTAGAGTATGGCTCAAATGGTAGATTCACAGTCTTAAGCAAGAAATGCTAAAGGCAACCAGGAGCCGGTGGCTCATGCCTGTAATCCTAGCTGCTCAGGGGGTTGAGATTTGAGGATCGTAATTCAAAGCCAGCCTGGGAAGGAAAGTTTGTAAGACTCTCATCTTCAATTAACCACCAGAAAACCAGAAGTAGCAGTGTGGTTTAAGTGATAGAGTACTTGCCTTGAGCTGAAGAGCTGAAGGACAGTGCCCAGGCCCAGAGTTCAAGCCCCACGACTTACAAAAAAAGAAAGAAATGCTAAGGACAGTGCCTAGGCCCTGTGTTCAAGCCCCAACACCAATAAACACACACACACACACACACACACACACACACACGGAATCTCAGCAGGAACACAACAGTCAAGATACTGAGTGCTACTACGTGCTTGTCTTTGGAAGAATCAGTTCATAAGACAGATGAGATCCTGAATCTTATGGTGCTCACGATCTAATGAAGCAGAAAAACAAACAAGTAAACCAACAAGCAAGCAGATTCTAGTCAGTGGATCATTCACAGATATGTTGCAGAGTGATAAGGGAATTTCTAGATGTCAGCTCTAAGAGATGCCTATCAAAACAGATGTCCGTGGCTTGTTTCTGTAATCCTAGTTACTCAGGAGGCTGCAATCTAAGGGATCACCCAGACAGGAAAAGCCCATGAGGCTCTTATCTTCAATTAACCACCAAAAAAGCCAGCATGGGATTGGTAGTTCAAGTGGAAGAGTACCAGCCTTGAGCAAAAATGTTCAGGACCCAGGATGAAAACAAAAAAAGCTAACAATAACAACACCAAAGGCTGTCTGAGGGGGCTGGGAAGGTGGATCAGTGGTAGAGCACTTGCCTTGCATTCCTGAGGCCCTGGGTTCAATTCCTCAGCACCGCATAAGCAAAAAGAAAAAAAGCCAGAAGTGGCACTGTGGCTCAAGTGGTAGAGCACTAGCTTTGAGCTGAAGAGCTGAGGGACAGCACCCAGGCCCAGAGTTCAAGCCCCACGACCAGAAAAAAAAAAATGGCTGTCTGAGGTGACTAGAGCTGAAACCTCAAAGGTGAAGAGAACTAAGTCAAAGTTGTTAGGAAGAGCATTCATTCATTCTCTGAGCAAAAACCTAAGGTAGGAAGTGAGCCCCCTGTGTAAGACAGCCAACAGGCTGGAGTGTGATGGTGAACACAACCAACACACACAAAATGAAGCTGGAGGGGTACAAAAGGGCCAGACAAGGCAGGAGCTTGAACTTGAGCAGTAGCTGCAAGGCACTAATGAATTCTAGAAAAGAGATAGGAGCCTCTGATTTTACTCATAAATGCATTCTCTGGCTGGGTGTTAAAAATGGACTGAGATTCCAGCAGAAGTGGGGAGAAGAGCTAGGAGCATTGAGCAGGGATCCAGGAAAGCTAGGATAGGGTAAGAGGAGGGAAATGGGCGGAGTCAGAATCAAGGTTTGGGCCAGATGCAGTAGAGAACTCAGAGCTTCACTGAGATCCCAGGGCTAAAGCAGGAACATTAGAACTCACTCTCCCAAGTCACACAACATACAGATAAGGACACAGAGGCTCTCCCAGGTCAAGGGTCTACCCAGAGTCAAATAGTTCAGGATGGCCCCCACCTCACAATGCAGGACTTCTACCAGGAAGAAATCAGAATAGGGGTTTGCAAATAAAGCTTTATTGAAACAGCATATTCAGGTGATGAATGTACTGTGTGTGGTTATATACACACTACAGTGGCAGAAGCGAGTGGCTATACTGGAGACTGTATTATCTACAAAACCATATATTAGGCTCTGAACTACATGATCACAGACAACACACTGGTTATATTTGGAACTAGAGCTGCCAGAGACAAAAGAAGTGTAAGGTTCAGAGAGTAAATCTTGGGAATCCTTTCTCCCTAGCCATAGGCTCACCCTAGGGGCTGTCCTGCTGAGAGGAATCCTTCAACATTACTTCACTCCAGGGAAGGCCTTAGGAAAATGACAAACCCACCATAACATCCATGCCACTATGCTGTACAAATTACATTCTATAAACATTTCCAAAAGACATAGATGAATTCTACCTGCCAGGAAAGATACAGAAGGAGACAGAAATGATGAAGACCCTCTAAGTCACTATGGGCCACAGCAGATTACCTAAGCCCTGCTGAGCTAAACTGAGTGAGATCCCCCCACTGGGGTGTATTCAAATCAAAGATGGCTGCCCATCTGACAGGGAAAAGGTTAAGAGAGATTTGACAGGGCTGGGAATGTGGCTTAGTAGTAGAGTGCTTGCCTAGCATACATGAAGCCCTAGGTTTGATTCCTCAGTACCACAGAAACAGAAACAGTCAGAAGAGATGTTGTGGCTCGAGTGGTAGAGTGCTAGTCTTGAACAAAAGGAAGCTCAGGGACAGTGCCAAGACCCTGAGTTCAAGTCCCAGGACTGGCACAAAGAGGAGAGGGAGGAGGGTGGAAGGGAGAAGGAGGGACAGGACAAGGAGTGCAGCAATTGTGTGTTCTAAAATGGTGTCTTAGGGGCTGGGAAGGTGGCTCAGTGGTAGAGCTCTTGCCTTGCATGCATGAGGCCCTGGGTTTGATTCCTCAGCACAACATAAGCAGGAAAAAAAATCTGGAAGTGGTGCTGTGGCTTAAGTGGTAGAGTGCTAGCCTTGAGCTGAAGAGCTGAGGGACAGTGCCCAGGCCCAGAGTTCAGGCTCCATGACTGGACCCCAAAATGGTGTCTTATAGCCACCACACACAACCACACATACACACAGCCCAACACCAATTGGGAATGTCACAGAGAGATGAGATTGTTGAAAGCAGGGTTGGGGTCAAAGAGGCACATTAACACCACAAGGAGAACCCCACAAGGCTGGGGGAAGAAATCCATACCTGGACTTTCCTGCCCTTTATCTGCTACAGAGAGAAAGAGTACAAAACCTGATGATTCACATTAAAAGTCATCAAATGTCCCTTTAATACCTCTGGCATGGTGCCTGGCAGCCCTTCTTAATGTGGACTATTGTTCCCTGACAGTGCTTTGGTGGCAGAAGCAGTCCCCTGCCTTGCCCACTGCCAGGGGAAAGCAGAGAACAGAGGGAGGAGACTGCATGAAGGAGGGAGAAACAGGCAGGAGTACCCAGACCCATGGAACGACACCTCTGGAAGACCCTCTTCCTACAGCTCACCGCAGATAAAGGATGACTCACCCCTTGCCACAGCACGTGACAGCTGCCCCAAGGAAGGCCAGGTAGAAAGAGATATGGGTCAAAAAATGAACAAGACCCGCCCTATTCTGTTTTTCCTATGATAATCCTGGGGCTTGAACACAGGGGCTTGCCTGAGCGCTGGCCCTGAGTTTTTGTGCTCAAGGATAGTGCTCTATTACTTAAGCCACAGCTCCACATCTAGCTTTTTGGTGGTTCATTGGAGATAAGAGTCTCCCAAATTTTGAACCATATCCTCAGATCTCAGCCTCCTGAGTAACTAGGATTACAGGCATGAGTCATTGGCTTCTGGCTCTGACAAGCCCCATTTTAGCTGTATTCTGCTGGTATGGGAGACAGGTAAAGCTCTATTTACAGGCCAGGAAACAGAGGGTCTAGGGAGGTTAAATGCCTGGCCTCCTGAACTCAGTCAAACACGGCAACCACACAAGCCAGGCACAGTGGCTCATGCCTATAATCCTAGCTACTCAGAAAGCTGAGATCTGAGGATCATGGTTCAAATCCAGCCAGGGCAGGAAAGCCTGTGAGACTCTTACCTCCAATTAACCACCAGAAATCAGAAAGTGGGCTGTGGATCAACTGGTAGAGCACTAGCCTTGAGCTGAAGAGATGAGGGACAGTGCCCAGGCCCAGAGTTCAAGCCCCACCACTGACCAAAAAAAAAAAGCAAAAGTGATGGGCTAAATGAATGGCAGCCAGTTATTACTACATATATCCTCCTCATTAAGACTCTTACAAGTAGTATTTTATGTTGTGTCTTCCATCATCTAAGGAAGCTGAGGAAAATTCAGCATTCACAGCTTCAACTTCTTAAAAACCCAAGAACAAGAAGAAAAACTGGGGCTGCTTTTTGTTTCCCCCTTCCTTCTCCTATCTCTATTCAGCAGAGGGCAGCAAACAGAAAGCATGGATAGATCAGAGTGAGAAAGAGAGCCACATGCAGAACCAGCTACACATGCATAAATACACCCCCCCCCTCCACAGCAAGTGGAATTGTTTAGCTTCCTCTAGCTTCCAAAGTATAAACAGTCTATCTCCTCATGCTAGGAAGAGCAGGGGAAGTTGGAGAGACAGAAGCTCTTTTTCAGCTCAAGAGATTTTCAGTGAGCTGACTTTTCATGCACATGAGAGAGGAGGAGCTCTCAGAGCAGGGAGAGGAAAGCAGCCACAGAACTGACAAGAAAATTCTCAATGAAGACAGCTTTCAACTAATCATCTTGAGGTAACAAGGCTGGAAATCCTAACACTCAAGCTCTCCCCAGTGAGAAACTGAGGCCCATGCCATTAGCACCTCAGCCCAGCGGTGTCAGAGAGTGCTGATCTACAGGATACAGGTTCAGTGCTCCACTGTAGAGAGCTGCGAGAGGCAGCACCTGGAAGATGGCGCCGGCTTCCACCCTCCGCCTTCCCGATGGTGAGTGCTCTCTGTGGTAAACAACTCCTTATATGGCTAAGGCAAAGAATCTGGCTTGCTTCCGCGCACCTGAGCCTATTGGTGGATCCCACGTGGCATATCAGGGTTGGCTACCCATCGGGTACTTAAGGCTGTGGGGAATTCTCCCCGGGGTTGGGGTCAGAAGATTACTCAAAGGTCCTGAATAAACTGCAGAGAGAAGAGCTCGGTGTCGCGTCTTCCTTGCTGGTCGAGGTGGTCGTGACACTCCACAAAGACAGGGCCAGAGTGGCAAAGTGGTGGCATTTTGAGGGTCAAGTTTAATCCCCACGATGTCAGCAGGGCTCTGACATGGACATCTGTCAGCCTCTTCTCAACTATCTTTCCCACCACCACAAGCAGGAGTAGCCAGCTTCTTCTCTGTGTAAATGCTCTTTCCATATGACTGAGGTGGCCCAATCCCATCCCTAGCTCTAAGTAGGATAAGTCACCCAGCACAGCCCATCTTCCTGACTAGTGATTGTGAATGAATCCTATCATAATAAACACATCAGATCCAAAGTGGACCAATAAGATTGTACAAGATGTTATGTCGAAAAATGAACTTTACAACTTTGGCGTGGGGGGATGGCGGAGTGGGGGGAGATGGGAAGGGATGGGAAGGAGAAACAAAGGAGGAGGCAAGAAAGCTTGGTAATAAATGTACTCATTACCTTGCCCATGTAATTGTAACCCCTCTGTAGTATTTTCACAATAAAAATAAAATAAAAGATTTAAACAGATCATGCTAAGATGTCTTTTCTACAGAGGCAACAGAGATAGAGTCTCTCCTCTAGGGTCTGGGTATGGATATAAGGTCAAAAAGTGTTATCATATTTTACCACCAAGGTATGGAGGGGCATGGGGAGTACAGAGTGTTCAGTCTAATATAAAGGCAGAACCAAGAGAACTTAGAAGAAGCCCACGCCCTGACAGTACTACAAACTTCCAGATCATACCATACCTGAAGCCAACTAGACCTTGTGTGTCTTCTTACTCATTTAAGCCTGCCTGGCTCAATTCACTAGTTGCACCTGATAGTGAAGTGGCCCTACTTTCCATGCATAGCAGCGACAGTGCCACATGGCACATGTGATTTACTTTCTCTACTTTCCTCTTGAATCCCTTCAGGTTATTCTAACTTCAGGTTATTTTACTTTCCCTTACTTTAAAAGTAATCCAGGCATGGTGATTCAGGCCTGTAATCCTAGCAACTGAGGAGGTAAAGACTGAAGGATCAGAGTCTGAGGCCAGCCTCAGTCAAAAAACAAACACAAGAAATCTGAGAGACTTCATCTCAACTAATGACTTGAAGCAGTGGGGCATGCTTGATATCTCAGCCATGGAAGAATCACAATGGCACATATCTATCTTTCCCAGTGACATAGGAAGCAGCAGGTTCACAGCGCAGGCATAAAATGAGATCTTACCTTAAGAATAACCAATACAAAATAAGGCTAGAGGCATGGAGAAAGTGCTAAGTTCCTACCTAGCAAGGGAAAAGCCCCAAGTTTAATCCTCAATATAACCACATTTTTTTAAAATTACAGGCCAAGTGCCTATAATTCTAGCAACTCAGGTGACTGAGAGTAGGAGGATCACAGTTTAAGGCTAGCAAGGGTAGAAAAACTCATGAACCCTCATTTCAGAAAATAACCAGCAAACAGCACAACTATGTTTATCACAGCATTATTTACATAGCTAAGATATGGAGCAACACAGATGCCCCTCAGTAGATGAGTGGATCAAGAAAATGTGATATGTGTGTGTGTGTGTGTGTGTGTGTGTGTGTGTGTGTGTGTGTGTGTGTACACACACAATGGAATTCTATGTCTCCATCAGAAAGAATGACATTGCCCCCATTTGTTAGGAAATGGAAGACTTGGAAAAAATTTATTAAGTGAGGTAATTCATTAAGTGAGGTAATCCAGGCCCAAAGATACATAGGTCCTATGGTTTCCCTTATTTGCAATAACTAGTATATGTCTAGAACAAGCAGAAAAGGTCAAAAGCTATGTACATATGACCATATAAGAGGATGTTAAGTGAAAGGAACCCCATGATAGGGACACAGTGGTTTTTCCTTTCTTGCTATTGTTATTAATATATTTATAATGTACTATGTTTTTTTGTTCTCCCCCCCTCCCCGCCGTTTTCACTGTATTTGATTCCAGTGCCCTGCATTTTGTATATACATTTTTGTAATTTGGGGAGGTAAGGGAAATAAGAAAATGCTTAAATAAGGATACAGGTTGGCCCATTGTAACAATGAGATGTAAAAGACACTTAACAACTCCGTTGGGGGGAGTAGAGGAAGATGGGGGTAGCTGAGGGAGGTGGGGAGGGAAGGGACGGCAGGGGATAAACAAAGGAGGAGGTAACAACAATACTGGATAGGAAATGTACTCATTACCTTCTTTATGTAACTGTAATCCCCCTATACAGTATTTTAATAATAAAATACATATAAAAATAACCAGAGAGACAGAGAAAAGGATTGAGCGAGTGAGTGAGAGAGCAAGCGAGAAAGAGAGAGAGAGAGAGAGAGAGAAAGAGAGAGAGAGACTGCAAGCTGGAGGCGTGGATGAAGCAAGCAAGTGAGCAAATGCATGGCACTGAATTCAAACCCCAGTACCATCAAAAATAATATTAAGTAAAAGGCTGGAAAGAAAATTTACAAAAATGGATCTGCAAAAATAGTCAGGTATCACTAGCTACTCAGGAGGCTAAGATCTCATGATCATTAAAAAAAAAAAAAAGATCTCATGATCATGCATGGTTTAAGGCCAGCCCATGCAAGAAGACCATGAAACTCTGATGCCCAATTAAGTACCAAAGCGGGGAGGGAACCCAGTGGGAAACAGAGATGTGGCTCATATGGTACACCACTGGCCTTGAGCGAAACAGCTCAGGGACAGCTCCCAAGCCCTGAGTATAAGCTCCAAGACTGGGGTGTGTGTGTGTGTGTGTGTGTGTGTGTGTGTGTGTGTGTGTGTGTGTGTGTGTGAGTGTGTGTGTGTGTGTGTGTGTGTGTGTGTGTGTGTGTGTGTGTGTGTTGAGTGGGGAGGTTCTAGCAGCCAAATGGTGTAATTAGGTACTGGCTACCAAAACTGAGGCATGCTAATTTGACTCATGAGGGAAATAACAGTAGACATGGATCTAGTATGTGGAGGGAAGAAAGTCTTTGCAGCAGAACACAGAGGACTTGGAGAGCACTGTGTTCATGTCTGCATTCCTCCTGTGAGAACTCGAGTATGTGATGTCCCTTTTGCTGCCTATTTCCATAATGGACTAGTGACTTCTCAAGCACCTCCCTCCACTTTAACACTCACTCAGCAAAAATCCAGTTTTCCAAGTGCCACACCATGTGCTATGTACTTAAAGAACACAGTGTCAAGACATCTCCACCTACTGAGGCCATGATGCACTTCTTAGCCACAGGAACCGCAACAGGCTACATCCTTTCCCCATTAAATTGTACATGCTACAAAGGCTAGATAAGCTACCTCCATTCCCCATGCCATTGTGGTTGTTGGAGAAGCAAAAGTCTCATTTAAGTCTTTCTCTTTCTGACTATGACCCAAATATAAGATGCAAAGGTCAGGTATACGCAAAATACTTAAGACACGCACACAACTGGCTCACACAACTCAAATATCATTAGGGAAAATTAGGTAGTACAGGACATATTTCCAGCTGCCAAGTTCACCTCCAGGTATTTCTTTACACAGTGATGATATTCTTGATGCCATCTCAATATAACAGCTGACTGTGGACAAGAAATAATTAAATGGTTACCTAATCATTGCTACATGGTTATCTTTTCAATAAGCCTTTGCTTTTCCATTATTGATTCCCTTATCTGTTATCTCGCACCAGAGCCAACAGATTAAAGGCTGAACAACTTTAGACCAAAACCTGAGAGATGGTATTACAATATGAACAAGCTCTCAAGTTAGGGCCTCCTCAAAGATTACATTCGAAGTCTTAAAGTCCAAAGCTTTCCAATATGTGCTGCTAAACTCAGAACCACAGGACCTTAGAGATAGAAAGTCCTAACAAAGACCTATGTCATTTAAAATAATTATTGTTAGTATAAAGGTGATGTGCAGAGGGGCTATAATTATTTTAGTTGGAAAAAAAAGTACGATTCTTTTTAGCAATATCACTCCATCTCTCACCTTCTCCCAGTTTTTCCTTCCCTTTCCCATCCAAAACTTGTATAGTTCATTTGCCACATATGGTCTAGTGAGTACTACCACTGAGTTTGTTCCCCTGTGTCAAAAATATCTATTTCTTACCTCACCAGAATTACTCCATCATTAACTTCACTTGAGCAGCAGTATTGAGAACTAGTTTGAGACCAGCTGATTCCAGGCTTAGTAGACTTAATTAGTAATGTCTGTTCTAGCCATGGGAGGGGAGAGATGGATTAATAATATCTGTCTTGACCACAGGAGAGGAAACACCATTCTAATACATTTTCGCCTTTCCTCCTTTGGAATTTAAACTAACTTCACAAAGGAGTAATCCAAGTCCAGAGTAGTTAAACCACTTTCCTAAGGTCACTGAGGGAGTTTAGTGCAGGAAAGAAGACCAGAAACCAGGCCTCTCTCCCCAGACTATCATCAGTGGGGCTCCTTGGTAGAAGCAAGCCAAGAAAAACAACAACACACAGAGATTTGCTTGGCTAAATCAACAGTCCTTCCCAAATGACATCAGATTTCACCACACTAAGCAGGCAGAGATTAGCAATCTAAGGCCACCAGCCCCTATGAAGAAAATTACAGAAATCATTCCAGGCTACATTTCCAAGCACTTAACTTTCTGATGGGTGCGATTTTGCTGAGAAGAATGAAAGGAAGTAGGGAGGCGGGGTGAAGAGGAAAGTATTAATTTTTGCATGTGATAAAAATAAAGTTCAGCTCTGATATGAGGAAAACTCCTGATCCTTGAAAATTAAAGTCATTGGTACTCCATTATCCCACCAATTTCCATTCCACTGAAGCTATTATCCAATTAAGTCAGTTCTCACCAGAGATTATGGCTCAGAAGTAGGAAGGGACCGCATCAAGTTTCCTAATGTGGGCTTTTAATAACCAGTTCCCACGCCTGAAATATGAAACAGATTCTAGAATTAAACCAAGTGTTAGGCAGATAAGCAGGGGGGATAGTAATGAGAGCAAGCCACAAATTAAAAGAAAAAGAAAGATGGCGTCACGGCTGGCTTTCCTACTTGGTTTGCAGCTTTCTGAGAAGCCAGCTGTCTGACCACATGAATTCAGAAACCCTAGAAGCATTATGTGTCCTTTATTTATTTTTTCAGGTAAGGTGTAGGATTATTCATTGTTCCGGCTGGCACCAGGCCACGATGGACCTCCACATGGCTGGGAAAGGCCTGGGAAAGAGAGAGCTGGGAAAGAGAGAGAAAAGAGCTAGAAAAGAGAGCATCTGGGTAAGGTGGAAAAGAGAGAGCTAGGAAAGAGAAGGGAACTGGGAAGGTGAAGGGAAGGAAAGAGCTGAGAAGGAGCTAGAAAAGAGCAGAGAGAGGGCATCTGGGCCTGGGGTAGGCCTTATCTAGGGTATGGGTAGAGAAAGGTGTGGCCACAACAAATTCAGATGTGACCATTATGTGTCCTTTATAAATCAGATGTCCTGCCTAGCTCCAGAGTCACACTCAGGATGAACTAGGTGGCAGTTCTGTGACTTACATTCTACCAAATGACAGCTAAGTGCTCTTTTAATCTTCAGTGGAAGAATCAAAGAGTTAAAGAGGACTGTTCAAATAGTGGGTTCATTGCCCTCAGATAAACTTCTCTCAAATCCACAAGGAACCTAATTTTTTTTGGACAAAAGTCCTGTCAAGTCTTCCCTCCAGAGCCTCTGTGGTTACTTCTACGAGGAAGATCAATGAGGAGGTATTGTGGGAAGGTTCTCAACAATTACCAGAGTGACAGACTGAGCTTAGAACCAACTGGTCAACCATTCATAACAGCGCAGAGTGCTTCAGATAGCAGATTTCCCAGACAGCAGCCTGATGCATTGCATGCATGCACAGGGATAGTGTGGAATGAAGACTGGAAGAAAGTCAGCCTCTTCCTTCAAGGCCAACTGCCATTCAAACAAGGAACTAACTGGGAAGGCCAAGCCCAGGGCTCTTCCTCTGCAAAGAGAGTAGAACACAAAAGGGCTGTGTGGAAATTTGGCAGGATCTTCCTGAAAGGCAGCAGCTGAATGCTGAACCTTATAGCACCTAGAAAAGCCTATCATTGCAAAAGAGCTCTTCTGCTGCACCCAGGAAGGAGAAATTTTCTGTAAAGGAAGAACAGCCAGTTGACAACCCTTGAAACACCAATCCCATTCCCCACTTCCTCCTCCTCCTCCTCTTTATGCTATTCCAGAGAAAAAGAAATTAAACAGGAATAAAACCTGCCCCCTGAGCTATCCACACACTGCAGGTGTGTTCCAAGGAGCATCCATCCAGCTGTTGCTCTCCTCTCTTTCTGCCCCAAAGACTGCTTTATTCAATCAATACCTTCTTGTACATGTGAGTACTTTTCTTTGAAAGCTCAGGCCAAACTGGCAGTTAACTTTGACCTTCTCTCTACACATCTAAGTCTATAGGAGATGAAAATCAGAACTTCTTTGGCACCTGCCTCAACTGAAATATGACAGCTTTCTTTAGGAAAAGGCAGACTGTCAAGAGCTCTTTTAGACCTGGTCACAGCTATTCCACAGGAGACGTGCACTTGGGCAGGACACACCCCCTTTGCCTGGGGCTTTGCCAATATAGAACCCCTGAACCTAGGGACGCTGTCAGGGACAATACCACAGGAAAAAGCAGTAGACCTGTGTCCACTCACTGATCACATCACAGAATGCTGGCAACTCAACCAAGAGAAGGAGTTGGTGGATGATAAGCACATACAGCAAGTTAATGACAAAGCCAAACACAGCCCTGGCCTCTTCTCCCTGATACTGGTACAGGATAGGAATTGAAGGAGATTTCAAGAAAGGAAAACATACAAGACACAGAATTTAAGGGGGAAAAGGCTAGGCAGGCTATCAGGGTTTGAACTCAGGGTTTAGGAAAGGACCTTGCTAACTTTCCTTAGTTTCTGAACAGTTAAGATGTACCAGAAAGATCAAGCCAACTCCTCTTGGATGGTTTGCAACAATTAACTAGGGTAATTGCTAAGCTCCAATTGATCCCCCCTGTGGCAAAGAACTGTCTGTGCTCAAGATACCAGAAAGGCCAGGCAACGGCCTGACACTGAGGAGAAAGGAAAACCAATCAACCTCAAAAAGTCAGCCTCTTCCATTGAGGGCAGCCAACCCTGATATGAACATTATCCACTTCCCATGGGACCACAAAAATCCCCTAAGCAAATCTGAAATGTCCCAATATACAAAGCAATTCAAGCATGCATAGATTTGCCAGGAGGTGAGAGAGGTAGAGTGATGTGATTGTGCAGGAAAATGTAAATCCAAGCCAGGAGCTGGTAACTCACACCTGTAATTCTAGCTACTCAGGAAGCTGAGGTCTAAGAATCCTAGTTCTAAGCCAGCCCACCCAGGAAAGTCTGTAGGACTTTTATCTTTAATGAACCACCAAAAAGCCAGAAGTGGAGCTGTGGATTAGGTGGTAGAATACCAGCCATGAGTGAAAAACAACTAAAGGACAACACCCAGGGCCTGAGTTCAAGAGCCATGATCTGAACATGCACACACATGCACATGAAGAAAAATCATCATTTATTCCATATGCAGGTACACATACGTGAGACATGGGTGAGTTTCAAAGAGGCAAAAACAATTATTATCACAGTTCGGGCTGCAAGAAATAGCACATCCTATCAGAAAGAAGTAGAGAAGGAATGTATGTGGCATTCTGCCCTCAGGGGACAGCGCTCTGGGAAATTTTGGGGATCCCTCTACCTGGACACCTCTATACTCCTAGAGGATAAAAGGTGGCAAATTCCTCAAGAACCAGAAATTGACCTTTCACCCCATCCAAGGGACCAAAAGCTCCAAGAGGATCTTTGCACTCACTCCCCAAGGAATTCACAGGATCTGAGACAGAAATAGGACAGGTAAAGAATAGGTAAAAGGGGCAGGGAGTTCCAGGGGTCCCTGTGCAAATGGCAAAACATGAAAGGGACTGACCTGAGTAAAAACAGCAGGATCAGCAGGTGGGGGTGAGGGAGGGGAGCAGAAGTGATGGGGGAACCGGTCCTACAGAAAGAATCACACCCTGGGGATACAGGCTTGTGCAAACAGGGTACTACCCAGAAAGAGAACAAGGTCAGAGGACAGGAGAGGGCAACGGAAAGGCAGGCAAACTGTAAAGTATGGAAAATAGAAATAAGAGTTTCATAATGGGCACTAAGGGCCCTGGGTTCTAATTCTGACTCTGCTTAGTGGACAAATCCCTGTCCTTGGAGCCTCAATTTACCCCATCTGGGTGGGGGAGGAATGGAAAAAAGTGCAGAGTCTTCAGGGGCTGCCTCTGAGGACACCGACAGGAGGAGGAGGAGAGAGAAGGAGCTTAAGGTTTGAAGTGAAATCAGATGGCCCCACCTAGCCCCACCACACCCAAGGCACTCACCTGTCCCACCGTGGAGACCATGCTGCTCCCGACCTCCCGGGCATGCCTTTTGGCTGCTGCTCTTGGTACAGAGCCCACAGCCCCATGTTCGGCAGGAAGACTAGGGCCACCAGTACCAGAGACACCGCCTGCAGAATCCACTTCTCCTTATGCCTCATTGGGACAGTCAGCCGCGCCCTACCGGTTCCACCCACTCCAGGCTCCGCGCCCATCCACGTGAACGCCTGGCGGCTTTGGCAGCAACTCTGCAAGCACAAGCGGCTGCAGCACCGGCCCGACATTTGCCAACCAGGGAACCGGATGCTACCACTAAGTCACCGCCATGGGGGGCGGGTCTTCTCCGCCAACACCGATGTCGGGCACCGTGGAGCAGCCAGGCCTGCAACACCCTCTTACAGACTTTCTAGCAAACACCTGTAGACGTCGACCTCCATCTTCTCATGAAGGGTTTCAGTCTACCCGGGGTGACCCTGACATCCGATGTTAGGGCTTCCCCCTCCTGAGTCACAATGGTGCAGCCCGCTCTGCCCGTGCTCCCCTACCTGGAGGAGCAATAAGAAAGTGCCAGAGTTGGGTTGTTGGGCTCTGACTGGTACACGCTGAGTGGTGGTGCACCAGGTGCATTTTGTGCGGTTCCTGTGCACTCCAGGATCTGATCCTGGCCTCAAGTCTGCTGGGCATGTTTCGGACCAGGGATTTGAGCTCCTCCTGCTTTGCTTCTATTGCTGGAGCCCTGCCGATGCACAGCAGGGGTTTGGGGCTCTCCACTTGCCTTGGCCCAGGCCTGAAAACACCAAGACCTGCTTTGACCCTGGGATCTTAGTGTCCTCAGCCATGGAATGTGGTCCACGCTGTGATCCGTGTGCACTGTTCCACGAACTCTGGGTTTCTTCCTATCAAAGACCCCAGATGTTGGGTGAGTGTACACTTATGTTTAGAACTGAGTTCAGTCAGTGCCCTCTGCCCTGTGACACCTGCCTGCTCTCCCTACCAAAGTGGTGGGGAGGTGACCCGAACCTGTACTTGGGCCCCTTCCACACGCAGGTCCAGTACCATGCATCCTCTGGACACTCAGCCCGTGCATGGAGCCCTTCTCCAAACTTTCGGTTCAGGGTTTGTCTCCATTCAGCCCTATTTGGCAAAGCATCAGCTGGCACCCATATGCCAGACCCTGTACCAGGCTCCAGGAGGACGTGCAGGAACCCCAAGCCCTGGAAGTTAAAATGACTGGGCTGAAATACTAAACAAACATGCAGTCACCCAAGACTGCTAATGGGTGCATCACGATGCTGAGGGATCTGAAGAAAGACTTCCTGGACCACAGAGAATCTGGACTCCTTGCTCCAGTGCTAATCCCTTAACTGCTTCTTCCCTGATACCCTATTCTCTGCCACATTCCACACATGCCCTCTTCATGTTCTGCTTTTCCAGCTCGGCCACTGACCCTAGTGACTTACCACCACCAGCTCTAGACCAGTCTGTCAGCTTTGTCTGCTCAGGCTGACTCTGAACAAGGATGTTCAGATCTCAGCCTCCTGAGTAGTTTTTGCAAATTTGCTCTTCTCTTCTCTAGAAACTTCTTCCTCTATCTAAACCTTTGGGTGAATCTGGATGCGTGATGGCTCCTGAGTGTAATTCTAGCTACTCAGGAGGCTGAGATCTGAAGATCCCTGTTCAAAGTCAGCCTGGGCAGACAAAGCTGACAGACTCCTATCTGCAATCAACTAGCAAAAAAGCTCCAAGTGAAGGTTTAGCCCAAGTGGTAGAGCATCTGCCCTGGGGAAAAAGCCAAGCAAGGGCATAAGACCCTAAGTTCAAGCCCCAGCACTAGCACATGTGTGCACACATGCACACTCACACACACACACGTACAACTAAACCTTTGTGTGGCTCTCTCTATCTTCTCAGGGAGTAGATCAGTGGTTCTGCCTCAGCAAGCTTTACCACAGCCGGTTGATCTAAATAAAATATGAACTTCTTTCCTCCCCAGTTCCTTGATTTTTCCTCAGAGGAGCTCTCAGTTTGAGCCTCCTTTACAGTGTGTGAACTACAAGCTCACACTCTATTCTATTACACCCTTATCTCTAGCAGACCCTGCTTCCTTTTATTGAAAATCAGAAAACTGGCTCTGCTTCTGGGCACAGGAGTTTGCAAAAGGGTCCTCCCTCTTCCCTGGGCCAAGCAGCCCAAGTAAAGCTGAGACCTGAGGATTTTAGCTCATACACACCTCAACCATGGGAAGGTAAACGGAGGACCTTCCTAGGAAAGGCACATTTTAACTACTACATTCAGTAATTACTGCTTGAGCAAAGTATAGCAATGAAGGTCATAACAAGAAGGAAACAATTTGGAGTCTCCTCTTCTGCTCTCCTCCTCTAGCTCCCTAGAGGACTCCAAAGGAAATTGGATTTGAGGTGTTTTGTCTTATTTTATTTATTTATTTATTTTATTTTCCCTGGGTCACTTGATCAAAGCTGCACACCAGCCCAGTCTTCCCACCATAGAGATTTTGCTCTAAGAATCCAGCTTTAATCTTGGACCTCTTTCATCACTTTTACAGTATAGGTTGCACCAGCAGAGGGAGGGCCTTCTGGGCCTTTATCTTCCTCCCAGTGACAAGACTACTCCCAGGGGGAAAAAACCAGAGTAACCACTGACTGAAACTGAACCAGAACTGGTACTTTCAGGACTGAGCTCTCCTATTGGGACTGTCATGGGCATTAAATGAGATAATATATAATAAAGTGTTATCTAGCCCTGATGGCTGTTAGCTACTCAGGAAGCTGAAGTGTCAGGACTGGGGCTTGAACTCAGTGCTTTGGGCTCTGTCCTTGAGCTCAAGGCTAGTGCTACAACTTTAGCCACAACATCACTTCCAGCTTTTTCTTGAGAGTTTATTGGAGATAAGAGTCTCATGGACTTTCCTGCCCAGGCTGGCTATGAACCTTGATCCTCAGATCTCAGCCTCCTGAGTAGCTAGAATTATAGGCATGAGCCACCAGGGTTTGGCTGCCCCCCAAGTTACTGATGTCACCTCCCCTCATTCTCTTTCTCACTCAGAACCAGCCACACACCTCTTCCTCCTGGTCCTGAGTTCATTGTAGCCCCGAAACTTTCACCTTAGCTATTGCCTCTGACTGGTGTTTTTTTTTTTTTTTTTCCATACTGCCCCCAAGGCTGGCTCCCTCTCATCCTACAGCTCTTGGCTTCAATGCCACCTCTTCACAGAGACCCTGTGTGTGTGTGTGTGTGTGTGTGTGTGTGTGTGTGTGTGTTTCTGGGATTTGAACTCAGGACCTAGGCACTGTTGCTTAGCTTTTTTCCCCCTCAAGGCTGGCATTCTACCACTTGAGCCACAGCTCCCACTTATGACTTATTGCTAGGTAATTTAAGATAAGAATTTCACAGACGTTGGGGCTGGGAAGGTGGCTCAGTGGTAGAGTGCTTGCCTTGCACGCATGAGGCCCCGGGTTCGATTCCTCAGCACCACATAAGCAGAAAAAGCTGGAAGTGGTGCTGTGGCTCAAGTGGTAGAGTACTAGCCTTGAGCTGAAGAGCTGAGGGACAGTGCCCAGGCCCAGAGTTCAGGCACCATGACTGGCAAAAAAAAAAAAAAAAAAAAAGAATTTCACAGACGTTTTTGTCTAGGCTGACTTCGAATCATGATCCTCAGATCTCACCTCCTGAATAGTTATATTTGGAGGCGTGAACCACCAGTGCTGGATTCACAAGGACTCTTTTAAGCACCCTGACCTGCACTTTTTATCTTACTATGGTTGCTTCATATATTTGTGCATTTACTTGATTGTCATTGGGCTTTCCAAAACAGATGATTGGTTTTTCCGTGGGTGGGTGCCTTGTCTGCTCCTAGCCTACACTGTGGACTGTTCACACCTGACATATACCTGATAAATGGTGAATCTCTCTCTCCTCCCACTGTCTCCTTGCTACCCCATTTTTAATTATTTTTTGTTTGGTTCTGGGACTTGGACTCAGGGTCTGGGTGCTGTCCTGTCCCTGAGTTTTTTGCTCAAAGCTGGCACTCTATCACTTGAGCCACAGCTACACTTTGAGCTACCTATTGTTGGTGGCTCACACCTGTAATCCTAGTTACTCAGGAGGCTAAGATCTAAGGAACTCAGTTCAAAGTCAGCCAGAGCAGAAAAGTCTGTGAGACTCTTATCTCCAGTTTATCACAGAAAAAAAACTGGAAGTGGTGCTGTAGCTCAAGTGGTAGAGTGCTATCCTGGAGCAAAAGGAACTTAGGGACAGCACCCAGGCTCAGAGTTCAAAACTGGCAAAAATAAAAAAAATAAAAAATAAATCTAGCTTCTAACCATGGTCCTCAGATCTCAGTCTCCTGAGTAGCTAGGATTACGGGCATGAGCCACCAGGGTCCAGGTCCCTTTTTATTTATTTATTTTAACAAACTGCTTATACATGGACTGTGTTTCCAGTTTTCCATCTTGTTATTAGTAACTGGAAATGTCACCCAGAGGAGAAGTAACAGGTGCAGGTCTTCAACCTTCCTGGTGAGGATACAAAACCTTTCCTACTATCTGTCCTTACCTTGGCTTTTTTAGGGATCTTCAATGCTAATGCCATTCATCATGGGACCTCAAGCTAATGAGGCCAAAGCCTTGAGCCAAGGGTTGTGAAAGAAGAATGGATAGAGGCACTTGTATATGGGTCAAAATGATTGATTGATTGATTGTGTTTATGTGTGTGCTGGTACTAGGGCTTGCTCTCTTGCTTAGTTTTCTGCTCAACCACTTAGCCACACCTTCATTTCTGGCTTTTCACTGTAGTTGTTATTTAACTGGTTAATTGAAGATAAGGTTTTTTGCCCAGACTGACTTTGAACCACAATCCTCAGACTCAGCCTCCTGAGTCGCTTTGATGACAGGCTTGAGTCACCAGTGCATGGCTTGGTTTTAATATTGTTTAACGAACTGCTTATTCACAGACTGTGTCTCCAGTTTCCCACCTAATCATCAGAAATCTTTAGCCCCCATTTCCTTATCTACTAAATCAGGAGGAGTGTAATGGTGTGATTTCCAGGCTGGAAACTGAGAGATCTGCTTAGCCAAAAGCAAGCCTGAAAAAATGTGTGTCTTTGGATCTCCAGTGAGTCCTCCTCCTCTCTTGGGGCTCACCAAGCTCAACTAACACATTCCTGGAGAATCCTGATCTCCTTGGACAAAAGAAAATAATCTCTCCTCCCACACTTCTTATGTTGTGTGTGTGTGTATGTGCATATGTGCATGCATGCACTTACAGCTAGCTCTTTATTACTTGAGCCACAGCTCCATTTCTGGTGAGTGTGTGTGTGTGTGTGTGTGTGTGTGTGTGTGTGTGTGTGTGTGTATGTGCATATGTGCATGCACGCACTTACAGCTAGCTCTCTATTACTTGAGCCACAGCTCCATTTCTGGTGTGTGTTTGTGAGTGTGTGTATGTATGCTTATTTGGAGATAAGAGTCTCTTGGACTTTCTTGTCTAGGCCAGGTTCAAACCAAGATCCACCAACCAGAGGCTCCTGAGTAGTTAGGATTACAGGCATGAGCCACCACACCCTGCTGTGTGTACTTTTAACTTTGGCTTCCTTACTCAAGGACACACCATTAATGGTTGCTGTGAAACACTTGACATTGGGCTTTCCCATTGAGCTGTAAGCCTCAAGAGGAGGACCATGTGCACATTTTGCTATTTCTTGTTTGGTTTTAGTAGCCTTTATTTTTTAGAGCAATTTTAAGTTCCCAACCAAATGGAGCAGAAGGTACTTAGATGTTTTGTATTCCTTTACACCTCCTCCCACACACACTCATGAAAGCATGCATACTAATATTGATGAAAGTCACTTCCGGCCTTTTCTGTGATCAATTGAAGAGACTCACTGACTTTTCTGCTCTGGAAGGCTTTGAACCCTGATCCTCTGATCTCAGCCTCCTGAGTAGCTAAGATTACAGGCTTGAGTCACTAACACTGGGTGTCTGTGAGATTCTTATCTTACTACATTATTAACTACACTATTTAACAAGTTATTATCCAGAGCTTATAGTGAACATTCGGGTTCACATTTAGTGTTGTGCATTCATTGGCTCTGGACAATTGTGTAATGACATGTTCACCATTGCAGAATTGTATAGAGTTTCACTGCCCTAAAAGAAAAATTCTTTACAGACAGGTGGTGGTGGCTCTCGCTTATAATTCCCAGTGGGAGTGGCTTACACCTGTAATCCCAGCTACTAGTCCAAAGCCAGCCCAGTCAGAAAAGTTTGTAAGACAGGTATCTCCAATTAACCACCAAAAAACCAGACAGAGCTCTGAGTTCAAGCCCCATGATCAACAACAACAACAAAAAATCCTTTCTATTCTTCCCTCTTTATTCCTCTTCCTCCTTCCCCAACCCTACTTGTGGCAAGCACTGATCTTTTTATGGGGTATATAACTTTTTTGCTGGCTATATAATTTTCCTTTTATAGCATGTCATATAATTGGTAACCTTTTAAGAATTAGTATCATTTATTTACAAATTGCATTTAGGGTTCTGCTTTGGTGTGTGTGTGTGTGTGTGTGTGTGTGTGTGTATACAGGTGTGCGTGAGCATGTCCACCAGTCCTGGAACATGAACTCAGGTTCAAGCTCAGGTCTTTGAGGTTTTTTGTTCAAGGCTATCACTCTATTATACCACTTGAGCCACAGCTCCATTTCTGGTGTTTTTGGTAGTTAATTGGTTATAAGCATCTCCCATACTTCCTGTTTAGGCTGGCCTCAAACCATGATCCTTAGATCTCAGCCTTTTGAGAAGCTAGTTACAGGCATGAGCTGCCAGGTCCCAGCTCTTTCAAGTCTTCTTTTTTTTTTTTTTGGCCAGTCCTGGGGCTTAAAATTGGGGCCTGGGCTGTCCCTGAGTCTCTCTGTGCTCAAGGCTAGTACTCTACCACTTGAGCTATATAGCACCACTCCTGGCCTTTTCTATATGTATGGTACTGAGGAATTGAACCCAGGGCTTCATGCACACCAGGCAGGCACTCTACCACTGAGCCACATTCGCAGCCCTCTTTCAAATCCTTTTATTTAAACTTCTGGGGCACAGTCTTGCAAAGCAGGATGGGAGTAAAAGGGTCAGACAGAGAACACCACTCTAGAGGCTGTATTTAGTGGAATTTTAGCTCCTACTTTGAATAAAAATAAGAGACTTTCAGTGTATGTATTTGAAATGACCTTTAGTTAGGGAATTGCCTCTCTGTGTCCTGGAGTCTACTTTGTCATTTCCAAAATACAATGCCAATTAAATCAACCAAACCTGCCAACTGTAAAGGGAAATTATTCAATCAAGACACTGCAAGAGGGGCTGGGAAGGTGGCTTATAGTAGAGTGCTTGCCTTGCATTTATGAGGCTCTGGGTTCAAATCCTCAATACCACATAAGCAGAAAAAGCTGGAAGTGGCACTGCTCAAGTGGTAGAGCACTAGCCTTGAGCTGAAGAACCGAGGGACAGTGCTCAGGCTCAGAGTTCAGGCCCCATGAATGACCAAGAAAAAAAGATACTGTAAGATGCCTCAAGGAGGCCAGTCTCTGAAAAAGCAAACAGAGAAGGCTACAAATCTCAAATAAATAGACTGTGTCATTTGGTAGGTACATCAGCCAGTAGAGTCAGCTGCAGACATTAGATACATAAAGAGAACCAGCCTCTTGGCCCTATCACAGAATTGTCAGAACTTAGAAAAAAGAGTGTTGCCTGTTAAATTACTTTTCATTTCAGTATGAGGAAGAACAAAGTACAAATTAAATTTAGATGTGAGTGCCAGTCAAAAGGATCTTCCTAGCAATCTGAATTTCTTTAAGGGTGTCTCCCTTCTGTGGGCACCCCTATAAATGAGGGAGTTGGATACTATGCCGGACCCAGTCCTGCATGTTAGAATCTGCTAAGGACTTAAAAAACCCTGGATATAGGACTGGGAACCACCTTAGAGTGCTTGCCTAGCATGAATGAAGTCCTGGGTTTGATTCCTTAGTATTATGTAAATAAAGCCAAAAGTGGCACTGTGGTTCAAGTGGTAGAGCAATAGCCTTGAGCAAAAAGAAGCTTGACAGTGCCCAGCCCCTGAGTTCAAGCCCCAGGACTGGCAAAAAAAAGAGCCAAAAACCCTGGGGCACTGGTGGCTTAACTCATACCTGTAATCCTAGCTACTCAGGGGACAGGGAACTGAGGATGGTGTATCAAAGCTCGGCAGAACAGGGAAATCTCTGAGACTCTTATGTTCACTTAACCAGCGAATAACCAGAAGTGGAGGTGTGGCTCAGATGAGAGAGTGCTAGCTTGAGCACAAAAGCTAAGGGACAGTGCCTAAACCCTGAGTTCAAGCCCTACTACCAGCACACACAAATAAAAACAAATCCTAGTTGTTCACCCTCTATCCCAGGCCAATAAATCAATAAGGCTGGAACTTGACCCAGACATAGCCTAGTGATTTCTCTTGATGGTCATTTTGAGAGGTCACTGTCCCACCAATTGTTTTCTGAGCTTTAAAACACCACTAGGCCTTTTCATTTAAGCAGTAGGTCAGCTGACATTCCACTAGATGGCATCTTCCAGCAAACTTCTGTGGGACCAGAGAGATCTTGCTCTGGCTCTAATGTCAAAGGATATACAGAAAGCAGGGCATGGTGGTCTTTGCTGGCAATAAGGGGTCTGCCATGTATGGAAAGATTGAATTTGTTGGATAGCAACTTGCTGGTGAGTGTAGGAGCTACAGAAAGATAAGACTGGTCCTTGTTAGGAAACAGGCCAGGAAAGGAGACAGCTCCAATCTAATCAGAACTGACTCCACCCTGTCCTGCTGGCTTAGACAATCAGAACACTCTATTCTCTGGCTACAGGGATCAGTCCAGAGGGGAGCATCTGGACTCCAGAAGGCAAATGTGAAACAAGAGGTGCAATTCTGCAGGTGTTATGTAGACTAAGTCAAGGAATAGTAGCCTCTCCATTCAGATGAGACACTATTGGATGTAAGTCTCCATGTGAGGCTTATCCAGGACATCTTGCTTAGGCTCAGCCAGACCATACAGAATACCTCCATGAGCTTCTTTGTTTTGTTTTCCTGTTGGGTTCAGGGGCAGGAGGTAGGGGACCTGTCAAGGCCAAGGTTTCCTGTGGTACCCAGGAGCCCCTTGGGAACTAAGACTATTGCAGAAAGCATGATTGAATGGTGTGTGCAGGGAAAGCCTGATGCCAGCAGAAAGCTGCTGGTTTGTGTGTTTGCCCTGTTGTGTTTACACAGGATTCTGATAGATAACAGGACATCAGGAAGTTCATGACATTACCCTAGTGATCAGTGTGAAGACCTATTCTTTTTTTTTTGATATGGGGCTTGAACTCAGGGCCTGGGTGCTGTTCATGAGCCCCTTTGTGCTCAAGGCTAGTGCTTACCACTTGAGCCCCAGCACTACTTATGGTTTTTGAGTGGCTAATTGGAGAGAAGTGTCTTACTGGGACTTTTTCCCGGGCTTGCTTTGAACCATGATCCTCAGATCTCAGCCTCCTGAGTAGCTAGGATTACAGGCATGAGCCACTTACACCTGGCTGAAGACCTGTCCCTGAGTATCCTTAATCCATACTGCTTCCTGATATCCTGTTACTTACCTCTTGAATCTGACCTTTGATCATAAACTGAGACCACTCCAAGCTAACACATCCTCTCTGACCCATTAAAAGCAGAGGACAGAAGCTCAAGTGTTCTATCCCAGATTCCCCTCATCTCTCTCTTGACAAATGCATGCACAGAAGTCTTTTCTACTGTCACTGGACAGAATGGGCTCAGAGCCACAGTAAAGTGATGTTCTGTTGGTGGTGGTTTGTTTTTCTCCAGATCTCTATCTAGAATTGTGCCACAGGTTGGCTGTGTCCACAAGCCATGTCCCAGCTCCTCTCACACAACCTTCTTGAAACTACCTTGTCTCTGGGTTTTCCATCACTGCCCTTCCCAGCACCTGACAGTTCTAGGGCTGAGCAGCCCATACTGTTTCTAGCCTAATGTGACTACATTATCCCTTGCGATCACCCCTACCTTATCCTATTGTTCTACGCAATTCTCAAACTTTCCAGAGTAAGAATACCAAGCCCCTAATTTTTTCTGAGAAAAAGTCAGAGGAAAGTGGAGCTGAGAAGCAACACAGTTCAACCCCTGACATCATCTGTGTCTTTACTCCAACTGACCTCCCACACAAAAATTACCTAAGAATGCTGATTTTTTATTGCCTACTAAATGGGAATTTATAATTCCCCTTTAGGCCTGCTCTAGGAGACATATTTCAGATGTCTGAAGAAAGAACTCCTGATTGGCACCCTGTTCTAAAATGGCTAAATTTTCTGCTTTGTGGGCTGGCCTCCACCTCCTCTATGGGCTAGATGTTTACCTAGGATCTGCCTGGCTGGCATCAGAAGGTAGAGGATTAGCTGAGCCATTTAGACTTTCTCAGACTCTGAGATCAAGGAACACACAGGAAAGAAGGAAGCAATTACAGATATAACCTCACTAATTCCCACCAAATCCTAGGTAGGTTCTATTCTCATTTCCATTTTTCAGATAAGAGAACTTAACCAGCCATCCCCTTTCACACTTATTTACTCATCTATTCAACACATATTTAATAACTTACCATGCCTGGCATTGGTGCTCATGCCTGTAGTCCTAAACTATTTGGGAGGCTGAGATCTTAGGATTGAGGTTCAAAGCCAACCTGGGCATAATAGTCCATTAAACTCATCTCCAATCACAGCCAAAATATAAAAAATGGAACTGTGGCTCAAGTGCTAGAGAGACAGTCTTGAGCAGAAAAAGCCAAGTGAAAGAAATAAGGCCCTAGCACAAAACAAAGAAGGTTCTTTTCCCACAAACCAACCTATCACACACCAGGTTCTTTAGCAGGTGCTAGGATTCAATGATGGGCAGGCAAATGGATCCCAGTCTCACATAAATCATTCCATGTTTAACAATTGTGTTAGGTAGCAGCAAGGGAAAAAGTCATTATGGCTGTTAGGAGCAGATCTAGTATTAGAACTAATTCTTGCTGGAATCTAAGTTCAATATTCAGGAAAAGTTCCACTATGCTAACTCACCTGGGCTGTTCACCAAGGGAGACACTGGTTTAGCCAATGAACCTCTTGTCCCTAGTTACTGAATATTCTTTCTCTCACTTTCTCTTCTTTTTCCTACCCCCTCAGCAAAAGGCAGACAGTGCAGTATGCTTTGTACATGCATTCTGGCATCAGCTTCAAGTTTGCATAGCAATTTTCAGTGCATTGGGCTACACCTTGCTTTTCTTATATAAACGATCCTGGAGATCACACCATATACATACAGATTTTCCTATTCTTTTCTTCCAACTGTGAAATATTCCATGATGTGAGTGAATTTCAGATAATGGATAGGTTATTTGGAATCATTATTAATTAATTAAAATTAATTAAAATTATGCCAGAATCAGTAGCTTTGTTTACATTCTGTTCTATAACATGGAAGAAAATCTTTTTCATCTTTTTGATTGTGCTGGTCTTGAGGCTTGAACTGAGGGCCATGAGCTTTTATGCTCATGGTTAACAATCTACCACTTGCACCAAACCTCCACTTTCAGGGGGTTTTTTTGTTAGTTGATTGGAAATAAGAGTCTCCTCGGCTTTCCTACACTAAGCTGGCTTCCAACTACAATCCTCACATCTCAGCCTCCTGAGTAGCTAGGATTTCAGGCATGAGCCATTTTAAAACATGTATTTAATATAAAGATTTACACTTCCTAACCCAACACCAATGGTTCATATCTATATTCTTAGCATTTCAGGAGCTTGAGATCTTGAGGGTTAGTGTTCAAATCCAGCCCAGGCAGATAAGTCCACAAGACACCCATCTCCAATTAGAGGCAAAAGTGCTGGACTAGAGACAAGACTCAAGTGATAGAGTACCAGCCATCAGCATGTGAGCTAAGCAAGAACAAGAAGCCCTAAGTTTATAACCTCCATCATCTACAAGGTTTTTTTGCCAGTCCTGGGCCTTGAACTTAGGACCTGGGTACTGTCCCTGAGCCTCTTTGTGCTCAAGGCTGATGCTCTACCACTTGAGCTACATCATGACTTATGGCTTTTTGTGAGAAGTTTATTAGAGATAAGAGTTTTAAAGACTGAGCTAGCTTTGAATTTTTATTTTCAGATTCTCAGCTTCCTGAGTAGCTAGGATTACAGGTGTGAGCCACCAGTGCCCAGTAATACTTCTAACTTCTCTTAAAATGTCTAAGATCTCCTGGATGCCAGTGGTTCACACTGTAATCCTAGCTACTCAGGAGGCTGAGATATGAGGACAAAGGTTTGAAGCCAGCCAGAGCAAGACAGTCTATGGGACTCTTATCTCTAGTTAACCACAAAAAAAGCCAGCAGTAAATCTGTGGTACAAGTCCCTGAGATAAAAGCTCAGGGACAGAATCCAGTACTTGATTTCAAGCCTGAGGACCAGCACATAAATATGCAAGATCTGGCCAATACTAGGCACACTGTCCTTCAAGGTAATTACAAGTTGAGGCAGGGGTTATCAGAGTTTTGACTTTAGAAGTTTAAGCTGTTGAAATTTCATTATGAATATATGAAGGCTTCATAAATTTACAGATGCTGAGGAAAGACTGGAACCACAGATCCTCGTAGCCTCAAGTAGAAAAGGAGAGAGCAAGAGGTGACAAGTTCTAAATATTCTCAGATTGGGGAAGGACAGGGGTTATTTGAAAGTTGGCTCTGTGCACAAACAGCCAGTTCCAGACTCTGACCACACCACCAATTTATGCTGAAGGAAGGGGCTAGACACTGCAGTCCAACAGATTGATAGCATCCCAATTCTGTTCCTGTGTGACCACCGACTTGTCTCATCACCTCTCTGAGTCTCCTGTCTGGTCTACAGAGCAGGGATGAATGAAAACATTAGGGAAAATGGAGCAATGCTTAATTCTGTTTTCTCCACCCCTCCCTGCCCTTCATCTCATCCACCAAGCCACATATTTTGAGATTTGTTGTGCTCAGACATCATTGAGCATGCTGACTTGTGGTGGCTTCCCAGAATTTGCATGCAGGCCCACATCATGCTCCATGCTCATCTTCACAGTACAGGCCCATCACTGGCCTGAGTGGGAAAATGGCAGACCTCTGTTCCCTGCAGTGGTCACAAACCTTTCCTGTCTTCAGAGCCCTAGCACCTGATGGCTCTGCCTCTCCAAGATGGATCCCACAGTGGACATGGAGACCACAGGGACCCACCACCACAGGCGGTGGTCACGGCGGCCTACTGTGAGCAAGGGGAAGGGAGGAGGGGGCCTCTAACTGCCCTCCCAACTCAGGCGTGGAAGGCAGATCCCACAGGGATGACCATGAGGGGTCAATCTGACTATTTTAGGGTACAAAGGCAGGCATAGCCCAGGGTAACTCCTCCAGCTGCCCTCAGGCTCATGGCACCATAGTGTTCTCTGAGAAAGAGAGAATCTGCTAATAAATATGGCCTGGCTGCCAACAGGATGACCGTGTGATTCATCTGAGGAATGAAATGCCATTTATTCTTTTAATAATAATAACAGCAACAATATTAATAAATCACTCATACACTTTCCCAGTATTGTTTTCTTTTGCCTGTCCTGAGGCTTGAACTTAGGGCCTGTGTTGCCAGGTTCAGCTGTGGGTCAAGTTCTCTTGCACCAGCATATGGCAAAGGAATTCAGACACTTTTCCCAGGCCCTGACTTCAAGCCACAGGACTGGGAAAGAGAACAAGCCCTGGGGCTGGAAACAAACAAACAAACAAAAAACTTAGAGAGTTTGTTGGGTTCTCCTCACCATTTTTTTGGCCAGTCCTGCAATTTGAACTTAGGGTCTGGGTTGTCTCATTCAGCTGTGGGTCAAGTGCTATTGTGCCAGCATAAGACAAAGTAAATTTAAACACCATTCCCAGGCCCCTGAATTCAAGCCCTAGCACTGGCACCAAAATAAATAAATAATGAATTTTTTAAAAACACCTAAAATGTTTGTTGGGACCTCCTTGCCATTTTCTTTCTAATTTTTTTTTTGCCATTCCTGGGATTTGAACTCAGGTCTTGGTTTCCTGTTTCAGTTGTGTGTCAAGTGATAGAGCATCACTCTTGAGCAAAAAAAGGTCAGGCACAGTCCCAAGGCCCAACACTTTATGACTCATGACTGGCAAAGGTGGGGAAAACATAAAGCAAACATAGAACGTTTGTTGAAACCTCCTGGCCATTGTTTTTTGCCAGTCCTGGGGCTTGAACAAAGGGCCTCAACTGCCCAGTTTGTCTGTGGGACAAGTGGTAGTGCCCCAGCCTAGTGCTAAGAAAACTCAGACAGTTCCCAGGTCAAGACCCAAGACTGGCAAAGAGAAAATGCTTCAGTATTTTGAAGGGGGCAAAATATGTAAACCTTTTATTGTGATCTCCACACCACTCGTTTTACAGTCCTGGGATTTGAACCTAGGGCCTGGGTTGCCCAGTTCAGCTGTAGTTGAAATGGTAGCATGCCAGCATAGGGCAAACAAATCTCAGGCACATTTCCCAGGCCCTAATTTCAAACCCAAGGCCTGGCAAAAACAAAAACAAAAACAGCACAAAAATTTTATTGGATCTCCCTCTATCCTCTTCCTTTTCATTTTTCTTTTTTTTTTTTTTATCTTTTTTGTTGCAACTCCTGTGATTTGAACTCAGGGCCTGAGTTGAATTTGTTGGGGTGTTTGTGATGTGGTAGATAGAGCACTGGACTTGAGCAAAAGAAGCTCTGAGATAGTTCCCAGGTCCTGCGTTCAAGCTCTGGGACTGGACAAAACAAAACAAAACAAACAAAAAACCCACAAATACTTTGTAATGATCTGCCTTACATTCTCTTTCTCTTTTTTCTTTCCTTTTTTCTTTCTTTCTTTTTTTTCTACTCCTGGGATTTGAGCACAGTGTCTGAGTTGCGCTGTTCCCTCAGTTTTTTCACTCCATGGTAGCGATCTAAAAGTTGAGCCACAGCTCTACTTCTAGCTTGAGCTAGCTGTTTGGAGACATGCTTTTCATGGCCTTTCCTCCTTCTAGGGCTGGACTCCCACTGAGATCTTCCTGATTTCAGCTTCCTGAGGGAGCTAGAATGAGCACCACTGCCCCATAAATGATGAACCAAACAAAAACACACAA
The DNA here is from genome assembly GCF_019054845.1 of Dipodomys spectabilis. Classification (NCBI taxonomy): domain Eukaryota; kingdom Metazoa; phylum Chordata; class Mammalia; order Rodentia; family Heteromyidae; genus Dipodomys; species Dipodomys spectabilis. Next base: position 569,521 of record NW_024870868.1, on the reverse strand, counting down.
AAAGTTTGTTGGGACTTCCCCTCCATGTTCCTCCTTTTTCATTTTCTCTTTATTTTTGTGCCAATCCTGAGATGTGAGCACCAGTGCCCCACATACAAAAACAAAAATATGAATGAGACTCGAGGAGGAAACAAATGAACTCCATCCATCTTCAGTCGGGACATGCATGTCCAGAAAGATACTCTGGTTTGTAAAGTAAAAGATGATTGTCAGGCAGAGTGAGGTATTTGGATGTTACATAGATTTTAATTTAATATGGAAGAGGTTGTGCACTCTCTATAGCTAAAACGAATTGTAAATGTCAGTCTAGAGCCAGGTTATTATGATAAACTTTTCCTGAGGTTTGGAAGGTACTGTCAAGCCAGGAGGGCACTGATATATAATCTTAATTATATATAGTGAACAAATTAATATATACTTTATATTATATAAAATATAATCATTAAGCTGGGTGCCGGTGGCTCACACCTGTAATCCTAGCTACTCAGGAGGCTGAGATCTGAGGATCATGGTTCAAAGCCAGCCTTGGCAGGAAAGCCCATGAGATTATCTCCAATAAACCACTAGAAGTGGCACTATGGCTCAAGTGGTAGAGCACTTGCCTTGAGCTGAAGAGTGCAGGGACAGGGCCCAAGCCCAGAGTTCAAGCCCCACGACTGACCAAAAAAAATGTATATATATATATATAATAATTATAAAATAATACTAAATATATATTTATGTATAGCACAATACATAAATATATTTAATAAAACTAAGTATATTATAATATAATATAATATAAATGTATACAATATAATTATATAAAATATATTAAATTATGTCATATATTAATTAATACACATTTAATATGTTTAATGTAATATTAATATATGTTATGTATTTAAAGTTTAGTATTTGTTGCCAGAGCAGTACTAAACACCTAGACAGCTGCAAGGCACAAACAAATTTATTAGACCTCTGATACTTTTATTTTGTGTGTATTCCTCTGCATTATTTTATTGAATTAACTTTTGGCATTGAATGTCTCTTATATGTCTAAAAGCTATGTTTCATGAAATCTCATTTTCTGGTATTTTTTAATGTTGTCTCTAAGCTTTTACTAATTTCTCAGACTAATTAAGCTATATATACTAGATTTATCATGTTAAGAAAACCATGGAATGGGACAAACACTAGAAAGTTCATTTTTAGCACCTTTAGAACAGTATAATCATATTAAAACTGATTTATCCTAATATTTATAAATATGATATTTTTCATATCAAGTTGAGTAGCTATTATATAATATACATATATTATGCATAATATACATATATTATGCAGTTACATCAAAACTTTTTATTTTACTTTACAAGCTCACTCACTCCCATGTACATAGTAGAGGGTTTTTGTACACAATCACACATTCATTTAAGTTCTGGATTTATGAGAAATGTATTAGGTCAATATAAAATCTTCATGAATTAATAAACTTATTTTTGTCAATAGTAGGGTTTGAACTCAAGGCTCAGATTTGCTTGGCTTGTTTGAATGGCACTAAAATACTTGAGCCATGCTTCTAGTCTGGCATTTTACTGGTTACTTAGACATGGAGTCTCATCTTTTCCTGCCCTGGATGGCCTTGAGCTGATGATTAAATTGAACAAATTAATAGTGGCCAATGAACATTCCGAAACTGCAGAGTAGTACTAGATTTGGACAGACCCCTCTGGCTTGGTGTTATCTGTTCCCTTACTTTGTGTCACATCCTCCAGGATTTGCAGAAACACAGAGTCCAGGGACTATAGACTGCTGCTTTCATGCAGAATTATGGGTGAATACTCAACTGATGCAGACATGAGGAGTGACAGAAGCTAATGGCTAGATGTAAAGTGAAGGAATGTGAGAAGAGGACAGGTTACAGAGATAAATATCAGAAACCCATTACCCTCCTCTATAGATAGAGCCTCAGGACTCTCTCCCTTCCAGGCCCTCAGGCCCTCATGCGCTCAGTGTTTCCTAGTCACCCAGTTGAATCTGTATCCTATGTCAATGAATGATGACTAGAAACTTCAACTGAATGAAGGAATTTCCAGTGAATTCTTTTTTATTTTAATGCCAATGACAAAGAACATAAGCATTACAAAGCTTTCCCATGTCCATTAAAATATACAATATATTATACATGTACATGGAATAGATATGTAATGTATGGAGTAGATATGCAATAGCTATGTAATAGGCATGTGATAGATAGGCAATATGTATTTGTAATATTAAATGTAATATATGTTTAATATATATTAATTTATATATGTCCTTATTGTACCATATGAAGTCTTTGATATTCAATAACATGTTAAATTCAAATAAAGGCATTACCCCATATGGTTATGGTTTTTATCCCTTATGATTCATATGAAATTGAGTTTGAGCAACAGCTCTAGGCTGGGCACCTACATGGGTAGGACTTTTCTCCAATAGAAACTCTATGGGTTTGAGTAAGGTTCCTACAGAGATAAAAAGCTCTGACACTGTAAATATTTATGGGGAAATTCTAAGATGAATGTTTGCTGATGTTTTCTCATATTTCTATACTTAGGAAGAGATATAGAACTCTGCATAGGTGGCAGTACCTTCATGAGCCACCAGAGCCTTTGGAATCCTTGAAGAAGCATCATTGGCTCATCATCGCCCATAATGAAATTTTTTATTGGGTTCAGTTCCCTAGTTGTGTTAGACTCGAGTTAAATTTAGAAGTTCATTTGAACTTTGGAGTATAGTCTCACACAGGCAGGATAAGTGCATGGAACTTTGCCTGCCACAGGATGAGGCAGAATTGAAGGATTTTTGTCAAAGCAGAGGACTGGGTAAAATATAGCGTAGAGTACAAAGAAGCATGTATCTCCTGGCCTTCAGTGGCCACCTACACTTATCCATAGCCATTGGCCCAGATGGAGATATTTGTTGCATAGTTGTGCCCAAGTGGCCTTTTGGTCCACTGTTCAAACAATGAGTCAGACTTCCTTCCACAGCCTAGGGTACAGAGAAACCCTCAGGCTAAATGGGGAACAGTTAGGAGAGCCCTGGAACATCCACTGTCATATAAAATAATTATATTGCAAGTACATTTCCTAGCTTAGTACCTTTCATCATAGCTACTACTCAGGAGCTTCACCAATAAAAATACAGCCATATATACACAAAGACATGGAGTTATTTCCATTTTTTGCAGGTCATGGGGTTTAAACACTTGGCCTTGGCAATGTCCCTCAGCTCCTTTGGCTCAAGGATAGCACCCTACCACTTGAGCCACTGCCCCACTCCTGTTTTTTTCTGGGATTCATTGGAAATGAGTGTCACAGACTTTGCTGCCCCAGCTGGATTTGAACCTGGATTCTCTACATCTCAGCCTCTTGAGGAGCTAGGGTTACAGGTGGGAGCCACTGGCACCTGGCTTTCTTTTCTTATTTTTTAATTTTGAAAATGTGAATGCTTTAACAGTGTCATTCCAATGTTTTGAATTTGTAAATAAACTACCCCATGTTTTTTATAGCTACTTTCTCTGAGAAGGATTTTCTCACCTCATCTTTCACTTTGGTAATAGTTTTCGAACTAAATGGGAGAAATGACTGTCACAGGAATTGGGAGAAAATGTCAGTACAACTTGCCAATTCTGTCTCATCGTATCAATTTGCAGCCCATTTACTGTCTCAGGACAAGAGGACTGAAAGCTGGAGTGGTCTTCATTCTATTGTATCATTCCTTTTGCCTGTAAAATGATCTAATAGTTGTTATTTGTGTCCCCAGCCTTAAGTATCTATAATATGATAGAGGCATCTTCATGTTTCTATTTTTCTCTAATCTTTGTCAAGATTTAGACAAAGATTTGTACAGAGCAGCTCTTCAGTGAATCCCTTGAAAAAAGCTACTTTAAGAGTCCTCGGAAAGAGCACAGCCTAGAGGCTGTCTTCCCTATGCTCCGTGAGGCCATGGGTCAGTCTCTGTTGTTGGCCATTATTGAATATAGTCACAGAGCTGTCCTTGGTCATACAGTCAGGTTACAGAGCTTAGCCAGGACTTAGCTGACATCAGAAAACTGTAGCCCAGATTCCAGTGATCTTTCCTTTACACTGCCTTACTTAAACTACCTATTTTGGCTTAATAAATTGCTCTGCCCATTGGCCACAGACATGACAGGTGTTCATTTGCTGTTTTGTGTTGTTGTTTTTTTTTTGTTTTTTGGTCAGTAGTGGGGCTTGAAATCGGCTTGGGCACTGTCCCTGCGCTTTTCAGCTCAAGGCGAGTGCTCTACCGCTTAAGCAACAGCGCCACTTCCAGTTTTCTAGTAGTTTATTGGAGATAAGAGTCTCACAGACTTTCCTGCCCGGGCTGGCTTTGAACTGTGATCCTCAGATCTCAGCCTGCTGAGTAGCTAAGATTACAGGTATGAGCCACCCCGCCCGTTTCCATTTGCTGTTTTGAATATCCTATGCTGTCATTCTGGTTTGCCTTTTAGATCTTTTGTGTCAGCATGGATGATGTCAGAGGATAATAACTTGGATATTCCAAACAAATAGAGAAACTGCTGTAGCTCAGGTGTTAGAGCACCAGTTTTGTGTGAGAAAGCTGAGCAAGAGTTTTAGGCCTGAAGTTCACGACTCAGTATGGTAAAAAAGAATATAAATGCATTATTGGAAACAAAACCTTCCCCCCCTTTTTAGGTCAGCAGAAAACTAGGTGTAAGGCAGGGAATCTTTTAGATACTAAACCATACACCTTTTTTAAAATTTTTATTATTTTTTGGGGGGGGTACGTTCATGGGGCCTGAACTCTGGGCCTGGGCGCTGTCCCTCAGCTCTTCAGCTCAAGGCTAGCACTCTACCACTTGAGCCACAGTGCCACTTCTGGCTTTTTTTCTGCTTATGTGGTGCTGAGGAATTGAACCCAGGGCCTCAAGCATTCAAGGCAAACACTCTACCACTGAGCCACCTTCCCAGACCACACCTTTATTTTTTAAAGAAATCTTTCCTCAGTTAATAAGTTACCTTCTCAGAGGATCTTCATAGCTGTTAGGTCAGTCTCAGCAGATGTGATACAAGCTAGATGATAGATGTAATCTAAGTTACATTGCAAGAAAGGCACATAATTGACTTTTATTTTGGTTGGTGGTGGGCTTGGTCCTGGCTCTCAGCTCTTCTCAAGGCTAGCGTTCTGCCACTTGAGCCACGGTGCCACTTCCTGTTTCTGAGTGGTTTATTGGAGATATGAGTCTCCTGCCCAGACTAGATTTGAACTGTGATCCTCAGATCTCAGCCTCCTGAGTAGCTAGGATTATAGGCGTGAGCCATGGGCGTCAGGCCTATAACACTTTTTTTTTTTTATTAATGGTGCAAGGGTTTGGACTCAGCCTTGTGTTTGCTCAACTTATTTGCTTGGCTTGTACTCTACCCCTTGAGCCATGTCTCCAGTCAGTTTTTTGTTGCTTATTTTGTTGCTTATTTTAGAGATGGAGTCTTGTGGACTTTACTGCATGCACTGAACCACAATCCTGTAATTCTCATCTTACTGAATAGCTAGGATTATAGGCATGCTGAGATTTTTTTCTTTCTTTTTATATCCCAGACTTTGGCAGTAATCCTTAAAAGCAAAATAATCAAACAGCCAGCCGAGAGACTGTGGCTTATGCCTATAATCCTAGTATTCAGGAGGTTGAGATCTGAGGATTGAGGTTTGAAGCCAGCTGGGGGTATAACAGTCCCTGTGAGACTCTTACCTCTAATGAACCACTCAAAATCTGGAAGTGGTGCTATAGTTTAAAGTGGTAGACTTCTACCCTTGAGCAAAAGAGCTCAGGGACAGCACCCAGGCCTGAGTTCAAACCCCATGACAGACAAAAAAAGTCAAGCAAATTAGCTAAATAGGAAGAAATTATTTATTATTTTATTTTGGTATATGTTCCAAATTTATATATGATCGATATGCGGTATATATGTATAATATTAAATGTAATATGTGTAATTATATTCATTTATATATGTGCTTATTGTACTGTATGCAGTCTCTGGCACTGAATAATGTTAAATTCAAATAAAGGCATTACCCCATCAGTTACATGGTTATGAGTTTTCTCCCTTATGATTCATATGAAATTGAGTTTGAGCAACAGTTATAGAACTGTTCCTACAACTTGGCTTAAAACTTGGCCTAGAACTTTGAGTCAATATTCACCTCCATGTTAAGTTAGTAGTTTATTGGGTTTTGATCTCTTCTTCATTTTTTGATAGTTGTTCTTGGAATAGAGCCCTTCTTCTCACTTAATATTATTTTGAACCTTACAGATCTTTATCAGTAGCATAGATAAAGACCAGAGATAATGGATATAATCTTATTGTGTTCTGAAATGTGTTTTATGAAGTTATGTCATGTGGATTTGATTTTTTTCTTTTTCTTTCTTTCTTTTTTTTTTTTTTTTTTGCTGGTCCTGGGGCTTGATCTCAAGTTCTGTACCTGTCCCTGAGCTTCTTTTGCTCAAGGTGAACACTCTAACAGTTAAGCCATAATGCCATTTCCATTTTCTCTAAGAGTCTCATGGAGTTTCCTGCCTGGGCTGGCTTTGAACCACGATTCTCAGATCTGGCTGGCAGGTGAGAACCACTGGCACTTGGCTGGATATTTTGTGTCATTTTTATTCTTTGGTAGTGGTAAGGTTTAAACTCAGGGCTCCGACTTGCTAGACAAGTGGTCTACCACTTCTCCCATGCTTTTAGCCCTTATTCCTTTATTAATAGACCATTTGATTTCTCCATTCCCATATCCTTTCCAGATATGGTATTGTGCTTTTTTTTTTAGTTGTGGGGGCTAAACTCTGGGCCTGGGAGATATCCCTCTGCTCTTCAGCTCAAGGCTAGCTTGCTACCAGTTCAGCCACAACTCCACTTCTGGCTTTTTCTGCTTATGTGGTTCTGAGGAATTGAACCCAGGGCCTCATGCATGCAAGGCAAGCACTCTACCACTGAGCCACCTTCCTAACCCAGTATTGTGCTTTTTACCTGGGCTGGCTTTTGTCCATGATCCTACCTACTTCTCCCACGTAGCCTGAAAGGGCCTTGTGCCACTGTGCCCCACTTGCTCTTTAATATAAGTGTCTCATTAACTGTTTTCTGCTTGCAGAAAACAAGTCTATCACGCCACAATATTCCTATCATCAGCTCTATATATTTGTTAATTGAGAATGAATTATAAAATGTTGCCTGATTAATTAAGTCCTGGTAGAAAATGATTTTAGTGATAATTTGTAAACATTTCCTATCAGAGAATACTCTGTCTCTCCAATTCCACTTTTTTAGGGGGTAGGGGAAATCATACTATAGTGCTAGAATTTGAAGATATAATCCTTTGGTACACCTGCAAGAATATTGTTATATTCAAAACAGAACTTGGCCAGTCAGGAAAACATTATTACTTAAGTAAAAGACAGGCCTTTGTGAAAGCTTCAAAAAAGATTAATTAGACTTTGCCAGAGAACCACGCAGGCACCAGGTACAGAGAACAAAAATGGTTTACTGCCAGGAAGAAAGAGATTAAGAAATGTAGCCAGAGCTGGGCGCCAGGTGGCTCACACTTATAAACCTAGCTACTCAGGAGGCTGAGATCTGAGGATCATGGTTCAAAGCCAGTTCAGACAGAAAAAGTCCGGGAGACTCTTCCTTCAATAAACCACTCAGAAAACTGGAAGTGGCACTGTGGCTCAAGTGCTAGAGTGCTAGCCTTGAGCTGAAGAGCTGAAGGACAGCACCCAGTCCCCCCCCCAACAACAACAACCGAAAGAAAGAAAGAAAGAAAGAAAGAAAGAAAGAAAGAAACAAAGAAACAAAGAAAGAAACAAAGAAAGAAACAAAGAAGGAAATATATCCAGGCTGGGCACTGATAGCTCACATCTGTTCATCTTAGCTATTCAGGAGGCTGAGATCTAAGGATCATACTTCAAAGCCAGCTTGGTCAGGAAAGTCCATGTTAGATTATTAGACTTTCCTGGAAAAACAATACAGACATCCAGGTACAGCGAATAAAGAAAGGTTTATTGCCAGGGAAGGGGCCAGCAAGAACCCTTCTCACAGGGGAGAAGTGAGAAGCAGCACCAGCTATTGTCTGAGGTGACCTATATAACCTAGAAGGTTTAGGAGGGGCTAGAAGGGGCTAGGTGGCAGAGACCCTGGTGTGGAAGTGTGGGCCGGGGGCTTCATCATGGCAGACTAGGATTTATGGTTGCTGTCCAAATAGTAGATAAGGGGTCCTGCACTGCCCAGACTTGGGGTCACTCTAAGGGGCTTGTGTTGCTTTATATGGTGGTAGCTCCCCCAGAGAAGTACCATCCCAAGGTTAAAAGGGTTGGAAGTTGATTATTTACTGCCTTTACTACAAGGGCCTGGTGTTGCCTAGGAAAGGAGCATGCTAAGCTGTGGAGATGGGAAGGAGTGGACTAAGCTATGAGATGGGAGCTCATTTCACTAACACATTTGGTTAGGAAAAGTTAAATACTCCATTAAAAATTAATTGAAGCTGGAAAGAGTGGCACACACCTGTAATCCTTTCTACTCAAGAGGCTGATACCTGAGGATGGAGGCCAGCCAGGGCAGGAAAATCCTTGAGACTTTTCTTTTTTGGTCAGTTGTGCAGCTTGAACGTTGTGCCTGGGAATTGCTTTGACCTCTTCAGCACAATGTGAGTGCTCTACCACTTGAGCCACAGCACCACATCTGGTGTGGGTTACTTTAAAAAAATTATATTAAGTGAAGTAAGCCAGGCCCAAAGAAACGTAGGTCCCATGGTTTCCCTTATTTGTAATATCTAGTATATGTATGAGTCAAGCGGAAAAGGTCAGATAATGTGATGTCAGGAAAATGAACCCTTAGATGTGTATTTTAATGTTTTTTTCTTTCATGCATGTGTTTCTAACACATTTATAAGATTATCCCTTTGTTGCTTTGTATGTCCCTCCCCCACAGTATAACCCTTGCTTTCACTATATTTGATGTCAGTATAACTTGTGGAGGAGATGGGGAAAAACCAGTTGTTTAAGGATACAGGTGGACCTGTTGCAACAATGAGAAGTACAAGTTGTCATGTCCAAAACGAACTTTACAACGTTGGTGCGGGGGGGGGGGGGGCTGGGGGGGGAGGAAGGAGAAGGATTGGGATTAGGGGGGGAGGGGGGAGGCTGGGAAGGGATGTGAAGGGTAAACAAAGGAGAAGGCTGAAATGCTTGGTAAGAAATGTACACATTATCCTGCACATGTAACTGTAACTCCTCTGTACAGTATGTTCACAAATAAAATTAAATTAAAATAAAAAAAAAAAGACTCTCATGGACTTTCTTGCCTGGACTGACTTTGAACCATAATCCTCAGATCTCAGCTTCCTGAGTAGCTAGGATTAGAGGCATGAGTCACCAGCTCCTGGCTTTGAGACTTATCTCCAACGAAGCACCCTCAAATAAGCCAGAAATGTGGCAGTGTCTCAGGTGATAGAACATAAGCTCTGAGCAAAAACTCTCAGAGACAAGGCCTAGGCCTTGAGTACAAATCCCACGACCCCTCCCCCCACACACAAGAAAATATTTGAATATTGTCCATTATAAGCCTAAACATTTAAGTATCCAAATATTCACTTGACATTCTGGTTTCTCTGCAGATCCTAGCAATCTTTTTGCCTTTTATCTAGAATTCAGTGAATGAAGGACCTCCCCTTACATCCAGTACAGAGACTATTTCTATTTGTGGGTATGTTCTGGCCAGGAGTTAAGGCAGATGTCATGCCATTCTGTAGGGAATTTGATGACTGAATTAGTTTTTAATTGATGCTGTTCTCAATTACCACAGACTTAATAGGCTCAAAACAAGCAAACATATTATCTCATAGTCTATGTTGGTCAGAAATCCTACATGAGTTTCCTGGGCAAAAATCTAGTCTGGGGGACTGGGAAGGTGGCTCAGTGTTAGAGCGCTTGCCTTGCATGCCTGAGGCCCTGGGTTCGATTCCTCAGCACCACATAAGCAAAAAGAAAAAAGCCAGAAGTGGCGCTGTGGCTCAAGTGGTAGAGTGCTAGCCTTGAGCTGAAGAGCTGAGGGACAGCGCCTAGGCCCAGAGTTCAGGCTCCACAACTGGACCAAAAAAAAAAAATCTAGTCTGGGCCATAGCACCACTCTGTAGCTAATATGTTATTCATTAATCCCAGTGATAATGCTAAATTTGCATAGTTTGAGCCTGGGTGCAGAATCTAAGCTCAGTCAATTTGCTTTCTGAATCTAATTCCCTGTGGGTGAGTGGGGGTTGGGGATGGGAAGGGAGGTTCCCACAAAGTTCTTGTTTCCTTGCTGGCTTGAAGCTTGGGACCACCCTTAGTTCTAGAGGCCTCTCCTGTCCTTGCACATAAGTTCCTGGTATAGGAACTTATGTGAGGAACTACCTTGTCAAAACATGGCAAACAATTCTCGGGGCTGCACTTCTCTCCTTCCTCTTCTGCCACACTTGACTCACTGCTGTTGTCCTCTGCTTTGCAGGTTTCATGTGAATGCATCAGGCCACACTGACCAACTTTTTTGGTCTGGTGATGTCCTGGTGTAAATCAGCATTTGTTTTCCAGAGAATGATTTCAAAGTCAACAAATGCAGAACATACTTCATCCACCCTCACATTTTTATCCATCAATTTTCTATCCTCAAGAAAAGGTTTATCACCATAAACCATCTAAAAAAGCCCTATAGGAAGATTCAAATGATAGACAACAGATAGCTTATACTGGTGAGAATCTCTAAACCTGTTAAGACTGAGGCAAAGCCTTTAAGCACCTTTCAGACCTTCCTATACAACATCAAACTCATACTAGTGAGAAAGCCTGCAAAACTATAAAATGGGCAAAGCCTTTTCTAACTAAGGAAGCATTAGAGAACAGAAGCCATTGATTCTACAGCTGCCCTCTAAATACATAACCTTAAAGCTTCTTTATCTTAATAGAAACATTCCTCCACCCCTACAGAGTTCCTGTGGGATAGAATCCCTACACATGTAAAGAGCAAAGCCCTGAATAGTTACTCAGCCTCCCTTTAATAGAATTCATAGTGGATAAAAACCTTAGCAAAGTAAATAATGTGCTAAATCCTTTATTCAAATTCCACATTTTATACAACCACAGAGAATTCATACTGTACAATAAACTCATGGAAGGTATTAATGTGGAAAATCTTTGCTCAAAAGACAAGCCTCTTGTTGGAAGGGATGAATGGAAAAACTGGGAGAGTGAAAGGGTAGTGATAACATTTTCCAAAAAGAAATAGATTCATGCCAGGTACAGGTAGTTAACAGCTGTCATACCAGAGGGTGAGATCTGATGATCACGGTTCAAAGCTACCCTGGCACAGAAGTCTGTGAGTCTGTGAGACTTTCATCTCCAATTAACCACTAGAAAACCAGAAGAGGTGCTGTGGCTCAAGTGGTAGAGCACTAGCCTTGAGCTGAAGAGCTGAGGGACATGATCCAGGCCCAGAGCTCGGCGCCACAACTGTCAAAAAATAAATCAAGTAATATATATATTATATATATGAATTATTAGTAGAGAAAATATCCTATAAAAATGTAGCACATTATTCAACTGTTACCTAAAATGTACCAGACAAAGGGATGTGAAGGGTAAACAAAGGAGGAGGCTGCAATGCTTGGTAAGAAATGTATGCAGGTGGTTCCGGGAAGATGGAGGAGGAGAAGCTGGAATCTGAACAAGCTCTTGCATAGAAAGCAGTATTAAAGTTCCAGTGAACAGTCCTAAGCCAGAGAATCACACCAAGTGTGCCATCACAGGACAGAGAGTTAGTCAAGAGAGGGGAAGCCAAGGAGACACATCTGAGCGCTTCCCATCGCAGTGGCGATCACTGCCGCGGGGTCATACCTAAGACACAGAGAGTCCGAGATGAAGGCACCAGATGCAGCGGGCGAGCGGATTCTACTCAAAACCAGCAAGAAACGACAAGGAGCGGACATCTTCATCCTGCAGTTTGCAGACCAGAGACAACCCAGGATCCAAGACTCAGCGTGAGTAGAAGCCCAACGTCCTCACTCCTTCTCAGGGAGCAGAGGAGGGAAGGCCACCCCTCCCCCCCAGCACCGGTGATCTCGATCTTGGATACCGACAAAGCTCGGAGGAGCTGCTAGCTCCAGCTCAGGCCTTGGAATAAAACGAGTCATTTAGCAGGTCACAAGAACTTAACAGTGAAGTGACCTGCCAGACTCAGCTCCATCCAGGGAAAAGTCACCCAGCTCAGGCGCCAGCCATTGGAGTGGCTCTCCTCACTGGGTAACCAGAGCCAGAGGCTGCCCCTCCCTCTAGCAGCCACCACAATCAATTGAAAAACAGAAACCCTGAGAATGGCTCCAGGCTGGGCTCTGTGAGTTTTTTCACAAAATAGCCCCAGGGAAAAGCTACTGTTTGTTGAAAGGCCTCAACTCTACCCAGAACCTAGCCTCATCACTGCATCCCCTTCTTTTGTGATTCTCAAAGCAGATCACCCTCCCAGTAAACTAACCTGGGAGGGGGATCTCAAAATCTTGGGTAAAGCAGAGCATTTTTCTGCCTGTTCCAACAAACTGACTTAAGAAACCAATCAAGCCACAGGACCTCAAGCTGACCAGAGACTCCAACAAGAGGCTGGTTACAAGGATTCTTCCCACCCCTCCCAAAGAAAAAAAAATCAAAGAACTTTTTTTTTTCTTCTTCTTTTCTTTTTTTTTGCTTTTTGTTTTTTGTTACCTTATATATATATATAAAAAAATTTTTTTCCTTTTCTAAAATTTTTATTAATCTTTAATTTTTGCCTCTTCTGAAAAAATAATTGTTTTCCAGTAACTTTTTTTTTCTCCTCTTATAATTTTTATTTTAGAAATAAATACGTGAATGTGCGTTTTCCTTTCTTTTCTTGTCTTCTTTCTCTTTTTCTTTCCTTCTTAATTATCTTTTTGTTTTTTGCCTCGTTCTACTGAACTTCTGATCTTTTCTTCTCCCTTTCCTATCCTTTCCACCTTTTCCTATCTTTTGTTCTGCTTTAAGTGACTTAACTCTTGTCCTGCACATCCTCAGATAAACCCGTAGTTAACTAGTAGACCCTATCCCCCATTGTGTACACACTTAATCCACAAATTTATTACTCAATTCAAAACCTCTGAGACTTAAATTCATTAATAGCAGTACTACCTCTTTATACCTATATAATATTTTAAGCATTTTTTTTAAAGTTTTTCACATCTCCTCTATGTCCCACCCTTTCTCTCAACATATTCACATTCCTCTCTAAATAGATGGTCTTTTATTCTCTATAATAACACTAATTTTTACGTTTCTATTTTTTTTCTGGTCTCTTTTCATTCCCCTTTCCCTTTCTTCTTTTTCTCTCTTTCTCTACTTGCATCCTACCCAACCTATTTCCTGCATTGTGATTAGGACATAGTTAACTCTCCCTGTGCCTCCCCACACCAATCTATTCCTATTTTTTACCCATATCTCTCCCTAACCCTAATAATTTCTGGTTTTCCAAATTCTTCTCTGCGGTTCGAAGTCCTTTAACATATAGTTGTTTGATGTTGAATAGATGTATCTGTTGAACTAGATTGTATTGGTAGACTATTGACTGTACAAATGCAAACTTTGTTTGATGGTTGCCTTAAGATAGTGTTCTAGCACAAAACTGGTGCTATCTTCATCTCAAATGGGCAGAGTAAGCTGGAAAAACACAAGAAAAATGGCAAATTCGGGTATCTCAATTCCCAATCTTGATAATCAGGGGTTAGAATAGATAATGAATAATCCAGAGGAGAGTTCCCAAATAGCTCTACAAACACTGCTGGCAAACATGATAAATGAGAAGTTTGACAATGTACAAAGGACTCTGTATGAGCGTGATAGGGAGAAAGAGGAGGCATCCCAGAAGTTTATACAGGAATATCATAAGCGTGAGGAAGCTACTCAAAAACTGATACAGGATTTGCGTGAAAAACTTGAGAATACTCAAAGAGAAAGGGAGGAATGGCGTGAGCAGGCTGAGAACACTCAAAGAGAACTGCAGGAATCCCACGAATGGGAGGAAGCTAATCAAAGAGTAATACAAGGAATTGAGAGACCAGGTACAGAACACACAAAGATGACTAAAGGCATTCATGGAATCCATTAACAAAGAGCTGAAGGAAGTCAGGGAGACCACAAAGGGAATGCTGAATGGAACCCAACAGAAGGAATGGGAGTCCAAAGAAACCATAACCAATCAACTAAGTGATTTGAGGACAAACACTGAACACCAAATTAAGGAAGTAAAGAAATTCATACAAGACCTAAAACAGCTTCAACAAAGAACTTGAAGCCATCAAAGCTGACCAATTAGAAGGAAAAGAGATAAAAAACAATGTAGAGAGTCTTGACAGCAGGTTAGACCATGCAGAAGATAGAATCTCAGGGAAGACAGCCTAGATATTATAGAGAAAGAACATACAAGCATCCAAGACAAGTCCAAGAAATATGATAGATCTATCCAACACCTGGAAGACACCATCAGAAGGCCTAATGTAAGGATAATGGGTGTAGAGGAGCACCTAGAAACAGAAGTTAATGGTCTAGGAAATTTGTTTAACAGGATCCTAGCAGAGACCTTCCCAAACATGCAAAAAGATAGGCCTATTCAGATACAAGAAGCCTTTGGAACTCCAAAATAACCAGACCAGAATAGGACATCCCACCGTCACATTATAATCCACAGAGGATCAACTCAGACCAAAGAAAAGATCCTTAAAGCTGTCAAGGAGAAAAGGTTATTCGCCTATAAAGGGAAACCAATTAGAATCACCTCAGATTTCTCAGCAGAGACAATCAAAGCAAGAAGAGCCTGGAATGATGTATGCCATGCCCTAAAAACAAACAACAATCAACCAACAATACTGTCCCCAGCTAAACTCTCCTTCATAACTGAAGGCCAAATAAAAACCTTCCATAGCAAAGAAAAATTGAAACAATACATCTCCACCAAACCAGCCCTACAAAAGATTCTTAAAGATGTCCAACACATAGAAAACCAACAAGACTGCAATAAAGGCCAAGAAACTGCACCCAAACTGAGAATCCAAGAACCATAGGAAGAACCCAGTTTTTGCAGCCCCCAAGAAGGTAGATAACATGGCAGGAACTCCCAAATACCTCTCAGTCCTATCTCTTAACGTTAACGGACTGAACTCTCCAATTAAGCGACATAGACTGTCTAGTTGGATTAAAAAACAAGACCCTTCGATCTGCTGCCTGCAGGAGTCACATCTTGCCCATAAAAACAAACACATTTTCAATGTTCAAGGCTGGAACAAAATCTACCAAGCAAACGGCCCGCATAAACAGGCGGGAGTTGCAATCCTAATATCAGATAAAATAGACTTCAAATTAAAATTCGTGAAAAGAGATAAAGAAAGTGGCTACATACAAATTAAAGGATCTCTCATTCAGGGGGATATTACAATTCTAAATATCTATTCACCAAACAATTGAGCACCCAAATTTATCAAAGAAACACTACTTTCCCCCAAATCCCATATATATCCAAAGACATTAATTGTTGGGGATTTTAACACACCACTCTCCCCACTAGATAGATCAACTTGGCAAAAACTCAACAGAGAAACCGCAGATCTAAACAGCTGCATAGATCAACTAGACTTGAGAGACATCTACCGAACATTTCACCCAGCAGCATCAGAATACACGTTTTGCTCAGCAGCATATGGAACGTTTTCTAAAATAGACCACATTTTAGGCCACAAAGCAAACTTGTCTAAATACAGAAACATTGAAGTTATAGCTTGCATTCTCTCTGACAAGGGAATAAAATTAGAACTCAACACCAAAAGCCACCAAAAAAAGTCCGGTATCATATGGAGGCTGAACAACACACTGCTGAATCATGAGTGGGTCATGGAAGAGATTAGAAAGGAAATTCAAATATTCATGTTATTCAACAAAAATGAACACACAAATTACCAGCTCCTCTGGGACACAGCAAAGGCAGTTCTCAGAGGCAAGTTTATAGTTCTGAGCTCCTACATCAACAAATTGGAGAGATCTGAAACTAACAATTTAATGACACATCTAAACCTCCTTGAAAAAGAGCAGCAAGATAAACCCCAATCCAGTAGACGGAAAGAAATAATCAAAATTAAATCAGAATTAAATGAATTAGAATCCAAAAAAAACTATAGAAAGAATCAACAAAACAAAGAGTTGGTTCTTCGAAAAATTTAACAAAATTGACAGACCCTTAGCAAATCTTATCAGAAAAAGAAGAGAACACACCCAAATTAATAAACTCAGAGATGAGAATGGAAACATCACCACGGAAACAACCAAGATTCAGAACATTATAAGGGAATACTTCTCAAAACTTTATGCTAATAAGTTTGACAACTTGACAGAAATGGACCTCTTCCTAGCAAATATTGACATGCCAAAACTAAACCAAGATGAGTTAAACTATCTTAACAGGCCCATATCAAGCATTAAAATAGAAACAGCAATAAGAGACCTCCCAGCTAAGAAAAGTCCAGGACCAGATGGTGTTACAGCAGAATTCTACAAGGCCTTCAAAGCAGAGCTCACACCAATACTCCTCCAACTTTTCAATGAAATTGAAAGAGAAAGTTCACTACCGAACACATTCTATGAAGCCTTCATAACCCTCATCCCAAAACCAGGCAGGGACTCATCAAAGAAAGAGAACTATAGACCCATTTCTTTGATGAACATTGATGCAAAACTCCTCAACAAAATTTTGGCCAATCGACTTCAACAATTCATCCAAAAAATCATACACTACGATCAAACAGGATTCATTTCAGGGATGCAAAGCTGGTTCAATATACGCAAATCAATTAATATTATTCATCACATCAACAGGAGCAAGAATAAGAACCACATGGTTATCTCAATAGATGCAGAAAAAGCATTCGACAAGATCCAACACCCCTTTATGATGAAGGTTTTGGAAAAATTAGGAATCCATGGAACATTCCTCAATACAATAAAGGCTGTATATGACAAACCTACAGCCAGCATTATACTCAATGTTGAAAAACTAAAGCCATTTCCTCTTAACTCAGGAACAAGACAAGGATGCCCACTCTCTCCAATTCTCTTCAATCTAGTATTAGAATGCCTAGCTACAGCAATAAGACAAGATGCAGACATAAAGGGGATCCAAGTAGGGAACGAAGAAATAAAACTCTCCCTCTTTGCAGATGACATGATCTTGTATTTAAAGAATCCCATAGACTCCACTCCCAAATTACTCAAGCTGATTCAAAACTTTGGCAAAGTAGCAGTTTGTAAAATTAACCCCCCAAAATCAATGGCTTTTCTGTATGCCAACAATGAGAAAAGTGTGGCTGAAAATAGGAAAGCAACTCCATTTGTAATAGCCCCACAAAAAATAAAATACCTAGGAATTAACTTAACTAAAGAAGTGAAGGACCTCTATGATGAAAACTTTAAAATCTTGAAAAAGGAAATCAACACAGAACTTAAAAAAAGGCAAAACCTCCCATGCTCCTGGATTGGAAAGATTAACATCGTGAAAATGGCAATATTTCCCAAGGCTATCTACAAATTCAACGCAATACCTATCAAAATTCCACCCTCATTCTTCAAGGAAATAGAAGAGGCAATCCAAAAATTCATATGGAACAATAAAAGACCCCGAATAGCAAAAATGCTCCTCAACGGAAAGAACACTGCTGGAGGAATATCATTACCAAATTTCAAACTCTACTATAAAGCCATAGTAATAAAAACAGCTTGGTATTGGCATAAGAACAGACCTCAGGACCAATGGAATAGAATTGAAAACCCAGAAATGAACCTACAGACCTATAGCCATCTAATCTTCGATAAGGGAGCTAAAACAATAGAATGGAAGACAGACAGCCTCTTCAGTAAATGGTGCTGGCAAAACTGGTTAACTACTTGTAGAAAACTAAAGCTAGATCCTTCTATATCACCCTGCACCAGAATCAACTCCAAATGGATCAAAGACCTTGAACTCAAAGCAGACACTCTGAAAACATTACAGGATGGAATAGGAGAAACCCTAGGTGTCCTTGGCTCCGGCCGAAATTTTCTGAATAGAGACCCGGAAACACAACAAATCAAAGAAAGGTTGGACAAATGGGATTGCATAAGATTGCAGAGCTTCTGCAGGGCAAATGACATAGCTAGCAAGATCAATAGAAAGCCCACGGATTGGGAGAAGATCTTTTCTAGCAATACAACGGACAAGGGTCTCATATCTAAAATATACTTGGAACTCAAAAAATTAAACAACCCAACAACAAATCCTCAAAGAAACAACTGCCCAATAAATAAGTGGACTAAAGACATAAAGAGAAGCTTCTCTGAAGAAGAAAGAAGGATGGCCAATAGACACATGAAGAAATGTTCAACATTCCTAGCCATAAAAGAAATGCAAATCAAAACAACATTGAGATATCACCTCACTCCAATTAGAACAGCAAAAATCAAGAACTCTAACAACACCAGATGCTGTAGGGGAGGTGGACAGAAAGGAACCTTACTTCATTGTTGGTGGGAATGTAAACTTGTTCAACCACTTTGGAAAGCAGTATGGAGGTTCCTCAAAAGACTTCACATAGAACTCCCCTGTGACCCAGCAATCCCACTTTTGAGCATTTACCCTAATGTTTACAAAAAAGACCACACTAAAGCTACCAGCACAACTATGTTTATTGCAGCATTATTTACCATAGCTAAGATATGGAACCAACCCAGACGTCCCTCAGTAGATGTATGGATCAAGAAAATGTGGTATATATACACAATGGAATTCTATGCCTCCATCAGAAAGAATGACATTTCCCCATTTGTTAGGAAGTGGAAAGGCTTGGAAAAAATTATATTAAGTGAAGTAAGCCAGGCCCAAAGAAACATAGGCCCCATGGTTTCCCTTATTTGCAATAGGTATGAGTCAAGCGGAAAAGGTCAGATAATGTGATGTTAGGAAAACGAACCCTTAAATATGTATTTTAATGTTTTCGTTTCTTTCATGCATGTGTTTCTAACGCATTTATAAGATTATTTCTTTGTTGCTTTGTATGTCCCTCCCCCACAATGTAACCCCTGCTTTCACTATATTTGATGTCAGTATAACATGTGGAGGAGATGGGGACAAACAAGTCGTTTAAGGATTCAGGTGGACCTGTTGCAACAATGAGAAGTACAAAATGTCATGTCAAAACCAGCTTTACAATGTCGGTGTGGGGGGGTTGGGGGGGTATGTTTTGGTGGGGCGGAGGGAGGAGGCTGGGGAGGGAGGTGAAGGGTAAACAAAGGAGGAGGCTGCAATGCTAGGTAAGAAATGTATGCATTATCCTGCCCATGTAATTGTAACCCCTCTGTACAGTATGTTGTCAAATAAAATAAAATTAAATTAAAAAAAAAAGAAATGTATGCATTATCCTACCCATGTAATTGTAACCCCTCTGTACAGTATGTTCACAAATAAAATAAAATAAAATTAAAAAAATAAAATTAAATAAAATGTACCAGACAGTGTTTGTTATCATGTTATAACTAAGGCTATCTTTCCATGTATTAGAGTGCATATTGATAAATTATTTCTGAAATATATATATATGTATATATATATATATATATATATATATATATATACACACACATTAATTCTAGAGGTAGAGTTAACATTGTCATTCATTTTGAAAACTTGGAGAAAGTACACATAAAATGGTTCAAGGTCCTCAGGAGGAAAGAAGGGATCACTTCCCAGCGCTGAGGCCTTGGGCAGTGTGCCTGGCTGCCAGCATCACCTTCACACAACCACAGATCAGCCAGACTGCCTCTAAGCCTAAGGTACCAGAGCCAAGAGGGCAGAGCCAGGATTCTAATTTAAATACATGGAGACAGCAGAGAAAGAGCCCTGCTCTTCTACTTGGAGTGGGAAATTACATTGAGAATGTTCACTTGGCTCCCTCCCAACAATTCCAATGGTTTACAGGATCAAGGAAGGAAAATGTACTAGCACAGTTAGAGGACAGGCTTTCAAATCTGACTCAGAGTAAAACACCAATTCCCAAAGGCCAGAGAGCAGGTCCCTTGTAGGCTTCTGCTCCAGTGAACTACCTAACTATTGTTAACCTAATGATAGCCTGAGGCTTTCCCAGAACCTGAGGGAGGCATTTTAATTAAAGTCATTACTTCAACAGGCTGAGAAAAAGCCTGACTTCCTGTGTAACTCTGTAACAAAATTTTCAGTTTCCTGCCAATGCTGGCTGTCCTTGTAACCAATTAAGTTGCTTTTACAGCCTGCTTCTGTTTTGAACCTGAAATTCTGCCCCCTCATCTTGCAGACCTAGATCTATGCACCCATTCTGCCTTTGTGAAACTTCTCTATTCTTTTTTTTGGGGGGGGGTCTGGTTGGGGGCCTGAACTCTGGGCCTGGGCGCTGTCCCTCAACTCTTCCGCTCAAGGCTAGCACTCTACCACTTGAGCCACAGCACCTCCTTTGGCTTTTTTCTTTTTGCTTATGTGGTGCTGAGGAATCGAACCCAGGTACTCATGAATGCAAGGCAAACACTCTACCACTGAGCCACCTTCCCAGCCCAACTTCTCTATTCTTGAAATAAACTGTTACATTGAAGAGTTCTTCCTGCTAACACAGCTATGGGATGGATCCTGAAAACTTCATTTGAACCCAGGGTTGGTTAATGATGTCTCTTTTATACTTCTAGATGCTTAAGAAGTCTAATAACATTTAAAGTACAAGTAACTTCTTATAATATAAGGCTTAAGAAGCAAATTTCTGAAAGTTTGACCTTTCAGAACCCTGAAGGACAAAAGGTTATCATCCTAGAGGCTGAGAGGCTGGGCAGATGGATTTGCTGCACTTAACCCCTTTGGTGCACTTAATTCTGGCTCAAATCCTAGTCTATTTCCTAGCTTGGTGTGCTTAATCCTAGCTACTCAGAAACTGGACCTCTGCTTCTGGACCTCTGCTTCTGGACCTCTGCCTTTAGTTCAGGGACCATGCACTGGCCATGGTCAGCCCTGCCAGTGTATTGGCATAGGTGACTTTGCCAAGATTTGCCGTAGGCCCGTCCAGCCCTTATGTCAGAGGTCTACATAAGCACACATTTTCCACTATTTATTTTTTTACTTTGCTCTCTGTTTTGTTTTACTTTGTGCCACTGCAGAAGCTTGAACTCAGAGCACTGTCCTTTCCCTTTCTCCTGAAAGCCAGTACTTCCCCATTAAGCCACAGCTTCACTTCAGGCCTTTTGGTAGTTCATGGGAGGTAAGTGTCTCATGAACTCTCCTGTCCAGGCTGATTCCTAATGGTGATCCTGAGCTCTCCTACCCCATCCCTGAAGAGCTAAAATGACAGGTAAAAGCCCCTGGGGCCAGGCACTGGTGGCTCACACCTGTAATCCTAGCTACTCAGGAGGCTGAGTTCTGAGGATTGCGGTTAAAAGCCAGCCCGGACAAGAAAGTCTGCGGGATTCTTATCTCCATATAACCACCAGAAACCCGGAAGTGGCTCAAGTGGGAGAGCACTAGCCTGGAGCTAAAGAGCTGAGGGAAAGTGCCCAGGCCCAGAGTTCAAGCCTCATGACCCACAAAAAGAAAAAAAAAAGCCTCCGGGGCCTAGCTGTCTCATCTATGTTCATCAATGTGTCTGTCTCTTCACATAACCAGGTAACATTAACCCAGGTAACTTTCAAATTCATCTTTACAAGTTTCATTTCATAGATATTTGGTAGAATTCATCAAGAAGTCAAATGTGGGCCACAGTTCTATTTTTTAAAGGATATCATGCATTAGTAATTAAAGCCACCCAGATGTTCTGAAATTTCTGAAGTCAGTTTTTGTAACCTCTAGACATTTTCCCATGGTGTATAATGTTTGGAGCTATTGGTGTTGTTTGTAGGATACCCAATGATGGTATGTCATTCTTCATTCATGTTCTTCGTACTAGTTTTTCTTAATGTGTTTATCCTTGCTAACTATTTACTCTACCTCTTGATCCCTACTACCTGCCTAACTAGGGCTTGAACTTATGACCTGAGTGCTGTCCCTCAGCTTCTTCATTCAAGGATAGCACTACCACTTGGTCCACAGCTCCACTTCAAGCTTTCTGTGATTAATTAGATATGAGTCTCATAGATTTCCTGCTCAGTCTGGTGTCAAACATGTCATATCTTAGCCTCCTGATTATCTAGGATTGCAGGTATGAGCCACTGCCACCCAGCTACAAAGTCCTATTCATGACAGTGCCCACATAGAGATGTTGTTTAAACAACCTCAGATGGGAGCCTTTAAGTCTGAAACTTCAGGTGTTCATTGGGAATCATCCCTCATGCAGTGGGCATGGGGGTCTGGCCCTACTCATTGCCTCAAATCCCAGACCCAATGGGCAGTGAGAGGCTTGGGAGGTTACCACTGAAGTCACACAAGTGTCTGTGTGAGAGGCCCTATGTATTCCTGGTCTGTGCAGTTCCTGAGGTGTGAAGGGGAATTAGACCCAGAATGTGGAAAGTAGTTGACCGTGCTGTGGCCAGGCATGTGATTCTGGGATGGACACAGGGTCAGTAGGTCCAGCAGACACAACCTGAATGTCCTTAGCATGGCTGGTGGCCATGGTCTGTAGTACCAAAATGACAGCTGACAGCACTGTCCCCTCAGAAGGGTGGCCCAAGGAAGACAACTCAGAAAGAGTGGGGATGGAATAGAGCTATTCCCAGGAAGCCAGGTGGTGTCTTGGAGGCTGAGGTGTGTCCATGAATCATGGGTGGCCACTCAGCTGCAAACAGGCATGCCCTAGCAAAGCACTTGCCACTATCCCTCCCACCACTGTTACTTCCTCTTTCCCTTTCCCACTTGAAGGTGTTATACCAAAGTCCCAGAGACCCTCCGATGACCACCGAGAGACCAGGCAACCTGAACTGCAAAATGCAAGGCTTATTCAACAAGCCAAGGCTCGGGCCTCATCCCAAACCCCCAGACACAGCAGAGGAAGGGAGTGGGCCCCGAGCAATAGTACAGCTGGGCCTATAAAGGCAAAAACCACAAAATTACAGCAATGCTATGGTTTAGGGACAAGTTCAATTCTGATTGGTCAGGGACCAGGTGTCTACTTGAGCCATCAAGGCAGACAACTCTTGTGGTTAATCTTTTGCTGACTGGTTCGCGAAACCATCCTGTTCTCGGGTGTTCTGCAATCTTTAAATAACAGTTCTCAAAAATTTTGCACAAACATGTTATTGTTCATCTCATTTTTGCAACCTTTGCAATATTAACTCGGAACAGGAATTAGAGACTGACACAAGTCAACTTTAGAAGCTGTCACAATATGGCTTTAGTTTGGTTCTTACATTCCCCCCTTGAGTTTTGGCACAGTTATCAAGCTTGATGACATTACATCTCAGTTTCAACATCAGATGTGTTTACAGGAGTATAGGTGTGTTGTACCATTAATTGTATAGTCGCCAACCTTTCCCTTATATATTGTAACAATCTGTTTAGCAAGCAAGGCCCAACAGTACGCAATAGCAGTACTGTTAGCAAGAGTCCAATTAATGTAGAAATTAAGGTAGTTAACCAAGGAGAAAAATTAAACCATAATTCAAACCATCCTTGTCCAGACTGTCATTTTTCCTTTCGTTCTTCTAATCCTTCCCTAACTTTTGCCATGTTATTTTTTACTACCCCTGAGTGATTTACATAAAAACAGCATTCTTCTCCTAATGCAGCTCATAGTCCACCTTGTTGTAAAAATAGGAAGTCTAGTCCTCTTCTATTCTGTAACGCCACCTCTGTTAAAGAGTTTAAGGAATCTTGCAAGTGGGAAATCGAGCTTTCTATTCTTTTAATATCTTCATCTATTGATTCCCTCAAGGCTGAATAATGCTGTTCCTGTCTTTTTAAAGCCGCTATTTCTGTTCCTAACCCTCCAATGCTTGCACCTAACAGCAGGCTAATTGTAATAGCTGTGAAAGTCTCTCTTTTATATCTATCTTTCTTAAATTTTGGAGCTTCATATAAATCTAAAAATTCCTCATTACTATGGTAAAAAAAAGTCTTGGTAACAATCTTATCATCGCACAATATTCCCCTGCATTCATTATAACTTTTATATGCACACAACTAGTTAGTCCGAATTGATTACACACCCACCATGTATTGCTAGGAGGGATCAAATATTTCATCTGTTCATTCCCCTTCTCAGGCTGTTTTATGGTTTTGTTGCATATCCAGTTCATATCCTGAGGTACTTCACCTATGCAGATCCCTTGACCTGTAACTCAGCCCGCTGTTAATCCAACTTGACTAGTCCATCTGAACTCCTTTTGGTGCACAGTCCTGGTTACATTACCTACCACTGCTATCCCCTCATAATAAGGTGGTACAGTGTCATAGCATAGCCAACAAGAGTTAGTTAATTCTGAGGTAGAGGCATTTAATAATGCAAAGGAACCTAGAATCAATTCTATTAGTGGATTTTTAGGCAATACTAGTACTAGGTCCACTCGTTCTAATTTTCTTGGGGTTGCTACCCTACTAATGTAGGGTGTTACTCTGTAACTATAGGGCTAGTTACGTTTTCAGGTTGGGGTGGTGCAGGTGGGGCTTTCTCGGGCTGAATAGTCTGAATAACCTGGTTAGGGCCCTCCAGGGCTATTCTAATGACCTCTTGTCTAAGGTTTATTCTGAAAATTAATCCATGGTCATAGTCATCCTTATGTAGCCTCAGTCCCCATGTCCTCCCTTGGGCCCAACCAGAGAATTGTTTCCCTTTCTCAGTAAACATAATAATTAGAGGATTACACTGGAATTCTTTGCACGGTCCATCTAGAATTGCTCCACAAATTTTTCACCCTGATAGGTCCATTTTCTAGTCATAGTAATAAGGTCCCAGTTAGAGGATGGCTTCCAATGTCCATCTCCTGTGGTTTCACAACCCCATTCTTTGCAAAAATAATCTTGTTCATAACCGCACCTTTTTGCAAGATCTGGGCTACTCCCATCCCTAGGACAGACATAGATAGGCCATCTCCCTAAGTAATATCTTCTGGCTGGGGTTGCACATCCTCCTGGCCTATTGTCTAGCCCATGTGAGTTACAATGTCTTTTTGTTGCTGTACAAGTTGTTTGGCCATTGCATTCAGGCAGTTTGCTAGGGTCATAATGGTCGGGAATATCCCAACTCCCAATTGCTAAATCACTTAAGTCTATTGTTAAGTCTGGCCACCAGGTATTAAGTGGGGCTTCTCTTGTTGCCACAGGTATAGGTTCACCCCATTTAGGAGTCACCAGCCAAGTTAGTTGGTAAGGGGCATGAGGGTTAATTCCCTTTACCACAGTACTTATCAATAGTAGAATCAGTCCTTGAACAATCTTCTGATCTTCAATTTTAGTGGGTTGTTTGGGTGAGGCACACCCTCCCATGCTGACAGTGAAGATGCTGCTGGCTCCTCCTCCTCAGGATTGAAGGGATCAGCTGGCTTGGCATGGGTGTGGTGGATACACGCAGTTACTCCTTCCACCTTTAAAGCTTTAGGAGTGGTCAGAATCACCATATATAGCCCTTTCCACCTGGGCTCCAGTGTCCTTGGGTGATGCCTTCTGACCAGGACCCAGTGCCCAGGCCTGAAAAAGTGAGGAGTGGGTATAGAAGCAGATTCATTAATAGCTTTAATCTTAGGCCAGATTTCTCCTTGCACCTTCTGCAAGGATGGAACAGTGGTTATTAAGTCTCCATTAACCAGCTCCACCAATAATTCCGATTGGAGGCTAAGGATCATTGAAGGTGGATTGCCATACATGATCTCAAAGGGAGTCAATCCTAACTGGTAAGGAGAGTTACTAATTCTGAACAGGGCCAAGGGAAGAAGGGTCACCCAGTCTGCACCAGTCTCCAAGGATAATTTAGTCAAGGTATCTTTTAGGGTCCGATTCATTCTTTCAACCTGTCCTGAACTCTGGGGTCTATAAGCACAGTGAAATTTCCAATCTGTCCCCAGTGCAGAGGCTATTCCCTGACTTACCTTGGATACAAAGGCTGGTCCATTGTCCGACCCTATTACTGGAAACCCATACCTTGGGAGAATTTCCTCTACAATCTTCTTGGCCACTATTCCCGCAGTCTCTTGCTTGGTTGGGAAAGCCTCAGTCCATCCTGAAAAGATGTCTACAAACACTAGTAAATACTTGTAACCAAACTTTCCTTTCTTAAGTTCAGTGAAATCCACCTCCCAGTACATTCCCGGCCTAGTCCCCCCTTATTCGGCTTCCATTACCTTCCTCTCCCCTTCTGGCACTAGTTAGCTGACATGCTCTACATTTTTTAACAATGTCTTCTATTAGTCCATTTCCTTCTCTTATCTTGATCTTCGAGCCTCTTAGCAAGTCCGGCATCTTCCTGGATCCCATGTGTGAGGCACAGTGAATTCTTTTTAACATCTGTAGTCCTAGAACTCGGGGAATTAAAATTTTTGAGTTAGCTAGGCGCCAACATCCATCTAGTTTTTGGGCCATAGGAAGTTTTGACGCCATTCCTCTTCTTCTTTAGTGTAGTCTGCCTGTACTGGTATCATTCTAGGTCCAGGATGTATGTGTCTGGCCACCAAGATGATTAATTTTCCCGCTGCTGCTTGTCTAGCAGTCTGATTGGCCAATCTGTTGCCTTTCGCTGTCTTGATGTCCCCTTTTTGATGCCCTGGACAGTGCATGATGGCCAGCCGTGCCGGCTCCCACACAGCTCTAAGCAGTCCCAAAATCTCTTCCTTATTTTTAATAGTTTTTCCTTCTACTTTTAGCAGGCCTCTTTCTTGATATATAGCTCCATGTATATGGGCTATTGCAAAAGCGTACCTAATGTCTGTGTAGACATTCAGTCTTTTCCCTCCAGCCATGTTTAAGGCTTTTGTTAATGCCACTAGCTCCACTTGCTGGGCTGAGGTCCATCTGGGAAATGCTTCTGCCCAAACTGCCTGATCTTCCTGGTCACTGCAGTTCCCGCATACCTGTGTCCATCCCTGATGAAACTGCTTCCATCAGTGTACAGGGTCAGGTCAGGATTCTGCAGTGTTGGGTCTTGCAGGTCTGCTCTGGTCCCATGGACATGAGCTAGTATTTCCTCACATTGATGTAGTGGTTGCTCGTAGTCAGGATCTGACAGTAGAGTAGCTGGGTTGAGGGAAGTTGGCACACAAAAGGTTAAGTGTCCTGAGTTGAGCAGGAGAACCTGATAATGGGTCATCCTGGCATTGCTCATCCATCTATCCGGTGGTTGCTTAAGAACTCCTTCCAGAGCATGGGGAGTGGCCACAGTCAGGGGTTGTCCCAGCGTTATCTTAGTGGCATCTTTAACCAGGAGAGCCACTGCTGTTATTCGTAAGCACGGTGGCCATCCGGTTGCCACAGAGTCCAGCCTTTTTGATAAATAGGCTACAGGCCTTTTCCAGGGTCCCAGCGTCTGGGTTTGCACCGCCTTAGCCACTTCCTCCTTTTCATCCACAAAAAAGGGTAAAAGGTTTAGATACATCTGGCAAGGCCAATGCTGGGGCCTGCAAGAGGAGTCGCTTCAGAAGTTCAAAGGCCTGCTGTTGTGAATCAGTACAAATAGTTATTTTCTTTTAGTTTTGTGGCCTCATACAGGGGATGGGCTATTTCTGCAAAGCCTGGTATCCATATTCTGCAGAATCCTGCAGTCCCCAGAAACTCCCTCACTTGCTTTGGAGTTTTTGGAGTGGGTATCTTTAACACAGTCTCTTTTCTTGCCTCAGTCAGCCACCTCTGCCCATCTCTGAGGATATATCCCAAATACTGTACTTCTGGTTTACAAAGCTGGGCTTTCTTAGCCGATGCCCGATACCCCAGCTCTCCCAGAGTTTGTAACAGATTGGCAGTTCCTTCTCTGCATTCTAATTCAGTCTTAGTGGCTATCAGTAAATCATCAACATACTGCAACAGACTCAGCTCTGGGTTCCTTTCCTGATACTACATAGGTCTTTGTGAAGTGCTTCATCAAACAGAGTAGGGAAATTTTTGAATCCCGGGGGAAGTCTAGTCCATGTTAGCTGTCCGCTGATGCCTCCCTCAGGATCATACCACTCAAATGCAAGCAACACCTGACTTTTCAGGGCGAGGGGAAGGCTGAAAAAGGCATCTTTTAAATCCAGGACTGAATACCATTTTCTGTCTAGAGATAAGGAACTCAGCAAAGTATAAGGGTTTGGCACTGTTGAATGAATGCTCATTACTCTTTTATTTACTTCTCTCAGATCCTGAAATGGCCTATAATCGGAGCTGTTGGGCGTCCGAACGCACTGTAAAGGTGTGTTCCAGGCTGATTGAGTCTGTATGAGGACTCCTTTTATCAACCTCCATATATGTGGAATTATGCCTTTTCAGGCATCAATGGACATAGGATAATGCTTTATTTAAACTGGGTCTGCTCCTGATTTCAGCTCCAAAAAGATAGGAGGCCTATGCTGTGCCCACCCCATTCCTCCTGTTTCTGCCCTGGCTTTCAGGTATTTTTTCAACCATAATTCAACCTCAGACTCAATTTTCTTGGGGGATTCAGTCTGATGAATTCTATATTCCTCTGTTTGGGGACAAGTCACTAACATTTTCATTGGTTCTCCTGCTTCATTTAGAACCTTCACTCCTCCTCCGGTAAATTGGATTTGGGCTTTCATTTTTGACAAGAGGTCTCTCCCTAGAAGAGGATATGGGCAGTCTGGAATGACTAGGAAGGAATGTGTCACTCGGCCATTTCCTAAGTCCACTGCCCTGTTTGTAGTCCAATCATAAGTTTTGATACCAGTGGCACCTTGTATTATATATTTCTTATTTTTTATTTTTCCCTTGTCGGCCCTTAATACTGAGTTTTCAGCCCCTGTATCAACCAGGAACGTCACAAGTTTCCCTTCCATTCTTAAGATTATCCTAGGCTCAGAAAAGGGTTTCAAGCCCCGTCCCCCTCAGTCACTGTCTTCGTCTAATTCTCTGGCTGCTAGGACTTGGGGACTTTTGGGTGGAAAGACTTTCCATTCCTGGTTTTCTTGTCTTCCTGTTTCTTTAAGGGACACTCATGGGCCCAATGCCCTTATTCCATACAATATGCACAGTGGTTTCGCCCCAGTCTCGGCCTGGGTTTTTGGAAATCACTTCCAATCCTTCTGGGTCTCCAGGGACCCCTAGCCCCCACATGAGTCACAGACAGAATCTCCTTCAATTCCTTCCTATATACTGCCTGTTGTTGTTGCAGGACCCAGGTCAGATTCTTTTCTTGTTCTTTTCCTCTCTCTTTTCTTTCCACTTCTCTTTCCCTTTCCTTCCTTTCCTCTTTCTGCTCTGGAGTTTCTCTCTCATTGTACACCTTCTCCACCACTGCAACTAATTCCATCACATTTATTTCTCCTAATCTCTGTAATGACTGTAATTTTCTCTTTATGTCCAGGGCAGCCTGATTTATGTATGAAAACATAAGCATTTGAGCAGATTCGGGAGTGTTCAAATCATAAGGGTTATATTGTGGAAAAGCTTCCTGTAATCTCTCTGGGTATGCCGCTGGACTTTCTTCTAGTCCTTGTCTTACATCATAGACTTTAGCCATATTAGTAGGTCGGTGTGCAGCCACCTTGAGACCCACCAACAGAGCCTGGCGATAGACTAGGAGACGCTCCCAACCTTTGACTACATTTTTTTTAAACCTAACAGAAGTATAACCTTAGGGAATAAAATAGCTCAATATCCAGTTCAAAAATACATACTATGTTGTCCTCCACCAGCTATTGAAATAACCAAACTTCTGCTATTACTAACCACTAGCATTTGTACAGTTTATTAAATCATAGAATGAGATGCTTTCAGAGATGGAAGGGATTTTTTTTTGTTTGATTTTGTTTTGGATATGTGTTCATGAGATAACTTACTAGGGGCAACAATAAACACATATCCTCAGAAGAAAAGTTATTATAGCTGTTAGTCTCTGAATCTACCCCATGCATCTACCCTCACCTCTTCCTCCTCCTCCCTGAAATATCTGCGTACTGTTCTAGACACTGGCCATACAAGTGATGAAAGTATGCAAAGTCTTGACATTTTGGTGGAAAGTTAGGCAAATATAAAGAAGAAATTTGCTGTTTGGGGTGTACACTTCCTGTCATGTGCACTCAATCTGAGCCCGCTCTACTAGTCCCTTTTTCAGAGAAACCACAACAAAAGCTTCCCTGATTGGTCTCGATTTACTGTTGCCATCCTCTCTATGAGTTTCTAGAGGACAGAAATATTGCTAAGCTTTCTGCAATGCTTATCAAGCTAAAACCGGAGGAGAAAGCACAAAATCTCTAAGGCTCATGGCTACTTGTTTGGTCCTGAAACTCCTATTATCATCAAAAGCCATTCTGCAGGTATGTTTGATGATATAATCATTAGTTAATTGATATGCAGGATAAACTTGTTGCAGGGTGGGTATGAAATAGTACATGTCTATAATCCCAATCAGCAGAAAGTCATGAGTTCAAGGCCACTCTGGACTGCTTAGAAGTCAACCTTGGCTTATACAGGGAGACCTTATGCTCAAGAACCCAAAGGAAAGAAAAAAATAGAATAAAACAAGAGCTATTGCAGATGGTCTTTCTTGGGGAAAGGGGCAGTCACACAAATAGAATTTGGAACCAGACATTTAAGATCAATGCAAGGATAAAGAAGATTGATAATAACAGAGAACAAGAGGGTAGAGTCAATGCCTAACCTCATTTTTAAAAATGTTTAGACCTCAGGTATGACACATGATTAAAAGATTGACCATTTGATTAATAGGACTTGTGTGATTTATGGCAATCCTTCAACAAATAACTGAAGACCCTACAAATGTCAGGCAAACTGGAGGACTCTGTATGACATCTGGATAAGGACTAAATCTAGAACTCATTTGACCAAACCTGTTCTGATTCTGAAGGTGTCCAGAGGTCAGACAACAGATGAATGCTGGTTATTATGAATTGACATATTACATATTGACCCCATTATCATTGGACTGCAAATATAATATCCAGTGCCTCAAGCAAATGGAAAAATCTCTTGGAGGAGTGGTCAGTTGGAGCCTCCTATTTTCCCCCAAACACTCATCAGTTTTGTCATCCCAACATGTGAGAATAAATGTGCTCATTTATTCTACAATTGGATCTGAAATAGCTATTACCTGCCAGGATCCAGAAGTAGAAAACTGGGACTCCATTCCTGGTTCCTCCTCCTTGCCTCCATGACATGAATCTCTTCTTGTGTAAAACCGCCTCTCTGTGCCTGTAGGAAATTTGAGATTGCAAGGGTTTATGTATAAAACATAAAGGGGTGAAAGGATCCAAGAGTTGGCATATAAAACACAATTGTTAGACATCGGTGGCTAACATCTGTAATCCTAGCTATGCAGGAGGCAGAGATATTGAGGGTCATGGTTCAAAGTCAATCTAAGCCAAAAATCAGAGACAATCTTATCTCCTATACACCAACACAAAGATAAAAGTAGAGGTCTGGCTTAAGTGGTAGATCACCAGCTTTCAGCAAAAGAGCTAAAGGACAGCAAGCAGACCCTGAGTTCAAACTCCAGGATCAGCAAAAAAAACAAAGGTTGAAAATTTTCATAATAAAAAAAACTTGGGGGCTGGGAAGGTGGCTCAGTGGTAGAGCGCTTGCCTTGCATGCTCAAGGCCCTGGGTTCGATTCCTCAGCACCACGTAAGCAAAAAGAAAAAAAAGCCGGAAGTGGCGCTGTGGCTCAAGTGGTAGAGCGCTAGCCTTGAGCTGAAGAGCTGAGGGACAGCGCCCAGGCCCAGAGTTCAAGCCCTATGACCGGACCCCCCCACCAAAAAAAAAAAAAAAAAAAAAACTTGGGGGAAAAAAAGAAGAAAAACCATTCCACATGTCCTCCCTAACTTAGGGGAGTTGTACCCAAACCATGCTGACAATTGATTCTGAAGCATGAATAAAACCAAGATCTCAGAGTAGATAAGGAAGCCTGGGGTTGCTGAGACTCTAGCATTTCTTTCCTTCTGTCTTTCTTTTTTTTTTTTGTCAGTCCTGGGGTTTCAACTCTGAACTTGGGTGCTGTCCCTCAGCTTTTCAGCTCAAGGCAAGCACTACCACTTGAGCCACAGCACCACTTCTGGTTTTCTGAGTAGTTTATTGGAGATAAGAGTCTCAAGAACTTTCCTGCCCTGGCTGGCTTTGACCTGAGATCCTCAGATCTCAGCCATCTGAGTAGCTAGGATTACAGGCATGAGCCACCAGTACTGGGCTTAGCATTTATTTCTAATTGGAGTACCAGAGCAGAGATAACCACATTTTCTCAGCAAGATATGAGAAATTGTTTTCTGCAGAACCCAAACATCTCACAGAGAAAAGACCTCAAGAAGAAAATACCCCTCAGAATTCTCCTAAGTCAGCCCAACCAATCGTCATAAAATGCAAACATTCATGCACACAAAAAGCTCTGGATGAACCCTGTCAGTGGTACCCATGCTTAAATATAAACAGACAACCAAAGAAGATTAATGTAAGAGAAAAGACTTGAACAACAACAGAAAAAAAAACAGACAGGAAACATATACTTTGGAGGGGTCAGAGGTGAGAGGAGACAGGAACAAATACTATTCAGGAAGATGAAAAACTGAAAGAGAAAAATAAAATCTGTCCTTAGTAGCCTGTGAAAGAGAGCAGCCAGGCACACTGAATCCATAAAGTTAAAATATGATTCTATTAAAGGAGTCATAACAAAGCTGAAAGAACTCTTCGAAAATAACGATGTGATTGGAGAAATAAAAACCTAAGGATCATAAGACAGAGAAGATGATCTAGCAAATATAAATACATAAAAGACTAAACAATGGATAACAAGGGAGAAAATATTAGAAAGACAGATAATCCATCCAGAATTTCCAGCACCTGTGTAACAGGAAGTCTGATACAGAAATAGGGGAAGAACAGAAAGGCAGTAAGCACAGAATATTTTCTAATTCTTTCCTTTTTTTTAATTTTAATTTTTATTTTTTGTGAACATAGTGTACAGAGGGGTTACAATTACATGGGCAAGTTAATGAGTACATTTCTTATCAAGCATTGCAGCCTCCTCCTTCCTTTACCCTTCACATCCCTTCCCAGCCTCCCCCCGCTCCCGGACCAAATCCCTCCCCACCCCCCCCACCCCCACCCCGCACCAAAGTTGTAAAGTTCGTTTTCAACATGGCAACTTGTACTTCTCATAGTTGCAACGGGTCCTCCTGTATCCTTAAACGACTTGTTTTTCCCCATCTCCTCCACAAATTATACCTACATCAAATATAGTGAAAGCAGGGGTTATAGTGTGGGGGAGAGACATACAAAGCAACAAAGAAATAATCTTATAAATGCGTTAGAAACAAATGCATGAAAGAAAAAAAAACATTTAAATACATATCTAAGGGTTCATTTTCCTAACATCACATTATCTGACCTTTTCTGCATGACTCAGACATATACTAGATATTGCAAATAAGAGAAACCATGGGACCTATGTTTCTTTGAGCTTGGCTTACTTCACTTAATATAATTTTTTCCAAGCCTTTCCATTTCCTAACAAATGGGGCAATGTCATTCTTTCTGATGGAAGCAAAGAATTCTACTGTGTACATATACCGCATTTTCTTGATCCATTCATCTACTGAGGGGCATCTGGGTTGGTTCCATATCTTAGCTATGGTAAATAATGCTGCAATAAACATAGTTGTGCTGGTAGCTTTAGTGTGGTCTTGTTTGTAAACATTTGGGTAAATGCCCAAAAGTAGGATTGTTGGGTCATAGGGGAGCTCTATGTGAAGTCTTTTCAGGAACCTCTATACTGCTTTCCAAAGTGGTTGAACAAGTTTACACTCCCACCAACAATGAAGTAAGGTCCCCTTCTGTCCACATCCCCTCCAGCATCTGTTGTTGTTAGAGTTCTTGATTATAGCCATTCTAACGGTGGTGAGGTGGTATCTCAATGTTGTTTTGATTTGCATTTCTTTTGCTAGGGATGTTGAGCATTTCTTCATGTGTCTATTGGCCATCCTTCTTTCTTCTTCAGAGAAGTTTCTCTTCAAGTCTTTAGCCAACTTATTTATTGGGCAGTTGTTTCTTTGAGGATCTGTTGTTGGGGGATTTAATTTTTTGAGTTCCAAGTATATTTTAGATATGAGACCCTTGTCCATTATATGGCTAGTGAAGACCTTCTCCCAATCCGTGGGCTTTCTATTGATCTTGCTAGCTATGTCCTTTGCCATGCAGAAGCTCTGCAATTTCATGCACTCCCATTTGTCCAACCGTTCTCTGATTTGTTGTGTTTCTTGGTCTCTATTAAAAAATGTGGGCCTGTGCCAAGGAGACCTAGGGTTTCTCCTATTCCATCCTGTAATGTTTTCCGAGTTTCTGCTTTGACTTCGAGGTCTTTGATCCATTTGGAGTTGATTCTGGTGCAGGGTGATATATAAGGATCTAGCTTTAGTTTTCTACAAGTAGTTAACCAATTTTGCCAGCACCATTTACTGAAAGAGGCTGTTTTTCTTCCATTCTATTTTTTTTGCTCCCTTATCAAAGATTAGATGGACATAGGTCTGTAGGTTCATTTCTGGGTTTTCAATTCTATTCCATTGGTCCTGAGGTCTGTTCTTATGCCAGTACCAAGCTGTTTTGATTACTATGACTTTAGAGTAGAGTTTGAAATTTGGTATTGAAATTCCACCAGCAGTGTTCTTTCCCTTGAGGAGCGTTTTTGCTCTTCGGGGTCTTTCATTGCTCCATATGAATTTTTGGATTGCCTCTTCTATTTCCTTGAAGAATGAGGTTGGAATTTTGATAGGTATTGCGTTGAATTTGTAGATAGCCTTAGGAAGTATTGCCATTTTCACGATGTTAATCTTTCCAATCCAGGAGCATGGGAGGTTTTGCCATTTTCTAAGTTCTGTTTTGATTTCCTTTTTCAAGTTTTTAAAGTTTTCATCATAGAGGTCCTTCACTTCTTTGGTTAAGTTAATTCCTAGGTATTTTATTTTTTGTGGGGCTATTACAAATGGAGTTGCTTTCCTAATTTCAGCCACACTTTCCTCATTGTTGGCATACAGAAAAGCCATTGATTTTGGGGGGTTAATTTAATACCCTGCTAGTTTACCAAAGTTTTGAATCAGCTTGAGTAATTTGGGAGTGGAGTTCATGGCTTTCTTTAAATACAAGATCACGTCATCTGCAAAAAGGGAGAGTTTTATTTCTTCGTTCCCTCTTTGGATCCCCTTTATTTTTGCATCTTGTCTTATTGCTCTAGCTAGGCATTCTAATACTAGATTGAAGAAAAGTGGAGAGAGTGGACATCCTTGTCTTGTTCCTGAGTTAAGAGGAAATGGCTTTAGTTTTTAACATTGAGTATAATGCTGGCTGTAGGTTTGTCATATACAGCCTTTATTATATTGAGGAATGTTCCATGGATTCCTAATTTTTCCAAAACCTTCATCATAAAGGGGTGTTGGATCTTGTCGAATGCTTTTTCTGCATCTATTGAGATAACCATGTGGTTCTTATTCTTGCTCCTGTTGATGTGATGAATAATATTAATTGATTTGCGTATATTGAACCAGCTTTGCATCCCTGAAATGAATCCTGTTTGATCGTAGTGTATGATTTTTTGGATGAATTGTTGAAGTCGATTGGCCAAAATTTTGTTGAGGAGTTTTGCATCAATGTTCATCAAAGAAATGGGTCTATAGTTCTCTTTCTTTGATGAGTCCCTGCCTGGTTTTGGGATGAGGGTTATGAAGGCTTCATAGAATGTGTTCGGTAGTGAACTTTCTCTTTCAATTTCATTGAAAAGTTGGAGGAGTATTGGTGTGAGCTCTGCTTTGAAGGCCTTGTAGAATTCTGCTGTAACACCATCTGGTCCTGGACTTTTCTTAGCTGGGAGGTCTCTTATTGCTGTTTCTATTTTAATGCTTGATATGGGCCTGTTAAGATAGTTTAACTCATCTTGGTTTAGTTTTGGCATGTCAATATTTGCTAGGAAGAGGTCCATTTCTGTCAAGTTGTCAAACTTATTAGCATAAAGTTTTGAGAAGTATTCCCTTATAATGTTCTGAATCTTGGTTGTTTCCGTGGTGATGTTTCCATTCTCATCTCTGAGTTTATTAATTTGGGTGTGTTCTCTTCTTTTTCTGATAAGATTTGCTAAGGGTCTGTCAATTTTGTTAAATTTTTCGAAGAACCAACTCTTTGTTTTGTTGATTCTTTCTATAGTTTTTTTTGGATTCTAATTCATTTAATTCTGATTTAATTTTGATTATTTCTTTCCGTCTACTGGATTGGGGTTTATCTTGCTGCTCTTTTTCAAGGAGGTTTAGATGTGTCATTAAATTGTTGGTTTCAGATCTCTCCAATTTGTTGATGTAGGAGCTCAGAGCTATAAACTTGCCTATGAGTACTGCCTTTGCTGTGTCCCAGAGGAGCTGGTAATTTGTGTGTTCATTTTGTTGAATAACATGAGCATTTTAATTTCCTTTCTAATCTCTTCCATGACCCACTCGTGATTCAGCAGAGTGTTGTTCAGCCTCCATGTGTTACC
This sequence comes from Dipodomys spectabilis, assembly GCF_019054845.1. Lineage (NCBI taxonomy): Eukaryota > Metazoa > Chordata > Mammalia > Rodentia > Heteromyidae > Dipodomys > Dipodomys spectabilis. Next base: position 532,814 of record NW_024870868.1, on the reverse strand, counting down.
AGACTTTCTTTGGTGACTTTTGGTGTTGAGTTCTAATTTTATTCCCTTGTGGTTGGAGAGAATGCAATGTATAAGTTCAATGTTTCTGAATTTGGACAAGTTTGCTTTGTGGCCTAAAATGTGGTCTATTTTAGAAAATGCTCTGTGTGCTGCTGAGAAAAACGTGTATTCTGATGCTGCTGGGTGAAATATTCAGTAGATGTTTGTTAAATCTAGTTGATCTATGCAGCTGTTTAGATCTGCGGTTTCTCTTGCATTTTTGCCGAGTTGATCTACTTATTGGGGAGAGTGGTGTGTTAAAATCCCCAACAATTAATGTCTTTGGATCTATGTGGGATTTGAGGGAAAGTAGTGTTTCTTGGATAAATTTGGGTGCTCTATTTTTTGGCGAATAGATATTTAGAATTGTAATATCCTCCTGAAGGAGAGATCCTTTAATTAGTATGTAGCGACCTTCTTTATCTCTTCTTACAAATTTTAATTTGAAGTCTATTTTATCTGATATTAGGATTGCAACTCCCGCCTGTTTATGGGGGCCGTTTGCTTGGTAGATTTTGCTCCAGTCTTTAACATTGAAATTGTGTTTGTTTTTACGGGCAAGATGTGACTCCCGAAGGCAGCAGAGAGAAGGATCTTGTTTTTTAATCGAACTAGACAGTCTATGTCGCTTAATTGGAGAGTTAAGTCCATTAATATTAAGAGATAGGACTGAGAGGTATTTGGGAGTTCCTGCCATGTTATCTACCTTCTTGGGGATTGCAAAAACTAGGTTCTTCCTATGGTTCTTGGGTTCTCATTTTGGGTGCATTTTCTTGGCTTTGATTGTGGTCTTGTTGGTTTTCTATGTGTAGGACATCTGTAAGAATCTTTTGTAGGGCTGGTTTGGTGGAGATGTATTGTTTCAATTTTTCCTTGCTATGGAAGGTTTTCATCTGGCCTTCAGTTATGAAGGAGAGTTTAGCTGGGTACAGAATTTTTGGTTGATAGTTGTTTGTTTTTAGGGCTTGGCATATATCATTCCTAGCTCTTCTTGCTTTGATTGTCTCTGCTGAATAATCTGAGGTGATTCTAATTGGTTTCCCTTTATAGGTGATTAATCTTTTCTCCTTCACAGGTTTAAGGATCTTTTCCTTGGTCTGAGTTGATCCTCTGTGGATTATAACGTGACGGGAGGGGGGGGATGTCCTATTCTGATCTGTTCTATTTGGAGTTCTAAAAGCTTTTGTATCTGAATAGGCTTATCTTTTTGCATGTTTGGGAAGTTCTCTGCTAGGATCCTGTTAAACAAATTTCTTATACCATTAACTTCTGTTTCTAGGTGCTCCTCTACACCCATTATCCTTAGATTAGGCCTTCTGATGGTGTCTTCCAAGTGTTGGATAGATCTATCATATTTCTTGGACTTGTCTTGGATGCTTGTATGTTCTTTCTCTATAATATCTAGGCTGTCTTCCCTGAGATTCTATCTTCTGCATGGTCTAACCTGCTGTCAAGACTCTCTACATTGTTTTTTATCTCTTTTCCTTCTAATTGGTCAGCTTTGATGGCTTCAAATTCTTTGTTGAAGCTTTGTTTTAGATCTTGTATGAACTTCTTTACTTCCTTAATTTGGTGTTCAGTGTTTATTCTCAAATCACTTAGTTGATTGGTTATGGTTTCCTTGGACTCCCATTCCTTCTGTTGGTTTCCATTAAGCATTCCCTTTGTGGTCTACCTGACTTCCTTCAGCTCTTTGTTAATGGATCCCATGAACGCCTTTAGTGATCTTTGTGTATTCTCATTCTGCTCTCTCAATTCCTGTATTACTCTTTGCTTAGCTTCCTCCCGTTCATGCCATTCCTGTAGTTCTCTTTGAGTGTTCTCAGCCTGTTCACGCCATTCCTGCCTTTCTCTTTGAGTATTCTCAAGCTGCTCATGCAAATCCTGTATCAGTTTTTGAGTAGCTTCCTCTTGCTCATGATATTCCTGTATAAACCTTTGGATTGCCTCCTCTCTCTCCCTCTCACGTTCATACAGAGTCTTTTGTAGGTTTTCAATCTTTTCCTGCATTGACCTTTTGTTTGCCTCCTCTCTCTCCCTATCACGCACATACAGAGTTCTTTGTATGTTTTCAATCTTTTCACTTCTCATGTTTGCCAGCAGTGTTTGTAGAGCTATTTGGGAACTCTCCTCTGGATTCTTCATTATCTGTTCTGTCCCCTGATTATCATGAGAGGGAGTGGAGATACCCAGACTTGCCATTTTTCTTGTGGTTTTCTGGCTTACTCTGCCCATTTGGGATGAAAATAACACCAGTTTTGTGCTAGAACACTAACTTAAGGCAAGCATCAACCAAAGTCTAAATTTGCACAGACAATAGTCTGCAGATACAATGTAGTTCAACAGATACCTCTATTCAACATCAAACAACTATATATTAATGGGCTATGAACCGCAAAGAAGAATTTGGTAAACCAGAAATTATTAGGGTTAGGGAGATATGTGGGTAAAAAATAGGAATAGAGTGATGTGGGAAGATACAGGGAGAGTTAACTTAACCAAGTCCTAGTCTCAAAGCAGGAAATAGGTTGGATAGGATGAAAGTAGAGAGAGAGAAAACAAGAAGAAAGAGAAAGGAAATAAAAAGAGACCAGAGAAAAGAGAAAAATAAAAATTAATGATATGCAGATTCGAGAACAAACTATTCAAAGAACGTGAATATAATGAGAGAAGGGGAGGGATATAAAGGAGATGTGAAAAACTTAAAAATAAAAATACTTAAAATATTATATAGGTATAAAGAGGTAGTAGTGCTATTGAGGAATTTAAGTCTCAGAGGTTTTGAATTGAGTAATTAATTTGTGGATTAAGTGTGTACACAATGGGGATAGGGTCTAATAGGCAACTACGGGTTTATCTGAGGATGTGCAGAACAACAATTAAGTCCCATGAAGAAGAACAAAAGAGAGGAAAAGGTGAGAAGGATAAGGAAGAAAGAAAAAAAAAGATCAGAAGGTCAGTCGAGCTAAGCAAAAAACAAAAAGAAAAAAATTTTTTTAAAAAGAAAAAAGAAAGAAAGAAAAGCGCACACACGCATGTATCCCTAAAATAAAGATTACAAGGGGGAAAAAAAAGTTACTAGAAAACAATTTTTTTCAAAAAAGGTAAAAATTAAAAGTTTTAGAAAACAAAAAAAAATTTGTAAAAGGTATTAAAAAAAAGAAGGAAAAGAAAGTTCTTTGAATTTTTGGGGAGGGTTGGGAAAAATCTTGTATCTGCCTTGTGTCTGTAATCAGCCTCTGGTTGGAGTCTCTGGTCTGCTTGTGGTCCTGTGGCTTGGTTGGTTTCTTAAGTCAGTTTGTTTGGACAGGCAGAAAAATGCTCTGCTTTACCCAGGATTTTGTGATCCTCCTCCCAAGTTATTTCAATGGGAGGGGAGTCTGCTTTCAGTATCACAAAAGAGGGAGATGGCCTTTTCCTCAAGTTTGGAGATGCAGTTTGGTTCTGGGTAGAGTTGAGGCTTTTCAGCAAACAGCAGCTTTTCCCGGGGGCTAGTTTGTGAGAAATTCACAGAGCCCAGCCTGGAGCCACTCTCAGGGTTTCTGTTTACTGATGTGGAGGCTCCTAAAGGGAGGGGCAGCCTCTAGCTCTGATTCCTCAGTGAAGAAAACCACTCCTAGGGCTGGCGCCCGAATTGGGTGACTTTTCCCTGGCTGGAGCTGAGTCTGGCAGGTCGTGCCATTAAGTTCTTGTGTTCTGCTAAATGACTCCTTTAATTCCAAGGCCTGAATTGGAGCTAGCAGCTCCGCTGAGCCAAGCTTTTTCGGTATCCAAGATGGAGATCTCTGGTACTCGGGGGGAGGGGTGGCCTTCCCTCCTCTGCTCCCTGAGAAGGAGTGAGGACGTCAGGCTTCTACTCACGCCGAGTCTTGGTTCCTGGGTTGTCTGTGGTCTGCGAACTGCAGGATGAAGATGTCCGCTCCTTGTCGGTTCTTGCTGGTGTTGAGTAGAATCCGCTCACCTCCCGCGTCTGGCTCTTTCGTCCTGGACTCTCTCTGTTTCAGGTATGGCAGTACGGCCGCTGCCACCGCTGCCGCTGGCTGGCAAGAGCTCCAATCTCTCTCCTTGCCTGGATTTTCCCTCTCTGGCCTAACTCTGTGTCCTGTGATGGCACACTTGTTGTGATTCTCTGGCTTAGGACTGTTCACTGGAACTCTAAAACTGCTTTCTATGCGAGAGCTTGTTTACCCTCCAGCTTCTCCTCCTCTATCTTCCCGGAACTCCCTAATTCTTTCCTATAAGGAAATAACCTGAGTTTCCACAGTGAGAGGCTCAGCATAAGCTGAGCTGTAATTACAAGCTCATGCCTGTAATCCTAAGTACTCAGGAGGCTGAGATCTGAGGATCATTGTTCAAAGCCAACCTGGTCAGCACAGTCCCTGTGAACCTCTTATCTCTAAAACTCAAAAACCCAGAAGTGGTGCTGTGGCTCAAGTGGTAGAGCACTAGCTGTGAGCCCAAAAAGGTTCTGGGACAGTGTCCAGGCCCTGAGCTCAAGCCCCACAACAGACAACAACAACAAAAAGAACAGTACAGGATAAAACAGGCTTAAGTCAAGGCTAGTGCTCAGCAATCAATGATCAAAGAAATTTCCGATTTCTCCAGAAGAAGAACAAAAGATACAAATGTTGTTTTGGGTGGTGATGGTATTTTTGCTTTTTTTTTCTTCTGTGAAGTGAGTAAAGAAAGGGCCCAGAAAGGGAGGAAGGGAGAATAAACAAATGCACTCATGCTATTCAGTAGACACTATGTGGAAAATGACTTACATAACTTGTGGTCAGGGATGGGAGGGGGAAACAGGGAAAGTAAAGGAAGGGGTGACAGTGTCCAAAAGAAGAAATGTACTCATTACTTGACTTATGAAATGGTAGGCCCTCTGTACAACACATTAAAATTATATTAAAATATATCAACAATAAAATATATTAAAATAATATTTAAATTTTTGTATTAAAATTTAAACTATATTAAAATTAAAATCATATTTAAAAAGCTAAAAATTCCCCTAGAGAAAAAAAAAAACACGTGAATACATACCAATGCTCACTCAATAGAACTTCATGAAACTTTAAAGAAAATGAAACCAGGCCTTTTAAACGAGAAGAGAAAATAATTTCTAACCCAGAGTCCTCTTCCCAAGTCAAAGGTCAATGAAGTGCAGAGATTAAACCAGTGATATTTCAGAAAACAGTTTTCCTTTCAATGTTTGTTCCTGTGTGTCTATTCTGAGAAAACTCCCAAAAGAAGCTCTTCACTATGGTCAATAGACACCTGAAGAAATTCTCAATTTATCTAGCCATAAAAGAAGTGCTAATCAAAAAAAACATTGAGATTCCACCTCACCTCACTTAGAATGGCTAGAATCAAGAAAGTTAATAACAACAGATGCTGGAGGGCATGTGGACAGAAGCAAAGCCTACTGCATTATTGGTGAGAGTGGAAACTTGTTCAACCACTTTTGGAAAGTAGTATGGAGGTTCCTCAAAAGACTCCACATAGAGCTCCCCTATGACCCAGCAATCCCACTTTTGGGCCCCAAATGATCACAAACAAAACTACACTAAAGTTACCAGCACAACTATGTTTATCTCAGCATTATTTAACATAGCTAAGCTATGGAACCAAGTCAGATGCCCTCGGTAAATGAATGGATCAAGAAAACCTGGTATATATATACAATGAAATTTTATGCCTCCATCAGAATGAATGATATCGCCCCATTTGTTAGGAAATGGAAAGACTTGGAAAAAATTATATTAAGTGAAGTAAGCCAAGCCCAAAAACGTATGTCCCATGGTTTCTCTTATTTGCAATAACTGGTATATGTCTAGGTCACGCAGCAAAGGTCAAAAGCTATGTACATATGACCATATAAGATGATGTTAAGCAAAATGAACCCCAAGATAGACAGTGGGTTTTTTTCTTTCTAGCTATTGTTTTCAACATATTTATAATGTACTATGTGATTTTTTTTGTTTCTTTGGTATGTTCCTTTCCCATGGTCTAACCCCTGTTTTCACTGTATTTGATTCTAGTGTCCTGCTTCTTATATATATATTTTTCTAATTTGGGGAGGGGAAGGGAAAAAACAAGATGCTTAAATAGGGATAGAGGTTGGCTCATTGTAAACAAGACACTACATTGAAAACAAACTTTACAACTTCAGGCACGGGGGAGGGGAGTGGGGAGAAGAGTTGGGGAGGTGGGGAGGAAAGGAATGGTAGGGGAAAAACAAAGGAGGGGTAACAATGCTCGATAGGAAATGTACTCCTTACCTTACTCATGCAACTGCAACCTCTGTACAGTAACCCCTCTGTACAGTATCTTTACAATAAAATATATATTAAAAAATCAAGCTCTTCACCAAGATGACAAGAGCAAAAAAGCAAGGTGATGGACATGAAGTTCAGTTGGGGAAAAGAAGAGGAAGAATTCACCAAGATGACAACAGGAGAAACCCCAATAGGAGAGCAGACAGAAAACACAGAGAGAAACAGGGACATATACAGGTTCAAACAAGTCAGAAACTCAACAGGTCATAGCTCCAAAAATATGTTCTAGAACATTTCCAGAAAGTATGTTCTTGAATGGGTTCTAGAATAGGCACTGGAATAGTCTCCAGGATTGAGTCTGGAACATATTCTAGAATCTATTGTACAATGTTTTCTACAATCGGTTGTACACTCAATATGTCTGAAAATAGTAAAGAGAAATTAGAACACATAAGGACAGTATGGCTGATGGAGGCATATTTTAATCTTTAATTTTAATTATATTTAATTTTAAATTACATATGTATATAATTTATACATAAATTTTATGTATACATTTACATAAAGGAAGGATTCAAAGATGAAGATGGGATTTGTGCATTAAAGGGGTATTGGGGATGACCAATAACTACTATTTCTCTTTAGTGGAGCATGTGTGCCAGAACTGGGACTTGAACTCAGGGCCTGGACCCTGATCCTGAGCTTTTGTGCTCAAGGCTAGCACTCTACAACTTGAGCCACAGCTCCACTTCTAGCTTTTTGGTGTTTAACAGGAGATAAGAGTTTCACGGACTTCTTTTCTGCCTGAGTTGGTGTTGAACCATGATTCTCAGATCTCCAGCCTCCTGAGTAGCAAGGACTTACAGATGTGAGTCACCGGTGCCCAGCTGACACACAGTTTAAAGGTACAAAATTGAAATTGTTGGTTACTGTATATACTCAATTATCCTTGAAAGAAGTATTAGATTCTGTAAAATTTTATTCAAAATGAAAAACTATCCAGGCACCGGTGGCTCATATATTTAATCCTAGAGACTAAGAAGGCTGAGATCTGAGGATCTTAATCAGAAGCAAAAAGAAGCTGTAAGCGGGGCTGTGGCTCAAGTGGTCAAACTAGCCTTGAGCAAAAGAAGCTCAGGGACACCACCCAGGCCCTAAATTCAAGCCCCAGGACAGGCACAAAAAATATTTAAAACCATATTTAGATGCATGGAACTGAATGCCCTAAATTTAAGCCCAAGGACAGGCACAAAAAATATTTTAGAATATATTTAGATGCATGGAACTCAATATGGAGCTTATATATAAACCCCACCATCTAGAGCCAAGTGATTTTTGACCATGCCCAAAAAAGACAGGCAGGCACTGGAAAAGGGACAATCTTTTCAATACATGAGACTGGAGAAATTAGATATCTTGCCTGCAGATGAATAAAATCAGATCCCTACCTCTAGCAGTTTTAAAAGAAGAAATCAACTCAAATGGATCCATGATTTAAATGAAGATTTGAAACTGTGTGATTATGGTGTTTATATGTAACACTTCAATCAGGTAATACTTTATTTTCCTCACACATTTTCTTTTGAGACTGGGACTCAAATTGGGTATCTGATGTTTTTGCTCATTGGCTGGTGCTCTATCACCTGAGCTATGCCTCCAACCCCAAACACCATTGCTCTATGACAATTGCAAATTAGGAACAAGTACTGGGAAAAGCAGACTAGCACATTACTTACAGGAACTCACAAAGGATCAAGGCCATCACAGGCCAAGTCCATATAGAATAATGAGATGGGATTTTTTTACAATCAAATGACCCTCACACTCTTATCTTTCCTTCTGGCCTCCTCAATCAGAGCCAAGGAGCTTTTGGTTACATTCATATAGGTGGACTTTCTTCTCTAAAACCTTTTTCTTATTAGATAACTTAAAAAGTAAAAATAATCCAGGTGCTGGTAGCTCACACCTGTAATCCTAGCTATTCAGGAAGCTGAGATATGAGGATAGAGGTCCAAAGCCAGCCCATTAAGGAATGTATCTGAGACTCTTATCTCCAATAAACCATCAGAAAACTGGAAGTGGTACTGTTGCTCAAAGTGATAGATAGGTAACCTTGAGCTGAATAGCTCAGGAACAGTGCCCAGGCCCTGAGTTCAAGCCCCACGACTGACCAAAAAAAAGCAAAAATACCTTTATGAATACACAGATAAACAATTATACTTTCACTGAGCTCCCTTCCAAAAAAAGGACAGAATACAAACATATATAGTAGTGCAAAAGAATTTTTTAAAAGAAGGTGTAAGTCATTTTTAGAGATAACAGGATATTCCTTCCATATACTAGAAAATGGGTTTTGCAAGATTGGCTAAAGAAGGAAAATCATAAGGAAAAAATAGTCTCATGCAGTAGGATGCTACGAGAATATTCAAGCTTCAGAAGACAATATGGAAACAGCTATAAAAATTAAATCACATTTCTGAATCAGCAATTTCTTCATTAAGCATTTAGCCTAAAGTATGCCAAGGAAATTGTAGAGCTGTATATAAAGCAACCAGAAAAGAAAAAGAAAAAAACCCCACAAGCAGCTGTCAATATCAAACGGGGCTAGACACCTGTGGCTCACACCTGTAATTCCAGCTACTATGGAACCTGAGATCGGAAGATCAAAATTTGAAGCCAACCCAGTCAGGAAAGTCTGTGAGATCTTCTCTCCAATTAACCAGCAAAAAGTAGAAGTGGAACTATGGTTCAAGTGATAGTGCTAGGCCCCAGTACTGACACACACACACAGAGCCATTGGGTTGCATCATTAAGTATTGCACATCCCTACAATATAATCCCGCACAATCTTTAAAAAGAATAAATTCAACATATCTCACTGGCACAGAAAGGCTTCTAAGATAAATGGTTTAACTAAGACAGACTTTTTTTTTTTTTTTTGTCGGTTGTGGGGCTTGAACTCTGGGCCTAGGCGCTGTCTCTCAGCTCTTCAGCTCAAGGCGAGCGCTCTACCACTTGAGCTACAGCGCCACTTCCAATGGTTTAACTAAGAAAATCAAGGTTCTACACAGAACACCTTCATATTTTTTACGTGTCCCAAAACTGCTTTCCAGAAAGAAAAAACTGTCATTTTGGAGAGAGGCTAGAGCTCAGAAGGAAGAACTTTGGTTTGGCTGCTATTTGGTTTTGTGCTGTTGGATGAACTCCAGGCCTCATATACGTTAGACAAATGCTTTACCATCAAGCTATACTTCCAGCTCTTGCTTGGTTTCTAAGCCTTTCTAAGCACGGGGGGGTGGGGGGTGGGGGGGGAGGTGTCCGGTCTGGGGCCTGAACTCTGGGCCTGGGCGCCGCCGTCCCTCAGCTCTTCAGCTCAAGGCTAGCACTCTACCACTTGAGCCACAGCGCCACTTCCGGCATTTTTCTTTTTGCTTATGTGGTGCTGAGGAATCGAACCCAGGACCTCATGCATGCAAGGCAAGCGCTCTACCACTGAGCCACCTTCCCAGCCCCTTTCTAAGCCTTTTTTTTTTCTTTCTAAGCCTTTTGAAACGTTTCGTGGCCCACCATAACTAAGGATCATTTATTTATTTTTAAATCACCAATTGTAAAGAGAGAGATCATGCATGAAAAGCTATGGATTAGTTCTGGCTCTAAGGATGAAAATGGCTTTCTGAACTTTTACTCAAAAATTAGCAACAAGCTGGATGCTGACAGTCATGCTTATAATCCTAGCTACTCAGGAGGCTGAGATCTGAGAATCTTGGGCAGACAAATCTGAGAGGCTTTTATTTTTACTTAACCAGCACAAGAAAGTACAGGTATGGATAAAGTGGTAGAACACTAGCCATGAGCAACAAAGTTGAACAAGAGCAAGCAGAAGGTTCTAAGTTCAAGCTTCAGTACTGGCACGCACGTGCGTGTGCGCGCGCGCGCGCACACACACACACACACACACACTCACACACACGGTTAGCAGCAATCTCAGAGCTAAACTTTCAGACTCTTACTGACAACCCTGGAGAAATGGTAGCACTTGTTTCTTCTCATCTTTCAGAAGAGGTCAGGGACTACTGACTGCTACCAGTAGCTCAGCATCAGCAACTTGCTCAATACATGCAGGAACAAATGGGAGTTGAATGAGGTAATGCCTGCCAAACGTGCCAGAAGGAGGTGACCGCCCTTCCCTGAGGGAGCTAAGGCCCTCTGTCCCCCTGAGATGTGACCCCTCACCCCTGAATCCTCATTTGGGAAGAAGGTGACTGTCGCACTGACTCCTTTGTCTGGCATGATGGATGAGGAGGATCGGAACATAAACGGAAGGCTTCTGCAGTGGCGGCTTCTATTGGCTTTCTGAACACTTCATGCAGCTGGCTGGCTGTCAGCTGCAAGGCCCAGCAATTTATGACAATCCCTAAGCAGAAGCAGCCTCTACAAGGCTGGTTCGGCAGTAGCCCAGGGACCAGAGCCAAATTCTCACTCTCCTTGAAGCTGTAGCTCCTCCTGCACCAAAGCAGAAAAAGGAAGAGGCCCTGGTGTCTCTCTCTCTCTCATGGGACCTGAATATATCACTGTTGTTGAGACAATGTCCACCTTGGAGACCCAGATAGCTTCACCAGGCCCAGCCCTGCCAAGTGACACACAGGGATTTGCCACCCATCTCAAGATGCCATAATTCATGTTGCCAACAACCAGGCAGAGCTCTGCAGCTGATATGACGGTCCAGGAAGAACAAGTATGACTGATGGAGCCCATGAGGCATGAATCTATTCCCTAGCATTGCTGTTTGTCAGTGAGTTAATCTTGGACAAGCTGCTTAACCTGTGTCTCAATTTCTTAACTATAAAATGACAAGTGTGTGTGTGTGTGTGTGTGTGTGTGTGTGTGTGTGTGTGTGTGCATGTGTGTTTGTGTGTGTGTGTGTGTGTGTGTGCATCTGACAGTCTTAGAGCTTGACTTCAGGGCCTAGGCACTGCTCCTGAGTTTTTTTGCAGCTCAAGGTTTGTGCTGGACATAAAGCTCTTTATTTTTGGTGGTTAATTGGAGATAAGAGGCTCTCAGATTTGTCTGCCCAAGCTGGCTTCAACCCATGATCCTCAGATCTCAGCTACAATTGTAAGTATAAGCCACTGACCCACAGTTTGGCAATTTTTATAAAAGACAACTGCTTTGATTGTAGGCTTGTTGTGAGTACGGAGGGAGATAGGCCATTTGGAGGCCACTGTGTAACAGGCAGTTCAGGAAGTAAAATGGGATCCTATTTATGATCAAAGAGATTGCATCTGGTGATCATATCACACATGGCTTCTTGAAAGGGTAAGGGATTGGGAAGAAGATGGCTAAAACATTCTTTACCAGATGGAGGTGGCCAGGAATGAATGAAAGGAAACACAGAAACAGGAGAAAAGGAAGAAGAGGTAACCAGAGTCGGGCACCAGTGGCACATGTCTGTAATCCTAGCTACATGGGAGGCTGAGATCTGAGGAGAGATCTGAGATCTGAGATCTCATCATTCAAGGTCAGCCTGGGCAGGAAAATGTATGAGACTCTTTTTGTCAATTAAGCACCAAACACACACACACACGCACACACACACACATACACACACACACACACACCACAGAAGTAGAGCTGTGGCTCAAGTGATAGACAGCAGCACTCTGAGACAACACTCAGGCCCTGAGTTCAAGCCCCAAAACCAGCACCAAGAAGAAAAGAGAGAGAGAGAAACAACCATGCCCAGAGATGATGTGTGGTTTATGGATCAGCAGGAAAACTATTGAATAGAAGACTGAAGAAGATGCTTGTCTGAGAGTCTCTGAGTACCAGCAGAACAATCCAATACTGCACTTCTGAAAAAGTCACTTGACAATACCTTGCTTAGCACAGGGGACAGAAGACGCTAACAGAGCTAAAAACAAGAAACCAACATCCCTGGCTCTTTCTCCCTCCTTTCTTCTCCAACCCTTCACTTCTGAGCTAAACCAGCAGCTGCCCACAGAGGCTGATTCTCTAGAGAGATGTATGCATTCTACGGCTGTATCTAAAAAATGTCCCCGGGTGTTTCATTTCTCCTGTCTCTGCATGGTGAATGGGGAGCCCAAGGCCAGACAGTTCTTTGCTTCCCCAAGTAACATGTGCTGCTACACTGGATTTGCCCACCAGGGGTGCTGTTCGCTGAGAGCCCTGCCCACAGAAATTCCACAGCCAGTGAAGTCCCCTCCCTGGGCCTTTGGCTTCCCTACCCCAAAAACTCAGCATGAAGGAATGATTGTCAGTCCACATTCCCTACAAGCACATGCTTTCACCATTATTCACCATATTCCACCCATCTCATCTATTAGGATCCCTTCCATCTTTCTACCGTTTCTCTCACATTTCTTTTTTTCTTTTTTGGCCCCGGTCGTGGGGCCTGTACTCTGGGCCTGGGCGCTGTCCCTCAGCTCTTCAGGTCAAGGCTAGCGCTCTAACACTTGAGCCACAGTGCCACTTTCAGCTTTTTCTTTTTGCTTATGTGGTGCTGAAGAATTGAACCCAGGGCCTCAGGCATGCAAGGCAAGCACTCTACCACTGAGTCACCTTCTCAGCCCCTCACATTTCTATGACCTTTTTAATTACAAAGAAATCAATAGAAGAAAAATAGAGCCAAAACAAAGCATTACGAAACTCTGAATACTTTCCATCTCTTTTCCACTTGGAGGAGAAACTGGTGGTGTTCAGGAGAAAGGAATTGAGGTTCTCAGGAAACTACAAGAAGGCAAGAGGGCTGACAAGAGAAAGAAAACCATCCTTAAACATGAATGCAAGGGTAGGAATGTCGCTTAGTGGTAGAGTGCTTGTCTAGCATGCATGAAGCCATGGGTTGGATTCCTCTGGACCATATACACAGAAAAAACTGGATATGGGGCTGTGGCTCAAGTGGTAGAGTGCTAGCCTTGAGCAAAAGGATCTCAGGGACAGTGCCCAGGTCCTGAGTTCAACTCCCAAGTCTGACAAAAAAAAAAAAAGAATGCAGCCAGGTGTCAGTGATACACACCTGTAATCCTAGCTACTTGGGAGGCTGAACGGATCTGAAAATCACTGTGCAAAGTTTGATCCCTTTTGCCCAGAGACACCGGCACCCATTTATCTCAAGGAAAAGCAACAAAGGCCCTTCAGTGATGCTATAGGTCTCTAAGTTTGAAGCCTCCCCACCCCTACTTCTGAAGGACATGAAGGAGACACAAAGCTATTGTGCAGATGGCATTATCTCTGAAGAACACCTGGCTATTGTGGGAAGGAGAGGCACAAGGGGTCAAGGATGGAGATGATCTACAAAGTGCATTCTGTTGGAGATCAAAGAAGGATCACTTCAGAGGAACTTCACACGTGGAGAATCCAAAAAGGAACTTATGTCAAGATGGAGGAAACCCACACTTTCCCTTTGTGGCCATCAAAGAGATGCCAAGGTCTCTGCTGTGTGCATTCCCATTTTCTCACATACTGCCTGGGTCCTATAATAGCCCACACTATGTAATCCTCACCACTAAATGCCCATGAGAATTCACCTCAAGTGAAGGTAAACTCTACTTTGTACTGTGTGGGCTATGGCCCTAAGCAGGATATAAATCCATCCAAGACATGTTTACAATCTGGATCAGAAGCAAAAACAAAACAAAAAAAACCCCCCTGGCGTGAATCTGGATGCTAGTGTTTCATGCCTATAATCCTGGCTCTTCAGAAAGGCAGAGACCTCGGTTTGAAGCCAGCCTAGGCAGAAAAGTCTGTGAGAGCCTGATCTCCAATCAACCAGCAAAGAATTGGGAAGGTGGCTTAGGGGTAGAGTGCTTGCCTACCATGGCTGAAGCCCTGGGTTCAATTCCTCAGGACCACATACACAGAAAAGCCAGAAATAGCACTGTGGTTCAAGTGGTAGAATACTAGCCTTGACCAAAAGAAGCTTAGGAACAGTGCCCAGGCCCTGAGTTCAAGCCCCACGACTGGCAATAAAGGGTTGGAAATGGAGCTGTGGTTGATATGGTAAAGTACCAGTCATAAGCAATAAAAGCCAAATGAGAGCTCCAGGCCCTGAGTCCAAGCCCGAGTACTAGCACAATTATAAATGCACACACACACACACACACACACACACACACACACACACACACACACACAGAGTTTAGAAGGAGGAAGAAATGAATTAGAAAGGGTTGAGAGAAGGTTGAGACGATATGAATTCCTGCTGATCTTGTCACCCCAGTGAGTCAGGCAAAAGTTCTGTTTCCTTTCCAGCTATGCTGACTCACTCCTCTAGAGGTAGAGATAGGAGAACCATAGTGGAAGGCTAGCCAAGACAAAATTTAGTGAGAACCTACCAGAAAAGGAGGAAGAGGAGGAGGAGAAGGAGGAGGAGGAGGAGGACAAGGAGGAGGAGAAGGAGGAGGAGGAGGAGGAAGAGGGGGAGGGGAGGAAGAGCAGGAGGAGGAGGAGGAAGAGGAGGAGGAGAGAAGGAGGAGGAAGAAGAGGAGGAGGAGGAGGAGGAAAAGACACTGGTGGCTCACATATGTACTACTAACTATTAGGAGGCTGAGATCTGAAGGTCAAATTCTCAGCCAGCCCAAACAGAAAAGCCTCTGAGTCTTATATCCAACCATCCAGCAAAAGACAGGAAGTAGAGGTGTGTCTCAAGGGGTAGAATGCCAGCCTTGAGCCTCAAAGCCCTGAATTCAAACTATAATACAAATACTTAAAAAAAATCTAGACATGATAATGCATGACTATAATCCCAGCTACTCTGGAGGCAAAGGTAGAATGATTGTGGTCCAAGGTCAGTAGGAGTAAAAACATGATACCCCTATCTGAGGGAAACAAAGAAAGAAAGAAACCCTAAAAGTAAACAGGACTGAGGGTATAGATAACATAGTAGAGTACTTGCCTGGTAAATGTGAGACCTTAAATTCAATCCCAAGGACCACAAAATAATCCAGTTTTGTTTGTAGTTTCTTAGGTATCTCAGGGAAGGTATGTGGAAAAGAGATTTCCCAAATAGAAAAGGGACCCTCTGGACACTGGTGGCTCATGCCTTTAATCCTAGCTACTCAGGAGGCTGAGATCTGAGGATCACAGTTCAAAGCCAGCCAATGCAGGAACATCTGTGAGACTCATCTCCAATTAACCACCAGAAAACCAGAAGTGTGTTGTGACTCAAGTGGTAAGGTACTGAAGAGCTCAAGATCAGTCCCCAGACCCAGAGCTCAAGTCCCATGACTGACAAAAAAAAGAAAGAAAAAGAAAGAAAAGGGAACCCTACTAGATTTTCCATGCCCCACTGTGACCCTTGAGGAAATTAGATTAACAATACAAGCTTGAAGTCATTCACAAAACCTCACACAAGTTAGCTGATAGTACCTTGCCAGTTGCCAGGAGTGGGAGAATTTGAAGGCTTCTGCCAAACAGAGAATTAGGGGCTTCGTAGGTGACCTTCATGTCTTTATGTGGGTTGGAGCTCCTCATTCACAAACTGGTCACTTGGATGAAGGGTGGCCTAGCAACTTCTCTATTATCTTTTTATTGTTTTTCTTCTTCTTTTTTTTTTTTTTGCTACTGTTATGCAAGACTGGCACAGTGGATCTGGATTGGCAAAGGAGTTTTGTGACATGGAAGTCTGCTCTTCGTGATCCTATTTAAGATATTCATTCTGGTCATAGATTTACCAAAAAGAGGCACTTTTTATTCCCATACCTATTTACTTCTCTGAGGCAGAAATCTTTACTTTACATGTGGAAAAAAGAAAAAGAAAAGGAAAGTGTTAGAAAGAAGGCAGTTCTGTGGGTTCTTGAAACAGTTGATTCAACTTCTTGTGGTTCAGCCCATTATTTGTTGTTATTGATGTGGGGCTTGAACTCCGGTCCTGGGTGCTGTCCCTCAGCTCTTCAGCTCAAGGCGAGCACTCTACCAGTTGAGCCATAGTGCCACTTCCAGTTTTCTGGTGGTTTATTGGAGATAAGAGTCTCACAGACTTTCCTGCCCAGGCTGGCTTTGAACCAGGATCCTCAGCTCTCATGTCTTCTGAGTAGCTAGGATTAAAGGTGTGAGTCACCAGCACCCAGCCAGACTCTTTATTTTTTAGCCGGGTTATACCCTCACTCCTAATTCCAGCTTAATTTTTTGAATATATTTTCTAACTTCCCTATTACCTTACCCTGCCTATATTATCCCAACTATGGTTTCTTTCGAATTGTTAATAGATTGCAGAAAATTTAGTAGAAATCATATCTTGAATTTGGAGGGTAAGCTCATGCACACATGTTTGCCAGTCCTGGGGATTGAACTCAGGACCTGAGCACTGTCCCTTGATCAAGGCTAACACTCTACCACTTGAGTCATAGCTTCACATCGCTTTTTGGTGGTTCATTGGAGATAAAAGTTTCATGGGCTTTCCTGCCTGGGTTGGCTTTGAACCACAATCCTCATATCTCAGCCTCCTGAGTAGCTAGGATGACAGGTGTGAGCCACCAGTACTTGGCTCATAACTTGAATTTTCAATGTGAATCTTTTCTCAGGCTGATGAATGGGATTTTCTCCTGCAAAGCTGAACAGAGACAGTACCTACAGCTTCAGATCAGCCCAGCAATTCTGAGTTAATAACTAACCACTCTAGCACACTGTTGCTAGGCAAAGATATCCAGTAGTCAGGGTGAATGAAACACATTTTCCAACACACAATATTTTTGCTTATAATCATCTTTTCACATACAACTCCATCACACATAAGGGAACACCTGAGAAAACTCAAACAAGGCTGGGGAAAAGAAAAAAAGACAATTACAGTTCGGGCACTGATGGCTCACAACAGTAATCCTAGCTACTCAGGAGACTAATATTTGAGGATCATGGTTCAAAGCCAGCCCAGGCTGGAATGTCCTTAAGACTTTTATCTCCAATGTACCACCAAAAGGCCAGAAGTGGAACTGTGGCACAAGGGGTAGTATACTAGCCTTGAGTAGAAAAATTCAGAAACAGTGCCTAGGTCCTGAGTTCAAGCCTCAGGACCAGAACATGCACCCGTGCATGCGTGCGTGCATGCATGTGTGCACGTGTGCACGCACGCACACACACACACACACACACACACACACACACAAAATGGCTCACCATTTCCTTCCCAAGATACCTGGCTCCAGAAAGCACCACAGCATCACTGTTTGCAGTGCCCATGAGACAATCGACATCCTATAAAAGACAAGTGTTGTGTTTAGATCAAATGTTTGCTCTCGTATGTAAAGCATGGTTACCTTGACAATGAAGGCCACTCATATGAAGCACTAAGAACTGTCCCGTATGAAGTTTGCCATGTATATCAATTCACTTCATCCTGGCAGTAATTAGCTTGAAAGGAATGCTCTGATGCTCTCATTTGACAGAGCAGAAAGTTGAGAATGAAGGAATACAGGATCTCACTCATAAACAGTCCTTAAGATGGTGACAGGCCTGTAGCCTGGGTAACCTAGTTCTGAAATCAAGTTCCAAAAAGAATGACCTCATTATAATGACCTCACAATTCTAGTTGACCAAGAACTCAGGGAGGGGCAACGATGTGTGCCAGGGGAAGGCAGCCAATGTGATAATCTTGGTGATGGGCTGGACCTAATCAGTTGTGAAATAACCAAAAAACAACTTGGAACACATAGGAGTGAATTCAGCAGGAGCATCTGCTCCAGGTCTCAGCAGGAAACAAATGCCCCATGGAAAGCCCAGTACTAGTAGATTATGCCTATTATCCTAGCTGTTCAGGCAGCTGAGGTTTGAAGATCAAGATTTGAAGCCAGCCTGGGCAGAAAAGTCTGTAAGACTCTGATCTCCAATTGACCAAAAAGCAAGAAGTGGAGCTCTCTTCAGTGGAATCAAAACAAGCAAGAGAGACTCAGAGTCTAAGTACTTCTACACACACACACACACACACACACACACACACACACACACACACACACACAAATTCAGTTCACTTTTGTGAACCAACTGGAAGAAAGCAGTGATGGGTAGGAGGTTAAAGAATAAACAAGGGCCACTGAGCCACATGGAGATTGGCAGCAAAAGAGAGCTGTGGATTTCCCGAGGTCAATAGAGATGACAGCTCAGAAGAAGTGCTATCAGAGTCCACAGAGAGTCAGATTTGTGCACCAGGGGCCCTCCATCAAGGGCCAAAAAGATGGAACCCACGATGATTACCAGTGTCACATTGAATTAAGAAAGCACTAGAGAAGGGCCTAGGCCTCCTTCCTGCCTCCCACCGACCCAACCCAGCAAAACACATTCAAGTGTAGTAGTTCACTGGCCCCTTTCCATGTGAGATCAACCAGCAAAACTCATCCAGGTGAAGTGTTCTAGAAGGACCAATCTCCCAGGAGAGGAAATGGGTCAGAAGAGCTTCAAAATATATTTGGAGAGAGCTGAAAACTCAATCATATAAGACAGCTTTGGCCGAGGAATGGTAACCCAGTGGAAACTTTCACTGTAACCTTCACCATACAATGTGAATGGTTGACACCCGCAGAGAAAGGAGAGGTTCCCCACTGCCCCACTGAGCAGCATCAAGCAGAGAAAATTAAAGGATTCTCTTCATTTGAATGAAGGTCAAGCACATCTCTACCAAATCTGTAGAAGAGTGTGCTGTAGCTTACTGCTTTATTTTGTTGTTGTCTTCTCTGGAGGCTGGCACTGGGACTTGAACTCAGGGTCTGGGAGTTGTCCCTGAATCTTTTTTGCTTGTTTGTTTGTTTTGCTCAGGGCTACCACTTTTCCACTCGGGCTACAGCTCCATTTCTGGCTTTCTGGGGTGATTAATTGGAGATAAAAATCTCATGATGGAGCTGGGAAAGTGGCTCAGTGGTAGAGCGTTTGCCTTGCATGCCTGAGGCCCTGGGTTCAATTACTCAGCACCACATAAGCAAAAAGAAAAAAGCTGGAAGTGGCACTGTGGCTCAAGAGTGCTATACTTGAGGGACAGAGCCCAGGCCCAGAGTTCAGGCCCCACGACTGGACCCCCCCAAAAAAAATTAAACAAAAGAAACCACCAGAAGTGGAGCTGTGACTCAAGTGGTAGAGTGCCAGCCTTGAGCAAAAAATGATTCAGGGACAGTGTCCAGGACTGGTACAAAAAAAAAGCAAGAAAACAAACAAAAAACAACCAATAATAAGCAGAAAGCCCACAAGGGTGAAAACAAAGATGGGGTGAATAAATCTTTTCAATGCTAACAAAGCAATTGTTCCCAGAGAAGGATAAATGAGTAGATAAACCTACTGGGAGCTTCTATTCTGGATGCTTGGGTCTCTGCAGAGAACAGAAATTTTAGAAGAAGAAAAAGCAAAGAAAGATGGAAAAGGAAGTAGGAGGCGGGCTTCACTCTGAAGCTTCACCTCTTCTTCTTCCTCGCTGTCACTCTAATGCCTCCAAGTCCATTCATCCCCAGGACCTAGGTTTGCTCAGATAAGGGATTTGCAGAGAAAAAACTCTCCCCATCTCTCCCCTGTTTCTTGTCTGTGCTTTTTGTTGGATTAACTTTGTTGGTCCTGAGTAATAACCTAAAGTTCATCTGTCATAAGCAGCCATCAAAGATAAATAAAACCAGGTGCCAGTGCCTCACACCTGTAATCCTAGCTACTCAGGAAGCTGAGATCTGAGGGCCGCAGTTCAGAGCCAGCCTAGGCAAGAAAGTCCATGAGATTCTTATCTTCCATAAACCACCAGAAAACGAGGAGTGGCGCTGTGGCTCAAGTGGTAGAGCACTTGCCTTGAGCTGAAATGCTGAGGGACAGTGTTCAGGTCCAGAGTTCAAGCCCCTCAACTGGCCAAAAAAAGAGATAAATAAAAGAGTCCTGTGTGCTGAAAGCAAAAATGTTAAGCAAAAATGGAGGAGGTCTGCGCACACCATGAGTGGCCTAATTACTGTTGTGTTAAAATACTGGGGGAGAAAGAATTTATTAGATTCATCCAAATAAAATGTTGAAGTAAGCACTCAGGAATCTTAAGAACGATCATCTCTGAGGTAAATGAGACGCCATGACATAGAGATGCAGAGAAAGCCTTGTCTTTTGTGCCAGTACTAGGATTTGAACTCAGGACCTTGCACTTGCTCTTGGTTTTTTGTTTCCTTTGTACAAATTTAGCAGTCTACCACTTGAGCCACAGGGCCACTTCATATTATGTAAACAATGCCTACTCTGTCTGTGGTGGAGGCTGTGTGACTCTGATACAGTCACAAACCTTATCTAGGCCTCATGTACTTACTTCTAAGGTAAAATGATTGCCTGCATCAGGTGTTATAAATGATTGGGCCATCAAGTATTAAAATGGCTAGACAGGTCAAGAGGTCTAGAAATAGAGAGCTCTGGGCAAGTGCAAAGCAAGGTGTATACTCATTCATGTGCACACACACATATGCATACACATGCACACACAAACACACACACACACACACACACACCCTGACACTGGCGGACAGAAATTTCTCTGTATCCAATCACAGGCCTCCTGGGAATTAGCCTCAGAGACCATTACCACCTAGTGGGTGCTGAAGTATGTTCTCATTAGACTCAACATGTTATTTAGTTAATTAAATGCTCTCCTTTTGATAACATTAATTAGACCTACTGCTAATTCCTCAGAAACCAAAATCAAAACAAAAAGGGAAAACTTTGCTTCTAACCCAAGAAGGCTCAGTAGAGCCAAAGAAAAGTCATTCTCTCTCTCTTTAGCTTTGTCTCTGTCTCTATCTGTCTCTCTGTCTCTGTCTTTCTGTCTTTCTGTCTGTCTCCCTCTGTCTCTCTCTCTCTCTCTTTCAGACAGAATTAGTTCAAATGGGGCCAGAGCCAGGTGCTAGTGGCACACACCTGTAATCCTTGCTACTCAGGAGGTGTAGAGCTGAAGATCACAGTTCAAAGACAGCCCAGGCAGGAGAGTCTGTAAGACTTTTATCTCTCAATGAATCACACACAAAAAAACCTGCAGAAGTGAAGCATATGGCTCAAGTGGTAGAGTACTGAACTTTGAATGAAAAAGCTAAGGGACAGTGCCTAGGCCCTGAGTTCAAGCCCCAGGATTTATACACACAAACACACACAGTTCAAATAGAACTTGAAGCAAATTAAACTTCACGCAGTCATTTTTCCTGTGAAGATGTGATAAGATGTTTTGACTGAGATGAATATGGCATTCTGTGTAGTATTTTAGAAGTTGCAATGGAATGAAATACGATTTCTCTCTGACGGAACTACAGATCTAAGATCTAAGAGTCAAAATGATGGCCAAGCATTGAAAACAAAAGGCCAAACCTGAGGCAAACCCAAGGCTAGACAGACTTGACACTAGGTTCCCATGAAGAACCAATTTGCAGACACAAGTGGCAAAGTCTACAAGACAAATTTTCTTGTGTGTATGTGCTAGTACTGAGACTTGAACTCAAGCCCTCCAACTCCATTTGGCTGTTTTGCTCCAGGCTGTCACTCTACTGCTTGAGCCACACTTCCACTTCTGGCTTTTGAGTGGTTTGTTGATGAGTCTCATGGACTTTTCTACCAAAGCTGGTTTGGAAACCGTGATCCTCAGGTCTCAGATTCCTGAGTAGCTAGGATGGCAGGTGTGAGCCCCAAGAAGATAAGGAAGGCTGGAAGATAATTCATTGAAAGAGGGAAGGAAGGCCTGTCTCTCTTGCCTGGTAATCTTGAGTAAAAGATCCCTTAAAATGACCAAGTGAGCCCTCAAAGAGGTTCAGTCCTGATGCTAACAAAACCAACATGAAAGCAACATTTGAGATTCTAGTCCACCAGGTCTTTCTGCACAGAAGAACCGAGATCTGAGTGTTCAAAGCCACCATGGATGGTGTGGGGACAATGTTATCATTTAATGGAAGACGTGTTGGAGACTGCAAGCAGGAACAAGTCACACAGGATCCAGCAACCTCTGGCTCACAGAGGAGAAGGGTCAGCATCACGGACAGGGCCCTGTGCTCTGCAGCTTGACATCCACCTGCTGCCATCTGCCAACACTGCACTCCACAGCTGATTCCTATTTGCTTAGTGTTTCCAGAAGAGCCTTCAGCAAAGGAACCAAATGGGACAGCTAGTCTGTATCCTAGCAACTCAGGAGGCTGAGATGTAAGGATCTCAGTTCAAAGCCAATCCTGAGCAGGAAAGCCCATGAGATCCTTATCTCCAATAAACTACTCCAAAAAATGCTCAGAAGTAGAGCTGTGGCTCAAGTGGTAGAGTATTAGCCTTGAGGACACACAGGTTCAAAGACAGCTCCTGGCCCTGAGTTCAAGCCCCATGACTGGCAAAAAAAAAAAAAAAAAAAAAAAAAGACAGCTAGTATCATCTTCCAGAGGCTATTATTATCAACCCAATTTCCATGCCAAGTGCAGCAACAATATAGAAGAAAAAACCCGATTCCATTAGTATCAAGAAATCTACATTAAAACACCAGATATGTCATAGAATTTCTGTATATTTGGGTAGGAGAGGCAATCACTACTTCTTTAAGTCTCGATTTAATCCTCTATGAAGCCATCGGAGTTTGGAGTGGGGGTGTGTAGTACACTGACATTTTTCTACCTTAGTATCATAGTCTTTTATGGTTCTGTACAGTGAGATTCCTCTAAAATTCTAATGAGACCTGGAGGAGGTCTCATCAAAGTTATCAATTGGGAAGACAATGATCATCTAGGCAGGTTGTCACAGAAGAATTTCATCAGCCTAATAATTCATGGGTCAATTCCAGTATTTGTATTTACCTTGGGTGATCAAAAGTACAATAAGACTTTTAATGCTAAGAAATCCTGATATTGAGTACCTGGATCAAGCCATACCAGAAGCCAAAATAGTCTAGATTTTTATCATTACATGTGTCAGTCAACTTCCCTCCCCCTGCTTTTAACTTCTGTGGGTTTAAAAGTTCCCCATTCTTGATTAATGCTGCTGCTTTCCAGTTGTTTGTAACTGTGCCATCCATCCAGAAAAGAAAATTGCTTCCTCAGCCTAGATCTGGTTTAGATGTTTGTAGCAGGTTTTCGTTTCTATAGGTCAAGAGGCACAAAGTGGTCTATGTCAAGAACCTACAAGTCTGGATTGCAGAACTGAGATGATCTTTGGGAGAGTCACACTGAGCAGTTCTAATGAGCAAGTGGTCTTTCCTCACAGGTTTAATGGCAGAAAGCTGTTTCTGCATCCCATAATATAGCATTGTGGAAGTTGGCAGAGAGGCCTCTCTGCCAGCTCATCAAGAGACAGACAGACAGACAGACAGACATCTCAGAGAGGTGCCGATGGAAGGTTGTGGACAACAGATAGTTGGAGAGGAGGGACAGCCATCA
The DNA here is from genome assembly GCF_019054845.1 of Dipodomys spectabilis. Lineage (NCBI taxonomy): Eukaryota > Metazoa > Chordata > Mammalia > Rodentia > Heteromyidae > Dipodomys > Dipodomys spectabilis. Next base: position 509,158 of record NW_024870868.1, on the reverse strand, counting down.
ACCGAAGGCCTACTGTGTGCTGCCCATCCACACAATGATCCTGACTATGCAGCTGGCTCATTCACACACTGTAAAGGTGACGTTCAAAGTCAGAGATATCAAGTAATTTCCCAAAGTCAATGGTTAAGTCTGCAACCGATGAGCATTCTGCCATTCAAGCCACTTTCCTCCATGAATGAAAATAACTCTTCTTATAATTCCCTTCCTTCCTTCCTTCCTTCCTTCCTTCCTTCCTTCCTTCCTTCCTTCCTTCCTTCCTTCCTTCCTTCCTTCCTTCCTTCCTTCCTTTCTTTCTTCCTTCCTTCCTTCTTTCCTTCCTTCCTTCCTTCCTTCCTTTCTTCCTTCCTTCCTTTTTTCCTTCCTTCCTTCCTTCCTTCCTTCCTTCCTTCCTTCCTTCCTTCCTTCCTTCCTTCCTTCCTTCCTTCCTTCCTTCCTTCCTTCCTTCCTTTTTTCCTTTCTTTCTCCCTTCCCCCCTTTTCTCTTTTCTTTTGTCAGTTTCAGGGCTTGAACTAAGGGCCTAAGTGCTGTCCCTGAGCTCTTTTGCTCAAGGTTAGCACTCTACCACTTTGAGCCACAGATACACTTCCTTTTGCTGGTGGTTCATTGGAGATAAGAGTCTTATGGGCTATCTTGCCTGGGCTGTCTTTGAACCTCAATACTCAGATCTCAGCCTTCTGAGTAGCTAGGATGAGAAGCATGAGACACCAGCATCCAGCCAAACTATTATTATTACACCTCTCAAACATAACTGTGTAAAAAGAGTGCCTTCCAAATTGTACCTCACCTTTGCAGCTCAGATGGTTTGGCTATGCTTTAGATAAATACCCCTGGCACTATGGCTTTGGGCCAGCCAGAGTTGGAACATCCATGTCTTTCCACACTGCACTAATTATCCCCAGCAATATTTACTGTTTATCTATCTTCAAATTTTAATGACAGAGAATGCCTGCCCCCATTGTGATTTAAGGCACAAACACTCCCCTTGACAAACATTCTGATCAACTTAATACTGCCCAGAGTAATGCTTAGATGCTTTTTTGGCAGAACTGAGATTTGAACTCAGGGTCTTGCATTTGACAGGCAGGTACTCTATCACTTGAGTCGCACCTCCAGCTCTGGTACACAGATTCCTAACAGGTTCACCTCTTCATCCCTTTCAGGTTTTCGGTAGAAAGCAATCACTACTTCTTAATTCTTTTTTTTTTTTTGTCTGTGTGTGCCACTATTGGGGCTTGAACTTGGAACTTGAGCACTGACCCTGAGGGTATTTTTTGCTCAACGTTGGCATGCTACCATTTGAGCCAAAGCTCTGCATCCAGTTTTCTTCTGGTTCATTAGAGAAAAGAGTCTTACAGACTTTCCTGCCTGGGATGTCTTTAAACTATGATCATAAAATCTCAGCCTCCTGAACAGCTAGGTTACAGGTGTGAGCTACTGGTGCCTAACTATGTTCTTATAATAAGAAATTCTAGGCTGGACGCTGGCGGCTCACTCCTGTAATCCTAGTTTCTCAGGAGGCTGAGATCTGAGAATTGTGGTTTAGAGCCAGCCCAGGAAGGAAAGTCCTTGAGACTATTATCTTCAATGAACCAGCAGAAAACCAGAGTGTTGCTGTGGCTCTAAGTGGTAGAGTGCTAGCTAGCCTTGAACAAAAGAGCTTAGAGACAAAGCCTGGGCCTTGAGTTCAAGCCCCTTCACTGACCCCCCCCCCCCAAAAAAAAAGAAGAGAAAAAGAAAAAGAAAGGAAGGAAGGAAGGAAGGAAGGAAGGAACGAAGGAAGGAAGGGAGAGAGAAAGAAAGATGGAAGGAAGGGAAGGGTAGGGAAGGGAAGGGAGGGAGGGAGGGAAGCAAGCAAGCAAGAAAGCTAGGAAGTTTTCACATAGGTTCTGAAGCCTCTCCTGTTCTTGTCTCTGCTCTGGGATTGCACTCTATTTCTCTGAACCAGAGGAATGCCTATTCTCTCCTCTCCTATTCTCCTCTCTGCCTCTGCTCTCCTTGGATTTAGGAGTATTTCTGGAGTGTTCTCTGCCCCTGGCTGAGCAGGTCAATACAGCCCTCTGCTTTCTCAAGGTGATCTCAACCCCTCAGTGGGTCAGATTAAGAAAGGAGAAGATGAGAGAACAGAGGCACCTCTCAGGAGCTCAGTTTCCCCATCAGAAGGGGATGGGGGTTAGACTACACAAGGCCAAAGGCCCTCACTTGCTCTCCCAGGCTCTCTCATGACTATCACCACACCTAGCTATTCACTCATAAAAACTGTTGGCAGTCAAGAACGATGCATGGTGGGAGAAGTAGATGTTTACCTGGGCTTTGGGCTGGTCTTCTCCTCCCAGGATGACACAGCCCAATGGAGGGCCACATCTCTCACCTCACAGAAGAACATGATGGCCTCCTTCCTGGAGCAGCATTTCAAGCTCCTCTACTCTCATCTCTAGTGTGAGCAAGCCAGAAGAAGGGCTTTCTTTAGAGGCTGGCTAGCAGAGGCCATGCTTCCATCATATCCTAGATCTTGGCAAAGCCATTACTCTGAAGACAATGTTCTATGTCCCATCTTATAGTCCATTAGTCTATTTATAGGTAAGAATAGAAATGAATATTATCTTCTGGGAACCGTGGCTTAGGTCTGTCATCCTAGCTACTCAGGAAGATGAGGTCTGAGGATCCTGGTTCAAAACCAGACCAGGCAGGAAAGTCTGTGAGACTCTTATGTCCATTGAACCACCAAAAGAGCCAGAAGTGGAACTGTGGTTCAAGTGGTAGAATGCAAGCCTTGAGTGAGGAAACTCAGGGTCAGTATCTAGGGCGTGAGTTCAAGTCCTCATACCAGAACCAATATAGATAGATAGATAGATAGATAGATAGATAGATAGATAGATAGATAGATAGATAGATAGATAGATAGATAGATAGATAGATAGATAGATAGATAGATAGATAGATAGATAGATAGATAGATAGATAGATGAAAAATTGAAAATTAGAGATAGACATTGGAACCTGGCATGTACTTCCTTTGCAGTTCACTCTTCATTCTGGCAATAGGGAGTGATTGATTACTTAGGAGGAAGGAAGGGAGGGAGCTGTAGAAATTGGAGTCTGGCAACCATGTTCAGCTTATGACTGGAAGGTGCATGGACACCAGAGGCAAGGAAGCAGGCAGGAGGTTGCCTCATCTTCTCTCCCAGGACTCTGTAACAAGGCATTGATTTAAGGCAGCACATAGCTGCCACTGTTGGGAGAAAACAGAGGGGGAAAAACAGATGTGAGAGAATTCCAAATTCTTTATTCAGATTTTTTTAAGTGGGCTAAAATTTAATGTGAGCGTTAGGCACTGGTGGCTCACACCTGTAATCCTAGCTACTCAAGAGACTGAGACTTAGGACCATGGTTCCAAGCTAGTACTGGCAGGAAAGTTTGTGAGACTCACTTATCTCAGATTCACAACCCAAAAGGCGAGAAGTGGAGCTGTGGCAAGCACTAGCCTTGAGTTAAAAAAATGAAGGGACAAGGCCCAGGCTTTGGTTCAAGCCCTGAGACTGGCACACAGAAAGAAAGATGACGAGGAGGAACAAGAGAAGGAGAAGAAAACGAGGAGGAAGAGGAGGAGGAGAAGACAAAAGAGGGGAAGAAGTAGGAGGGAGTAAGAGAGAAGAGGAAGGAGAGAAAGGTGGGAGGAGGAGGGAGGGGGAGAAAGAAGGAGGATGAGGAGAAGGAAGGAGTAAGGAGAAAGAAGGAAAGAAGAGAAAGGAAACAGGAAGAGGAAGGAGGAGGAAGAAGAGAAAATGAGGAAGAGGAAAAACAAAGAAGGAAGGAAGGAGGGATGGGAGAAGGGAGGGAAGGGAAGGAAGAAAAGCTAGGAAGGGAAGGAGGGAGGAAAGGAAGAAAGGAAGAGAGGAAGGGAGGGAGCTATGAAGGGGGAAGGGAGGAAGGGAAGAAAGGAAGAAAGGGAGGAGAATGCTTTGTCTCATTTTCTTTACTAGACCCACTATAAATCAACAATCAGTGTTGTGGGGCTGATCTGTGACCCTACAGTCTGGCAGGAGCGCCCACTGTCTGTCATGAGAAGACCCTGTAGGATGTCAAGTCTTCTGCTGATAAAGGTAGAAATCCAGCTTGCAGGTTTCCACCCTAGGGGAGCTGTGCATGGTGCAGGCCCTCTGTCTCACTGCTTCAGACTCAGCCTGAGTGTTATTACTGCCCATATATTTACCTTCCCATAGGGTCAATGTGCTGATGGAGGTGGTTTTGCAGGGCTGTGGAAACCCAATTTCTACTTCACATGATGATAGAGATGAGGAGATCTCCTAAGAGCATGCACGCTACTATCATTACCTGAAGAACTCAATAAATGCTTTGCACCACTGGGAGGGAAGGCAAGGACTATAAATCTCACCCCACAGCTCAGCCATCAAGGTTTCAAAAATGAGTGTGGGGTCACAAAAGAAGGTTGAGAAAGGCCTGACTTTTGTACTTCTCACCTCCACTCAGTATCCCCTAATAGCTCAATCCCTTCATAAAGAGAATTCCAACAAGTAAGAGCTAATTCAGGCATTAGAACCATGATTGCATCTATTATTGTTTTTATTTTGTGCTTGTCCTGGGGCTTGAACTCAGGGCCTGGCTAGTATCCTTGGTCTTGTTTTTTTGTTTTGTTTTCTTTCCTTTTTGATCAATCATGGGTCTTGAACTCAGGGCCTGGATGCTGTCTCTGAGCTCTTTTTGCTCAAGGCTAGCGCTCTACCACTTTGTGACACAGCACCACTTCCTGTTTTGTGGTGGTTCATGAATCCCATCAACTTTCTTACCAGGGCTGGCTTTGAACTGCAATCCTCAGACCTCAGCCCCCTCAGTAGCTAGAATTACAAGCATAAGCCCCCAGGGCATGGCTGATCAACATAATTTTGAAGACCTGAGTTCTGTCCATTTCATTTCCATATAGCTCACCTTAGTCTGGTGTCTAATTCCATGTGATTCCTAAGTAAAATACAAATTAGAATTCATAACAGCTTATGCTGTTTGAATGGACATCACCAAATATAGCTCCAGGCTATATATTTGGAAAGCTGGCTTCATGAATCTTTTTATCCTAGTACTCAGAAATCACAATGATGGCCTGGAAATAATAACAAGATAAAGAGGACAAGCTGACACTTTTGTTCACAGTGTGTTTAATTCTATTCAGGAGAATGGGATAAAAATCCTAGAAAAAGCCGGGCACCGGTGGCTCATGCCTATAACCCTAGCTACTGAGGAGGCTGAGATCTGAGGATCACGATTCAAAACCAGCCCAGGCAAGAAAGTCTGTGAGACTCTTATCTCCAATAAACCACTAAAAAAACGGGAAGTGGTGCTGTGGTTCAAGTGGTAGAGGGCTAGCCTTAAGCTGAAGAGTACAAGGACAGCGCCCAAGCCCAGAGTTCAGGCCCCATGACTGGCAAACAAAAAAAAATCCTAGCCATCATCCCTTCTCCCTCTATCTAAAGTTCCTGGCCTGTTTCCTGGTCCTCATATGATTTCACATGGTAGTCCTTAATCTACCTGCTTAGCACTCAGAATGTTTTATATCAGAGATGCAGAAAGTGAGATCGCTGTGGTATGAGTGCACACACACACACACACACACACACACACACACACACACACACACACACGAGTTCACATGCTGAACACTTAATCCCCATACTCTCAGTGTTAGAAGGTGGTGACTTGGGGAGGTGTTTATGCCAGGAAGGCCATGACCTTGTGGAGAGATTAATGCTATCAGAAAGGCATGTAAGGGGAGTCTGACCCCTGGTGTCCATGTTCAGCAAGTGTCCATCCCCTTCCAGAAGATGCTGTATTCCAAGCACCATGTTGGAAGCCAACTGTAGCATCATCTGACAATTGAGCCTCTGACAACTGGGCCATGAACTAATCTCCATTTTCAAGGCAACAAAACACAAGTTTCTCTTGTTAATATAGTGTCTAGCCTCTGGTATTTTGTTATAGTCATACCAATGGACTAAGACGACAAAGATGGGTCCCAGAGCCATGGGGTGCACTGTGGAGGCTCTCCTAAATATCTAACAATGTGCAAGTGGATTTGGAGCTGGATACAGGGCCCAAGCTATTAGGCACTGGGTTCTGCGAGAATAAAGTGGTAGGAAGGGAAAACAACTGTGTTCTCAGCAGATGCAGTCAGGACTTAGAATCAGCTGAAATGGAGCCTCAGTTAGACATCCTGAGCAAAGTGTGAGAAAGAAACAAGAGGAAAGGCCAGCCTTGCTGTGAACTTGCAACGATGCTGGGTGAATTCTGTCCCTCTCCTCGGATGCTGTAGAAGGCAGAATGTGTGGGGTAATGCTCTGGAATCAGGCAGGAGAAATCTCTCCAGGCAGCAAAGGTTCAGGAACTTATGTGGCTTCTCTGAACAGCTTCTTGTAAAATGCAAGAAGAGAGGAATGATCAAATGATCTGAAGCCCAGAATTTACACTCAGGAGGGAATGAGCATGGAAAGATCTGGAAAGTTCAGAGACGGTCCATGTAAAGAGTCATAAAAGCATGTTCAAGCTGAGCACTAGTGGCTCATTCCTGTAATCCTAGCTACTCAGGGAAGCTGAGATCTGAGGATCACGGTTCAAAGCAAGGCTGGGTATTCAAATCTATGAGACTCTTAGCTTCATCTAATCAGCCAAAAAGCAAAGCCAGAAGTGGAGATGTGGAAGTGGTGCTGTAGCTCAAGTGGTAGAGTGCTAGCCTTGAGCTGAAGAGCTGAGGGACAGCCCCCAGGCCCAGAGTTCAAGCCCCACGACCGACAAAAAAAAGTGCTTCAGAAGTGGAGATGTGGCCCAAGTGTTAGAGCACCAGTCCTGATCATAAAAGCTAAACAAGAGCTCAAAGTCCTCAATTCAAGTCTTAGTACCCATGCAAAGAGCCAGAAATGGGGGTGTGGCTCCAGTGGCAGAGCACCAGCCTTGAGCGAAACAGCTAAATGAGAGCACAAAGTCTTGAGTTCAAGCCCCAAGACCAGCATGCACACATGCGTGCATACAAGTGCGCACACACACACACACACACACACACACACACACACACACACACATACATACACAAAGTGTGCTGAGAAAAGCAAAGTTGTAACCAAGTAACCATATGGAGTTTAGCAAAAGATAGAAAGAAGCTTCTAGAAGGCATGCCAGAGATTTCTAGGGTTACCTATCCCCTCACAGGCTCAGAGTACCTGTGGGACCTACTGGGCTCATTACCCAGTGTTGTTCTAGTTTCTGACCCCCACTTTCTGCCACAGAACTCCTCTGCCATACCCCCAGCTCTGGCTCCAAGGGCCAAGATTTGCCTCAGGCCACCACAATGCAAGCCTTGTTTGTAAAATGTCCACATACAGTGAATTCCAAGGCAATCTGAAGGTAGGAGCTATGGAGGCATGGCTTCCTCTGGCCAGATTTCAAAGGATGCTTGCAAAAGCCTTGAGGACCAGGCAGGGTCCTGCTTCAGGGACAGAGCTGCTATAGAGAGCAGGCTTTGACACTGGAGTCTTATCAAGATCTCTGCTAGGACAATATTGAGAGGACTGATGGAAAACCGGCTACACACACACACACACACACACACACACACACACACACACACACACAAACAAGCACAGAGCTTCAATGTACAGCCTCAACCTAAAGAAGTCATAGGCATGAAATTTCAGCATGAGCAGAAACTTGAGCATCACCTAGGAAAGTCTTCCTGAGGCCTTGAGTGTCCATGAAATGGAATTTCATTAAGATGACTCATCTCCAGCCTTGAGATTTAATGTTGCTTACTCTGTTGGATTTGGGAGACTTAATGGCTATTCCTTTCTTCTGTTCGATGTAGCCCTCTAGAAATGGGGATGTCTATTCTATGCCAATCTGCCATTGTGTTTTAGAACTATGCATTGGGTTCTGCTGGTGTACAACCTCAGAAGGAGCATGATTTAAAGCTGGTTTGTATGTGACTTAGGTCATACTAGGGATTTTAGACTTTAAAGTTGATGCTGGAATAAGTGCGAAATTTACTTTTTTGTGGGTGGAGGGATAGGGAATACTAGGATGAAGTTAATGTATCTATTTTGTTTTCTTGGGGTTTTTTTTGGTCATGGGGCATGAACTCTAGGTCCAGACACTGTCCCTCAGCTCTTCAGCTCAAGGCAAGCACTTTATCACTTGAGCCACGGCACCACTTTTGGTTTTCTGGTGGTTAATTGGAGATAAGAATCTCATGGTCTTTCCTACCTGTGCTGCCTTTGAACCATGATCCTCAGATCTCAGCTTTCTGAGTAGCTAGGATTGCAAGTGTGAGCCACTGGTGCCAGGTGAGTTAATGTGTTTTGCAAATAGAAAAGACATGGTTTAGGGGCACAAATGAGTGCCATTGTCTGAATGTCTGCCTTACAAAATATGTGTCTCCCTCTACCCTCCCCAGTGCAGGGGGGTGGGGGAGGAGGCCGTCACCTGTTAGGAACCATTTGGCCATAAAGGCTGCCATTATTAAGGGACTTGACAGAGTAGAAAGTTATATGCTAGACAAAGAGACAGTCTAAGATTGAGGATTCATTATAGCACTTTATTGTCCAACATTGAAATTAATATTTTATGTTTGTTTAACTTCATTTAGAGATATAATTGATTGCTGGCCTCTAATATCTCATTTCTGTAATCCTAGCTACTCAAGAGGCTGAGACCTCTTGCTGTTCAAAGCCAGTCTGGACAGAAAAGACTGTGCAATTCTTATCTCCAATTAACCAGTAAAAAAAGGGCCAGAAGTGAGGCTGTGGCTCAAGTGGTAGAGCACCAGCCTCGTGAGTAAAAGACAAAGGACAGTGCCCAGGTCCTGAGTTCAAGTCCCATAACTGGCACCAGGAATAAACAAATTTTTAAAATGTCTTAAATATATAGTGATAGAAAAGCAAGAGGACAAGAGTGGGAAAAGAAAGAAGACAAGGCCAATGGGACTGGAGAAGAACATAGAGATTGCTAAGCATGAACTCCATTGTTTGAATGGGCAAACAAACAGCCAGGAGACAGAAACAAGGTCACAGAGCTGATGGAGATTCTAGTCTAGCCCATGCTGTCTCCCGTCTCAGTGCAACTGCATTATGGTCAGTTATAGTGCAACCCTGCTGTGCTCAGGACAGGCAGTAAGCCCTACCTCTTCTGTGTACATGCAGACATCCAGGTTGTGTAGGTTAAGGACCTGGATGGTAAAGTGGATTTTCAGTTCCTGGGTGTCTGGAAAGGAACTCACCAAGGCTAAGTTTATTTCTGCAGAAGAATGCACCATCAGTCAAAAAGCTGGCAAGCATCCGCACAGAGCAGGCAGGCTGGCTGCTCCCTTTTTATCCCAGATCCAGCAGGCCCCACCTCTCTGCTCCCATTGGCTGAGCTCAGGCTCATAATATGGAAAGAGATGTAGATGTAATTAAAATTCAAGGAGCTTCTCAGGTGCTCAGGAAAAGGAAGTTTGTAAGTAAAGTGTACATAACAAGGGCCAAGCCACCTGGCCAAAGCAGGGACCCTTCAGAAAAATACCTGTAATCCTAGCTACTCAGGAGGCTGAGATTTGAGGATCACAGTTCAAAGCAAGCCTGGGCAGGAAAGTCCATGAGACTCTTTATCTCCAATAAACCACCAGAAAACCAGAAGTGGCGCTATGGCTCAAGTGGTAGAGCTCTCACCTTGAGCTGAAGAGCTCAGAGACAGCACCCAGGCTCAGAGTTAAAGACCCATAGTGGACAAAATGGAAAAAGAAAAGAAAAATCGCTCAATATTAACAGAAATGAAGAAAACTCCTTTGATAGAAAGACTTTTTCTCACATTAGTGCTAATAGCTCATTTCTCTAATTCTAGCCACTCAAGAGGCTGAGATCTGAGGATCAAGGTTGAAAACCAGCCAGGGCAGACAAATCCATGGAAAATTTCTCTCTAATTAACCAGAAAAAGGTCAAAATTGAAGGGGTCAGTCGAATGGTAGGTAAAGCACTAGTCTGCAGCAAAACAAGCTAAGCAAGAGCATGAGGTCCAGAGTTCAAGCCTTACTGCCAGCATAAGCATATTTCTTTGTCTGCACATTTAATAGATCTTTGGAGGAGAGAAGGGTGAAGGGCAAAGTCTGAGTTGCAAGTAGCCTGCTTCATGCTTTAACAAAGCCTAATCCTTGGTCCTATGTGTGTGGATGTCCTTGAGCTGCAGGATGAAGTGGGCCACAATGGTCACCTGTGTGTACAGACGTGTGGTGCACGCCATAGGAACTGCATTGCTTCTGCCCTTCTACATGATGTCTCTGCATTTCCAAAAGATCAGAAACAAAGGGAAGATATCAGGAGCAGAGTGGGGGGGGAAGAGCGAGCACTGCAGAAACAATGCCTGAGATGCAGAACATTAAAAGGCAAGTCATATAAACCAGCAAACCTGCACCACCACAGCCATAAAATACCCACGCCTGCCATCATACACAGCCATGTGCCCTGCCTGGCCGCACTGCTCCAAATTCTGAACCAGGCTGTTCTAGAGCCCATGTTATAGTTCCCTGGAGAGTGTGAACCCATACTTAGCCAGAACCTGATTGCCTTCCTCCTCCTCCTCCTCCCCTCCCTCCCCCTGCCACCAGGGTAGGCCCCACCTGCTGAGATGGGAAGGAAAGAGGAAAGCAGCCTTGGTCTGTCACCTTTATGATTTTCCCAGACAACAGGACAACAGCACTTGGAATTTCCTACCATCATCTATCCTCTCTACCAACCACCATCTCCCACCAGGGCCACATCCCTTCTCACATGGCCAGGGCCTCCTCTGCCCACGAGCTGCTCCTCCCAGGTGCACTGCTATTTCTTCGGTCCTGACCCTTCTGCAGCTCCTTTCCCCAGCAGCTACCACAACCAAGCAGCACCCAGAAGACCTGGTTTTACTTAGCACTTAGGGACTCTCATGAGCACCTTGCTGAGGGCTACACCTGCACTGTCTTCAGTAAGGTATGACAGGTACTATGGTTCCAGTGCTGTAGCATTGACAATCAGTAAACCAAGACAGCTAGAAGGAGATCGAGGCGTGTAAGTGAATGGTCAGACTCTGTGCCCTTTTGTGCAGGTTTGCATTTTAACCAGAATCACAATTATCTTCTTTGGGGAAAAATAAATAAATAAGTAAATAAATCTTATGGTGGAATTTTTAATTTATACTAGTGAACTGACAAGGATCTATTGACCAAAGGCATCTCTCTGGGCTCCTTGAAAGCAGTGCTAGAACCATCTGGCCCCAGGAATTATCTACTTCTTGCTGAATCGAGCCCCTGAACATCATCTTTCAAAAGTAAATTGGCCAAGATCCATTTGATCTTACAGAAACCATTCTGGCTCCATTCATGGGGGTTGCAAGGTCAGCCATCCATTGTGGATCTAGAAGGGTCTAGAAGGTCTCTATCACAGGAATGTTATGAAGTGAGGAGTGGACATGAGGTGGTGGAATGGAGGGGTGTGGAACAGGTGACATGAAGGGCAGGCAGGCTCAGCCACTGGCTGGTGGTGTGTGTCACACTAAGGGAATGGCCTCACTCAATGAAACCTCTTTGCTTTCTCTGAAAAGTTGGGAATCATAATGGTCTCCTCCCTCTGGAGGAGTCATGAGCATTGAACGAACTAGTGACTGAGAGTATGAGAACACCCTTTTGAAATTGTAAGGTTATATGTATATGTGTGTGTTTCTGAAGTGTATAGAGTTATTAAATTTTTTGTCGGTCATGGGGCTTGAACTCTGTGCCTGGGTGCTGTCCCTCAGCTCTTCAGTTAAAGGCTAGCACTCTACCACTTGAGCCACAGCCACTCTGGATTTTCTGGTGGTTAATTGGAGACAAGAGTCACGGATATTCCTGCTTTGACTGTCTTCAAACTGTGATCTTCAGATCTCAGCCTCCTGAGTAGCTAGGATTATAGTGGTGCCTGACAGAAAATAAGTTTGTTTGTTTAAGAAAAGCATTTTCTTCTTTAGCCTAGAAATTCTATCACTAAGAAATCACCCTGTAGAAAGAATCGCATGTGCTTTCATTACTGAGCTACAACTGTGCTATTTCAGATCCTTTTTAAAAGGCAAAAAAAAAAAAACAACAAAAACTAACCTGGAAACATCATAAACTGTCCAACTAGATAAATATACCATGGAGCTAGCTGGGTGCCTGTGGCTCATGCCTGTTTTCTGAGCTACTCAAGAGGGTAAGAAGTAAGACTCGTAGTTCCAAGCTAGCCAGAGCAGAAAAGTCCTTGAGACTTTTATCTCCAATTAATCACCAAAAAGCCAGATGTAGAGCTCTGGCTTGAGTTGTGCTATGCCAGACTTGAGCAGAAAAGTTAAGCAAAAGCTCATTCTCTGAGTTCAAGCCCTACTACCAGGACACACACACATGCACCCACATACACGAAAGAAAGACCCATGACCAGCAAAAAAAAAAAAAAAAAAAAGAAGAATCTCAGATTTGTCTGCCAGGGCTGGTTTTGAACCTTGATCCTCAGACCTCAGCTTCCTAAGTAGCTGGGATTACAGGTGTGAGCCAGCAGCACCTGGCCTAAACGTCCATCTTTCTTTTTCTATCTTTTTTTTCAGTTGTGAGGTTTGAACTTAGAGCCTGAGTGCTGTACCTGAGCTTTTAGTCTCAAGTCTAGCACTCTACAACTTGAGCCACAGCTCCACTTCCAGTTTTCTAGTGGTTAATTGGAGATAAGAGTCTCATTGATTTTCCCGCCTGGTTTCCAACCACAATCCTCAGATCCTTAGTCTTCTGAGTAACTAGGATTATAGGTGGTAGCCACCATTGCCTAGCCTAAACGTGTTTTTGTTGTTGTTGGTGGTGGTGGTCATGGGGCTTGAACTCTGGGCCTGGACTCTGTCCCTGAGCTCTTCAGCTCACAGCAAATGCTCTACCACTTGAGCCACAGCGCCACTTATGGATTTTTGCTGATTAATTGTTGATAAGAGTCTCTTGGACTTTCCTTCCTGGGGTGGCTTTGAATCATGATCCTCAGATCTCAGCCTACTGAGTAGCTAAGATTACAGGCATGTGCCCGGCCTAACCATTTCTTAATATGGGTCTTGGTAAAAAATATTCAAAGCCAAGTATGGTGGTATGTGCTGGTAATCAGGAGAATCAGAAGTTCCAGGCCAGTCTGGGCTATATAGTGAGACACTGTTTCAAAATCAAAACAAACATTAAGGAAAAGTATATAGGTGAAACTACTCTTGTAGCCATCTTTGGAAAATACACCCAGCCACTTAGCAATGTGGGTTTCAGAGAAAGCACTAGTGATGGCAGCTTCATTTTGCTGTCTGAAGTGTCTGCCTGGTGAGGGGCTTGGATGGTGGTGGTCATGGTGGTGGTGGTGTGAGTTTGTGTGTGTGTGTGTGTGTGTGTGTGTGTGGGTGGGTGGGTGTATGCGTGTGTGCGTGCATGCACACATTCATGCCAGTCCTGGGGGTTGAACAGAGTATAGGTGCTGTCCCTGAGTTTTTTCACTCAAAGCTGTTACTCTACCACTTGAGCTCCATTTTGCCTTTTTTTGGTTAATTGGAAAAGTCACAGACTTTTCTACCTTGGCTGGCTTTAAACTGTGATCCTCATATCTCAGTCTCTTGAGTAGCAAGGTTAATAGATGGGAGCCACCAGCACTTGGCTTCCTCTCCTGTTCTTTGAAACAGGGTCTTGCTATGGAGTTCCAGGTGGCCTGAAACTTATAATTCTCCTGCCTCTGCCTTCTGAATGGTGGGATTACAGACACACACCACCTTGCCTGGCTCTCTGTTCAGGAAGACATGTGATAAGCCTACCTGCCTGCCTGCCTTCCTTCCTTCCTTCCTTCCTTCCTTCCTTCCTTCCTTCCTTCCTTCCTTCCTTCCTTCCTTCCTTCCTATCTTCCTTTCTTCCTTCCTTCCTTCTCCTTTAACTTGGGGTCTTGTGCTCTTTCTGAGCCTTTTTGCTCAAGGCTGGTGCTCTACCACTTGATCCACAGCTCTGCTTCCTGTAGTTTATTGAGTAATTGTGGATAAGTGTCTTTCAGGATTTTTCTGCCCAAGCTGGCTTTGAACTGCGATCCTCAGATCTCAACCTCCTGAATAGTTAGGATTACAGGTATGAGCCACCAGCATCTCCAGGTTTTCTCAATAATTCATGGACTTGGTTGGAGGGCATTTCTTGGTAAATGTCTTATCTCCATCCCGTGACCACCATAGCAGCATGGTTGAAATACGTGGATTTTAAAAATTATTATTCTTTTTGTTTCTTTTCCTTTTTTTTTGTCTGCCCTCAGGCTTGGAGCCAAGGCCTGGGTGCTGTCTCCAGGTGTCTTTTGTTCAAGGTGAGCATTCTACCACTTGAGCCACAGTACCAATTCTGGCTTTTTTTTTTTTTTTTTTTTTTGGTCAGTTGTGGGGCCTAAACTCGGTCTGGGCACTGTCCCTTGAGCTCTTCAGCTCAAGGCTGGCACTCTACCACTTGAGCCATAGCACCATTTCCAGCTTTCTCTGCTTATGTGTTGCTGAAGAATTGAACCCAGGTGAGCCACAGCACCACTTCTGGTTTTCTGGAAAATAAGAGATAAGAGTCTCATGCACTTTCCTGCCTGGGCTGGCTTTGAACCGTGATACTCAGATCTCAGCCTCCTGAGTAGCTAGGATTACAGGTGTGAGCCACCAGCACCCAGCTTTAATTTGGCTTTTTTAGGTAAGTTCTCATAGTTTTATCCAACTGATCTATGGACCGTGACCCTCCCATTACCTCCTCCCAAATAGCTGGGCTCCACCGGCGATACACCAGAACCTTTCCTAGAGCCCTTGTCCTTTTAGGTTTCCAATATAAGTTTTTGAAAATAACTGAAGCCCATTAACTGAGGATCATCTCCTTGAGTATGCACAAGTAAAAGTGAATGTTCTTATGTTCTGTATACTTCCGGAATTCTGAATGAATGCATGCTTCCCTGCTGCACTCTGAATGTGCACGCAGCTACCCTCAAATTAGCTATGCCGGCCAAGATCTTTGTGGTGCCACATAGACAGCTTTCAGGCTATAATCTAAAACATATGTTGCACAAAGGAATCTATTTCTTCATTGATGTCCTGAGCACAAGCAGACAGGCAAAGCAAGTGCCTGGCGATGTGCTTTCCCCTCATCTTGTTCCTGCCTGGGTCAGCGTCTGACCTTCAGCACATACAGGCTCCCCACAGTCTGCACAGCAGCATTGCTTCCTGGTCCTGCCTGTGGCCCCTTTGTCATAGCAGAACTAACTTGTAGCTTAAAGTCCAAAACCTGCCCAGGAACTCATCTCATAGAGGAGTTACCAGTAGGAGTCAGGGTAGGGTAGACCATGTTTCCTGAGTATATAATGGCTGCTGCTAATATTCTTTCTTGAAGAGGATGCTATAATATGCTGTGAGAGTAGAGCCTCTACATTTGAGGAATTAGGACGTAGTTAGAAAAAAAAAGGGGAGGAAAAGAACTCAGGATTTAATTGATAAAAAGTGAATGTAAATGTGGGAAGGTAGCTCAGTGGTAGAGTGCTTGCCTTGCATGCATGAGGCCGTGGGTTTGACTCCTCAGTACTGCATAAGCAGACAACGCCAGAAGTGGGTCAAGTGGTACAGCGTTAGTCTTGAGCTGAAGAGCTGAGGGACAGCGCCCAGGCCCAGAGTTCAGGCCCCACAACCCCCAAAAAAAAGTGAATATAATTTCATTTTACTGAACTTGTACACTAATGACCTGGGGCAAAACTTAACTGCTCTGCTTTGCTTTCTCTGTTTAGGAATTGGTGACTTTTGATTCACAATGAAACTGCAGACCCTCAGTGAAATAATGGATGAGAAAGCTGCGTGCACATTCAGAGTGCAGCAGGGAAGCATGCATTCATTCAGAATTCCGGAAGTATACAGAACATAAGAACATTCACTTTTACTTGTGCATACTCAAGGAGATGATCCTCAGTTAAGATTTTTTTTTTAATCAAAAGACATTCTGAAAGAGTCAGGAAAATATTGAGGAAATATAGAGACCAGAGGCAGTGGGGGGTGGGGATTTAGCTCAGTGGAAGTGCACTTGCCTAACAGTAAGGTCCTCAGCTCTGAAAAAAGTAGTTTGATTGTCTGTCCCTGGATGTCAGCTTCTTGCTCCCCGTCAGGGGTAAGTAGCTCTATGGTGCCCCAGCCTTGCTTTGCAGAATTTCCACACATAGTGTATGCAGTGTGAACCTGTGTTGAGTCAACTTCATCTTAGAATTCTTCTATACATCAGGACGTAGGGTATTGTTAGCTATGTGCTTACACACAATGGTCAGCTTTCTTAATCCCAGAGGGGTCAGCGGATCAGAGACGGCTTATGAAAAATGCTCTAGACATATGAGGATTCTAAGATACTCACATGTATTGATCCTGCCAAAATGTTGTCCCTGCACAGAAATCGAAAGGGACATCATTCTGTGGGCTCCTGCGAGGTTTCCCATTTGGTTTCTCCCTAGCTCTCAGTGGGCACTCCACAATCTGGTGACAAAAAGACTAGTGGTAATTCGTGACAGAATCCTGAGCAAGCAGCCCCTTTAAAGAGTAATGCAGCCCATGTCTTCCCTGGGTCTTTCAAGCACCCAATTCCCTGGGAAGAGCTTGTCTTCAGTCAAACAAGTGCCCTTTCTGCTTCAAGTATCATCCAAAGCCGCATTAATGAAACTGTGGTGGTGTTTGAAGACTATTCACTGATTGAATATAGATTTGCATGGCTACGACGTACCAAGCAATGTTCTAAAAAGACTGTGGTGGGAACCCAGTGTGCACACCAAACACAGACATACACATGCATGCACATACATACACATGTGTGTGCAGTAAATCCACAGAGGTGAATATACAGTAATTGGTCATGAGAAGTGCTAAGGGAAAGGAAGTAAAGAAGAATCAAAACAACAGTTGAAAGGGGTGATATTGATGAAGATATATTGTATTCCTAAACTGCTGTGTTAGATAGCAACTCCTTTGTATAACTCCTTAAAGATAATAAATAAAAGAATACATTGCTTTGAAAAGTAAAAGCAAAGAGTTACCTGGCACTGTTATCTCACCCCTGTACTCCTGACAACTCATGAGGCTGAGATCTAAGGATCCCGGTTCAAAGTCCTTTACAGATAAAGTCAGTGAGACTCAAAGGACTAAGCATCATCCATCAACAAAAGAGCCAAACAAGAGCAAGAGGCCATAAGTTCAAGACTCAGCTCAAGTACAAAAAAGGGGAAGAAAAAGCAGGGAGGGAAGGGAAGAAAGGAAGGAGTGAGCACTTATAAAAGGCAAGTTTACAGAAAAAAAATAAGATATTAAGTGTGTATTCATGTGGCTCCTCTATGGTGGATATAGTAATTACCATAATTGCTATAAATAATCTTTACAGAAGATAGACCAACTAACTAATGTGACAAATAAGCAGAAGGCAGGCTAATGATAGTAAGTTATATATATTGATCATTAGATATTATACCAAACAATTCACCTTTTATCCCCTGGACTATGGGGAGGAGCTAACACTCCACTGAGAACAAGGAAACTGTACAACAAAGCCATTAGCCTGGAATTACCAGTCAGTGACAGAGCCCAATACCACTCAGGGTTTCTAAAAGTCGCCTTTGGCTACAAACTCAGGGTCACTATCAGACAGATCTATCGCTCTAAGAAAGGTAAGGAGGTTCTTATTTTCAACCAGACTTGTAAAGAGATTTTCAAAATTTAATCTATCTCTTTGCTCCAGACTATAGGGAATCATTTGGGGAGCAAGCACCCAGCATTCCATAGCTCTTAACTCTTCCTTGTACCTCTGTGTCTAAGACAAAAGAAGCAATTACAATTTATGAAGACAAGAAAGGCAAGACAAACCTGTGGAATGACTCAAGTATGAGCTCAGGGGAAAAGACACTCAGGCTCCTTAGACCAAGGTTACTGACAAAGATTCGGGGAGAACCTAAACCAAGCCTGTCCTGTATGCTCTGCACAAGCCAGCCTGGATGGCAAACCCAGCAGCAAAAACCGCCGAGGTCCTAGGGAAGGTCAAGTGAGTGGAAGTCAGGAGAGCAACAGGACAGCTTGCCCCTCGGCAGCAGAGAAGAGCAAAGCAAAGCTCTCAAATTCCACCCTGGGCCCAGGCGATTTAATTACATTTTAATTATTTATAACTTGCTGTATTCCAGAACTGCTCTGATAAACTAGGTGTAGGAGAGAACAGGAAAGTAGAAAGATATGGATAGCAGCATACAATGGAGACAGGAATGGAGTTAATACAGAAATGCACAATGAGTACCACAAAATGACCTCTGTATTCCAAGGGGAGGTGGGATAGGGTAGGAATTTCGCTTGAGACTGGCTTCTAGCCAATCAAACCATGATACAGATCACAGAGTCCAGAAGAGAAAATAGCTTGCTGTCTTCATACACAAAGTATTGTTACACCATGCCTCCACTCCCCACAAAGCAACCCCTTCCAACTGTGACCACAGTGGAGAAGGATATCCGTCCTCTACTATGAAGGGAAGACAGGATGCAGTGAACAGAACACGAGTCCTTCTCTAGACGGATGATCCTGCTTGTTACACTTAGAACTTTGCATGTAGATCTTTTTCCAGGCCAGGACTATGCAGGAGGCTTTGCCCTCAAGACTCAGGCAGTGGGCTGCAGTTAGAAGCCCCCAGTCAGCCACATGACCACAAAGGTGGACAGTAGCTGCTAAGCTGTGAGGTTCAGTGGATAGCGGGTATCTCATGCATTTATGACTTCCGATGCTTTCAACTTATAGTGTGTTTATTGTAACAGTAAATCCATTTGTGAGCTAACCGAATATCCCTGTTCCCAAACTGCCTTCTCTGTATCTGGAAATAACTCACTCATGTTTTCTCTTCCTACTCCTCTTCTGCTTCCTCTCTTTTCTACTTCTTCCTCTTCTTCTAATATTCCTCTTCCTTTCCTCCTCTTCTCCCTCCTTTTCCATCTCTTCTTCCTCCTCCTCCTCCCTTCCTCCTCCTTCTTCTGCTGCTGCTTCTCCTCCTCCTCTTCCTCCTTCTTCTCCTTTCCTTCCTCCTCTTCCTCTTCCTCCTCCTTCTACTTCTCTTGCAGTGTAGGAGATTGAATTCAGGGTCTCATGTTTGCTGGGTAAGACCTCTATCACTTGAGCCACACCCCCAATTCCTTTTGCTTTTAGTTTCTTTTATTAGATAAGGTCTCTTCTTTTGCCCAGGCTGACTGCAGATCCTAATCCTCCTACCTTCACCTGCCAAGTAGCTTGGATTACAGGCATGTGTCATGATACATGGTGAATTAGTGGGTTTTCTCATCCAGATCTTACCATTGAAGGCAGAAAGCATGTGTCTTCTTTACCATAGTGGCCACAGCATGCAGCTGGTACCAGCAGTAACAAGAACTTAGCAAATATTCATCAGACCATGACGAGACAAAAAGCAGATTCGAAACACAAAAGATAAGGCTGTGATGAGCACCGGCCCCGTGGTGGTGGCCAGCTTACCCAGGATGAGGCTCTGAGGTCAAACCCAAGGCCTGTCCACACAGCTCTCCCTCTGCTCCAAGGATTCTGTCATGTTTAGCTGATTGACCTTCCTCCTGGAACTAAAGCATACCATCCACATCCTCAACTGGAACCAACAAGAGCTGGAAATTAAGCTTAACTCTACGCTCATTCAAGTTTCAAAGCCAAATTCTAGAAAGCTCTGATCTTTTTATTTTTTAAGTAGGTAGCCTGGATCTAGGCTTCTTTTCTACCTGAATATTTTAGAAGAGTTCAATAGATCAGTTCAACATTCATTTATCTTGGACTGTCATTTTTATCTATCTTTTATACAGGTTTATACAATTCAAAGGAATTATAATCCTCATATTATTTCCTCATTGGTTAATAAATCATTAAGAAGTTAGTTTTATGGGGCTTTTTAAGATGGGGGGATCAACCTTTGTTGAAGTTGTTAAAAGCAGATTTTCCTCTTAAACACTGAGGTCAGTTTTTATTCAGTTTGGTTTTATTTTTTTTTACAGAGTGAAACCTAAATATACAAACAAACAATTGCCTCCTAATTTCTATTGTTTGAAGTCTTTGATTAAATACAATTCCCTGTATAGCTTATCTGAGTTCCCATGGGTAGTACCTAAGATTGCATTGACCATTCAAAGCCATTCAGCAAGTAAGATATGAAAAGCCTGGGACACTTTGCAGCAAATAGTGAAAGAGCATTTAAAGTTTTGGTCCTCCACAGCCACAAAGAGATGTAGGGTATACTAACAGAATGGCTGAGTCTACTCCTTGCAGGCTACTCCCATCATGGTGGCCTTTTCTCCCACCTTGATAAAAATCTTTCACCTCACAAGTGGCTCCAGAACTCAGGTAATGAATCTTTGAAACAAAGTTGTTTGGAGACAATAACTATTATCTTCTAGGAGTCAACAAACTAGCTGTCAGCCAGCCTTACATTTGGATACTCGTGGAAACACACAATATGACAGTTCACCAGTTTGTGTGAGAAGAGGAAACTATCTTACAGCAAACAGTCCATGCCAGTTAAGAAGTCACTGGCACTATCAGACAGAGGGAGCAGAAGAGCCCAAATCATTGTCAATGATCAGTTTCCACTGTGCACTTTCTCACCCTCATTTTGCTCATGAGCTATAAACAGGGAAACTCCTGCAAGTGAACCAGTTGGCAATCATCCCAAAGCCTCAGGACGGAGGAGAAGAGAACTGATCTAATACATTCCTACATTACATTCCTAATACATTACTCCAAACCCATGCCAAATCTATCCATTTCATGAGGGCATAATCTGTAAAAGATTTCCACGGTTGAATGTTTCAACTCAGTACTTTTGCTGCTCTGACACTGAGACTTGTCCCGTTGTCACATAAGATGGCGATGTACAGAGAACAAGGTCTGGAGCTCAGGCCGCCTGGCCCTCCCCTGTTCACTACTCAGGGTTGAATCTTCTGTACCTTATTCTCTGAATCAGGAAATCAGGAGCGGAACCTCTCTTCTGAAGTTGTGTTTAATCACATATGTGCACACATGAACACCTGCCAACACACACACACACACACACACACACACACACACACACACACACACACACACACACACACACACTGCTCTAAAGAGTATGTGCAGTTTGCCTACTTAAGAAATAATTCATAAACACTCTTGAATCCCCCAAAAGGAGTATAGTGAAGTATCCCCCAAATGAGAGGTACAAGGAAAGAAGTTTCTAGAAGCAAAGTAAGAGCCTATTGATTAAAAAATTCATGATCAAACTAAAGGGAAGGAACCAAGGACAGCCAGAAAGGAAACCCACAGTTCATAGAAAATGAAGAGTGTAAGCCACAGAATCAGAGAAGAGAATGTAGCAAAGGGCAGGGGGGTTGGCTGAGTGGTTGAAACTTCTAGAATGAAAGGTTCTGGACAGGAATGGAGCCTGGCATGGACTCAAGCTCCAGGCATACCCCAGGCATTGGTGAAGAACCGGATTCCCTAGAGAAGACAATCTGGTTGGACATAACCCTTTGTTCTCTGAGAGAGAGAGAAGCTCCAATGTGAGCAGCGGTGCTCACCACAGTGACCCAGGGCCCAGTGGCAGGATGCCTGCCCCATGCCCTGACAATTCCCACCTAGGAGAGTGTCTGCCCTGCCTCGGGGCCAGTTCAGGCCTGCCATTGTACACAGCAGCCCTTGTTTCCTCATCTCACAAGCAGCTCAATATCCAACCTCCATGGGAACCTAGTCCTAGAGGCACACCTAGTCCTAGAGGCACAGGCACAATGGAGGGGAAGGCTGCCCAGGCAAGCATTTGGAAAGGAGCTGAGATCACAGCAGGCAATGCAGCCATGAGGGTGTGTCTGCAAGGAATCCTTAGCTGGGTTTGGGAAAGAGGCCAGTGCAGGTGGGCGGGGCACTTCCATAACCAATTTGAACATCTAATAAAGCTGCCTGTGGTGGATAGATGGCTTCTGATTTGACATCTGCAACAGAATAAGGGGCTGCAAATTCAATGAATAGTCTCTGGTCAGAGAAACAAGGTCAAAAGCTTAAGTTTCTGCACTTCCAGTGGTTCCTTGTATCTCCAGTAAGTATACTAAATTAAAAGACATCCTAGAGTTTTCCCTCCTTCCCTTACCTCCTAAAGTCATTTGTGGTCCCTATGGAGTTTGCAACCTCCTGTAAGGCAGTCAACACTTCTCAAACTCCTTGCTTCAGCTGCAACATTTAGGCATCATGCCTATAATCCTAGGTACTCAGTGAACTCAGATCTGGAGGATCACCAATTGAGGAGGGGAGGGGAGAAGAGGGGAGAAGGGGGAGGGAAGAAGAGGGGAGGGGAGGGAAGAAAAGAGGAAGGGAGGGGAGAGGAAGGGAGGAGAGGGGAGAGGAAAGGAAAGGAGAGGGAAGGAGGGGAGGGGGAGAGTAAAGGAGAGGAGAGGAAGGGAGAAGAGGAGAGGAGGGGAGGGAGAGGAGAGAAGGGGAGAGGAGAGTAGAGGGGAGAGGAGAAGAGAGGGGAGGGGGGAGGAAGGAAGGAAGGAAACCCTCATCTCTCTTCCTCGTTCTTCACAGGCTGAGTGGACATCTTTCTGTGGCCAGTGGGCCAGAGCATGAAGCCTCAGCAGTCCAAAGACTGGAGCACCTCTGGAGTTTTCAGCTCACTTTCCCAGAGCCTGCTCACCCCCACCCACCCTGCTCCCGTCAGGTTCTGGGATGTCTTTTCTATTGCCAAGCCTTGTGAGATGTCCTGGATGGGTTACAGTAATGTCCATCTCCACATGAGCGATTTAGAAGACAAATGGAATCAGCAACTTAAGGCTTGCTTGGGGCTGCAGGTGAAAGGAAATAGAAAGCATAATCATATCTGCAGAGGAAATAATTCCGATGCATAGGAGGTTTAGACAAGAAGCTTGTTAGCCACAAGGAAAAGTGAACTTGGCAGCCCCAGAAGAGAGCCCCTGGCCTTCACCTTATACAGGACTGCATACCTAGCAAAGACAAGGCAGGTAGGGGTCATACTTGACCCCTACATGCTGGCGTTGTCCCTATATTACTTAGGTGAGTGCAAATTCAACCCTGTGCCTCAGACCATGGCAACGAGGATTAAAATGAGCCATGAAGTGTCTGGCTCAAAGTAAATCAAAGTACAGGACACAGAAAGTGCTGGGAAGATGTTTCTTGCCATTTCCTCCTCCTCCTCTTCCTTTTAATCATAAGTAGAATTGTGCTGCATATAATGAGACTTTGGTCAATGATGACCACGTGTGCAACACTGGCCTGGGAAGGAAATGCCATCCAATGGCAGCGCAGCATCTCAGTGTGTGTAAGTACCCGGATAGCTGCACACCAGAGGGCCTGGCACACAACACATCTCTCCACATCTGTGTGCACCACTGCATGGTACTTGGTGGTGCAGCTGTTAAGTCACTGAAATTTAGAACTTGAAGGATTTTTTTTTGTCTGTCATGGGTCTTGAACTCTGGGCCTGGGCACTGTCCCTCAGCTCTTCAGCTCAAGGCGAGCACTCTACCACTTGAGCCACAGTACCACTTCTAGTTTTCTGGTGGTTTATTGGAGATACGAGTCTCATGAACTTTCCTCCCAGGCTGACTTTAAACTGCAATCCTCAGATTTCAACCTTCTGAGAAGCTAGGATGACAGGCATGAGCTACTGGCACCTAGCTTGGAAGGAATTTTTTTAAGTCAACTGTACTAAAATTCTCACAAGGAAACTAAAACCAGTATTTATTTCATTTAGTCATTCATTTATTCATATATCCCAAAAGTATTGCCACACCCATAGCTCACGCCTGTAATCCTAACTATTCAAGAGGCTGAGATCTGAGGATCATGGTTTGAAGGCAGCCCAGGCAGGAAAGCCCAAACATGACTCAACTGGTAGAGCACCAGCCTTGAGAACAAAAAACAAACAAACAAACAAAAAACCAAGTGACAGAGTTCCCATGCTGAGTTCAAGCCCCAATACTGGCAAACAATGAATACTAAATTAGTGAACAAATAATAATTTCAGCTCTCTGTGCCTCAATAACTTCGAAAGTAAATTAGGAAAGTTGTCTGAGGTTCCCTCAAAGATTTGTTACACAATGGTAGCTCTCTGCTTGCCTCTGAACTACTTATCCAATTCCTGATCCTTCAAAACACACATTGTACTCACTGAAGTTCCCCAAGAAAGAACAAATTAATGCCTATTCATCATCCATCCAAGAGAGCCAAGCCAGATTTCTGTTGCTATCACTCAGACTGTAAGAAAATACAATACTCCTCCAGCCCCAGAAGCCAACAGCGAGACTTCCTATGCACGGAACCATTTCAACTAATTACAAGCCTCTTGGCTCAGGTGAGCCATGGCAAGATGCCTGCAAACCAGTTGATTAGCATGAAGGAGTTGAGGAGGACACATGCCTTGTAGTGTTCAATAGGACCGACGATTGTAACCCCAGGGGATTGGCTCTGGACCCCCACCTCTTCAATGACGCCCACCCTCATAGGCAATGATACCTCATTTGTATGCAACGCCACAATCCTCTTACACAATTTAAATCGGCTCTGGTCAGTTATAATGCCTGGTATGGTACAATGCTGTATAATTAGTCTTTTATCATGTTTTTAATTTTTAATGCTTCAAATTAATCTTAATACACCTATATATGCATTTAAATATGAAAATACAAACCTATGAAAGTAGATCATTAAACCTTTTGACTTTATTAGCATATAAAATTACACAATATTTATATGTAGGTATAGGTGTACATATACATATACTGTATCTACATATGTGTGTAGATAGATAGACAGCTTTGATTAAATTTATCATCCTAATAAATAGTAACAATCGCCACTGGGTGCATCACTTTAGCAAACTTCAAAGTAGAAAAATGAGCAGCTTTAGCAAACTTCAAAGTAGAAAAATAAGCAGAACTATTGTGTGACTTAATGGCCTCTGTACACTTTTCCCATGTCTAGTCATCTCTACAGAAAAAAGAGGTAGGGTCATTCAAGTAGTAACTAATAGTGGCATTGTTTTCTGACTTAGAATTTGCTTATATATCCAGAAATTATATATCAGTTAATCAGTTTCATATTAATCTAAGGATAGCTAACGGAGTAGACATTACAATTTCAACTACCCGACTCTACCTACATAATTTGCAGCATTACAAGAATTTGAAAGAACAATGATGCTTTTTCAGACGTACCCCTTATAAATTCATATATTTAATTAGATTTTATATAATTTTAATTTCAATACATTTGTTGAAACAATAGTAAATCACTAAGTACACAGACACTTAGAATTTTAATTTTTTTCTTTTACAAAGCCTTCAAGAAATTTTAAATCATGAGAAATTAAGCCCAAATCCTATTTTACATAAAGTAGTAAGCTAAATAAAATTCAGAGGAAGAAAAACAAGTTGTCTTTACACTAAAGGTAAAATTCTCTAACTTTGACCAAGAGGCATCTGTTGATTACATTGCTCACATTGCAGGAATAATTTTTGTGCAAACTGACCTCTGCATTCATGCATTTTTTAATTATACACAAAAGCCCCCCGAGGATGCACTGAGAAGGGTGCCATATTTATATGGCATTGTTCTGGTGCCTCTGGACTCCCAGCCCTCCACTCCTGCTGGTTTCCCCCGAGGTCTTCACTCTCCTGCAAACACTAGTACAAGTCCCCGGGGCAGCCCTGGTTCCCTGACTCTCCTTCCCAAGGGCCCTGGCATCCAGGCCGTGATGGCTGTTTGCCTGAAGACACCATTGCAGAAATGGCTGGGACATGCTGAGCTTGCTTCCAGACATCTGGCTACTTGGTGTGGACATAGTACTGCTTCTACACCATCAGTTCAGGTGTTGCTTATGTCACAACGTCTAGAGGGTGGGTGAGTGTGTGTGTTTCTGTGTGTGTGTCTTTTTTCCTTTACCAAAAATGTACGAATTCTCTCCCTAGCCACCACATCAACCTCTGAAAAGGTTAGGGGAAAAAAACTTTAAATTGGGCTGGGAAGGTGGCTCAGTGGTAGAGTGCTTGCCTTGCATGCATGAGGCCTTGGGTTCGATTCCTCAGCACCACAGAAGCAAAAAGAAAAAAGCCGGAAGTGGTGCTGTGGCTCAAGTGGTAGAGTGTTAGCCTTGAGCTGAAGAGCTGAGGGACAGTGCCCAGGCCCAGAGTTCAGGCCCCACTACCAGACCCTCCAAAAAAACAACAAAAAATTTTTAATATCAGAGATGTCACCATGTCCAATGCTCCCATTATGCTATTTCACAACTCAGGCTGACCACCCTTCCCCCACCCCCGACCCCCGCCCCTGTTAATGCAGGCTGGAAGGGAATAAGAGCAGCGTCCCTCATTTATGAAATGGTCATCATGACGTAATCACCATCCGCTTCAAGAACATTGTCACATGGGGCATCTACATAATTGAGTCTCATACCAACTCTTTTACGTGGCCTTTATTCTTTCCACTTTTATGGTTAGAAAAAGTGAGACCCAAAGGCTTGGAGTGACATCCCCAAATCAGAACACTACAGGCGTGGCCACAAGTCCAAGGTAACTGCCTCCTCCCAGATGCATGGAGGAGTCCCTCTAAGTGAACATCTTGAGCAAAGCCAACCCTCACCCTGCAGCTGTGCTTCTCTGTCCAGGGCTGTGGATGGCTTTTACGTTTGTAAATGGTTCAAGGAAATTGAAAGGTAATCTTGGGACAAATGAATAGTAGTTACTTCAGCCTCTGGAAATGAAGTCTAACTAGGACCCAGTCACACTCCTCTATTGATGGAATTAGCTAAGGAAACTTGTCCATTATGAGGATGGTATCCAGCTATTGCAAAAACAATCTACAGAACCTAAAATACGTACTGTCTCTCTCTTAGAGAAAAATAATCATAATAAAGATGATTGATCCCTAAGTGATTAATTATGCAGGTCTTTTAAGAGCAAGGTATTTCATTGGAGAGGGCCAGGGAAAAAGAAGGAAGGTAGGCAGGACAAAGGTGCTTCAAAACAAGAGACATGGGTAGGAAAAAAATCCATGAGGCTCTTATCTCTAATTAACCAGCAAAAAGCTGGATGTGGACCTGTCCTGATAAATAAATGAATGAACAATTTAGAAAGAAAAACCAAATTATGCTCTTGGAGCCTCCAGGCAGAGGATTTCCTCATCCACACAGGAGCAAACAGAAGAGAGAATGTGGGGGCTGTGCTCACCTCTCACACTGGCTGTGCTCAAGACACCTTGATTTTGTTTCTGTTATTATTATTATTATTGTTGTTGTTATTATTATTATCTTTAAGTAATTGACAAAGGGATTTCAGCCCAACATGTCAGTTTATGAGCCCAGTACATCTTAATGTCACCTCTCTCACCATTCTCCTCCATCCCAATCCCACCCATCCCCTCAATTTTCCTGAGTATTCTGGAGTATTATGGCTACATTCTCTAACCCTTCCTCTCTTCATTCATCTGCCCCTCCCCTTGACCTCATCCCTGCCCCTGTTAAACTTCAAGTGCCAGATCTGTCACCAGCACAAGGACAGCCATCTCAGGTCCCCACCTGGCTCCATTGGCTCTTTTTCCCTTCTCACATCTCATCGGGTTTAGCTCAGATGAAAATATCCTGCCAGCCACCTCAGTCAACCCTCGCCTTTGACTCCTCAACTAGTACCGTGCTATGCTGGGGACATGCAGGTGCGGCCTGGATGGGTGGCTTCTGAGGGAGAGCTTCACCAGGATGGACTCTACAGAAAGAGCCACAGGCAGACAGGCTGCAGCTTGCTGGGGTGGGTCCTGCCATCCATCTCGCTGAGAAGCCAAATAAACACAGTATATAGTTCTCTCTCTCTTTCTCCCTCTCCCTCCCTCTCTCTGCCAGTAGGGGAGGAGCCAGTCAATGACACACACCATCAGCATCTATGTACAATTCTGGATTAAGTGAAAAATTGAGGCTTTCCTAAAACAACAAAGAAAAGCTTAGCTTGCTGGAATCCATGGAGGAGGGGGGGGGGGGAGAGGAAGGTTTGCCAAAAACTAAAAAAAAAAAAAAAAAAAAATCACAGCAGCAATCCAGGCAGAAAGAAATGGAGCTGCTGGGTGCCAAAATTCCAGCTTCCTGTGGAGAGCTGTGGGGGGCAGCCCAGCCCCCCAAATCACCCTCAGCCCTGGGTCCCTAGTTAGACAAAGAGCGCAGTGTGTATCTTACAGGAAAAAGAAGAAAAAGATCCTTGCCATTTGTGCAGTAGGTGAAATGTGGAAAATTTGACAACAGGAAATGAATAGCCCCGCAAAAATGCAGCAGGATTAGTCTTTAGAGTGATATGCCCCCTCCCACCCGTCCCTGTCCTCAGCCCTGCCCGGAAAAGTCCTTTATTATCAGTAGAATCATGCCTTGTGCCAAATGAAAGGTCGTTTCAGGTCATTTTGGAGATGAAAGTCTTCCCCTCAACATGTTTTTGAAGGTGCTGGAATTGGCGAGTTTGCATACCTGTGCAGAGAGAGAGAGAAAGAGAAAGAGAGAAAGGGAGGGTGAGTGGAGAGAGAGGGGTGGGACCAGCATTCTAACAAGAACTTACCAATGCCAGAAAGATGCAAGAAATGTTTCAAAAAGCCAAATGTTGTTTATCATTGTGTGATCCCCAGAGGGGTAAGTAGAATTTCTAATTTTTCTTGTCCATCCACAATCTCGGGGGGGGGGGGGGGGAGGTGGAGGGAGGCAAGGAGGAGAGAGGGAGGAAAGAGGGAGGAGAGAGGGAGAGGGAGGGAGAAGAGTGGGAGGAGAGAGGGAGGAGCTAAGGAAGAGGGAGAGGGAGAGGGAGTAGAGAGGAGAAGAGAAGGAGGAGAGAGGGAGGAAAGAGAGAGGAGAGAGGGAGGAGAGAGGGAGGAAAGAGGGAGGAGAGAGGAGAGAGGGAGGAGCTCCTATTGCCATTGCAAAAGCTCATGTTCTGGAAACAAATGCTATGTATTTGAGGGGGACTGTTGGGTGCTGGCTGGGCTCTGCCCAGGTGGAGGAGAAGGGGGTAGGACAGAGCCTAGAATGGATGAGATATGGGGGTGAAAGCTTGAGAACCATCTTGGTATGGAGGTGCTGTTTACGTGTCTCTACAGCCAGCACAGATTTCTTTGTTTGGAGATTATGGAAGAAAGAAGAGGAAAAGAAAAAGAAAAAAGAAAAAGCTTGCATGCATTTGTTTTCTTTTGCTGTCTACTGGTAAGGGATGCCCTTGGTTGTTGTTGTTGTTGTTGTGTTTTGATTTTTAAATCTACCAAAGAAGATGCATTTTCCTCCTTCGGGTTTTTAATTCAATGCCATTTCAATAAATACAGTTGGCAGTCTCTGAATTCTTGCCAAGTACAATTTTACCCCCTTTCTTTTTGTTCCCAATGCTACTTTTCAATGTCCTGATTTTCCTCACCATTTTCCCTCTAAGAAACGAAGACTCTCCCACCTCCAATACCACAGATGCCAACAGTATTCCACCAAGGAGTGGGAGGTTTGGGTCATAAATCGTTTAGTGCCAGATTCCAGAAGTCTCTACATGAACATTGCTCCATCAATTCTGTACCCCATGGTAGCCTCTGCGTCTCCTCCTCCCCCTAATAGACAAGTTTCACCTTCCACCCCTACTCTTACCACACCCACCCACAATCCAGACAGGAAAGACCCATCACAGAGATGGATCTCTTATTCAACCTGTCCTGGAGAACAACTGGACAATGGACATATGCAGGGTGCAGTCATCTCCATGAACAACCCCTGCTAGACACAGCCATCCTGCAATGCCTCCACACATCCCTCAACACACTTGTCTCACTCCATCATAAAAGTAAATCTGACCCCGTGGGTCAGCCCCTGTATGGTGCTGACTTACCCCAACTTTCCTTGGCCCTGTTCATGGAAAGATGTCACAGGACAGTTCTAGGCAGCTACAAGGGCATCCCAAGGGCATAGCCTCTAAACCTGGCTCTAAATGAAGACTTCAAGAGCAACATTAGTTTTGATGTTTCAACAACATCAAAAGAGAAAAATGGGAAGGTGACAGAGCATGTTCTCAGGCTAGTTATTGACAATATTCGAGTCTATTTCTGATTATAGTCACCAAATCTACCATTTTTTTTATTGATTTGACCATTTTAGCAAATGATATGTGTTAAGTCTACAAATATGGAGCACCAGGCCAACGGCCATGCATAGGGGCTTTGTCTGCACTGGTGCACTAGGGTGGCATCGTTCCTCAATCAGTGTAAGTTACATCCACATCTCCAGATTTGTTTCCATGAACTATACTAGAAAAATGCATCTTAAACAAAGACAGATATATACTATCATAGATACAAGATCATATATAGTATGTGATACAGACTATATATCATTGTATGATTCAATTCATACAGAGCTAAAGGCATAAAAATAACTTAAATGGATATTGTTCAAAATGGTGGTCATTCTGGAAGGTAGCACCTTGGAGAGACCTTAACTTATAAGGCACTTTTTGGAGTGCTGAAAGCGTTCCATTTCCTGATGGGAGTGGTATGTATAGGGGGACTCATGTGTATAATATTTTGCCATTGGATTTTATACTTTCCAGTATGTGAGTCATTCCTCACCAAAAAGAAAAAAATCTACCAAGTAAGTTCAGTGATCATTGGTGACTTCTTTAAAATCCATTATTTTTGCCAACTTCAAAAAAAAATCTGTATGGAAAAGAAAATGGATTCTTTGCCCTGTTCATTATGAGAACAAAATCAAATGTGAATAATTTAGTGACAGGTTGAGGTTTGACATCTCAGAGCATTTGGGGCCTAAATTTTTCAGAAGCTCTCTGTTTCACAGTTCCCGTTGGCACTCCAGGGCTTCACACCATCAGAATTCAGATATCTGCACTTGGCAATTTTATATGTGGATGTCTACACATCACGTTCTAACAGCACATCAAAACTCGTTATGTCGGAAGCATGTTTGTTATCTCAAAATAGCCACCTTCTTAACCACCCGCCTCCACCGAATTCCTTCATCTTGTTCTATTTTTGTGTCAGAGAATTTCTCCTCTTCTCATTACCAGCTTGGAAATTTGTCTTTGAGTAACTCAGCTGTGCTTTCATACTGACTTTCCACATCTCTCACATCCTTCTCTTGGCCACCCCTCCTATGAGCGTATTAGCAATGAACACCTAATTAGTGTTCTGGTTCCTGTCTCTGCCTCCACAGCACCACCGAGGAAATCTTCCCTCTGTGCTCCTGACAGTCCTCTGCTGCTGCAGCACAAAACCCGTCTTCCATGTGATATTCAAGGCTTCCTCTAGCCTCCTCTCCCCACACCTCCACCACAACCTTACTGTCCCTTCCTGTGCTGGTGAGGTGCATACTCCTCCCCCACCACCCCTGCTTGTGCCTTGAATCCTTCCTTTCTATGACATCCAAATATTGCATACCCCCTAATGAGAAAACATTCACAGTCCCCCTGAGATGATTTCTGGGAAATGGCTTTCCCCATTGAAATGCCTGTGTGGTTCTATGAGTGGTCAGGCAGGTAATTCTCACCTATGCCAATGTCTCCCAGTGTTCACTGCCCCTTTTATATTGTGGTTTTGTTATCAGTGGTGGCACACATCAGTTTATAAATACAATGCATCTTGATCATGCCAACCCTTCATCATTCTCTCCTAACCCTCCCAAAACCAGCCCTGTTCTCAATTCTTGGTTTCACAGAGTATATGTTAAGTATTATGGTTGCCTTCCTCTCTCCATTCATCCACCCTCCTTCCCCTTGACCTTCTCATACCTTTAAAGTGCCAGTTTCCTGGTATTCATTTCGTTGGACTATGAGTTTGTTTTCCTGAGGAATTTTACCATCCGAATTCTCCCCTGCAAATACCATACTTCAGTTAATACATCTGTTTACACTTGCATACAAACTATGTCTGTTTACTTGTACACTTATGAATTAGTTTCTCATTTCCATGTGTGAGAGGCCTTGTCTTCAGAAAGTAAAATAAAAAAAAAATTCCAAGTTGCTGAACTCCAAAGCCAAGTGTTATTTTTCACTATAACTCAAGTGTCTCAATGAAGATCTGCTCAGAAGTAGAATTCACAAATTACTAAGTTTTAAACATCAGCAGGGAATCTATGTTATGTTTGCATTGCATTTAAATTGTCCTTACTAGGATGTATACCAACAAAAGAATGATGACCCTTTATGTTTGCACAGGCTTATGCCCCACCTATACTATCTCCTGATTCCCCTACCTTTCAAGTGAAGACAGCAGGTTTTATTGGGGCCATTTCTTAACAGAGCAAAGCCACATTCTGGAGACAGACAGTCCAATTCCCTTTGGAACAAAGTGGTGAGTGCAGAAACAAAGTTTTCCAACTCTGGCAGACCTGAAGTCAATGCCAGTTCATGTGATTACCTGCCCCTGAATTATTTCTTGTGTAAGAAGATGGGGCTGCAGAGGTGCCCACCTCCTATGTGTTGTAAAGATGATTTGAGGAAATGCCAGGCATCAGGTGCTGTGCAGAGGAAAAAGTCATCAGGGGCACAACTCCCATGCTGTACCCAGAACCTCCCCCTACACAGCCTCCCCTCACGCCCCCACCTAGCCCCCACTGCTCCCACTGGGCCCCTTCCTACACCACTACCCCCCACCACGCCCCCCCATCCCCACCGCGTGGGCCTCCCCACTCCCTGCTGGCCAGTCACCCCCTGACCTGGGCTGCCTTCCCGCCGGGCCAGACACCCCTCCACCACTAATGGGATACTGGCTGCACAAGGCCTCTGCCGGCTCTGCAGGCCGGGGCGACAGCGCCCTCCAGCAGCTGCTTGCAGAGCAGCACCTGCCGCCTGGTCCAGGGGGGGGCAGGCCCGGAGCCTGGCTGGGCAGCTCCTCCGGTCAGCGTCCCCTCCAGGCAGCATCCCCACCTGACCAGGCACAGGGCCTTGCCCAGCCTCCCTGCCAGTGCCAAGCGCCCTCCTCGCAAGATACTCTGAGATGAGGGTGAAGTTGGTCCAGTCTGCCTCTAACTGAGAGCCTCCGACCTCTGCCTCCGGGACCGCGGAGTGGTGGGCGTTGGGTGCAGTCAGGGTGGGGGACAAGGCTGGGCTGGGCCCTCCCACCCTTGGCCCTGCTGACCCAGCGACCCCACGACCCCGGCCCTGCAAAGGGCAGCGGGTGACCCACAAGCTCCGTGCTCCGCTCCCTGGAGAGCCACGGAAGGGCGGCCGGGTGCACAAGGCAACGTTCACACCCAGCACTCACACCACAAACACTATCACACACCACACACGGTCACGATCACACCACACACCACACACACCACACATGCTCTCACACACATTCAATCACACCACACACACTACACGCTCACAATCATTCAATCACACCACACACACGCTCACACTCACACACCATATACCACACTCACACCACATACTCTCACACTCACATTTAATCACACCACACACAATACATACACTCACACTCACTCAATCACACCACACACACGCTCACACTAACACCACACTCCCACCGTACACACCACACATGCTCACACTCAATCACCACCAACTACATTCACACCATACACGTTCACACTCATAATCACACTACACATACCACACACGCTCAATCCCACCACCCCCACACCACACACACCACTCACAACACACATGCTCATACTCATACCACACACCATACACGCTCACTCAATCACACCACCCACACCACACCTACACCACACTCATACCATACACACACTCACACTCAGTCATACCACACTCACACCACAGACACACTCAGTCATACCACATACACACACCACTCACGCTCACACTCACCACACACCAAACATACCACACCCACTACACTCTCACTCACTCTCAATCACACACACCACACATGCTCACACTCAATCACACCACCCACACACCACATACACCACTCACACCACACATGATCACACTCATACTACACCACACATACCACACACACACCACACACGCTCACACTCACACACCATACACCACACACTCTCACACTCACATTCAATCACACTACACACACCACATATGCTCACACTCAATCACACCACACACACGCTCACACTAACACCACACTCACACCATACACACCACATATAATCACACCACACACACCACACACCATCCACGCTCACACTCACACACACACCACACACTCACACACCCCCCGGTCCGTCACCTGGAATTGTAAGATGTTAATGGAACAAAAGCACAGAATGCAAAGGCTGACATGGCAAACACATGCTCAGTCACCTATAGACCCGATACCAGTTGGATCTATAAGTGACGTTGAAGCTCTCTAGTGCAACCGTCGTAGACAGATGATCTCATAGAATAAAATGTTGTTTCAAGGTACAATTTTATCTATTTAGACAGATGCTTTCACATCCATGTCAAGACACTCATGATGGGAAATGTGTCCATTAAACATCTAATAACTTTCCCACACATGTAACAGTGCTGGGTACATAAAACATGGACTTTCTTTATTCACAGAGTTAATACAATAGTTTGTGGCAATTACAGATAAAAAGTACAAAAGAATTATATAATACATTTTAACAATGAAAAGATAACATAGCATGTAAAAAGTTCTCAAAGCTGAGAAAAAGCAGATTTGTCCAAATGGAAAAAAAAAGGGTAAATTTAAGGATTAAAGAATGTTCAGCTGGGTATCAGTGGTTCACGCCTGTAATCCTAGCTACTCAGAAGGCTGAGATCTGAGGATTGCAGTTCAAAGCCATCTTGAACAGGAAAGGCTGTGAGATTCTTATCTCCAATAAACCACTCAGAAAACCAAAAGTGGCCATGTGGTTCAAGTGGTAGAGCACTAGCCTTGATATGAAGAACTGAGGGTCAGAGTTCAAACCCTACGACCAAAAAAAAAAAAAAAAAAGAATGTCCAATTTGTTGCTACGTCCATTTTTAGGTTTATTCATGTTCTTCCCTATTTTTAATATCTCAAGTCTTAATAAGTGGACTTTTATTGATGAGTGAGAAGCTAAACTTCATAAAGACCACCTCTCATAATTCTTTGACCCTATCAGAAAAACCGGCATGATGATTATACATAGTAAGAATTTTGGGACTTCCATGTGACATGTGACAGTATTTACATAGTTTGAGTGTAAGTGGCAAAATAGAGAAAAACATGTTTAAAATAGCATCAATACCAGGACAGGAAAAAAATAATGAAGAGAAACACAGTAATTCCTATTGCATGAGAAAAAAATACACAAATTGGGCAAAAAAAAGTGTCAGGGGCTGGGAAGGTGGCTCAGTGGTAGAGCGCTTGTCTTGCATGCCTGAGGCCCTGGCTTTGATTCCTCAGCACCACATAAGCAAAAAGAAAAAATCCAGTGCTGTGGCTCAAGTGATAGATCGCTAGCCTTGAGCTGAAGAGCTGAGGGACAGTGCTCAGGCCCAGAGTTCAGACCCCACGACAAGACCCCCCAAAAGAAAAATTAAAGAGAAAAAGAAAATTTGATACACACTATAAAAATCCTGAACTGAAGCTGGGCGCCAGTGGCTCACACCTGTAATCCTAGCTACTCAGGAGGCTGAGATCTGAGGATCACGGTACAAAGAAAGCCTGGGCAGGAAAGTCCATGAGACTCTTATCCCCAATAAAAACCACTAGAAAACTGGAAATGGTGCTGTGGCTCAAGAAGTAGAGTGTGCTCACCTTGAGCTGAAGAGCTCAGGGACAGCACCCAAGCCCAGAGTTCAAGCCCCACTACCGACCCCTCCAAAAAATATCCTGAACTGAACATAGCATATATGT
The DNA here is from genome assembly GCF_019054845.1 of Dipodomys spectabilis. Classification (NCBI taxonomy): domain Eukaryota; kingdom Metazoa; phylum Chordata; class Mammalia; order Rodentia; family Heteromyidae; genus Dipodomys; species Dipodomys spectabilis. The sequence goes on along the minus strand of NW_024870868.1, from coordinate 473,274 downwards.
ATACATGTGAAATAACATGGCAAAATTCCTTTGTGTAATACACACTTAAAAAATGAATGATAGGAAAGTAATATAGGCTCTTCTGGGTGATCAGGTACTAGCAGGAGGGAAGAAGGCCAAGGAGAGGGCAAATTAAGTACTTTACACACATATGAAAATAGAATAAAACTTATTTTCAATTATTTGTATGCATGTATGGAAATGTCTGAGAGCTAATATAGAAGAAGCCAGGCACGGGTGGCTCACGCCTGTCATCCCAGCTACTCAAGAGGCTGAGATCTGAGGATCGAGGTTCAAAGCCAGCCTGGGCAAGGAAAGTCCCTGAGACTCTATCACCAATTAACTACCAGAAAACTGGAAGTGGTGCTGTGGCTCAAGTGGTAGAGCTCTAGTGTTAAGCTGAAGAGCTCAGGGATGGTTCATAGGCCCAGAGTTCAAGTCCCACAACTGACAAAAGAAAGAAAGAAAAAAAAAAGACAGTACATTTGGCTTTAAATCTAATATATTAGACTTTATTCTTAGGAGTAAATAACCAAGCATTTCTCAGTTTTCTGAGGTCTCTTTAGCAGTGTAATAATTTCAGTAGTTTATCTAGACATAAGTCAAGGTTTATCCCATAAATAAGAACACAATTTAATCCAAAATTACTAAGACTCTTAAATGCCATCTCATTTTCCTCTAGCTATGATGGTATTTTTTCCTCCAAGACTGAATAAATAATACTAAACTAAGTGGGTATCCAATGACTCACCTGTGCACTTGAAAATTTCACTTTTGGATTGTTATCTATCTCCCATAAGCCTTCATTGAAACCTTTTTGTTTATTTGGTTTGCCATACATTTCCTTATTTTCTAAGTAAGGAAATATAACCTTTGGTCCTAAAAAAGCACTAAAACAGACGAAGATAATAAGTGCAATGCAACCTCAAATAAATATATACATATTACATTACTAAAATAACACTATCATATGATGCATTTTATAAAATACAAATTAAAGGGAAGACAAGGATATAAAGCATGATGAATTCATTTCAATGAACACAATCTCACCAAGACATGAGACGGCTCTAAGTACTGGCAGAACAAATGTTGGAAAAGTTTTTTGGGAGGAGTACATGTGCAGATATTAGGGGTTGAACTCAGAGCTTCCCAATATTGCTTAGCTTTTTCACTCAAGGCTATAGTCACTCTACTACAGCCATAGTTCCACTTCCAGCTTGGAACACAAGAGAGCCACACAGACTTTTCTTCCCAGGCTGGCTTAGAATTTTGATCCTTATATCTCAGGCTGAATAGCTAGGAGTATAGGTGTGAAACACCAGCCACCTGCCTTCTAAAAGATTTTTAGGTTCCATTTCTTTGCAGAACAATAAATGTTTTCTGTTTAGGGGTAGGGATATGGTAGACTATATTTTATTCCAAATACTACTGTTTTTTTTTTTTTCCATTTACAGTACTAAGGATTGAATCCAGGGTCTCACAGAAACAAGTCAAGCACTAAACCACAGAACTACATGTCAATCTGATATACTTTATTAATTCAGTAATGAGTTCCTAGATTCATAACACCATCTCATGTACATAAACTTTTTTTTTAGTACTGATCCTAGGCCTTGAACTCAGAGCCAGGGTGCTGTCCCTGAACTTTTGTGCCCAAGGCTACAGCTTTAGGCCATTTGAGGCATAGCTCCACTGGTTACTGGAAATGGGATTCTCATGAACTTTTCTGCCCAGACTGGCTAAGAACCTCAATTCTCAGATCTCAGCCTCATGAGGCCATTAGAGGCAGGTATCACCAGCACCTGGTCTCATTCAGTTTAATTGAACAGGCTTTTCAGGCCCAGAGTTCAAGCCCCATGAACGACAAAAAAACAAAAAACAATTTCTCCCCCAAACTGGACAAAGCCAAGCTGGGGAGAAAAAAAAAATCACCAAGTCTGAATAACCAGCAAAGAGATGGTCTGGAAGCATGGTTCAAGTGGTAGAGAACCAGCCAAGCAAATGAACCAAGCTCAACGCCTCAAAGCTCAAGCTCAAACTCTAGTATTGTGAAAAAACATAAAGTATCTAATTTAAACATCATTATATACTTCTAATTAAATGTGAACAGATTTTCATGTCAGTAATTATTTAATACATTTTGCTAAATGGATCTATCAATCTATTGTTTGAGCACTTTTTCTGTGCCAATAATGAGGGCTTGAACTCAAGGCAAGGCTTCATACACTTGCTGTCTTTTTTCTGCTCATAGCTGGTGTTCTATCACTTGAGTTACACACTCCAATCTGCTTTTCTGCTGGTTAATTGGGATTCCCAAGCACTTTTCTTTGGGCTTCAAACCAAGATACTCAGATCTCAGTTCTCCTAAGTAGCCAGGAGGCTGCAATATTTTAAGAGTCTGGGACCAGTGGCTCATGCCTGTAATCTAGCTACTCAGGAGGCTCAGTCTGATGTTGGTTTGAAGCCAGGCAGGCAGAAAAATCCAAGGGACTCTCCGATTAATGAGCAAAATCCTGGAAGTGCAGGTGTAGCTCAAGTAGTAGCAAATACCAGGCCACTGAAAAAGCCAAGCAAGAGTATAAGACCTTGAATTCAATATTCAGCATCAGCACACAAAAAATAAAATAAATATTGTAACAGTAAATATACTGCTCAATGTTTGATCTTCACAATCAATTCCAAGTATAGGTGGGGTAAAGGATATGTTCAAGACTGATAAGTCAAAAACAAAGCTGATAAAAAAAGAACTGTCCATGGGGGTACAATCCCCTAAGATTCCGGAATAGTACATAAATTAGCCTAGAGACCGCACCACTAGTTACCAAGGAACACCTTATGGTGGCTATGGTTATGGTTTTCTCTTAGAAATGTTCCATTTTCAAATGGCCTACAAAAAGTGTTTTATATGCAAAATGGAAATAGGACATAATCTTAATTACGTTTTGATAGCAAATACAAAAAAAATTGTGAAGCCAGGAACCCATGAATCACACCTGTAATCTAGCTATTCAGGAGGCTCAAGCAGAAAGGCCATGAAACACTTATCTGCAATTAACTTTCAAAATGGTAGAAGTGAAACTGTGGCTCAAGTAGCAGAGCACCAGCCTTGCACCAAAAACAAAAACACTAAAGGAAAATGCCTAGGCCCTGAGTTCAAGTGCTGGTACCAGCTCAACAAAGAGATTAAAGGGAGGAAAGGGAAGATGGAAAGAAGGGAGGGGAGGGAGAGAGGAAAGGGAGAGAGAAAGGACAGAATGAAGGAAGGAAAATTGTGAAAGTTCAGAGGAAAAAACCCATCAGAACACAACAGGTTTAGAAATTCTAAAATATAAAAATATTATTCTTTCTCTTTAGTGGTTACATTGTAGAACTTTCCTTTTATTATTTGCTTTTTAAAAACAACGAAAAAATTAAGCGGTAAATTCCAAATCTAACAGTAAACTTATGTGGATTGAATTTCTTTTGCAAATACATAGAAAAGCAGTTATGTCTCTGATTTTACCTTTTTACTAAACAGTATGGATGCCCATAAGAAAGTCCACACAAAGTCACCACAAACTTAGAACTTTTAAGTCAAACCAAAGGGGCCATAATCAAAATATGAAGGCCTATCAGAGACAAGGACATCAAGATCAAGTCATTTATCTTTGTTAAATAGTATTTTCTAAACAAAACGTTTCATTTTCAACTTATCAACTCTAACTTGCCACTTCATTTACCTATTATAAAATCACAAAATATGAAACAGAAATCTTAAAAAGGATGTTTACTAAAATTTATAACAGGCACGAGTGATTCACACCTGTAATCCTAACATGTTGGGAGGGTAAGATCTGAGGATCATGGGTAAAAGCCCTGGGGCTTTTACAATTAACTGCCAAAAATTCAGAATTGGAACTACAGCTCAAATGGTAAAGTACAAGCCATGAGCAAATAGAGAGAGAGAGAGAGAGAATCAGAGACAGTGTCCAAGCCCTGAGTGCAAGGCCCAGGTTGGCTCAATAAATAAATAGATGCTATGACAGTAAAAGGTAGAATGTTGGGGAAAGAAGACCAGCAGAAGGAGAAAGGATAAGCTGGGTGCTGGGGGCTCATGCCTGTAATCCTACAAACGCAGGAGGCTGAGCTCTGAGGATTACGGTTCAAAGCCAGCCCGGGCCAGAAAGTCCATGAGACTCTAATCTCAATAAATCAGCAAAAAATTGGAGTAACACTGTGGCTCCAGTGGCAGAACACTAGCCTTGAGTTGAAGAGCTGAGGGACAGAGCCTGGGCCCAGAGTTCAAGTCCCACAACTGACCCTCCCTCCAAAAAAAAAGTAACATAATTTCAACAATATACATTATATGCATGTATGAAACTACAACTATGAAACCTCTGTAAATTTACAGTAATTAAAAATTATATGCATACTATACACTAGATATACTATATAGTATTTTTAAAGTTTCTAAAGCTGAACATTAATAAAATTAAGAATAAGAGATAAAAGCAGCAAAGTTTGGAGAGTTTGGAGTTTGGAGAGTTCGAAGACATTCTCTCAACTAGCAAAACTAGTCAGCAAAATTCAAACTGAGCTGATCTAAACTTAGTAACACTACAATAACAGCCTTAGAAAAAATATGCAATGTTACTATTAATTTATAAATCCCAGCAAGTATTGCTCCCAAAACAAGTCTTTCAAAGCCATACAATTCTTACTAACATTTTATTCAATACATACATAGCATTAGTCTAAGTAATTATTTATGAAAGCACCTTAGCTGTGGCTAAAGTTCTAAGATAGATGGTAGATATCCCTATTTTACAAATTCAGAAGGACACAAAGGTAAGTAATTTGCTGAAGGTCACATAAAATAGGCAAATGCGACTGCTGTGATCTACTTGAATTAAATCCTGTGTCAAGTGTTACAAAGCAAATTCATCATCAACCCATGACTTTACTTTCCCACCTTTTGGGAGGTATTGACTTTGCAAATGTAAATGGTATACTTAAAAGAACACTGATAATAGCTGGGCACCAGCTATAATCCTGGTTACTAAGTAAGCTGAGAGGATGAGAGCTGAGGATCACAATTTGAAGCCAGACCAACAGGCAAGACTATAAAACTCTGACCTCCAGAAATGAAGCTATGGCTCAAGTGGTAGGGTGCTAGTCTTGAATAGAACACCCAGGCCCTGAGTTCAAGCTCTGGGACTAGCACAAAAAAACCCCACTGAAGATCAAAAACATTAAAGGGGTGTGCATGCAGCAGCAGCAGCAGGATCTCTCAGTGGTTCCAAGGGACTGTCACACCTCATGCTGGGCTGTAAATTCCTACACAGACTGGCTAAGGATACATTGCATAGGCTTGGCAGGTTTTGATCCCTCTGGTTCTTAAGACCTTTAAACAATAGCCCAAGACAATTTACCAAAATCACAACTTTTTTTACTAACCAGATATTTTTGTAAACAGACACAGAAGGCTTAGTTTTGTAACCATCTCCAACAGATGCAGTCTCAACACTTGCACACCTGTTAACACTATTTTTTGTGCTTTTTAAAAAAAAAATTATTATTATTTTATCTATTTTGCCTCGTTTTTCTCAAACTGACTCTGGACTCTTGATCTTAAAAGGGGGTTGATGGGCAAAGGTCCATCTTCTGTAACTTTTTCAAGCTGACTTCAAGGGCGTTGATCCTACCTAGCCAGGAACCTATAACCTTAGCCTATTTTACAAAGAGGTTATCAGGGTTAGATGTCATTAAGAACAATATTTTAACTTTTGACAACTGCACAGACCTTTTCTCCAGCTACAGCAGTGTAGCTTGTTTAGCACTCTGGTTTGCAAAAACATCTTTTTGGATGACTTAGGAATGTGATCTCTAGTGACCCTAACAATGCCTGTTATCTTTGCAGGCCTTTAGACATATATCAATGGACTCTCAGGTTTACAAACTTTTTCCTGAGCAGATAAATTTCATGTAGCTGATGTCAGCTCAAAAGTTACAGCCAATTAGAGCTTTTGGCACATAAAGGGGTTGAGATTTAAACTATTCCCCACATTTTATAACATTAACTTTACTATCACAGGGGACTGGCAAGTTCCTGTCCCTTACCAGGTAGTCATGAGGCATGCTTAAAAACTATCTTTCCATGACCTCCCGGCTCTGACCAGTTTTGAAGGGCCACACACAAATGACTCTAGGATCTGACATTTCTGCCATCCAAGCAGTGGCTTACTGCCCCTGGATGCTCCTCCATTGCTCTTGTCCCAGGTGTGTCTTCTTTACACTGTGATAAATTCTTCATTGGCATTTCCCTTAGCGGGTCACTGGACTTGAACTCAGGGCCTGAGTGCTGTCCCTCAGCTCTCCAGCTCAAGGCCAGCACTCTGCCACTTTGAGTTCCAAAGTAACTTTGCTTGCTCTTTCAGCACTCTGCTGGCTGAGTAGAGGTGACAGTCTCACAGGAACCATTTTCTGCCAGGGCTGGCTTCGAACCAGTTTCAGATCAATGAGTCTTACAAAAGGCCATTTTACTCCAATTAAAAGCAACAAGGTGGTCAACATAGAAGTAGCTTTTAAGCATGCTCTTACCTGAAACTTATTAAAAGCCAAAGTTACATCTAACAAACTTGTAAGAATCCTCTGTGCTTTGCTCTGGGCTTGCTGGAAACTGTTTAAAAAAACCTATAAGAGCAAACTAGAATAACAATTATTTTGGTAATCCTAATTTTTCCTTTGTGCACATTGAGGCCAATGTTAAGAACAATTTTACATTTAAACTTTATATCCAAAAATCCATTCCTAATTTTTTAAAGTCTATTAACCACCTTTAATATTTCATACTTTAGTATTCATTTGCATTTTTAAAAAAATCTCTTAAAATCTTGAGGCCAAGTTGTCATTCATTGTCTCTTGGCTGCTTGTTTTTACACATTAAAACTTTTAAACTCAAATGACAATTTTTCCTTAATGCAAGAATTACAGTCACCATCACATACCACGAAGCTATACTTAAAACCTTTATAACTTTTAAAAACATCCTAATTGTAGAACATAATTGAAAGCAAGTAACATTATACAAATAAACTTTTTAACTCTCTTTTTAAGTCCATGGGGCAGTTTTAGCAATACTACAGATCATCACATCACTAATTTTAACCATCATATTTCAGTGTCTATCTACAGGGAAAAGGGACAGAACAAAGATGGGCCACTTGGCTCCTCCTATGGAATGGGCACATACCCAATCTGACTCTTTAGGGTTAGATGAACTGCATTTGTGCCAGCTTGCCCTCTTTCACCATGCGTGGACTCCTCCTAGGGCCTGTCCCACCATGCATGACCAGCTGAACTGCACTTAAGCCTGTCCACTCCTTACCTCTAAAGATAGGTCTTCTAAGTTTTCCCTTTTCTTATCTCTTGGTTCACGAATGAAATACACAGTTTTAGACAGACAGAATAGGTAACATCTTTGACAGTGTTAAACTAACCTTTACATTTAAATTTTTAATATTTATCCCCAAATTTTAGCCAAGGGAACTAAATCCCAAACTGCCAATGCATTTTTGTTAAGCCAGATAACTTGATTACAGTATAAATGGCCTTATGCATTTTAAAATATTAGTTTTAAAAATACCAGATTTTCTAATTTGCAAGTTAAAGAATCTTTAAAAAGCCATTTAAAACAATGTGAAGATTCTTTAAAAATTTTGGTAACGTCCAGACCTCATAACCTTTTATATTTTAAATTTAAACTCACCAAATTGTTACAGCATGCTGACAATTCTTATCTTTAAACATGTTCACACACACACACACAAAACACTCACACAGATCTTAAAGCACGCAAAAATCAAAATCAGTTGTACGTACTTTATTTAAAGTTTTTAAACAAAAATTTAAGACAGTATTTCTTTTAAACTAGGTACCTTTGTTGGGCTTCATTTTCCCAGAGCTTGCTTGTTTAGCAAGGCAATTCACTAATTAGTCTTTTGAATCCCTTCTGTCAGAGGAAGGCTGGGGGTGGGAGGGATCACCTGAAACTAAACTGGCCTGATTTTTACCCAATTTTAGACAAGAGCACTTTACAAATTGTTACATTGTCAGTACTAGCTGAAAAAGTCCAAACCAGGCAAACAGCCTTCAAAACCCTCCCTGACGGCAGCCTCCACAAGGAGAAAATGTAGCCTGAGGCTTGAAGGGAATCAAACTAGATCAGCAACCTTCCATGCCTCACAGGGAGGGTGGGCATAGCAGGCCTGTGACCGAGCCCAGCCAGAGGCTGGAACTTTTATTCCCCTAGAGATGTTCAAATAAAAAACATAAACAAATAAACACAAAAACCAAGGGTCCACATTTAAAACTGGTACCAATTCTAAAAAAGAACTAGACAAGACAACAACCAAAGGCTGAGTTTGGGACTAATGGACCCACAGCTCATCCCTACCAGAACTCTGTGCTGCTCCCACTCAGCAAGCTGAATCCAGAGTCTGCTGAGTGAGCCTGCCACTCTCACTCAGACCTTCCCTACCCCAGGAAACATAGAACAGAAAACACACCGAAGTAAACAAGACAGACAAGTGGCCACAAAGACAAAATCAGGTCTCAGTGAATGGGGTGACATCTCAACTCCACTTATCAGGGGATTCAAACCTCCTCTACTCATTCCAGAGGATTTTTCTTTTAGATTCTTCTGAGATCTCCAGGGAGCACAGGAGGCATTTCAAAGGGGTTTCACCGCTCAGGTGTGACTCGCAGCACCCCATTAAATGAATATACCCCCTCTTTTTTACCCCTTTGAAATGAACCAGCAGGAGGTTGAGAGGAGTAAGTTTACTTTGTCCTTGCCCCATCTCTATAAACAAAAGTAGCCAGACAAATACACCAACGACTAGGAGGGAAAAAGAAATAAGTTAGATACCAACACCACCGGTGTCGCCGTGGATTGGAGATGTCCAAACACTGGATTGCGGCATCTCCGGGGGGTCGACTGGTCCTGTTAGGAGGGGGGTCAATTATCCCAAAAGGTTGAAAGATTGAGCGCTTAGGAGATTGGTGGGAGTCATCACCCCCCAGAGGGTGGGTGAAGTCGCCACTCCCAGTTTCCAGAATGAAGGAATAAAATTTAGACTTAATTATAAGGAGGAAGGGCACTGAGCTGCGGGTCGGCATCAGACAGCGAGTCTGAAAAAGCAAAGGGATGAAGAATGGAGTCGAGGGTGTGGTCACTCCAGGCGCTCTGATGTAGGGGCCTTCGTGCGTGTGTCACAAATCACTAGATGCAAAGACATCCATCCCTATTGATGCTCTAATGAGGTCCCCCTAGTTCCGCCCAAGTGACAGTCCTAGAGCCTGACCAATCATGGGCTGCACAAAGTGAACAAGTTTGTCAGATAGACTCAAGCAAGTAAAGAAGGTCAAAAAAGAGGCTGCATAAGCAGGCCAGGAAGCTCGGTAGACACCAGGGTGCGACCCTGAGTAGCAACAAAGACCAGTCCCATAAGCATAAAGTACCTCCTAAGACAATTAAAAACCAGTCATAAATCAACATACCAACACAGAGACACACAATGGATGGTCTTAAAAACTACTCAGCGAGGCTGCCACCCTCAATGAGCAGTTCTAAGCACCAACAACACTAAATATGAACAGCAAGCATGTCAGACTGCTGGTCGACAGTCTGTTCAGAAGGGCTCTCAGAGAGGACCGGGCACTAGGCACCAGGCCTCGGGGAGCAGCCCACCAGAGGGTTCAGGGGGACGTCTCCCACTGACTCTGCCGGCAGCCTTAAAGCGCGTCCACCAAGGCTATTCACCAGCCCCAAGACCACACCTGCAGGCTTTCAGATGCAAACAGAAGGGCTCTCAGACAGAGAGGACCGGGCACTATGTGCCGGGCCTCGGGGAGCAGGCCACCAGAGTTCAGACAGTCTGTTCAGAAGGGCTCTCAGAAAGAGAAGGACCGGGCACTAGGCACCAGGCCTTGGGGAGCAGCCCACCAAAGGGTTCAGGGGTTCAGGGGATGTCTTCCACTGACCCTGCTGGCACAAATACAAAGCTTGCAAGCAACTCTCAAATTGGTTATTGAAAGACCCCAGACTTCTGGGATACTTTCGTCAACGGGAGGGTGCCCCAGAAAACTCAGACTCCAGGCTGGGAGAAGCAATAAGCAAGAGGAGTTTATTTGGCGTTTGCGCAAACGGTCTCTCTGCCCCGGCAAGGGAGGGAGCCCCGAACCGAGGTTACAGGTATTTTTAAAGGCAAAAACCACAAGATTAGCATATAACACCAGGTGTCCAGGGGATTGGCCCATTTAAAAGTCACTATGTACCCCAGCAATCATTTTTACTATGCGGGGAACTTTATAACACTCTTTGTAAAACAGGTGACTCAGGCCAAGTCTAGGGGGAGTGGTCACCCTGGAGGGGAGTTTACATAGTTACAGACTTGTGATTGATTAACATTTGGCCTAGTTTGCTGAACTTGCCAGGTGGTCCTTATCTTGGGTCCTTATCTTGGGTCCCATTCTTGAGTCCCATTCTTGGGTCCCATTCTTGGGTCCCATTTGGCCACTTGGGGAATGTACTTGTTTACTCTTTATTTATGACCACAGACCTTGTCCCAGGGCCGGTATCTGGGCTCCAAGACTCTTTACTCAATTCCTTATTTCCAGAAAATGGGGGGTTAGGGCTAGGGCGAGCAAGTTTACAAAAGCAAAATCAGCAGTTAGCAATTGTAAAATATAACTCTAATTTTTAATCTTTCAGTTATAACCAGTATAAATCGGCAATGCCTCAAAACTTACCAGACGTTTCTAGCAACTCAATGATCAAGGTATCTGGGTGGCCTGTAAAGGGGCTTCCGGGCCAACGCACCAAATGTAATACCCAGAGACTTGTAGAGCCCGAAAAGACCACGAGGGACCAAAGATGAATGCAAGCGGCAATGAGTCATTTATTGACGAGCTCGAGCACGGACCCCTCTGTGCACTAATTCCGAGTGCAGAGAGAGGCCCCCAACAAAGGGTTACAGCACCTATCTCTGATCCCAAGCCCGGGTAGGGGTCTGGAATGTGTTAACTTCAGCTCCAGATGGGAGTGTCTGGGGCTCCAGGGCGGGTAGAATAGCAGCTGCATTCTTCAAGCAGGTCTAATACAAAATGGCAAATACAGGTCTATCTGGTTTATATATATATATATATATATATATATATATATATATATATATATATATATATATATATATATATATAATATATTATATATTATACATATATTTATAATATATATAGTATATATTATATAATATAATATATATTATATTATATAATATATAATAAATATATAATAAATATATATATATAATATATATAAATAAATATATATATATATAAATATATATAATAATATATAATAAATATAATATATGTATAATATATAATATATATAATATATAAAATATGTGTATATTTATATATAATTATATATATATATATATACAGGTCTATCTGGTTTATATATATATATATATATATATATATAATATATTATATATTATACATATATTTATAATATATATAGTATATATTATATAATATAATATATATTATATTATATAATATATACTAAATATATAATAAATATATATATATAATATATATAAATAAATATATATATATATAATAAATATAATATATGTATAATATATAATATATATAATATATAAAATATGTGTATATTTATATATAATTATATATATATATAATATATATTATATATATTATATAGTATATATAGTATATATATTATATAATATATACTATATATTATATTATATATATAAACATATATAAATATACACATATTTTATATATTATATATATTATATATTATACATATATTATATTTATAATATATATACTATATATAATATATATTATATATACTATATATAATATATATACTATATATTATACATATACTATATATTATATATATAATATGTATAATATTAAATATAATACTCTATATTATACATATAATATTATATCTAATACTATATATTATATATATAATATATACTAATATTATATTATATATATAATTATATAATATATATTATATATAATATAAATATTATGTATATTATATTATATATATAACATATTATATAATTATATATATAATATAATATAATATAGCATATATATTATATATTATATATAGTATATATAGTATAAATATAATATATGTATAATATATAAAATATGTGTATATTTATATATATAAATATATATTATATATAATATATAAAAAATATATATATTTATATATATCTATATATATATCATGCTTCTCAGCATGTCCTTTGTTCTCAACTGGATGGTCCTGTGGTCATAGCCCACATTAGCTTTTCACCTGAGCATTTGTTAAAAGTCCAGGCTTACTAAATCATAATCTTCATGTTAACAAATTCCCAGATGGCTCTTATGAATATTCAAGCTTGAAAAACAAGTTGCAGAGGATATTAAAACAGATTGTAAGAATTTACAATCACTTGGATGGGAGCTCCTACACAGCAATGGGAAGGCTGAGGCAGGAGGATAGTTTTGAAGGCCAGCCTGTAATAATGAGACTGTGTCTCAAAAATAAGCAAAAAAAATCACATATAGACAGATAAGTTGATAAATTGTAATCAATATTAAAAGAATATATAAGAACATAAATAGAACTTTTTGTTACTAAATGACAATACCAACAAGTGAAAAGGGAGTGGTTATTATGATGGAGGAGGGGATCATCAGGAAATTAAAGAAAAAAGAGTAAAAGCATTGATATGTAAATATTGAACAAAGCATGATATTTAGCATTTCCTGCCAATAAATTTTGGCAGTTTCGATTTGTAATATTCTGCAGACAGCAGGTGATAACTTTTCAACAATGAACCAGGGCAAAAACAGGTCAGAGTTTAAGCCTCCAGAGAACAAAAGCCAGAATCCCTGGGGGCAGCAGTTCTGAATCTGAATGGGGGAGGGGGGAGGGGGAGAAGGAAGGGAATGGATTTGGGGGAAGCCAGGATCCCTGGGGGCAGCAGTTCTGAATCTGAATGGGGGACAGGGGGAGGGAGAGAAGGAAGGGAATGGATTTGGGGGAAGGTTGGGTGCATCACAGCCACTTCCAGAGTTTTTCTTAACTAAGAGCCGTGCTCCTTCCCCATAGGAGAAAGCTGACTTCCAAACCAGCTGGAGAGAGTGGAAAACAGTGTGGTTACGCTGGAGCATAGCCTATTTTTTCCCCTGTAATCTGGATGTTATTCATCCCATTATACAGATGAGAAAACAGATCCATTAAAAATTAAGCATCCTGTCCAAGGTCTTACGTGGAATCTAGAGGCCCAGGCAACCTTCCAGTCCTTCCTTCTCCCAGCCATTCCTTTTGGTGATGCTACACAGCTTCTAGATAGGGTAGAGAGGCCACATGGCTGCAGGCACAATGAGCTTGCAATCAGTAAAGGATGCTGCAAATTTCCTAATAATTTCCCTGTATACCTCTGCATTCCCTAGCTTGTTTTCCACCACCCGATCATTCTGTCTAACTCTTTCTGAAATGACTCAGGCCAAAAATCACATCTGGAAAGGCTCTGCTTCATCTTCCAGTGGTGCATACTTACAATCTTTCTTGGTAGTTGTAAACTACTTAGAAGTAGGCATCATCTTATTCTTTGCCTATACTTGGCAGATAATCACTTTTTCTAACAAATATTTAAATGGATGAGAAGAAGCAGGTGATAAACCTTGATGGAAAGATAAGGCATAGAGGGTCAGAGTGCTTGCCTATAATCCCAGCTATCATAGAGGTGAAGGTAGAAGGATCAGGAATTGGAAGCCATCCTAGGCAAATACATGTGACCCTGTATTAAACAATATAGAGGGTTGCCCGGACTCACGCCTGTAATCCTAGCTACTCAGGAGGCTGAGATCTGAGGATCGTGGTCCAAAGCCAGCCCAGGCTGGCAAGTCCGTGAAACTCTTACCTCAAATAAACCACCAGAAAATTTGAAGTGGCACTGCAAGTGGTAGAGCTCTAGCCTTGAGCTGAAGAGCTGAGGGACAGTGCCCAGGCCCAGAGTTCAAGCTCCACGACTGACCAAAAAAATAAAATAGAATATAGAGGGTTAATATAGCTCAGTGATAGAGCTCTGGGTTTAATTCTCAGGAACAAAGACACATGCATGAGGATATTTTATCTTTACTTTATGAACTTTTCATGTACTAAGAAGTTAACCCTTTAAAAGCACTGATTTTTTTTTTTCGGTCGTGGGGCTTGAACTCGGGGCCTGGGCGCTGTCCCTCAGCTCTTCAGCTCAAGGCGAGCGCTCTACCACTTGAGCTACAGCGCCACTTCCGGTTTTCTGGTGGTTTTATTGGAGATAGGAGTCTCACAGTCTTTCCTGCCCGGGCTGGCTTTGAACCTCGATCCTCAGATCTCAACCTCCTGAGTAGCTAGGATTACAGGCGTGAGCCACCAGCGCCCGGCTAGCACTGATTTTTTTTTTAGGACAAATACATTCATTTTAATGGAAATCTTTTGCATTGTATTGGCTCCAGTGGTAGAACACTGACCCAGTACATGCACTGAGTTCAAACCCCAGTCCTGTACTCCCCCAAAATTAACAATGACAATCCCTTCCTTTATATTTTAATATAATTATTCATTTTAATACACAATAGTACTAACATACCTTACACTTTGTGGTTTTATAATTATATATATATTCTCTCTATATAATATATAATTATTATATATATTATAATACTTATAGACATTTCATGTGATGTTTTAAATCTGATGTAAACATAGTGAGAATTAGCAAAAATATAGGGAAATATAATGAAAATAAAGAACATTAGTGAACAAATGCAACAGTGGTATTCACTATGTTAAAAAGTGAACTATATAACCTGTGGGTGAGGACAGGATGGAAAAACAGAGAAAGGGAAGAGGTGACATTGTCCAAAAGAAATATACTCTTGGGGGCCGGGAAGGTGGCTCAGTTGTAGAGTGCTTGCCTCACATGTATGAGGCCCTGGGCTCAATTTCTCAGCACCACATAAGCAGAAAAAATTGGAAGTGGCACTGTGGCTTAAGTGGTAGAGTGCAAGCCTTGAGCTGAAGAGCTGACAACACCAAACCCCAGAGTTCAAGCCCCACAATGGACAAAAAACAGTACTCTTTTCCTAACTTAATGTAACTGTACTTCCTCTGTACCTCACCTTTATAATAATAATTATAACAATAAACTTTGTAAGAATAGTAATCAAAGATCCAATTCAGTCAGAGGCGTGATAAAGTCAGTGTAAGTTTTCCACCGTGAATATCAAAAAGCAATCAGAACCTGGGTGCCTATAATGCTAGCTTCTCAGCAGACTGAGTGTTGGAAATCTCCATTGGAAGGTACCCAGAGCAGGAAATCTTGTGAGACTCTTTATCTCCAATTAACCAGCCACATGTAGGAAGTGGAGCTGTGGCTAAAGTGGTAGAGCACTAGCCTTGAGCAAAAATAGTAAAGGGATGCCCAGGCCCAAAATTTAAGCCCCAGGACCAGTTACCCCCCCCCCCCAAAAAAAACAATGAGAGCTTTGACCAGTAGGTTAAAAACAACAAAAAAATAAATAAAAAATAGGGGGACAGGGAGGGATGTTGTTGTGGAGATGGGACTGAAAGGATGGCAGGGGAAAAGACAAAGGAGGAGCCAACAATGCTTGATAAGAAATGTACTCATGCCTGGCACTGATGGCTCAGTCCTTTAATCTAGCTACTCATCAGGCTGAGATCTGAGGGTTGAGGTTCAAAGCCAGCTGGAGAAGGAAAGTTCGTGAGACTCTTATCTCCAATAAACCACTAGAAAAGCAGAAGTGGCGCTGTGGCTCAAGCCGTAGAGAGCTTGCCTTGAGCTGAAGAGTACAAGGACAGCGCCCAAGCCCAGAATTCAAGCCCCTGGACCGACAAAAAAAAATGTACTCATTACCTTGCTCATGTGATTGTAACCCCTCTGTACAGTATTTTCACAATAAAAACTTATTTAAAATAAATAAAAAGCAAGCTTGTGAGACAGTGACTAGATATGCTTTCTAAGCTGGTCTGCCAATGGGCTGAAGAATATTGTCTTCAGATTCATGGGATAAGAGAAGTCTTAATGAGTCTGAATGCTCAGCCAATTAGAAAAGAAGCTATGCAAGAACAGAGATTGATGGGTGACCTGTGATGTCTCCAATGAGTGCTGCCTAGACTACATGCTACTGTCCCAATGGCACCTATTTTTTTTTTTTTTGGTCAGTTGTGGGGCTTGAACTCTGGACTTGGATGCTGTCTCTGCTCTCTTCAGCTCAAGGTGAGCACTCTACCACTTGAGCCATAGCACCACTTCCAGTTTTCTAGTGGTTTATTGTAGATAAGAGTCTCATGGACTTTCCTGCCCACGATGGCTTTGAACTGTGATGCTCAGATCTCAGCCTCCTGAGTAGCTAGCATTACAGGTGTGAGCCACTGGTGCCCAGCTAATGTTCTTTCTTGTATGTTCTCACTCACTTTTTTTCCCTCTTTATATGTATTTCTTTGTATTGTGTGTGGGCGGGGGGTTGTTTTTTGTTTTTTTGGGTCCTGTCATGGGCCTGAACTCTGAGCCTGGGCGCTGTCCCTCAGCTCTTCAGCTCAAGGCTAGTGCTCTACCACTTGAGCCACAGCGCCACTTCCGGCTTTTTTTTTTTTTTTTGCTTGAGTGCTGAGGAATCAAACCCAGGGCCTCAAGCATGCAAGGCAAGCACTTTACACTGAGCCACCTTCCCAGCAGTATTGTGTGTTTGAATTGAGGACCTTGTACTTGCTTGGTTGGCTTGGCTGAGCTCTATTACTTGAACCGTATGTCCAGCACATGTTTTTAGCTGGTTATTTTAGACATGAAGTCTCATGGACTTTTCTAATCAAGCTGGCTTTGAATTTCAATCCTCTTGATCTCAGTCTCCTACGTAGCTAGGATTACAGCTGTAATCCATAGATGTCCAGCTTTAAAACACATGTAGTTAATTAAAAAGAAAAATATATCTGTTAAATACTACACAGCAAGGTGGTTAGTGTATATTTTGTTTTCTCTAATCATATGGTAGAACTTTTGACTTGCATGAGATAAACTAAAATTAAGGTTAACTAAAAAATACTATATGGGGCTGGGAAAGTGGCTCATTGGTAGAGTGCTTGCCTTGCATGCATAAGCCCTGGGTTTGATTCCTTAGCACCACATAAGCAGAAAAAGCTTGAAGGGGGACTGTGGCTCAAGTGGTACAGCAATAGCCTTAAGCTGAAGAGCTGGGGGACAGCGCCCAGGCCCAGAATTCAAGCCCACAACCGGCAAAAAAAAAAAAACAATATGATATAATATGCTTTGAAAATGTATCATTAGATATTGAATTCAATTTGAAATAAACACTTAGACATTTATCCTTGATTTTAACCAGTATATGTAGAAATATTTAATAGTTTTCAGAAATTTTCTATTTGCATTTCAAGAATCAAACTAGGCTTTAATTCCCATGTCCTGCATAGAGAGCAGGAAATGGTTCTTTTTCTGTTTTTTTCCCCCTGTTAATCCTGTTATGCTAAAATCCTTGCTAAAACTCAAAAAAAAATTTGAATCAAGCTTCATTGGACAAAGGTTGCTCAACATTTTAACCCAATCCATTCAGAAAAAAACCTAAAGACTCCATCTCCTGTTAACCAGCAAAATGCTGGATTAGAGGCATTCCTCAAATGGTAGAGCACCAGCTTTGAGCAAGAGGGGGGTGGTTGTGGGGTTTGAACTCTGGGCCTGCCTCCTGTGCCTAAGCTGTTCAGCTCAAGGCTAGCACTTTATGATTTGAGTCACTTCCAGTTTTTTCTGTTTATGTGGTCCTGAGGAATCAAACCCAGGGCCTCATGCATGCAAAGCAAGCACTCTACCACTGAACCACCTTGCCAGCCCCTCTGCACATTACTTTTATAATAACAACAAACTTAGCTGGTGGCCCATGGCTCATGCGAATAATCCTAGCTACTCAGAAGGCTGAGATCTGAGGATTATGGTTCAAAGCCAGCCCAGACAGGAAAGTCCGTGAGACTCTTACCTCCAATAAACCACTAGAAAACCATTAGTGGTGCTGTGGCTCAAATGGTAGAGTGCTCTCCTTGAGCCCAGGTGTGCAGGGACAGGGCCCAAACCCAGAGTTCAAGCCCCATGACCGACAAATAATAATAATAATAATAACAAACTTTTATAAAAATCAAATTTCACTAACTAGTAGTACTTCATCCGTGTGAAGATGATGTATTAGTGAATGACAAGTTCTAGAGATGAGTAATGAGAATGGCTAAGAAGATGTATTTGTTTAGAAGGAAGGAGAAATACTTTACTATTCTGAGTTTTTGTTTTTGTTAGTTTGGTGGGGTTTTTTGGTCAGTTATGGAGTTTGATCTCTGGGCTTGAGCTCTGTCCCTGCACATTTCAGCTCAAGGTGAGCACTCTACCGCTTGAGCCACAACACCACTTCCAGTTTTCTGGTGGTTTATTGGAGAGAAGAGTCTCATGGAGGGCTGGGAAGATGGCTCAGTGGTAGAGCGCTTGCCTTGCATGCATGAGGCTCTGGGTTCGATTCCTCAGCACCACATAAGCAAAAAGTAAAACGCCAGAAGTGGCGCTGTGGCTCAAGTGGTAGAGCGGTAGCCTTGAGCTGAAGAGCTGAGGGCAGTGTCCAGGCCCAGAGTTCAGGCCCACGACTGGACCCAAAAATAAAAAAAAAATTAAAAAAAAAAGAGTCTCATGGACTTTCCTGCCAGGGCTGGCTTTTAACAGTGATCCTCAGATCTCAGCCTGCTGAATAGCTAGGATTACAGGAGTGAGCAACCACCCCCTGGCTTATTCTGTGTTTCTTATCAATACTATATTTACTCTGTTCATGTAGGAATCTTATTTTTGTTGTTGTTGTTGGTTGTGTGGCCTGAACTCTGGGCCTGGGCACTGTCCCCCAGCTCTTCAGCTGTAGACCAGGGCTCTACCACTTGAGCCTCAGTCCCACTTCCAGCTTTTTCTGCTTATGTGGTGCTGAAGAATCGAACCCAGGGCCTCATGCATGCAAGGCAAGCACTCTACCATTG
Source organism: Dipodomys spectabilis (assembly GCF_019054845.1). NCBI lineage: Eukaryota > Metazoa > Chordata > Mammalia > Rodentia > Heteromyidae > Dipodomys > Dipodomys spectabilis. Next base: position 454,103 of record NW_024870868.1, on the reverse strand, counting down.
AACCACCTTCCCAGTGCCTCATGTGGGAGTCTTTCTCACTCTACAGCTCAAAAGATGGAAGAGATAGAATTGGGTTATTATCTGCTTTCTCTCTTAAGCCATAAGTGTTACTAAAAAAAGAAAAAACTCAGCAAATCTATGCAAGTTCTTCAAGTGAAAATTCACATGAATGTGGCAGGTTTGAATTTCACAAACACATCTATATAAGTAACACTTTGTCCCTTCTTTTTTTTTTGTAACAAATAGCTTTAGAGCTGGACATGGTGACCCATATTTGTAATCACAAAACTCTGGAAGCTTGATGCAAGAGGATCATGAGTTCAAGGCCAACCAGGCTGCAAATGGATACCTTGTCTCAAAAAAAAAAAAAAGAAAGAAAAGGAAAGAAAAGAAAAATGCAAGCAACTAAGTCTATTTCTACTAACACTCACTATGATTTTCCTTGTCTCTTGGAAGTTCACAAGAAGCCATGTGTGGTTTATATATGCATTCAGTATAGATTCATAAGCAGTTGCAGAACAACTGGCAGTGGAGGTATGGTAGACACTAGCCTTGAGCAAAAAATGTCAGGGACAGCACATAGGCCCTGAGTTCAAGCCCCAGCATGGTCAAACACACACACAAAAAAAGTTTGGAATATTCTTCTTTGTATGTGTGTGTGGAGGCCAAAAGGTGAGACAGTGTCTCTATGTAGCTAGCCCAAGCTATCCTTGAGGTTACAACCTTCCTGTCTCAGCAGCTAGCTTTTTGCTGGTTATTTTGGAGATGGAGTCTTGCAGACTCTCTGCATGGGCTGGCTTCAAACCACAATCTTCTGTTCTTATCTTCCTGAGTAGGCAGTATTACAGTCATAAGCCACCAGACCCAGGTCCATAGTGGGTTTTTTTTGTTTGTTTGTTTGTTTTCGGTCTTGGGTCTTGAACTCTGGGCCTAGGTGCTGGCCCTCATCTTTTCAGCTCAAGGCTAGTGCTCTACCACTTGAGCTATAGTGCCACTTCCGGTTTTCTGGTGGTTTATTGGAGATAAGAGTTTCATGGACTTTCCTCCCTGGGCTGGCTTTGAACCGTGATCCTCAGATCTCAGCCTCCTGAGTAGCTAGGATTACAGGCGTGAGCCCCCAGCACCCAGCTCATAGTGTTTTTTTAATGTATTTCTTCAGATTATGAAACCAACATGCTGCCTCATACTAAGATGATAGGTACAGTGAATTTCTTTCTATAGATTTCTATAGATATTTGCAATAAGTATTGCCCTGTACATACATAATTTATCACAGCCTACCTCTGGTGGCATTTATCAGTTCGAGTGAAGTAAATAAAACTTTCACTCTCTGTGTCTTAGCCAACCCTGTGGTAGATTTCCTTCATTATGACAAAAAACGTGAGGAAAGCAAATTATAACGAAAAATAGGTTATTTTGACTACCAAGGTATTAGTCCCTGGTCACTTTTTTGTTGTTGTTGGTCATGAGGGCTGAACTCTGGGCCCTGGCACTGTCCGTCAGCTTTTTAGCTCAAGGCTACTGCTCTATCACTTGAGCCACAGTGCTGAGCCAACCTCCCACCCCTCCCTGGTCACTTTTGAAGTATATGGGAATGAGAATGAATTGGAAGCTACTGGTCCTCTGTCTTTTTCTATGTGTAACCACATTGACTTTCTTTCTGTTTTTTCTTTTGTTTTGTTTTGTTTTAGTTTTAGTTTTTTTGGTTGGTCTTGGGGCCTGAACTCTGGGCCTGAGCATTGTCCCTCAGCTCTTTAGCTCAAGGATAGTGCTCTACCACTTGAGCCACAGCACCACTTCTGGCTTTTTCTGCTTATGTGGACTGAGGAATAGAACCCAGGGCCTCATGCATGCAAGGCAAGCACTCTACCACTGAGCCACCTTCCCAGCCTCACCACATTGACTTTCTTATTTCAAATTTTTACCAACTCTAATTTGGAATCCACTGAAGGGAATTTGGAAATGTTTTCCTCCTCATTAAAGTAATGAATAACAAGCCACTGTACCAACTTAACTATACAAATGGAAGTTGAACCCCTGGAATTAAAATCTTGGCCCATTTGTTCTCTTCCTTTTGTAGCCTGATTGTTTTGTTGTTGTTGGCCATGGGGCTTTAACCCGGGGCCTGCGAACTGTCCCTGAGCTCTTTTGCTCAAAGTTAGTACTCTATCATATTGAGGTGAATTAACTGGTGAACAAGAAAATCCACCTAGACACAGTTAAAGGTTAAAGGAGTTTTATTTATTTATTTATTTATTTTGTCTGTTGTGGGGTCTGAACTCTGGGCGTGAGCATTATCCCTCAGCTCTTATGCTCAAGGCTAGCACTCTACCACTTGACACACAGTGCCACTTCCAGCTTTTTCTGCTTATGTGGTGCTGAGGAATCAAACCCAGGTCCTCATGCATGCAAGGTAAGCACTCTTCCAATGAGCCACCTTCCCAGCCCTCTTCAAAATTTTTTGTTGTTATTATAAAGGTAATATACAAAAGGGTTTACATTATATAAGTCAGGTAAAAAATGCATTTCTTTTTGGACAATATCACCCCTTTACTTTCTTTCTTTTTTTTATGGTTGGTCATGGGGCTTGAATTCTGGGTCTGAATGCTGTCCCTGCACTCTTAAGCTCAAAGTGAGCACTCTACCACTTGAGCCACGGCACCACTTCTGGTTTTCTAGTGGTTTTATTGGAGATAAGAGTCTCACAGACTTTCCTGCTCGGGCTGGTTTTGAACTGCAATCCTCAGAGCTCAGCCACCTGAGTAGCTATGATTACATGCATGAGCCACTGGCGCCCCGCTGCCCTTTTACTTTCTCCCAGTTTTTCCCTCCCATCCCCACGCACAATCAAGTCTTCTTTTTCATTAATTTTATTTTTTTAGTCTGCATCATCTTTCAGGTCTTTATTGAGACCTGAAGTATAAGTTTATCATTATTATTATTAACAACATGTTGTACAGAGGGGTTGCCCTTTCATAAGTCAGGTAAGAATACAATTGTTTTTTGTTTTTTGGTGGGTTGTGGGACCTGAACTCTGGGCCTGAGCACTGTCCCTCAGCTCTTCAGCTCAAGGTGAGCACTCTACCACTTAAGCCACAGCACCACTTCCAGCTTTCTCTGTTTATGTGGTGCTGAGGAATTGAACCCAGGGTCTCATGCATGCTAGCAAGCACTCTATGGCTGATCCACCTTTCCAGCCCTTGTAACTCTTTTTTGGACAACATGACACCTTCCTTTGCTTTCCCCCAGTTTTCTTCTCCAGTCCCTGACCACAGGTTGCTCAGGTCATTTTTCACATATGTATACTGAATGGCATGACTGCATTTGTTCACTTTTCCTCCCTCCATCTTTGTACCACCCTTACCCTATAAAAAGATTAGGTGTCAATTTTAAGCATATTTTGGAGAAAGGCTTTCCTAAGTTCTCACACTGTGTTAGGTTTACTATTCTTTGTTCCCATAACATCCTAATTTCCCCTATACATCACACTTGCATTTTGATTGTGGGATTATCTTCTGACTGACTGTTTCCTTCTTTTTAAAAAATTTATTTGTTATTGTTATTATAGACATGATGTACAATTACATGTCAGGTAATGAGTACATTCCTCTTTATACAGTGTCTTCTGTTCCCTCATTCTCTCCCTGTCCCTCCTTCCCATCTCCACCTATGAATTGTATAGTTCACTTTCACCATTGTCTAGTGGGCTCCACTGCTGCAGTTTTCACCCTTTTCCCTTGACTTCTGTATCTTCCCTCCAACTATCCTGGAGATATACATGTGAATACACTATAAATAAGGAAAAGAAGACAGAATTATCAAAAACTAAAAATATAGAAAAAAGGTCTCATTTCCATATCTTGGAGTCCATTTTGACATATATATATATCTATATATATTTATTTATTTATATAGTATTTTATGTTAATACAACGAGGCTTGTAGATATTGCACTTTTGTGTTTCTCTCTTAAGAATCACCTCTTTTAATCTCACTGTGTGTGAATATCTAGAATCCTGCATAATTTATCATAGCCCAGTGTATTTTAGATCTGATTTGTGCATGTTAGAGAGGACATGCACCCTTAGCTTATTTTACCTCACTTAACATGATTTGTTCTTGTTCCATCCATTTCCCTGCAAAGGACAGTATTTTCTTCTTTCTAAAGGATGTGTATAAATCCATTGTGTATAGGTTCACATTTTTTTGGATCCACTCATCTATTGTGGGGCATGTGGGCTGTTTTCATATCTTGGCTGTTGTGAATAGTGTGGCAATGAACATGCGTGTGAAGGTATCTTTATCATATCCGGTTTCATGATGTTCAAGGTAGATGCCCAGGAATGGTAAAAGTTTTCTTCTTCTTTTTTTTTTTTTTGCCAGTTATGGGGCTTGAACTCTGGGCCTGGGGACTGTCCCTCAGCTCTTCAGCTCAAGGCTAGCGCTCTATCACTTGAACCACAGCGCCACTTCCAGCTTTTTTCTTTTTGCTTATGTGGTGCTGAGGAATTGAATCCAGGGACTCATGCATGCAAGGCAAGCACTCTACCACTGAGCCACTTTCCCAGCCCTCAGCCAAATTCTTTATTACAAAGTATTGTTTCTTTGGTGGGGAACATGATAATGAATTTTGTACTTATAGTTGTCTGGTCTACTAGTTTACTCTTTTAAAAGTTACTAGTAACTGAACTCAATTACCTAGGAAACTACAGGTTTATTACAAGGAACTAGTAAAAAGAAAAATGCAAGCATCTATTTGGAAAAATGATTATGAACTGATAGTTTCTTTGATTTTGTCTTTTATCAATATTTCAAGAAAATTGTGGCCAAGTGCTGGACTTTTAACAAAGGAGTAGCCAAGTAACCAAAAAAAATTTTTTTTTTTGGTGCCAGTACTGGGATTTGAATTCAGGGCCTGGGTACAGTCCCTTAGTTTTTCACTCAAGGCTTTTCTGTCTGTCTGTCTGTCTGTCTGTCTGTCTGCCTCTCCCTCTCCCTCCTTCTCTTTCTCTTTTTCTCTCTCTCTCTTTGTGTGTGTGTATATGTGTGTGTGTTGAACATAGAGCTTGTACTCAAAACCTGGGCACGGTCCTCTAGCTTTTGTGCTAAAGGCTAGTGCTCTAACACTCAAGCCAGAGCTCCACTTCTAGATTTTTTTTGGTGATTAGCAGGAGATAAGAGTCTTATAAGGAAAAAAAGTCTTATGGACCTTCCTTCTCCAGGATGGCTTTGAACTCCAATCCTCAGAGCTCACCCTCCTAAACTAGGGCAGGTGTGAGTCATTGGTATTTGGGTTGCAAAAGGTATTCTTAAGGATAAGAACCTTTGCATAGCCTGTAATCCTAGCTACTCAAGAGGTTGAGATCTGAGGATCACAGTTCAAAGCCAGCCAGGGCAGGAAAGTCCATGAGATTCTGATCTCCAATAAACCACTTGAAAACCAGAAGTGGTGCTGTGGCTCAAGCGGTAGAGCGCTCACATTGAGCTGAAGAGCTCAGAGTTCAAGCCCCACAACCAACCAAAAAAAAAAAAAAAGAACCTTTGCATAGTGCATAGTGCATAGTGCTGGCTGCTCATGCTTGTAACCTGAGCTAAATGGAAACTAAATGGAAGGCTAACATTGGAAGGATTAAGGTTTGAGGCAGCAGAGCAGAAAAGTTACAGAGACTCCTCAGCAGAATTGGATACTGTTGTGTGTACCTTTTATCTTGGCTAAACCAGAAGCCTAACATAGATGGATATACCTAAGCAGGTAGCTAGACCCTATCTAAAAAATAATCACAAAATATTAGGGCTGGAGATGTGGTTCTGCTTTAAAGAGTTCTTAACTATGAAACATGAGGACTTAACTTCAAACCTAGATATTGGAATTAGTCCAAAACCCAAGAGCAATCAAGAGGAAAGAAGATAGCTTAGTAAACAAAGAACAAAAGCATCGGGAGGTATGGGCATTGGTAGCTCAGGCCTGTAATCCTAGCTACTCAGGATGCTAAGATCTGAGGATTGCAGTTCAAAGCCACCTAGGCAGGAAAGTCTATGAGACTCTTACCTCAAATTAATCACAGAAAAAGCTGGAAGTGGCACGGTGGCTCAAGTGGTAGAATGCTAGCCTTGAGCACAAAGATGATCAGCACCCAGGACCCAAGTTCACAAGCCCCAGGACCAGCAAAAAAAAAATAAAAAGCATTGGGAGTAAAGCTGGACAATCAGACTGGAGTCGTAAAGATCCGGCTACTGAGTCTTGAGTGGAACTTTTCACTGTCATGTAGTTATTTTCATCTTCTATTGTAGGTGGAACTTAAAGTATCCTGGTCTTGTGGTTCATAGTCACTGATGTTTTCTAGTTATCTAAGGATGACTAAGTCTCTCTCTGGGAAAAGGAAGTATAAGTACTAGTGCCCTAGAGGTTTTCTGTAGCATCCAGTTTCAAGGGTTGTTTTCCTCTGAAGACTCTTCTTTTTTTGGGGGGGGGAGTCTGGTCGTGGGACCTGAACTCTGGGCCTGGGCGCTGTCTCTCAGCTCTTTAGCCCAAGGCTAGCACTCTACCACTTGAGCCACAGCGCCAATTCCGGCGTTGTTTTCTTTTTGCTTATGTGGTGCTGGGGAATCGAACCCAGGGCCTCATGCATGCAAGGCAAGTGCTCTACCACTGAACCACCTTCCCAGCCCCTGAAGACTCTTCTTTAACATGAAACAATTCAGAACATTAGCAGAATAAAAAACAGTAAAACTCTTTCTTGAGATGTAACATATCCATATATGTGTGTGTGTGTGTGTGTGTGTGTGTGTGTGTGTGTGTGTGTGTGTGTGTAAGATTATAATCAGTGGTTCTCCAGAGTGGGCAGGAAGGAAACTGTAAGGTTTTATGATTTGCATCAGAATTTATATTAAAATTTTCCCTGATTGACAAAGGTATTGCAACTTAAACTGGAAACAAATCTACTGAAAGTAGACATTTAAGTATAAAGACTTGTCATTTAGAAATCACTCAGGAAAGTTTTTTTTTTCTTTTTTTTTTAACTGACATGGTTGCCAGGCTGGACTGAACTACTGGACTTAAGCAATCTTCTTCCTATTCTAGTCTCTTGACTAGCTGTGACTATAGGCATGCTTCTATACTTGGCCACATCTGATTTTGAGCAGGGGAAGTGTAATATAAAGATTATTAGTTAAGTAGAAGGTGGATAAATACTAAAAGGAATGAATGAGAATATTAATAGATACAGACAAAGCAGGTGAGTTGAGCACCAATGGCTCAAGCCTGTAATCCTAGGTACTCAGGAGCTGAGATCTGAGGACTGGAATTCAAATCCAGCCTGGACAGTAAAGTCTGAGACACTTGTCTCCAGTTAACCTCCAAAAATCTGCAAGTGGAGCTTTGGCTCAAGTAGTAGAGTACTAGCCTTGAGCACAAAAGCACAGGGACAGCTCCCAGGTCCTGAGTTCCAACAATAGACTGGCATATGTGCATGGGCACATACACACACACCACAAGAAGCAGGTGTAGAAAAACAGTTACCTGGGGCTGGGAAGGTGGCTCAGTGGTAGAGTGCTTGCCTCGATTCCTCAGCACCACATAAGCAGGAAAAGCTGGATGTGGTGCTGTGGCTCAAGTTGTAGAGTACTAGCATTCAGCTGAAGAGGACAATGCCCAGGCCGAGAGTTCAGGCCCCAGGACCAAAACAAACAAACAAACAAACAAACAAAAACCAGTTACCTTGCCCACCAAGGAAGAATGAATAATAAAGGAAGTAAGGGAAAAGTGAAGAGCTCCTCTTACCTATCCTAAACCAAGGGTGAAATTCAGACCTCTTCAAAGAAAACATGTCAACTACATACACAGCTACAAAGCTGCCAATAGTGAAGACAACTTTCTAGAATCTTCTGTAGAACTGGTTCACCATGCTTATGGGGAAGAGTCAGAGTGGGTTAGTTTATAGAAATGGCCAGTAGATGCACATGAGCTGGACCTTAAAGAGACGGAGATTAGCCTGAAGGCACAGCTGGAACTCCTTTGTTAGGCTACTGTGTGGAAGAATAAAAATAGAGGGCTGGAGCCCAACCAAAAAGGGGCCTTTTGCATGTGTGCCAGGCAATGTCACTCTAGTGCCCTCTGCTGATGAACATAGCATTCCATCTACTGGCAAAAAAATGTCTAGGGTCCAATGACTGCCTGTCTGCTTTGGATGGCTTTGAATGGTGATCTTTAGATCTCAGCCTCCTGAGTAGCTAAGACTACAGGCATGAGTCACTAGCACTGGGCTACAATTCAGCTTTTTATTGGTTGAGATAGGGTCTCATGAACTTTTTTTGCTCAGTTTGGTCTCAAATTGCTATCGTCTCAATCTCTGTCTTACAACCATGAGCCGTTTTCTCAGCTGGAATTGGACTTTCTTCTAGAGTTTATGTAAAGTTTTGGATTCAGCAGAAATAACTTCCTTTGCTACAAGGATTATTTGTTGGCAGAAGATAAAACTGTAAACTTACTAAGCAGACTATATGATGACTTATGAAGAAATGCTTTTACAAGCAGAGCAAAAGTATGAGGTTCTGAGTTCAAGCTCCCATGCCCACACTAAATTTAAAAAAAAGAGAGAGTAGGAAATGCTTTAAAACAAATGCATTGCTTTGCTCATCAATATGAGGCAATCCTCTAACGTACAAAGCACTCCCTAAAATCATTCAGTTCAAGCTCTAGAATCCTAAAAACAACTTTCTCTAATTTTCCATTGTTAGATACTACCGAGGTAATTTATTTTCATGCAAAGGTATTTTACTTTTCTTCAGCAAAATTACTAAACATAACTTTGCTCAATCAACAATTTTATGATGAATATTTGAGGAACAAGATTTAGCAGCATATTTTAATTATTTATACATATTACTAAGTATTCTTCCAGGAAGAGTGTAGCAGTTTAAAGAAGTATCAGCATTGTATGAGAGCGTTTACTTCCTTTTTTGCCAGCACTCTTTATTTTCCAGTCCATAGGTAAAAAGGGATATAACATTATTCTAGTTAATGATAGAATTATTTGCATTTATCTGATAACTAATACACTTTAGTAAAATCTAGAGATGCCATTTTTGTGAAAGTGGAAGCCTAAAACAACTACTGTATCATCACTGTTGTGAAAATTAGAATTGTGCAATCCTAGCCAGGTACTGGTGGCTTATGCCTACAATCCTAGCTACTCATGAGGCTGAGATCTGAGGATCACCATTCAAAGCCAGGCAGAAAAGTCTGTGAGATTCTTCTTTCCCATTAGTCACCAGAAAGCCAGAAAGCCAGAAGTGGTATTGTGGCTCAAAGTGGTAGAGCACTATCACTGAAGGAAAAAAGTCAGGGACAGCAGTTAGACCCTAAGTTCAGGCCCCACAAATGACAAGAAAAGAAAAAGAAAGGGCGGGGAAGGTGGCTCAGTGGTAGAATGCTTGCCTTGCATGCATGAGGCCCTGGGTTCGATTCCTCAGCACCACATAAGCAAAAAGAAAAAAGCCGGAAGTGGTGCTGTTGCTCAAGTGGTAGAGCGCTACTCTTGAGCTGAAGAGCTGAGGGAAAGCGCCCAGGCCCAGAGTTCAGGCCGCATGATGGGACCCAAAAAAAAAAAAAAAACAAACGCAAAAGGAAAAAAGAAGTGTGCCATCCTAAGAACTTAATTTAAAACTTTATGAGGGATAATTAAAACATTTCAACTCTTTTTTTTTTGTCGGCTGTAGGACTTGAACTCAGGGCTCGGGCGCTATCCTTCAGCTCTTCATCTCAAGGAGAGTGCTCTGTCATGTAAGCCACAGTATCACTTCCGGTTTTATGGTAGTTTATTGGAGATAAGAGTCTAATGGACTTTTCTGCCTGGGCTGGCTTTGAACCACGATCCTCAGATCTCAGCATCCTGAGTAGCTAGGATTATAGGTGTGAGCCACTAGTGCCTGGCTCAGCTAAGTTTTTTAAAAGTTTACTTCATGCAAATTATGGGTAGTAGAAAAATGTAGCTCTTCCTACTTACCTGTCTTTTTTTTTTTTCATTATGAGGATGGAACTTAGCGGTCCATCTAACATGATTGCTGGATTGTGTAACAATACATTTGACTGGGCACTGGTGCTCACACTGATAATCTTGGCTACTCAGGAGGCTGAGATCTGAGGATTGTGGTTTGCAGTCAGCCCAAGCAGGAAAGTCTGTGAGACTCTTTATTTTTTTGTGAAAATACTGTACAGAGGGGTTACAATTACATGGGCAAGATAATGAGTACATTTCTTATCAAGCATTGTAGCCTCCTCCTTTGTTTCCCCTTCTCATCCCTTCCTATCCTCCCCGGACCCTCCCACCCAATCCTCCCCCCCCCACCAAAAGTTCGTTTTCAACATAACGACTTGTACATTGTGAGACTCTTATTTTTTCTTTTTTTTTTTTTCTTTTTTTTTTTTTTTTTTGCCAGTTGTGGGGCCTGAACTCTGGGCCTGGGCACTGTCCCTCAGCTCTTCAGCTCAAGGCTAGTGCTCTACCACTTGAGCCACAGTGTCACTTCCAGCTTTTCCTGCTATGTGGTGCTGAGGAATCGAACCCAGGGCCTCATGCATGCAAGGCAAGCACTTTACCACTGAGCCACCTTCTCAGCCCCATTGTGAGACTCTTATTGGTAATAAATCACCACAAATGCTGGACGTGGAGCTGTGTCTTAGATGGTAGAGTGCAAGCATTAAGCATAAAAGCTCAGGGACAGCTCAGGCCCTGAGTTCAAACTCCAAAACTAGTTGTCCCCCCCAAGAAAAAAAAGAGTCTATTTAGTCTGGTAGACTGGTTTCCAAAGTGGAATATTAAGTAGAACCCAGAAGTTAATATTTCTGTTCTTCCAGATTCTCACTAGCAATTACTGTTGTCCATGTTCTGGATTTTGGCCATTCTGATAAGTGTGCTGCGCTGTATGTGTGTGTGTGTGTGTGTGTGTGTGTGTGTGTGTGTGTGTGTGTGTGTGTGTGTGTGTATACGCTCGTGCCAATCTTGGGGTTTGAACTCAGGCATAGGGCTACCCCGGAGTTTTGGTTAATTGGAAATGAGTCTCACAGGCTTTTAGGCCTAGGCTGGCTTTGAACCATGATCCTTTAATGTTTGCTTTCTGGGTAACCAGGACTATAGGTATGAGCCATCTGCACCTGGCTCTTTTTAATCTGCGATTCTTTTATCCACAATTTTTTTGGGGAGAGCCCGGTCGTGGGGTTTGTACTCTGAGCCTGTGCACTGCCCCTCAGCTCTTTAGCTCAAGGCTTCTGCTCTACCACTTGAGCCACAGTGCCACTTCTGGCTTTTTGCTTATGTGGTGCTGAAGAATCGAACCCAGGGCCTCAGGCATGCAAGGCAAGCGCTTTACCACTGAGCCACTTTCCTAGCCCCTGCAATTCTTTTATGAAATATGATGTGGAATATTTTTTCATATGCTTGTTTGCCTTATCCTCTTTGATGTGTTTTAAAGCCTTTAGCCAACTTTTAAAATTGTTTTGCTTTCTTTTTATTGTTGAAGTTTAAGAGTTCTTTACCTATTTTGGGTGCTTTGAGAGACTTTTACTGTTCTGTAATTGCACTCAATTTTAAAATTATCATGTATTATTGGAATGAATGATAAATATATTTGTATTGTTGAAAAAGAACAGATGTGAAGCCACTTAGCATAGAACATGGAATGTATATATTTAATAATATTATTTGGATTTATTTTTTTGGGGGGTCCGGTCGTGGGGCCTGAACTCTGGGCTTGGGCGCTGTCCCTCAGCTCTTCAGCTCAAGGCTAGCACTCTACCACTTGAGCCACAGCGCCACTTTCAGCATTTTTTCTTTTTGCTTATGTGGTGTGGAGGAAGCAAACCTAGGGCCTCAGGCATGCAAGGCAAGTGCTCTACCACTGTGCCACCTTCCCAGCCCCTCATACAGGTTTCTTAAGTAGTATGCTAAGTAAAGGAGACAAGAGAGAACTACCTTATAACTACCAGAATAATATAGGTATTTTGGAATGATCTGGTTTTTAACAAAAAAATTTTTTTGGGTGGGGGTCGGTTGTGGCACTTGAATTCAGGGCATGTTCATTGTCCTTGGGCTTTTGTGCTCAAGATTAGCACTCTACCACTTTGAGCCACAGCTCCACTTCTGGTTTTCTGGTGGTTAGTTTCCTACTGAGGCTGTCTTTGAACCATGATCCTGAGATCTCAGCCTCCTGAGTAGCTAGGATTACAGGTGTGACCCACTAGCACTCAGCTTGATCTGATTTTTTAATTATTATTACAATTTTTAGTAAATCTAAAAGGTCATGTGAATGGGTTTTGCATTATTTTTCCATCTGGTCAAACTCCTCTTTGTCCCCTCATGCACACAGTTTCTACTTCTTTTACAGCCTCCTACTGTTTTTTGTGTTTATATCTGTATCTTCCATGTCTTTCTTCCAGTTTCTTTGAGTCTATAAGTGTCTTCCCTGATAAAATTGAAAGTTCTCTATAAATTCTTTGTAGGAGTTCAGGCTTGATATAAACATTTCTCTTTAGTATTTCTATTAGGTCTCTCCATGTTGGGTATATACTCTGTATTCTGTAGATACTAAATAATTGAATAAACAGATTTCAAGCTTTCACATTATACCCACCCTTCTTCCTTCCTTCCTTCCTTCCTTGTCTTTTTTTTTGCCAGTCCTGGGGCTTGAACTCAGGGCCTGGGCACTGTCCCTGAGCTTCTTTTGTTCAAGGATGGCACTCTACCACTTGAGACAGAGCACCATTTTTGGCTTTTTCTGTTTTTGTGGGACTGAGGTAGCAAACCCAGGGCTTCATGTATGCTAGGCAAGTACTCTGCCACTAAGTCACATTCCCAGCCCTGAACTAATTTTTCATTTAAAAATGTACATTTACCATTTGTTCTTGCTACACATTTTTATAATGCTATTAAAACTTACATAAGAAATTACAAAATATTATTTAGAGCTTGTAAAAAGAGCTCTACTGTTACTAGCTTTATGTATTTTTCCATTATTTTTGTACATGTTGGAGCAGGTTAATTCTTTTTTCTTTCCTTCAGCCTCTTTCTTTTGAAGCAATTATCCTTTTTCTAGCCAAAGTATTAGGAAACAGAGACAATCTTCCTTTCAAATCAAATGACTAAACTCAAACCAATTAAGATTTCAGAGACACAAGAATCAAGGAGATTTTAATCTCAACTTATATTTGCATTTATGACCATTGCCTCTCCAGAGGGAGAGCTGGGGAAAGTCGACCTCTACACCTTGGTTTCAGGTTGAAGACAATCGACACGGAATAGTTTAACATAAAAGGCTTTTTTGTGTGTTAAACACCTTTTTGGAAAGGAGCATACAATCCTTAATCAAAATCCTGCCAATTTGCATTGTTCATTGGGGAATAGGCTTTCAAAAGCCAAGGAACAAAAGAGGATTTGGTTTTCCAATCTCCCCAAAGCAGCGGCAGATTGTGAAGCAGCTAACAAGAGAAATCAGAGTACTGTACACATTATCGAGGTGTGTGTATATGAGAGAGATCGAGATCTGTTACACACTATTTATAACAACAGGAGCATCAACAAATGCACTGAATCGACCTGCATGCTCCCAACCCTGTTTATCTCCTCCCCACCCCAAACTGGGATACAAAGAGGATGGGAGGAGGGGACTAGAGCGAGAGAAATGCAGCCACCTATGCAGCAGCCCCCCAGAGAAGTCCCTGGAGGTCTTGCGCCCCCCCAGCACCGGGGTGGGGGTTGGGACGTCCCCAGGCTCGCCTGCTGGGATAAAAGTGCAGGAGCTGGGTTCTGGCTTCGGTGATGTTTACTCAGTAGGCTGGCAAAAGGGCTGAGGAGAGGGAAGCTGCGCTCCCATTAGGGTCAGGAAAGCAGGAGAGTCTCTGTGACCCGAGAACCCCCTGCGGAGCCATGGCAGTGCGAGCGTGAAGGCAGGCTTGGGGAGGAGGAGAGCCTAGTGCGGGATCGCGCGTGCGTGCCCCATGCAGGTGCATCGGTGCCTCCTTCCTCTCCTTTCCCCTCCGCAGTAACAGTGCATGCGCTGGTCTAGGGGAAGGCAAAGCTGAAGCGGGTGAGCTCTCCCAATCAGAGCCCA